>NC_060144.1:61279533-61906482 GCF_021461385.2 Schistocerca piceifrons | reverse complement strand
ATGTATTAACAGTTAAGTATTGTATATTGAAAAGTTTTAATTTCGGTTAAAACCTGACAAACTGAGCTTGTGGGTGGGGTATGTAGTGGGACGAAATTAAGCGTTACCCATCCACCAAAGTCAGCCCAGTTTGCAGGTGACTATAAGTTTAATTTAGTTTTGTTTATGTGTTTTCTTATTATTTGTAATAGATGTGAATTATCTAAAAGTTTTGTATTTTTTTTATGTGTTTCATGTACGGAGAGGTCGGCGCAACGAACGGGGACAGCATCTTCGTTGCCGCGACCAGAGAGGAAATTGCTGGCCGCTATACGTCGCGGGTCGACAGCCAAGGAGCAACAGAAGATCCTGGAACCGAGTTGTTGCGTCGTGTTTCTAAAAAATTAAAAATGAATTTTTATACTCTTTTGGTACAACAATGACGTCATATAGAGCTTAGTCTTATTGAAATGTCAGTCACTAACTCTCAACGCTCAAGTTCACATATGTATGTGTAGGAAGCTAATAAAATAGTGTATGCTACTAAAGTTGGACCACGTGTCTTGAAGATTTATTTATGAAGAATTACGTCAACGGATTAATAATATATTTGACAAGATTCGTGATTCTTACGGCGTTCGCCGAAACTTTGAATCTAAAAGTTTATTTAATGTGTGATTCTGATATCGATTAGATCAAGATAACGTGTGTCAATATAATTTCTGAGGAGAAACAAACGAAATTTAAATTCAGAAAAGTTACAAAAACCAATTGGCCCAAGTGATGTAATTCTTTGCACACGACTCAACGGATGTTTTACAGTTTCGTTCAAGAACCATCCTATGACAATTTAAAAGAATATGAATCATTTTTGAAGTGGGTTGTAACTGACGTAGGTGACGAAGTCTGCACATGGTCATACATATATCAAACGAAAACTAATACGTCGTTACACTACACTATGCGGATAAGATGCCTGTCATCTCGACTGCTAGTGATACGAGGCTGTTGGGATCCAGCACGGCGTTCCGTATTACCCTCCTGAACCCACCGATTCCATATTCTGTTAACAGTCATTGGATCTCGACCAACGCGAGCAGCAACGTCGCGATACGATAAACCGGAATCGCGATAGGCTACAATCCGACCTTTATCGAAGTGCGAAACGTGATGGTACGCATTTCTCCTCCTTACACGAGGCATCACAACAACGTTTCACCAGGCAACGCCGGTCAACTGCTGTTTGTGTATGAGAAATCGGATGGAAACTTTCCTCATGTCAGTACGTTGTAGGTGTCGCCACCGGCGTCAACCTTGTGTGAATGCTCTGAAAAGCTAATCATTTGCATATCACAGAATCTTCTTCGTGTCGGATAAATTTCGCATCTGTAGCACGTCATCTTAGTGGTGTAGCAATTTTAATGGCCAGTAGTGTATATGTCCACTTTTAGACTGGCGGGAATTTTAAAACAAACACTGCACATTTTTGTACTAATTTCGAGTATAAGACGCACATGTATTTGGGGGCAAATTTTTAGAAGAAAAAAGTGCGTCTTGTAGTCCGTAAAATACAGTACGTCTCCTAGACGCGCCGTCTAATTATGCTACATGCAATGGAAGAGGAAGGATCCCTTACTGTAGCTCCCAGTGTCCCCCGTGTGGAGTGTCGACTTCGACTGCGCATATAGTATTGCTCGGCCATAATATTATTGGACCTGGGAGTGAGTGAGCTTCAGTCGACTTGTCGTGAGGTACCGCGTAATCGGGGTTGACAGCACAGGGTGTCACACGGAAGTCGCCCGAGAGGGGTCAGCAGGTCGCGCGCCGTTGCCACCGGTCGGCACCGCGCCTGATTCTCGGACACCAATCTGCGTGCGCTTCCCCTGAGTTAAGCATAAACAACGTTGCCATTTGATTAACTTAAGTCTACCTTTTTTTTTGCAGTAGGTGCTCAAAATGTCCCTCTGTGGTAAGAGCAGCCTGACATCTCCTGAACACATTAGCAAACAATCGACGAATTTCCGCTGCCGAAATCTGGGAAATGACTAGCCGAACCCTGTCTTCCAACTCTTTGAGCGTGTGGGGATTAGTTGCATACGCCTTGTCTTTTAACATTTCCCAAAGATAAAAATCACATGGATTTAGATCTGGAGGACGAGGAGGGCAGCTAGCTATCTTATCATCGAAAACTCTTTGTATTGCTGTCGTAAGAAGAATTGGCAATGTGCGACCTTGCTTTTTCCTGCATGAAATACCGTACATCTTTCTGTTAGGTGTTAGTTCTCGAAAAAAAGCTTACACACTATTTAACCTAACTTAAACTGACTAAGAACGACACACATACCCATGCCCGAGGGAGGACTCGAACCTCCGACGGGAGGAGCCACGCGAACCGTGACAAGACGCCCTAGACCACGCGGCTACCCCGCGCGGCAATTGCTACTATGTTCACTATTGCTCTTGTATGATACAGAGCGCTACCATTTGGTCATTTTTTGCTCCCTCTCGGTTTCAATAAAACCCCATGTCATTACATGAGTGTGAATTTTTGCCTATATTATGTACTGAAATTTCAAACGAGAACGGACTTTTGAGTCATCCTATATATACCGGGTGATGAAGAAGTCAGTATAGATTTGAAAACTTAATAAACCACGGAATAATGTAGATAGAGAGGTAAAAATTGACACTCATGCTTGGAATGACATGCAGTTTTATTAGAACCAAAAAAAGTTCACAAAATGTCCGACAGATGGCGCTGGACAGCAGAACGTCAGTGACTGCGCATAACAATCGTGTATAAAAGGAGTTGTAATGAGAGAGAGAATCAGATGCGCCAGCAAAAAAAAAAAAAAAAAAAAAAAAATGGTTCAAATGGCTCTGAGCACTATGGGACTCAACTGCTGAGGTCATTAGTCCCCTAGAACTTAGAACTAGTTAAACCTAACTAACCTAAGGACATCACAAACATCCATGCCCGAGGCAGGATTCGAACCTGCGACCGTAGCGGTCTTGCGGTTCCAGACTACAGCGGCTTTAACCGCACGGCCACTTCGGCCGGCATGCGCCAGCAGTCGCAGCATGTTGATATTACCTGAAAAGGCGATTTTAGTGGAGCTGTATTATCAGAATGGGGAATGTGCTAGTTCAGCGTTACGATCCTATCGCCATAGGAAGGGGATTCGAACGGGTAAAAGTCCGTTGACAAATGCAGCTGTGGCGAGAATGATTTCGAAGTTCGAAGCCACGGGTTGTTTAGACGATAGACGCCGTAGTGGCCGACCGAGCACAAGGTGTAATGCTGCTGAGACAGTTCAGGAAGAAATGGAGACTGTAGCGGTTTCGTCTATGAACTGGGAAGTCAGCGCTCGTGTAGTCCCACGTCGCACCGGCATTCCATACACTACTGTTTGGTTGGCACTTAGGCGTACCCTCCTATGCTATCCGTACAAAATCCATCGGCATCATGAACTGTTACATGGCGATTTAGTGAAGCGGAGGGCATTTGCGGTGTGGGCGTTTCAAAAGTTGGCGGAAGATGACGATTAGCTGTGTAACGTGTTGTGGACCAACGAAGCTCATTTCACGCTTCGAGGGTCTGTCAACGCCCACAACTGCAGAATTTGGGCTACTGAAAATCCTAGAACTGTCGTGGAAACTCCATTGCACGACGAGAAAGTCACGCTATGGGTTGGGTTTACCACATCTACCGTGACGGGTGAGAGGTACGCCGATATGTTACAGAATCGCATCATCCCCAGCCTGGCTGATGAACACCTGCAGGAACGTACGATGTTTGTGCAAGATGGCGCTCCACCCCATATTGCTAGACGCGTGAAAGATCTCTTGCGCGCGTCGTTTGGTGATGATCGTGTGCTCAGCCGCCACTGTCGTCATTCTTGGCCTGCCAGGTCCCCAGACCTCAGTCTGTGCGATTATTGGCTTTGGAGTTACCTGAAGTCGCAAGTGTATCGTGATCGACCGACATCTCTAGGGATCCTGAAAGACAACATCCGACGCCTATGCCTCACCATAACTCCGGACATGCTTTACAGTGCTGTTCAGAACATTATTCCTCGACTACAGCTATTGTTGAGGAATGATGGTGGACATATTGAGCATTTCCTGTAATGAGCGTCATATTTGCTTTGTCTTACTTTGTTACGCTAATTATTGCTATTCTGATCAGATGAAGAGCCATCTGTCGGACATTTTTTGAACTTTCGTATTTTTTTGGTTCTAATAAAACCCCATGTCATTCCAAGCATATGTGTCAATTTGTACCTCTCTATCTACATTATTCCGTGATTTATTTAGTTTTCAAATTTATACTGACTTTTTGATCACACGGTATTTAGGAGACTATCTGAGCAGCACTCCCAGACTGTTTGCAGATGATGCTGTCATTTACTGTCTCGTGAAGTCATCAGAAGATCTAAACTAATTGCAAAATGATTTAGACACGATGTCTGCATGACGCGAAAAGTGGCAGTTGTCTATGAATACGGAAAAGTGTGAGGTCGTCCATAGAAGTAATAAATGAAATCCGTTAATATTCGGTTACACCATAAATAACACAAATGAAAAGACTGTTCAACTAAGTACTTAGGAGTTGCAGATACGAACAATTGAAGTTAGTACGATCACATAGATAATATTGTGGGGAAGGCATACCGAAGACTGTGTTTTATTGAGAGAATGCTTAGAAGATGCAACAGGCTTGTAAAGGGACTGCATACACCATACTTGTTTGTCCTCTGCTAGAGTACTGTTGTGCGGTATGGAATTCTTACTAAGTAGGAGCGACGGGAGACATAGAAAAGTTCAAAGAATGGCAGCTCGTTATGCGCTATCGCGCAACGTGAAAGTGTCACGGATACGGTATCCGAGTTGGGGTAGCAGTCATTAAAACAAAGACAGTTTTTTTTGCGACAGGATCTTTTGGCAAAATTTCAATCACTTTCTCCTCCGAATGCGAAAACATTTTCTTGGCTCGCGTCTACACTGAAGAGCCAAAGAAACTGGCACACCTGCCTAATGTCGTGTAGGGCCCCAGCGAGCACGCAGAAGTGCCGCAACGCGACGTGGCATGGACTTGACTAATGCCTGAAGTAGTGCTGGAGGGAACTGACACCATGAATCCTGCAGACCTGTCCATGAATCCGTAAGAGTATGATGGGGTGGAGATCTCTTCTGAACAGCACATTGCAAGGCCTCCCAGATATGCTCAGTAATGTTCATGTCTGAGGAGTTTGGTGGCCAGCGGGTATTTAAACTCAGAAGAGTGTTCCTGGAGCCTCTCTGTAGCAATTCTGGACGTGTGTGGTGTCGCTTTGTCCTGCTGGAATTGTCCACGTCCGTCGGAATGCACAATGGACATGAATGGATGCAGGTAAACAGACAGGATGCTTACGTCTGCGTCATCTGTCAGAGTCGTATCTAGATGTATCAGGGGTCCCATATCATACCAATTTCACACGTCCAACACAATTACAGAGCCTTCACTAGCTTGAATAATACCCTGCTGACATGCAGGGCCCATGGACTCACGAGTTTGTCTTTGTGGTGTCACCGCCAGACACCACACTTGCTAGGTGGTAGCTTTAAATCGGCCGCGGTCCATTAGTACATGTCGGACCCGCGTGTCGCCACTGTGTGATCGCAGACCGAGCGCCACCACAAGGCAGGTCTCGAGATACGGACTAGCACTCGCCCCAGTTGTACGGACGACTTTGCTAGCGACTACACTGACGAAGCATTGCTCATTAGCCGAGCCAATAGTTAGAATAGCCTTCAGCTAAGTCAATGGCTACGACCTAGCAAGGCGCCATTAGTAACATTGCATGTATCTAAGGAGTCTCACTTATATCGTCAATAGCGATGTACCAAGGATGGATTAACGTTAAGTATTACAGAAGCTACGTACTTTTCTTTATAGCATTCATTACGTATCCTGTTACAGACCTATCTCTTGCCTGCTAAACGCGTGCCTTTCGGCTTCCTCTCATTGTGTCTAGGCTGTCTTGTCCAGACACAACAGTCTTCACACTCGTACACGTCCATCCGCTCGATAAAATCTGAAACGAGGCTCGTCCGACCAGGCAGCATCTTTCCAGTCATAAACAGTCGAATGTTGGTGTTGACGGACGCAGGCGAAACGTAAAGCTTTGTGTCGTGCGGTCATCAAAGGTACACGAGTGGGTTCTCGGCTCCGAAAGCCCATATCGATGGTTCGCACGCTGATACTTGTTGACGGCGCAGCAGTGAAATCTACAGCAATTTGCGGAAGGATTGCATTTTTGCTACGTTGAACGATTCTCTTCAGTCGTCGTTGGTCCCATTATTGCAGGATCTTTTTCCGGTCACAGCGATGTCGGAGATATGATGTTTTACCGAATTCCTGATATTCACGGTACACTCGTGAAATGATCGTGCGGGAAAACCCACTTCATCGCTATCTCGGTGATGCTGTGTCTCATCGCTCGTGCGCCGACGATAACACCACGTTCAAACTCACTTAAATGTTGATACCGTGCCACTGTAGCAGAAGTAACCGATTTAACAACTGCGCCAGACACTTGTCTTATATAAGCGTTGCCGACCGCAGCGCTATATTCTGCCTGTTTACATACGTCTGTATTTGAACACATGCCCATATCAGTTTCTTTGGCGCTTCAGTGTGTATAGGAATAAATGATCACTGTAATATAATGAGAGAAATCAGAGCTCGCACAGGAGAATTTAAGTGTTTATTTTTCCCGCACGCTGTTCGAGAGTGGAGCGTTAGAACAATAGTTTGCAGCCGGTGAGGTGTACCGTCTTCCAGGCACTTAATTGTGAACCTCAGAGTAATTATGTACCTACGTGGATGTAGATGATTGTTGTGTTGGCAGAAGAGCCAAAACCGTGTTACTAGTGGAGGCAGAAATGCACGCGTTTTAGCTCAGGCAGGCTGGCGTGAGGAGGGAAGAATATACTGACGTGAGGTCTGGAACATGACAAGGAATTAGAATTCAGAAAGCGGACGTAATTAGTTTGATACTTAACTTTAATCCATTAATGATGAACGTCGCTCTTGACGGTACATGATTCACAATATTATCTGTTCAGAATATATTCTTGAAGATAGTTCTTATAGTAACTGAATATGGCGCCTTGCTAGGTCGTAGCAAATGACGTAGCTGAAGGCTGTGCTAAACTGTCGTCTCTGCAAATGAGAGCGTATGTAGACAGTGAACCATCGCTAACAAAGTCGGCTGTACAACTGGGGCGAGTGCTTGGGAGTCTCTCTAGACTAGACCTGCCGTGTGGCGGCTCTCGGTCTGCAATCACTGATAGTGGCGACACGCGGGTCCGACGTATACTAACGGACCGCGGCCGATTTAAAGGCAACCACCTATCAAGTGCGGTGTCTGGCGGTGACACCACAATGATAATTAAAACTTTATGTATACCTCTCGTAAACAAACAGTGTTACAGCGTTATACGAAAGTCTCATAACTATACCAGTTTGGTGTTTGCCGAGATGCGCAGTGTACTTTGCTCACTCCACAAATACTGTATTTTCGCTACTCGCAGGAGCGATGTAATACGCAGAATGCGTTATGGTCGCTCGATCCCTCGCGGACCGTCAATTTAGCCTGCGCATATAGTACTTAATGCATAGTATTGGTGTGGCGTAAATACTGAGTGAACGCGAACACGCCACCCATCAGCTAACAATAGCGGGGCCGGAAGAGATGACGGAGATGGTCACGGGTGGCCGACAATGCCCGCGGGCGCCGTTACTACTCCAGCAGCCGCCGTCCGCTGCACGATCGTTACTGGAGCAGCGAACCGAGGACTGCGATTCCAGCCGGAAGGTAGGCTGCTCCGGCGCAGTGTTGTAGTTATCAGAGCGCTGCCGGCTGTTACTGGACGGCCGAGGAGATGAGGGCTGGCGTTTGTAGGTCGGTGCTCCGTTTGGTGAAAAAGAAACGGTTCCGCTTCTTTCGGTGTGTCTTCAGTCACGGTTGTCGACTGTGATCACTTGCGACAGGTCACATTAATAGGTTCCCATTGCAGCAGTTGTGATTGTTGCTGCTGTTATAACGGTCTTCAGTTTGAAGAGTGGTTCGCTGCAGGTTCTAACGGGACATCATCCTCTAGCATTACTTTTCCTCAACTGTAGTTGTCGATACCCGTATTATTTTTTTTTTTTTCGACTTTTGGACGGGACAGTATTATCTCAGTTGCTTTTCTGAAAACTTTCATATAATTTTATACACTGTATGTTACATTTCTAGGCCCTTCAGTCTGGAACCGCGCGACCGCTACGGTCGCAGGTTCGAATCCTGTCTCGGGCATGGATGTGTGTGCTGTCCTTAGGTTAGTTAGCTTTAAGTAGTTCTAAGTTCTAGGCGACTGATGACCTCAGATGTTAAGTCCCATAGTGCTCAGACCCATTTGAACCATTTTGTTACGTTTCAAGCTAAAATTTATGAAAATAAATTACTTTCTAAAATGTTTTAGTTTCGATGTTATAATCGAGAAGTACTCGTTCTGAATGTAGAGTTAATTCTTTTGTTTTAAATTACGGATTTTTTACGCACTTATAGTTACTACTATTAATTACGCAATCCTGTACTGTTTGCTATATTTATTTCTGAAATCATTTATGAAATCATAATCGAAATTAATAATGTAACCAAAACTATAAGAAATTCATCTGTTAAGAAAAACTGTAAACCCTTTGAATATTATTATTTCCGCAGAGTGTGATAGTCGTAAGCTTGTCTCTGATGTGATCGGGTGTATTTTTGTATACTAGGTGCGGACAAAGTAATTTCGGCTTTGTTAATGTGAAAAATCAAAATACTGTATGATATACTAAAATGTGAGAAAATCAGTGGAAAGTGTATTTACGTAAAAAATTCTGCAACAACAAGCTTCAAATTTGTTTAGTTCAGACCAACCGCGAGGACTTGATGTTAGATTTTCAGCTTCAAGACCGCTAAAAGATTTTGCTTATTAATTACTTGGACTGCGCATTATTTAATGTGGACAATGGATGGAAGAAGGAAGGAGGGGGGAGACTACAAGCTCTCCACACTATTCTCTCCCGTACAAGCATCTTCGTCTTTGCATAACTTCAGTACCCTGTATCAGCTTGAAATTCGTGTCGGGTACGTCCTGAACTCACTCGAGGAAAGTAAGTGCAATATTCGTTATAAAACGAATCTTTGATAATACTAGACGAGCGAGTGTATTGCTCATTATTTTCTCTGAACGCTTAACTGATCGTTGAGCTTGGTCACTGTACATAACGAAAGCATTGGTCACTGTACATAACGAAAACACCACCACAGTGTACACTAGGTTTTATTTCTTATTTGCGGGAAGCATAACAAAGGAAAAGTCGTAAGACAGTGAAGGATTTTGAAAGCTAAGTCTTGACTGAGATAACAGTTATTTATTTGCTCTAATGATTGACATACGTTAACAGAGACACAAAGTTAACAGATAGCGACGTACTCTAAAATCAAATTACGGAACGGGTGTAGCAATGTGGAGAAGTAAATTAACAGAGACATATGCCTCGTGATGACTGGGTGTTGTGTGTTGTCCTTAGGTGAGTTAGGTTTAAGTAGTTCTAAGTTCTAGGGGACTGATGACCATAGATGTTAAGTCCCATAGTGCTCAGAGCCATTTGAACCATTTTTTAACAGAGACATAAAGTGGACAGAGAGCAAAGTTCTCTCAAATCAAATTACGGAACGTCTACAGCAATGTGGAGAAGTACCAAGAAATGTGGAAGACTGTATGGAGGAAGCACAACACGCTCCGCTCAGGAAATCAAAAAATCAAAGTTAACGTTAGAACAAGTTTGCTGCAAATTATAACCAAATTAAGCAAGACAAGTTGCGTGGCAGAGTAAGCAAGCAAGGAGCCGCTCAGAATGTAGACCGCGCTACCATAGTTGACGACATTCACATTTCTCCAAATCAGCTAGCGTGCGCCAATGACCACCACACGGCGGCCGGGATGGCTCAACGACGGCCCGGAGACGAATGCCCAGAATCTTAAGTTCACAGCCCTCCACTCTCTACTTTCAAAAGTATCTGCATGGAGGGACGTCTCAAGGCTGTGACGGGCGAAAGTATCTCTTCTTTCACGAATAAAGGCAGCAAAAACTCTCCACCCGTGGCGTAAAAAATGCACATTAAGAAACATAATGTTGATACTGACCTGGAGCAGTGTTTCTTCGATTGCTCGTGGCCCTTTGTGTCAAGTGCAGTGTTGGGATGACTCAATTCGTTTGGACAACCCAGAATTTCGGAGGAATGCTGGCCAGGCAATGCCATGGTTCAAATGGTTCAAATGGCTCTAAGCACTATAGGACTTTTGAGGCCATCAGTTCCCTAGACTTAGAACTACTTAAACCTAACTAACCCAAGGACATTACACACATCCATGCCCGAGGCAGGATTCGAACCTGTCACCGCAGCAGCAGCGCCTGGAACCACTCGTCCACAGCGGCCGGCCAATGCTATGGCATCTCGGTCTTTACCGAGCGAGGTGGTGCAGTGGTTAGCACACTGGACTCGCGTTCGGGAGGACGACGGTTCAAACTGGCGTCCGACCATCCTGATTTAGGTTTCCCGTATTTTTCTCAAAATCGCTTCAGGCAGATGACGGGGTGGTTCCTTTGAAAGGGCACGGCCGACTTCCTTCCCCATCCTTCTCTGATCCAATGAGATCGATGGCCTCGCTGTTTGGCCCGCTCCCACGAATCAACCAACCATCTCGGTCTTTGAAGGGGAAAAATGTAAAACTCGGCAGCACTGCACCCTCCCCCCCCCCCCCTCCTCCCCTTCACAACTACGCCAGGAGGCCGGCTCGCCCACAACAGCACGAAGCAAAAGCAGCCTCACTTCTGTGAAAATTTTCCGTCTCCCTGGGCAGGCGCGCCTCTCCTAATGAAACTCACTCATTGCCTCCCGCCTACAACAGGACCCTCAGACCACACTGGGAGCGCATCATCCCAGTGCGAAGAATGCAAAGTTTCTCAAGCACACGAGTCCAGCACTCACTACATAATAACCGTGAAATAGTAGAAGAGAACGGAACAATATCACATAGAAACTTGGCAGTAATGTTACAGACCTGAATATGCTTAATATACAGGGTGAGTAACCTAAATCTTGCACTGCAAATACAGCCTAAATGGAAAGTGTTTTCACAGAATGGATTGGTAGTTAGGGGTTCATATTGTTAGCCAATAAACAGATTGTAATGATACTTAAATAGTAATTTTTGTGCAAACATGCAGTTGTTTAACTGGAACAATGCCTTTTGACAGTACAGATCTACAAGTATGGTAAATCAGAATGTCAGTGGTGTTTTTTGCAGGATTATAGTGCGAGTCGTTTACGAGGTATCATATTTTGGAAAGTTCCCACATCGGCACTTGTACAATACTTGTGGTGGCGCACACTAAAGAACAGCACAAGCGCACGCGCTAGTTACGTGGATTCTGACCAGTAACAAGACAGCCGACCATGACAGGTTCAAAATGACCATTGGCAGCGACAATACGGGCTTGCAGTCTGGCGTGAAACGACTGCAGCACACGTGCTAGCGTTTCGGAGGAGACGTCCGAGCAGGCTGCAGTAATACGTCATTGCATATCATTAGTGAACCGTCAATTAGGGTGATTCACAAACAACAACTTAAGTACACATGTTATTCCAAAAACGTTATTTTTATTTTAAAAGACTTTGTCAATAATAAATTTTCAAGTCTGGCATTTAAAAAAAAAATTTAAAAACTATTTCCAATAGCTGACAAATTTTCTTTATGAAAAGGGGATTGCAAGGTATGACGTTAACAACTTCCCAGTAATAAGATTTTAAACTTGACATATATAAGACAACAATTTAAAAAAAAACTCTTTTAAATAGCCTTAGGGCGGTGAGGGAGTGACACGTCTAAGGGGGCCCAGATCACAATAGTCGGAATAGTTACTGGTGGTCTACAGGGCCACAACAGATTAGCTCCAAAACTTGCATTACAAGCCACCACCTCCCCGAGTTACCCAAAACCAGAAGATGCAGCAAGGGCGGTGCCTGTACAGACTCTGAACCACAGAGACACACGACACCGACCCTAAATCACCCAATCAAGGTGTGAATGAAACGACCCGACCAAGAAGTAACTACCACATTTCCGCGGACAGGCAAACGAAAACTGTGGTGGGAAGACCCCAACAAAACCATTGGTGAAGAAACTCATACACTTCACCAGAACTTGAAAAACCCCTTCCGCTGCCAGTGGTTTCAACGGCTGATAAGAAGACATGCGGTCCCACGCGCTGATCTCCTTCACCACGGCTTCTGAGTTTCATAAGCCACGTACATGCGGGTGAGGCAGACTTAGCCCCTGACAGCCAAGAGGTCGGCCAAAGCACGTGGCGAGCAGTTGACGACTCCCAATAGCAGGGCCCCGCTCGCGCCACCACCTCTCTCGGTCACCGCCCAGTACGTACTCCTCGATAGTCACGCGACCGTACACTTGCTCCACCTCCCGCCAGAGGGCGGTTGCGATCCAAACAGCGCGTCAAACCGAAAGCGCCACCGTAAACAGTAAAAGCGAAGCGAAAGCACCTGCCGGACATAACTACGGCTCAATTAGGTTGGTATGTCCTTGCAGACAGCGTCTGTCACAGAAAACAATCTACAGGCGATAAATACGGGAAACGGGCTGGCCAAGGTACAGGACCTCTGCCTCCAATCCAACGACGTGGAAACAATTCTTGAAGACATGATGTAGTATTTCGTGCACTATGGACTAGACAGCCATTGTTGGTACCAGCGGTTCCTCCTAGTCTGCAGAGGAACGTTGAAGATGGTCTGCTAGTAGACTGCAGTACTTGTGCACGTGTAGTATTCCATCTATGAAACATGAGCTGATGGTTTACTGTCTCACAGAACACATTTACACTCCACGGACACAGACGTTCCACCTGACGAAGCCAACAAGGATTGTCAACAGACCAGTAGTGCGTGTTTCGGCGGTTTACCTGGCCATGGTTGGTAAATGTGGCTTCATCACTTAACAAGATACATGATACATCTGGAGTATCCTGTCTTAATGCTCATGTAGAGAAGTTAAAACGATCCTCATAATCGTTTCCGTGCAGCTCTTGATCGAGGGAGATGTGGCAGGAATGGAACCTATGTCAATGGAGAATACGTCGGACACTTGCCTGACTCATACAAATTCCTCGTAAGATTGCATGGGAGCTGACGTGTGGACCAACTGCCACAGCAGTAAGAACATTAGTTTGCCCCCTCTTCTGTCGTCACTTGTGTCCTTCCGTTGCATTGTGTAGGTGTTACAGTACCACTTTGACGTAACTGTTTGAACAAGTTGATAAATAATTGCTGAAATGGTTGTCTATTGGGACATCGTGTCCCATATACCGTACAACTACGAACTGCATTCTTCCTGTACTCTCCGTATACACCATGAGCATGTCGGCTTTTTTTGCATTGGTAAATCCAATCGTCCACTCACGACGTACTGCTTGGGCTGTTACACACAACTTGTAGTGCACTCAACCAACACACAAACACACTGAAAGCAAACTGTGGTGTCACCGCCAGACACTACACTTGCTAGGTGGTAGCCTTTAAATCGGCCGCGGTCCGGTAGTATACGTCGGACCCGTGTGTCGCCACTATCAGTGATTGCAGACCGAGCGCCGCCACACGGCAGGTCTAGAGAGACTTTCTAGCACTCGCCCCAGTTGTACAGCCGACTTTGCTAGCGATGGTTCACTGACAAATTACGCTCTCATTTGCCGAGACGATGGTTAGCATAGCCTTCAGCTACGTCATTTGCTACGACCTAGCAAGGCGCCATTATCATTTGCTATTTATCTTGTGATGCATGTACCGTCAGACCGATGTTCACCAATTATGGATTAAAGTTAAGTATTCCAGAAGCTACGTACCTTTTTTGCTAGTCTCTATTCCTTTAACTGTTCCAGACCTCACGCCAGCCTGCGTGAGCTTAAACGCGTGCCTTCGGCTTCCTCTCATAGTGGCTTGGCTGTCTTGCCAAGTCACAACACAAACATAGTAATATCGTACCTAGTAACTAAACAGATTCTATGAAACAAACAAACGTCGACGTGGAAAATTTTCAAAACACTTTATCTCGTAAACGACTCACCCACTAGAATCCTGCAACAAACGCCACTAACACTCTAATTAAAAAAAATGGTTCCAATGGCTCTGAGCACTATGGGAGTTAACTTCTGAGGTCATCAGTACCTTAGAACTTAGAACTACTTAAAACTAACTAACCTAAGGACATCACACACATCCATGCCCGAGGCAGGATTCGAACCTGCGGCCGTAGCGGTCGCGCGGTTCCAGACTGTAGCGCCTAGAACCGCACGGCCACCCCGGTCGGCACTCCAATTTACCCTACTTTTAGTTTGTTAATGTCAGTAGACATTGTCGCAATTAAAAAATGTTTGTCTGCACAAAAACGCTTTCTAAGTATTATTATAATCTGTTTATTGGCTAGCAATACGAGCCCCTGACTACCAATCCATTCTGTTAAAACCGCACATCAACAGTACTTCTCAGTTTGGAAATATGGGGGATGCAAGTCTTAGGCGATTCAGTCTGTATTGAAACCTTTGTCAGACTCTACAATTTATACGCCTCACACTTCCCACCATTAAAAAAAATGGCTCTGAGCACTATGGGACTTAACATCCATGATCATCAGTCCCCTAGAGCTTAGAACTACTTAAACCTAACGACATCACACAACACCCAGTCATCACGAGGCATAGAAAATCCCTGACCCCGCCGGGAATCGAACCCGGAAACCCGGATGGGGGAAGCGAGAACGCTTCCGCACGACCACGAGCTGCGGACTCCCACCATTATGAAATTGGCAATTGCTTGACACCTAAGGATGTACAGTCATGCTCAAAAGTATCCGAACGACCTGAATTGCATTTCGCCTGATTCACATGCAACCCACATAACGCAGCTGTCTAGCAGGTCCTCTAATCGCTCCTTGGTACAGTCGTTTGACTATTGAAAATGGTTCCAACAAGTCACCACTAGAAAACACTGCTCTGTACCGCAATAACTCAAGATGTAAAGTAATACCACGATACTACAAATATCAGGGAACACCTTATCACAGATAAGACTGTCCTTAAGGCTTGTAAACTCACATTTATTACAATAAATGACATACCTGAAATGTTACCACTCTCATTATTACGTCAGATAGGTAATGCACGTAGTAAGTTCGTCGTATTCATGATTTCCTCTTCAAAGTAACATACCGTACTTATTATTTAACACAAAATGACATTAAAAATTTAAGTTATTCACGAGCAGCTAGTTGAGAATAAGTATGAACTTCAAATGACACGACGAACCGTCTCGTTCTGCATATGGATTCAAACCCAGGTCATGCAGACTAAGCAAAGATTTCGTGACTGACGGAAACTAACAGTCATTTCTGACTAGGCATACAGAGAGTGATATACCCCGATTTTAGACAGTATCAATTAGCAAATACCAACTTTAAATTACATAACGCAAACATTTTTAACGGACCCGAATTCCTACCCAGCTCCTATTGTTCCTGTTAACGAACTACGAGAGATGTTAAATATTGCTTTTTAACAAGTAACTTAGTTGAAATGCCGTGAGGCAAAGCTTTGTGTTGGACAGGGATTCGAACCCAGAACCTAATCGGATAGATATCGAAGCACAATCAACTGTGACATATCGCATTTTCTCGGCAATAGCTAGATGTTTTAACTGAAATGACGAGACGAAACATTAATTATTTCCTTCGCAGGACTCCAACCCGGCACCTATCGCTGTTATATTCTAGAGAAAACGAACGTTAAATATGGGTTTGTTGCACCAGCAGCGACATGTGAGCATGTTTGAACTAGAAATAATATGACGAAGAGTTCAGTGCTGACTGGGAATACAGCCCCACACGTATCGTTGTTGACTACACGCAAAGAGACGTCATCTACCGAATTTTTCTCCACCGGCAGCTCGGAATAACATCTTGTTGAACTTACAGTGATCTCGTAAATAGTTCCGTGTCTCACTGGGAGTCAAAAACGTCAAATATCGTTAGTGTTGACAACGGATGAAAATACATTAAAAATCGAAATTATTATCCACCAGCAGATAGGTGTTCTCATGCTAGATCTTGATAATACATAATGAAATCTTTAGTGCCGGGCCAGGATTCGAACCCATTCACGCGCAATATGAGGAGATGCTGAGGAATCTGCAGTTCTGAACAAACAACAAATTGTAGCCGAGATGTATTGTCACGAAGGGAACAGATTCCGCGTTAAGGGCGGTCTGAGTTGCATTCCCAGTTCAGAACCAATTTGATCGACATACAGAAGCGCAGATAAAAGATGGAATAAGTGTCCTGTGAGCCTACGTAGAGTTTGTTTCGTCACTAGAAATAAATAACTAGTATAAGAGAGGTTACTGGTGATAGAGTTTCTACATGTCGCCACTCCAGACTTTATTGTGGCTCAACCTAACGTGTACTTGGTAGAGAAGGAATATCATTTTTAATGTGAATTTCAGACCACAATACCATTATATCTTCTTCACTTGGTGTAGCCAGAAGAGAATGGAATCTGTCTCTCCCTATCTAAAATCACTGACCAAATTTGGAATCGAACCCAGACCATAGATATATAAACCTCTCATCAGCCCAACAGACCACCAGACCCTCTGTGGAGTGGCTCATTCTTCTATCATAACGCCGTTGCGCCACACTGGCTGAGAATTCTGACACGCAGGCTCCCTGTATCAATTTGCAGCATGTTCAGTAAATTCATTTACTTGGTTGACCGAATCACCATGAACTAGCTGCCTCGGCTACCCAGTGCACACATTCAACTTTATTTTGTAATCACCAAAATAAAATCACGTAACTGCCACCAACACAGAACTGCCAACAGTGTAGGATGCAGAAATTTAAATAGGAAGTGTTCCCTTCCACTTGAGCTACTCTATTGCGCTATCTGTTTGTTGAAAACGTCGTGCAGTACAAAAGAAAAGGTATAACTGTTTGTCTGTCATAAGTATTGACCTGGCCATATGCATTATCCCACAGCGCTGTGGAATGCAAAAGTTCTGGAGGAATTGTTTTTGATTTCTGGAGGTGTTGTAACTATGTGTCGGCTAGTAGCGTAAAGGTAAGTATCGCGCACGGTAGATAAGCTGTCGCGAGTTCGAGTATATTCACTGCTATATTTTTTGAAACGCAATTCTGCTGTCTGCTAAAGTTATCAATCTAATGGAACTTGTAACACAATTCCCTTCACTTCCTAACCCAAAATAGTCGTATGTGGAAAAAGGGCTAATTTCTGCGATATCTTGTTCATTTCAGGTTTAATAGATGGCCAGGCTGCAGATGCATCTCGAAACTTTTGTATTATGTATGGGGAGAGCGCATCGTGCCAAAATACGTCAGAAAAGTATTTTCTATATTAGCTGCCGTGTGGCAGTGGCATTTTATTCTTTATCAAACCTTGTTTGACAGCTTTAACTCAGAACAAGTTTTCTACATGCATGTAATCAATAAACCGCATGTGCATTTTGAGACTGTTATAGATAACATCAGAGAATTCGCATATATCCTTGATGGTTAATTTATCTCTCATGTTTACTATTGTTTTAACAACATTAAAGGAAACCTTACGAAAATTGTGAGCTGTATTATAAGAAATGTAATAAAACTACCCACAATAACCTTACGACGGAAGCCTGTTTTAATAAAACTGAGTATCTGTACACAAGCGTGCCTCTATCGACAGGAATTGGTAAAATACTAGTCACTTAGATTTTGATTGGGTTTGTGTTTAATTGGTATGCTGTGTCATACACTCCTGGAAATTGAAATAAGAACACCGTGAATTCATTGTCCCAGGAAGGGGAAACTTTATTGACACATTCCTGGGGTCAGATACATCACATGATCACACTGACAGAACCACAGGCACATAGACACAGGCAACAGAGCATGCACAATGTCGGCACTAGTACAGTGTATATCCACCTTTCGCAGCAATGCAGGCTGCTATTCTCCCATGGAGACGATCGTAGAGATGCTGGATGTAGTCCTGTGGAACGGCTTGCCATGCCATTTCCACCTGGCGCCTCAGTTGGACCAGCGTTCGTGCTGGACGTGCAGACCGCGTGAGACGACGTTTCATCCAGTCCCAAACATGCTCAATGGGGGACAGATCCGGAGATCTTGCTGGCCAGGGTAGTTGACTTACACCTTCTAGAGCACGTTGGGTGGCACGGGATACATGCGGACGTGCATTGTCCTGTTGGAGCAGCAAGTTCCCTTGCCAGTCTAGGAATGGTAGAACGATGGGTTCGATGACGGTTTGGATGTACCGTGCACTATTCAGTGTCCCCTCGACGATCACCAGTGGTGTACGGCCAGTGTAGGAGATCGCTCCCCACACCATGATGCCGGGTGTTGGCCCTGTGTGCCTCGGTTGTATGCAGTCCTCATTGTGGCGCTCACCTGCACGGCGCCAAACACGCATACGACCATCATTGGCACCAAGGCAGAAGCGACTCTCATCGCTGAAGACGACACGTCTCCATTCGTCGCGACACCACTGGAGGCGGGCTGCACGATGTTGGGGCGTGAGCGGAAGACGGCCTAACGGTGTGCGGGACCGTAGCCCAGCTTCATGGAGACGGTTGCGAATGGTCCACGCCGATACCCCGGGAGCAACAGTGTCCCTAATTTGCTGGGAAGTGGCGGTGCAGTCCCCTACGGCACTGGTAGGATCCTACGGTCTTGGCGTGCATCCGTGCGTCGCTGCGGTCCGGTCCCAGGTCGACGGGCACGTGCACCTTCCGCCGACCACTGGCGACAACATCGATGTACTGTGGAGACCTCACGCTCCACGTGTTGAGCAATTCGGCGGTACGTCCACCCGGCCTCCCGCATGCCCACTATACGCCCTCGCTCAAAGTCCATCAACTGCACATACGGTTCACGTCCACGCTGTCGCGGCATGCTACCAGTGTTAAAGACTGCGATGGAGCTCCGTATGCCACGGCAAACTGGCTGACACTGACGGCGGCGGTGCACAAATGCTGCGCAGCTAGCGCCATTCGACGGCCAACACCGCGGTTCCTGGTGTGTCCGCTGTGCCGTGCGTGTGATCATTGCTTGTACAGCCCTCTCGCAGTGTCCGGAGCAAGTATGGTGGGTCTGACACACCGGTGTCAATGTGTTCTTTTTTCCATTTCCAGGAGTGTATTAAAGATGTATGCAAATGTGGCATTTCATAAATAAAGTTATGTATTCCTAGAAACCGAAAACTTGCTTGTCAGCATCGGAAAGAGGCGTCACCTGTTGTGCAGCATTGTTAGTTTTTCATCACTGCACTATGAGCCGAAAGTATTTTCTTGCGATTTCCTTATCGATGTTTCATCTGACTGTTTGTAGCTCTTTCATAGAAGGGATAAAAACGTTACACTCAGTGAGCCTAGAACTGCGAACCACAGCAGACGCTGTTTTACAGGTAAGTACGTTACCACAAAACTGGCGAAGAATTATGTCTTAGCTTCCTCTTACGGACCAATAGTGCCTAGAACTCGTAAACCGCTATTTGAAGGACGATATTAGTTGCGATTTCCCCGTGCAATGACTTTCCTGGGCTGAAAACCGTAAATTTACAATCTTTTGTTACACCTCAAGCGATAATAACTCAGATTATTCAATGGAAATGACAGGTAAAATCAAGTGAACTTTGAGGCTTAATTCCGTGCACACGAGGAACTAACTCGTCGATCACAGAGTTGCCAAACATACATTGCCATGTTTCCAAATCTCAGTTACAATACCAGCAGAAAGAAGACGAACCAATGTGATCTTCCAGCGGGCTGGGAAGTGACCATAGCTGGTGTCTCCAAGTCGCGGCTGCTATGGCCTGGAATACGTAATGCGTCTGATTCGCATCTCTGTAACTGGGTTTAGGGACTGGAGCGTGGTTGCTAATAATACTCAGAACTGACTGACAACTAAGCATCATAAATAAGTAACTCTCATAGTTGTTTTTATATTTCTTTCGTAAGTGTACTCAAAACTAAGAAACTCATTCACAGACGTTTTCGTGCCTCGCCGATAGTGGAGCACAACAAACAAATAAAAATAAAAAAAGAAAGTGTGTGTGTGTGTGTGTGTGTGTGTGTGTGTGTGTGTGTGTGACAGAGAGAGAGAGATAAAAATACACTCCTGGAAATTGAAATAAGAACACCGTGAATTCATTGTCCCAGGAAGGGGAAACTTTATTGACACATTCCTGGGGTCAGATACATCACATGATCACACTGACAGAACCACAGGCACATAGACACAGGCAACAGAGCATGCACAATGTCGGCACTAGTACAGTGTATATCCACCTTTCGCAGCAATGCAGGCTGCTATTCTCCCATGGAGACGATCGTAGAGATGCTGGATGTAGTCCTGTGGAACGGCTTGCCATGCCATTTCCACCTGGCGCCTCAGTTGGACCAGCGTTCGTGCTGGACGTGCAGACCGCGTGAGACGACGCTTCATCCAGTCCCAAACATGCTCAATGGGGGACAGATCCGGAGATCTTGCTGGCCAGGGTAGTTGACTTACACCTTGTAGAGCACGTTGGGTGGCACGGGATACATGCGGACGTGCATTGTCCTGTTGGAACAGCAAGTTCCCTTGCCGGTCTAGGAATGGTAGAACGATGGGTTCGATGACGGTTTGGATGTACCGTGCACTATTCAGTGTCCCCTCGACGATCACCAGTGGTGTACGGCCAGTGTAGGAGATCGCTCCCCACACCATGATGCCGGGTGTTGGCCCTGTGTGCCTCGGTCGTATGCAGTCCTGATTGTGGCGCTCACCTGCACGGCGCCAAACACGCATACGACCATCATTGGCACCAAGGCAGAAGCGACTCTCATCGCTGAAGACGACACGTCTCCATTCGTCCCTCCATTCACGCCTGTCGCGACACCACTGGAGGCGGGCTGCACGATGTTGGGGCGTGAGCGGAAGACGGCCTAACGGTGTGCGGGACCGTAGCCCAGCTTCATGGAGACGGTTGCGAATGGTCCTCGCCGATACCCCAGGAGCAACAGTGTCCCTAATTTGCTGGGAAGTAGCGGTGCGGTCCCCTACGGCACTGCGTAGGATCCTACGGTCTTAGCGTGCATCCGTGCGTCGCTGCGGTCCGGTCCCAGGTCGACGGGCACGTGCACCTTCCGCCGACCACTGGCGACAACATCGATGTACTGTGGAGACCTCACGCCCCACGTGTTGAGCAATTCGGCGGTACGTCCACCCGGCCTCCCGCATGCCCACTATACGCCCTCGCTCAAAGTCCGTCAACTGCACATATGGTTCACGTCCACGCTGTCGCGGCATGCTACCAGTGTTAAAGACTGCGATGGAGCTCCGTATGCCACGGCAAACTGGCTGACACTGACGGCGGCGGTGCACAAATGCTGCGCAGCTAGCGCCATTCGACGGCCAACACCGCGGTTCCTGGTGTGTCCGCTGTGCCGTGCGTGTGATCATTGCTTGTACAGCCCTCTCGCAGTGTCCGGAGCAAGTATGGTGGGTCTGACACACCGGTGTCAATGTGTTCTTTTTTCCATTTCCAGGAGTGTAAAAAAGAATGAGAGAGAGTAAAAAATTGTAAAGAAATTGAATCATGGTATGTAAAGAGCTCTTTCATTAAAATGACACTTTCCACATCATTACGATAATCATGTTTCTGGTCTATGAAACAAGAATTAATGAAATGTAATCTAATCTAATCATATCATATTGATGATAGTCACGAACAGTCATGAATTACCGAAATTTCTGCTAATACCAGTAACCAAATCTAAACTTGAAAATAAAAGACGACAGGCCTCCTGTTCTCCCTTGCAGGTGTCCAGCTGCCTTCTGCGATTCCTGCTGGAGCAGCCCTCCCCTTCCAGTGTATGGTCCATGACGCTTCTGCTCGCTTACAGCCATGGACAATTTGCTATCATAGAGGCTTCTTATTTATGTGAACATGCAATTCGGTATAGGAAATTGTAAGCTACATTTGTTAAGTATGGGCAATCGCTGGTACTAACATATTTCATTTCCTGCTGGTGATTAATTATTCCGATTTGTGTTATGAGTTCCCATTTGGCGTTAAAGTAATCCTTCTGATATTTTGAGTCAAGTGAATGCTCACTCGTTTGATTTTTGAGGAATATCGATTTGTGATGTTTGATGTCAAATTCTCTTCAAATTTCCAGTACTTATGTGCAGTTACATACTTTTGTTGTTTCAGTTTGAAACACATTTACGCAAAGCGGACGCATGACATGGTAGATTTACTGCATGAAGTTGTTGCTCAACAACCATTTGTTTGGCGCCTATTTTGCCCTAACTATCACTGTGCCACATCAAAGATCTGGATTCTGCACACACATCGTTAAAATTACTCATGGTAATAAACACACAACCCAATATTTGCTTTAAATACCCATCAACACTACTCTTATAATTGCTATTTGTTGGAATTTGGTGTACTCAACATGCAGTCAACACTTGATTACACAAGTGGTATATCTGATAATAAAAAAAAAAGTGTGTAAGGAGCTACAGAGTAACTAATAGATGATAGTTAACATGTAATGATGATTGGCAACAAATAAGATTGAAGACCTCCATCAAAAAAGGTTGTACATCATATTTTTTGCAAAGTTGAATTTTTGCTGGAACAAAGTTGTACATCGCATCAGACATGCTGTCATAGCAACATATGTGTTTTCCCAGTTTACAGGTTGAGATATTTGTAACTCTAAAGTAGACCCTCTTGAAAGAAAGCAGTATATAAATGAAAATGGCAGACGTGGGTGTTGTATGTTTAAACACAAAGGATACCTTATCGTTAAATAAAAGCATAAAAAGACAACAAATACATCAAATTGGAAGGATAATATAAAGAAAAGTAGGAGGAATAGTGGAAAATCTTGTGTTTCTACAACTGTTAAAGAGGTGCCTCAAAAATCTACGTCAAAAGTGGTACGTATAAGTACGTTGTGTATCACTATGATGTAAAAATTGTATGGTCTGGCCGTTGGTTTAGCGAAAACCAAATAACTGCACGATGATACTTTTGCACAAATATCTTACTTTGACAGTATAATTTAGAAGAGCAGAGAATAAGTTTATTGTTTCACGTCATAGCTTTCTGCCTTGGGACCATTTTGGATTAACTGGAGAGAAAGAAGAGTAATGGATGTCATGATTACTTGTGAATGGAAGTATGTAATACCTTAAGCTTGTTTAAGTACACATTTCATTACAAAGGAAATGAGACAAATGGTTTTGTTGCTGTCACTGTTCTTCAAGTAATTATAAAATATGACCCAAACTTTAAAACTATTAGTTGCATGGTTGAATATAGATGCAGATATTCATATGCATTTTTTTCTTCGTCTTAGTCATAATATACAACCTTGAATGTGTCATTCTCTGCTAAAAACAAAGAGAAAATCAACCTCAAGTTAACATCCCTAAATCTGTGCAATGCCTGTATAATCTCCTCAGCCTGTTGCAAGTGTCATTTGTAGTCAGAACAGGCTTTTTTTTGTAGTTCTGAGTGCATTCTGTAGGAGCTAAGTAAATTCGCTGGTAGGAAAATTGTTGGTACTCGTATGGTGGTCTCTGTTGTATAAAAAACTTCTTCCTCAATCGGCCAAGTTAGTGAGGGTCTTGTTGGATACGTGTAGATACCTTGATGTTCAATACCGAGAATTTTGTGTGAACTTACTTTCTGACTGTTCAGTTCAGTTTATTTTTCTTTCCGTTGTTGTTTCTTGTCCTGTATAGATCCAGTTTTTTTAGTTTGGAAGTTAATTAAATAAAGACATTGTATTATTTCAGTGTGTCTGATAATATATTCTATTAATACTTTCCTTTATTTTTGCCACTGTAACACAACATTAATGTTTTTTCAAATAGAGAGTTATTCCACTATGTACTTTTACAGGCTACGTAACGTTTTACACGGAAAGCTACGTAAAAATTAAGGTAAGTTCCTGAACATTGCAAAATACGGCAAATACACGTTGCTGTTCTGTAATCACTTGATCATACATATAAAGTGTATAAGTAAGCAGTACCAAAGGAAAACGACAATTATTGAAAATATTGTGAAATTGTGATGTATAGCCTTCTTTGGCGGAGGTGTTCAATTGAGCGAGGAAAATAATGACAAGGAATGGTATAAATACATTAATATGTTCTGAACTGACACTGTTACGTAATTTTACGGTTATACGATGATTTCCATACTTTCCATCATCTTATAAACAAAATGTAAATAACGGATTTCCATGAAATAATATGCTTCAGATGTACATACTCAGAAATTGCTTTCACAAATTAAGGCCTGTGTTTGTTACTAGGAGACTTTTGCAAAGAACACTTTCTTTCCCTCTGCTAGAGCGTTTCTTATGTCCTCCTGAATAGTGTGTTACCTTACTTCTACGATGGAGGAATTCTTTCATATTGCAACAGAACAGTGTTACTTCATAGTGCCCTTAGTGTGTTATTAAAATATGAATTGATTGAGTTATTAATATTTAATAATACACATGTAGAGAAAGATGTAATCGACACTTTCTGAAACTATAAGATGATTTGATATTGAGTATTTGTATATTGTTCTAGCCTTAAGCATGTAAATGAACATGAAATGTATAAGGTCTGAGCTCATCCTAAGGATATTATAAAGTATTGTTACGCATTTCATAGTATTTTGTGAAAAATGAAAAGAAATGAGTGTTTGGCATCGTTGGCTGGGAGCTCCCATCCAGGAAGTTCGGACACCAAGTGCAAGTCTTACTTCAGTCGACGCCATATTGGACGACTTGCGAGCCGGTGATGGCGATGAAATGATGATGAGGACAACACAACGAGTGGAGAAAATCTCCAACCCGACCGGGAATGGAACCTGGGCCCGCTTGCATGGGAGATGAGCACATTACCACTCAGCTGAGAAGGCGGACAGTATTTTGCAAAAGAATTGAGGCATCCATTATACCTGATGATGGGTACTGCATTTAGTGTCAAATAACATATTTTGAGGGACACCACTGTTGCGTTTGCCTGTAACTTTGCTCAATATTTTTTTCCGGAGTGTTATTTCGTATTCCTCCATGCTTATGGGGGGGGGGGGGGGGAGGGGCTGTCAGGTGATAAAATTTACTGCCCTTCTGCCAAATGATTTTAAATTTTCTAAAACATATAATAAGATTTTATATGACAACAGAAAAATAAATTGTTGACACAACAAAAAGACAGTAGGAAATTTGCATAAATTAGAAGATAAATGGCAGAGTTATTGATCAATTAAAATGCATCTACAGATGAATGGAAAATGAATGTTTCACACACAGACAGACAGATCACCAGTTAAATACAGGTTATTACAAATGATTGAAGCGATTTCATAAATTCACCGTAGCTCCATTCATTGCCATATGGTCACGACACACTACAGATACGTAGAAAAACTCAAAGTTTTGTTCGGCTGAAGCCGCACTTCAGGTTTCTGCCGCCAGAGCGCTCGAGAGCGCAGTGAGACAAAATGGCGACAGGAGCCGAGAAAGCGTATGTCGTGCTTGAAATGCACTCACATCAGTCAGTCATAACAGTGCAACAACACTTCAGGACGAAGTTCAACAAAGATCCACCAACTGCTAACTCCATTCGGCGATGGTATGCGCAGTTTAAAGCTTCTGGATGCCTCTGTAAGGGGAAATCAACGGATCGGCCTGCAGTGAGCAAAGAAACAGTTGAACGCGTGCGGGCAAGTTTCACGCGTAGCCCACGGAAGTCGACGAACAAAGCAAGCAGGAAGCTAAACGTATCACAGCCGACGGTTTGGAAAATCTTACGGAAAAGGCTAAAGCAGAAGCATTTCTTAAACAGGAGATTGGAAAACCGATGGATCGGTCGTGGTGGGGATCATGATCAACAATTCATGTCATGGCCTCCACGCTCTCCCGACTTAACCCCATGCGATTTCTTTCTGTGGGGTTATATGAAAGATTCAGTGTTTAAACCTCCTCTACCAAGAAACGTGCCAGAACTGCGAGCTCGCATCAACGATGCTTTCGAACTCATTGACGGGGACATGCTGCGCCGAGTGTGGGAGGAGCTTGATTATCGGCTTGATGTCTGCCGAATCACTAAAGGGGCACATATCGAGCATTTGTGAATGCCTAAAAAAACTTTTTGAGTTTTTGTATGTGTGTGCAAAGCATTGTGAAAATATCTCAAATAATAAAGTTATTGTAGAGCTGTGAAATCGCTTCAATCATTTGTAATAACCCTGTATAATAGCCCGATTTGTTGCTTGATTAAAATCGATACACAGTGGAGTTAAAGTTATGAGTGGATGTAGACTACCAGGGAGAGGGCTATCAGGGGATTATAGCATTTGGGGTAGTATGTTGGCGGGGATTTGTGTGGCGGATGATCAGAGGAGTGATTTGGGAGAGTGAAGAGGGATGTGATTCTGAAACAAACTGTAGGATGTCAATGGAGGGGAATGGTGAGGGAGCCCTGACATGTGGAGGAGTGGTGTGTTCTCCTAGATCGGGTGGGAATGGTATGTACCAGAGTGAATTTCATGATTGGGTAAAGGGAGACGACTAAAGTTTCGTTTGGAGAGAACATAGAGAGTGTGGAGGTGTAGTGTGGGGCAATGTGGTGGCAGAAGCACAGCGAATCAGAAAGCGGGGGGAGAACCACTGGGTGGTCAGGGTCATTCTTGCAGGTAAATACTCGGAGCGGGTCATGATGGAAGAGTAGAGTAGGGAATTTTACACGAGTTGGTAGAGGATTCGGTTAGGTGGGGGTAAGTGGATCTAAAAGGCTAGGTGGACTGCATGGCGTTCGAGGATCTTAGGGTGTGATAAAGGAAGAGCAGTAATCTATGCCACATTTGCATAGCAGAGGATGGGTCGGATCAGAGATTTATTGATGTAGAGGATCGTGGAAGGGTGCAATCCCCATTTTCAGCAGGTTAGTGGTGGTAGTCTATTGTGGGCTTTCTGTTGAATGGTTAGTAGGTTACGCTTCCGTATTCGTCAGTGATAAAGCGTTAGTATGAGGTATTTTAGTGTGTCAGTTGAGTGGATATATTGTTTGTAAATGGTAAGATAAAAGTTGTGAGACAGAAGCTGCAGATGCATTGGGCTATAATTATTGCCTGCATTTTGGCAGGGTTGATTTTGAGGAGCCAGTGGTTGCACAAGGAGATGGAAAGACCATTGGGATTTCTGATGGTAGATTAGAGGGCAAGGAAGATGGTGTCATTGGCATATTGGAGGAGATGAATAGGAGAGGTGGTTTCGACATATGGACAGTGTAGAGGGAATAAAGGAGAGGAGAGAGAATGTGCCCTCGGCGCACATTTGTAGTGGAGTGGAAGACACGGGAGTTGGTGTTGATGATGGTGACATAACATGGGTAATGAAAGAGAAAGGATGTGATAAGGTAGTCATAAGTTGTGGGAAGTGCACCGGTCTAGAGCGTAAAGAGAAGGCCAGAATGCCATCATGGTCATAGACCTTTTTGAGATCAAGGAAGACAAAAATGGTGGGTTTGCGCTTGTTGATTTTGTGGCGTAGGGGATGAATAAAGACACGTACATACTCTGCCAATGGAGGCAAACGAGTGACAGCCAACCACTTCGTTGTCCAAGATTTGCTTAGTGTGTGTGGGTGGCAAATTGGAGCCAACAAAGCGACTGGCTTCGGTTGGGGCCAGGTCTGATATCGGTAACATTAAAGCAGTTGGTTGGCGTTGGGACCCCTCTCCTAGTGGGGACACTGAGTCGAATGTTCATTGGACCAGAGGCGATTTGCTCTTTCTCCAGAACGGGTGTGTATTTGAGTTTTTCAGACAACCACAAGATGCACTTAGTATACTTTATTGACTGGTTTCCCTCTTTAATTTAGCACAAGCATCATCAGAAACGCAGGAATTTACAGTTTAAAATACAGTAGTTGGCTGTTAAATTAAAGAGCAAAACCTGTCAATAAAACGTACTGAGTGTGACTTGTGTTTGTCCTGAAAAACGTAATTTAAATAGTCACTGTATCACCTGCAGGTAATGCCTGGCCTCTCGAAGTGTGTTCATATATTGTTTTCAGAAATACTGGAGAGAGCATTAAAGTTGACAGTGTTTTATTGTGACAGAGAATGTTTATGGACAGCTATGAACTGCGATTATGAAAACAAACTGAAAGGATTAGACGCTTGGAGGGAAATAAATGAGCCATTACAAGGATATGTGCACGATGGAAAAAGGAAAGGCAGTCTTTATTGATATGTTTTCGCCGTGAACGACAAAGAGAAACAAACAACACTGGGAGTGACCATTAATCTTTCTGCCGCAAGTACTGCTCTACGAAAAGTGGTGTCATCTTTTTTTGTAAATTTTAGGGCCTATACAATTCAATAACAACTCTAAATCTGTGGCTTTGATGCGGAAAAATATGAAATATGTTCCAATTTAGCTTTATGGTGAACGTTAATTTTGTCTCACCACACTGGTCCTACTTTCCAAAAGAGTGGTCTTCCAGTGGCGTTTTTTCTTCTGCCGCTTTTTCTGGTGGTCAGTTCCTTCCAGTAAAATAAATGCTGCATATGCGATGACTGCTAAATCCTCTTCTTCTCTCATAATATCTGTCAGTGAAATTGTAATTAAAACGCTACTTTATAATAATAACTAGCCGGGAGCAACGTCTACAAGTTATCAGAGTCAATTACGATTTCACATGACCGAATCCCTCGGCCACAATCCCTCCATTTGGTGATCATGACAAGCTGAATGGTAATGCACTGGTGATCAGCGTTCGGCGGAATCCAGTGTCTGTCGCTGGATATGTGAAAATCGCACCCAGTGAAAATCGCACCCAGCCAGAAATCTGTGATATTCCCACCCAGTTTTGCTGGAAGCTACCTGCTCAAGGGCAGAGCATACCTGCGCCTCTGGGGTTTTTCATCCACCGGAAACGATCCCCGTGCGGCAAGTACCTGCACTCGGGAAGTCCTCGTCTACTCAAGTGACTGACCGCTTGGCTGGTCACTGTCAGTGTGATCCATCTTTCGGAGTGTTCAGCTCGTTCGCCTTGTGTCTCTGTGTGCTTATACGTTAGATGTGGAACTGTCAACAACCACCCACGGTAAACCATGTGCCCACTATGATGGTTATTATTCATCTTAAAGAGAACCAAAGCAGATGGGATTGTGATACGGCGCTGTTCGAAATATAGAACAACATATTGCCGAGGAATGCTTAAGACCAAACTCTACATCGTGCTTAGTTCAAACGAGCATCAATGTGGGGCACCGGATGACGCTCCCTTAGAAGTAAAAAGGACGTTGAACCAGGGGAAGAAGAGATCACGAGAGGGAGAGACTTCGATTTCTAAATTATATACCGAAGAGTTAGGCGACTTGCACAATCGAGGGTCCGTTGTTGTTACCGAAATGCCAGAACTGCAAGCAACGAAGAGGACATTATACTTGCACTGGGCCAAATCACACGGCAATCAGAAACAGCCAGAAAAACGACAAGAAGTTGATCTTCAAGCAGAGTTACTAATCATGAATGACGGCAGCAGTTTTCTCCTAAGTGATGACAGATTTGGAGATAGGATCATAGTTATTAGCGGAAAAGTAGGAAGAGAGGCTCTAAAGACAAAACAAGACTTTTTATGAATGGCACCTTCAAATGCTGTAGCAAGCTATTTTCACAAATACGTACTATTCATGCAGACTTCGGGAGTTCAAAGTACGAAACAAACATCTATCCGGTGGCTTTTGCATTCTTACCAAACAAAAGAAAAGAAACGTATATCCGTCTTTTCCGCAATGTTGTGCATAATGTATCAGAATGGAAACCTCATAATGTCTTTGTTGATTTGGAATCAGCTGAGATTTCTGCGCTAAAAGTTGTGATCCCCGTCGGTTGAAGTACATGGCTGCCATTTACATAGTAAGAAATCTCTCTGTAGGAAAGACCTGGGAATTACTTGAGAATACAAAGATAACAAAGAAGTAAGGCTGCAAAATCGCATGTGTGCTGCTCTGGCGTTCCTTCGACCTGAAGATATCTACGATGGCTGCGGCTCGTGATACATTCACAAGCACCGGATGTCGCCAAACTTTCTCAATTTCTCCATTATTTTGTACATAGATGGTTGGAAAATGACGAAAACCCGATCAGTCTTTGGAACTGCTACAGATGATGACATCGTACCAACAACGCTGTAAAAGGTTGGCACAACAAAATTAATAATCTTCTCGGAAAACAGAATCCTAAAATGAAAGACGTGATCGAGTGTATGAAGACAGAAGCAGGGAACTCGGTATGTGCATTAATGAGGTCCGAATTAAGTGTGGAAGGCAAACGAAAGAAAACAACTTATTCGAAACGATGAAATGCTGGAAAAATAGTAGAAAAGTATGAAGAGGATGGTGACATCAGGGCTTGTTTGAAAGCGATCTGTTATGTCCAAAAATTTGAATGAAGCCATATGTTTGTGTTGGACGATATGTATGAAAAGAATGTACAAAATGTAAATACTCATAGTAACTTACAAATTTAAGTATAAAATATAAAATTTAAAAAATTAAACACAAAAATAAAAAATGTAAAAAATACAAAAAAACTGATTGTAAACCGGTCTAAATGACAGTTTGCTCTTGCCATTTAGCCAGTCCAAAGCGTGGATAAAGTGTGATGGTAGTCTGTTTATTACGAAAAATCCATAGACACAACATTATCATTTCCTATAAGAAATGAAGTTTCATGTATGGAGTACCATGATTGACTGTTTGACTTTTTTTTTCTCTCTGACGCAATCACAAAATTCTCACATATGGCCTGTATTGGTCAACGTTGTCCATCTTCAGAAACACTGTAAAACGTGTATAAAATTACAAACATATAATTTAAAAATCGTATCTCTTCTACTTGTAAAGAGCATACTCTAAAATAAACGTAAAATAAAGTATGGCTTACAACTATGGATGGTATATCATGTATATGTAACGCAAAATACATAAAATGTGTGGTGTCACCGCCAGACACCACACTTATTAGGTGGTAGCCTTTAAATCGGCCGCGGTCCGTTTGTATACGTCGGACCCGCGTGTCGCCACTATCAGTGATTGCAGACCGAGCGCCGCCAAACGGCAGGTCTAGTATAGAGAGACTCCCTAGTACTCGCCCAGTTGTACAGCCGACTTCGCTAGCGATGGTTCACTGTCTACATACGCTTTCATTTGCAGAGACGACAGTTTAGTATAGCCTTCAGCTACGTCATTTGCTACGACCTAGCAAGGCGCCATATTCAGTTACTATAATTACTTCAAGAATGTATTCTGAAGAGATAATATTGCGAATCATGTACCGCCAAGACCTCACGTCAGTATAGTTCTTCCCTCCTCACGCCAGCCTGCGTGAGCTAAAACGCGTGCATTTCGGCATCCACTCGTAACACGGTGTTGGCTCTTCTGTTAACACAAAAAATGCATTGTCCCGTAATGTGCGAAGATGAAGGCACCCTGTACAAGGTCTGCGCGGATGTAGCACTAAGTGTGACGTGAGAAGCCGTGTACAGCTAATTTCACCCATATTCGTGCCTAATCCTGGACTTCCAGTTAGTATGATAATGCGTCTTAGATGCATTACTTGTACCATATGCCGTGGACCATATTTTACTTTACGTTTATTTTAAAGTATTATTTGTGAAGGAGAACTGGTTACATCTTTAAATTCTGTGTTTGCAAATTGGTTTTTCTGTTTTCGATTATAGTCTCTGAAGATATAATACTAAGTAAAAATCATCTAACAGAAAAATGATCGCTTCTATAATAAGTAATATGGCATTACGAATCTTATTCGATCGTCAGTAGCCCCCTTGACTTGTACACCACGTAAAAGTACGTTTACACGGTCTGTAAAAATTGTCTAATGCTGACAACATAGGCCAGCAGTGTTGTCTTGCAATATCGCGGCCACACAAATTACAGCCAAATGTACGGTAACATTGTCAGCCACTGTTGCCCGGCAATGTTTGCGGCAAAACACTTCCGGGCCAAATTGGTTTACATGAGCCACGCTATGGCCGCGTAATGAACAAAAGCAAGATAGTGGTTTTGAGTGAAGCTCTCCTACATTTGCATTCTACAACTAAAAAAAAATTAGCAAGAACAAAAGAAATAGGGCATCATGGATGCGTTCTTATTTAAAGCAGGTGAACTGCTTCCGAAACTTTAGCTTGTTAACTGATACTGGGAACATACCTTTTCCAGAATGCTGAAATCCGTTTTCCAATATGTCTTTTAAAAGTAATTCGTCCGAGACTTGGTAAAACCAGTATAAGTATTATCTGCTGTATATGAGTTGCAACCAGTCAGTTTTCGTTTAGTGTGGGGTTGACTGAGAGATCTGATATTCCTCTTTCAAGAGCTGCAAAAAATACATTTTTAAAAGTTTACACCAGAGCTGTTACTTATTTAGTGTTGGCTGACAAGTTTCGGGCTTTTTCTATTTTCATATGACACCTGTTGCAGAGAATAAAATTTGTAATGAGTCGAGTGTGGATAAGAAATGTAGCCTATCAGTAATAGTATAGTTCACATGGTAACTACTTACGTATTTTGTATTCAGGATGTGTTTGGTGTAGACAATTCTATTTATGTTTTAACACGCAGATGTAACTCAGATCCGCATTAAAATATGTCACAATTGTAGTTACAACTTACTGTATTATTTTAACATATCTGCATAATATACATTTTCCTTAATTGTTGTGCCTTCATTACCCAGCATGATGTGATTCACGTGACATAGATATTTTATATACAATTGAACGAAAACAGCCCTCGGTCACTGTTTTTAACGAATTAACCGGGTTTCAACACTGCTAGGAGTGTCTTCCTCAGAATTTAAATCACAAAATTATGACTAAAAACGTATGATACAGTATAAGTATGGAAAAGACGTGAAAGACTGGCAGTACTTATATGTCATTTATAAAATAATAAATATGCCAAAAGGGCATTAGTCACAAAGATATTTAAGATAAAGGAAACTGTGATGGCGAACCACTAAGGGAAGCTCGTTACTTGCGTGGTGCAGGTTGCAAAACCTGCAGATGATGAAGAAATTGATGACATGTATGATGAGATAAAAGAAATTATTCAGGTAGTGAAGGGAGACGAAAATTTAATAGTCATGGGTGACTGGGATTCGAGAGTAGGAAAAGGGAGAGAAGGAAACATAGTGGGTGAATATGGATTGGGGGAGAGAAATGAAAGAGGAAGCCGTCTGGTAGAATTTTACACAGAGCATAACTTAATCGTAGCTAACACTTGGTTCAAGAATCATAAAAGAAGGTTGTATATGTGAAAGAATCCTGGAGATACTAGAAGGTATCAGAGAGATTATATAATGGTGAGACAGAGATTTAGGAACCAGATTTTAAATTGTAAGACATTTCCAGGGGTAGATGTGGACTCTGACCACAATCTATTGGTTATGAACTGTAGATTAAAGCTGAAGAAACTGCAAAAAGGTGGGAATTTAAGGAGATGGGACCTGGATAAACTGACTAAACCAGAGGTTGTACAGAGTTTCAGGGAGAGCATAAGGGAACAATTGACAGGAATGGGGGAAAGAAATACAGTAGAAAAAGAATGGGTAGCTCTGAGGGATGAAGTAGTGAAGGCAGCAGAGGATCAAGTAGGTAAAAAGACGAGGGCTAGTAGAAATCCTTGGGTAACAGAAGAAATATTGAATTAATTGATGAAAGGAGAAAATATAAAAATGCAGTAAATGAAGCAGGCAAAAAGAAATACAAACGTATCAAAAACGAGATCGACAGGAGGTGCAAAATGGCTAAGCAGGGATGGCTAGATGACAAATGTAAGGATGTAGAGGCTTATCTCACTAGGGGTAAGATAGATACTGCCTACAGGAAAATTAAAGAGACCTTTGGAGAAAAGAGAGCCACTTGTATGAATATCAAGAGCTCAGATGGAAACCCAGTTCTAAGCAAAGAAGGGAAAGCAGAAAGGTGGAAGGAGTAGACAGAGGGTCTATACAAGGACGATGTACTTGAGGACAATATTATGGAAATGAAAGAGGATGTAGATGAAGATGAAATGGGAGATACTATACTGCGTGAAGAGTTTGACAGAGCACTGAAAGACCCACGTGTCTTGATAGTAGCTGAAAGTTTGTGAGCTTCCTTCTTAATTACTACTCGCGTTTCAGTTATTGGTTTTACTTATGACTATTGATGATCGGATGAGTGCAGTCTGCTAAGGACACTATATTGAGATATCACTATTACTTTATTACAGAATTCGTTGAAACCCGTTATTGAATTATAGTGAAAAAGCGTGCCACGGTATCTGAACAAAACTTATAGTGTCATGAATACTTCAATCTTAAACGGCATTCACTACGTGCAAATTACTTCTCACTCTCTACACTGCATTATAAAAAGAATTAAGTACCCAGAGTCCATGGTCAGACGTCAATGCAGCATCGTACATGTACACACCATCAGCGCATCCGTAAATGATTATTAGAGATATCTTATTATGGATTCTTCCATTACTTCCATACTTATACTTGAATAACAAGCACTTTGTTATTGTTCTTCTGGTGTTAGTTTATTTCAAACTAGTTTTTGGCTTATTAGGTCATCTTCAGGAAACAACTGACTTGGCCGGTCGCTGGTGGCCGAGCGGTTCTGGCGCTACAGTCTGGAACCGCGCGACCGCTACGGTCGCAGTTTTGAATCCTGCCTCGGGCATGGATGTGTGTGATGTCCTTAGGTTAGTTAGGTTTAAGTAGTTCTAAATTCTAGGGGACTGATGACCTCAGCAGTTGAGTCCCATAGTGGTCAGAGCCATTTGAACCATTTAGCCAACTGACTTGCGTCTGGAAGGAACACTGGTTCTTAGGTAACCAAACATTATAGACAAAGATATAATCACCTGCATGGAGTGTTGTGTATCAAACTTGTTACTTAACTTTGAAATTAGACTTTAAACAATGTACAGTGTTAAGCACATATTTATATGCCGGGTGGTTATAATTAAACGTTTCCTATTTAACACGTTATAATACGGAAACCAATTACCGTGCGAGTACCAAACTTGGTAGCATTATTATCAGGGACGTGGGCAAGAGAAATAATGCAGAACCAGTGCAACTGAAACACTTTTAGTGTCCTACTACGTTCATCATACCATTACATACCGGTAGCATTACTGCAACAAAACGTTCTTAATATGGCGCCCATCAGTGTCCAGAAGAATCTGAAAGCGCAGGATTGAATTCTGCACAGCAGAACGAAGCATGTCCGTAGGTATGCTGGCTACCTCTCTTGATACGCTGCGCTTCACATCAGCTCATGTGTGAATGTTCCTCTGGTAAATCCTGTCCTTCAGGAAGTTCCACAAGCAGAAATCACAGGGAGTGAGATCAGCTGATCGTGCTGGCCAAACATATGGAAACGATCGGATGAAAATCGATCGTTTCCAAACGTGTTTCGGAGACGCAGCTGAACTTCACGAGAGATGTTCGGTGGAGCCCCATGTTGCATGAAAACTGTTGTTCAGTGCGTCTCTCTCCTGCGGGTTGGTATGACATGCTGGCGAAGGGTATCACAGTAACGCTGGCCAGTCACACTGCACGTCTTTGGTCCTTGAGCGCTTACCTGTTCAAAAAATGCACTGCTCCTTTTGTCGAAGCTCTTGTTGACATGTCAATAAGTGCACTGCGACTGGTCAGTTCTGTGAGACTATGAATCACAATGACTGATCACGGCACCTGGTGGCCATAGTTGGAACTGAATGGTGGCGCTGTGACGCATGGAAATCATGCACCCCATACTCTGCACATTAATGGTACCAAGTTTGGTACTCGTACAGTAATTAGTTTCCATGTTATAACGTGTTAAGTAGGGAAAGTTTACATAATTTTTGCATCACCCCGATTCCCAGAACTCCTGCAGATAGACGTTGACTGTGGATATTGTATCACAGACACAGTCCCTTTGACTGTTCAGACATATTACTAAGCCTGCCCAAAGATGCAAACAACCATGCATCAGCAGCGCCTATTAGACGGAGGGGGTCCGACAGCCGGTCAGTTCCAGACATTCCACTAGGAAGGAGGCACATGGCTCGTGTTGTCAGCAGTTCAACAATGTCTAAACGGTGAATACCGTCATTCGATCGCGTCCGCATTGTCACTTCGTGCCAGGAAGGGCTCTAAACAAGAGAAGTGTCCAGGCGGCTGGGAGCGAACCAAAGCGATGTTGTTCGAACATGGAGGAGGTACAGAGAGGAACTATTGATGGAATGCCTCCCTCACCCCTCCCAAGGGCTTTTACTGCAGTGGATGACCGCTACCTAAGAATTATGGCTCGGAGGGACCCCCACAGCAACGCCACCATGCTTTTTGCGCAGCCACAGGACGGCGTGTTACGATTCAAACTGTGCGCAATAGGCTGCACGATGCGCACCTTCACTCCCGACGTCCATGGCGAGGTCCATCTTTGCAACCACAGCACCGCGCAGCGCGGTACAGATGGGTCCAGCAACATACCGAATGGACTGCCCAAGATTGGCATCACGTTCTCTTCACAGATGAGTGTCGCATACGCCTTCAACCAGTCGTCAACGTGTTTGTAGGCAATCCGGTCAGGCTGAACGCCTTAGGCACACTGTCCAGTGAGTGCGGCAAGGTGGACGTTCCCTGCTGTTTTGGCGTGGCATTATGTGGGGTCGACGTATGCCGCTGGTGGTCGTGGAAGGCGCCATAACGGCTGTGCGATACGTGAATGCCATCCTCCGACCGATAGTGCAACCATATCGGCAGCATATTGGCGAGGCATTCGTCCTCATGGACGACAATTCGCGGCCCCATCGTGCACATCCTGTAAATGACTTGCTTCCGGATAACGACATCGCTCGACTAGAGTGGCCATCATGTTCTCCCGACATGAACCCTATCGAACATGCCTGGAATATGAAAAGGGCTGTTTATGGACGACGTGTCCCACCAACCACTATGAGGGATGTCTGCCGAATCGCCGTTGAGTTGTGAAACAATCTGGAACAACAGTGTCTTGACGATCTTGTGGATAGTATGCCACGACGTATATAGGCATGCATCAATGGAAGAGGACGTGCTGCTGGGTATTACAGGTACTGGTATGTACAGTAATGTGGAGCACCACCTATGAAGGTCTCGCTGTGTGGTGGTACAACATGCAATGTGTGGTTTTCATGAAGAATAAAATGGGCGGAAAAGATGTTTATGTCGATCTGTATTCCAATTTTCTGTACTGGTTTCGGAACTTTCGGAACCGAGGTGATGCAAAGCCTTTTTGATGTGTGTGTAATTATTTATTACGCTTAACATTGTCCATTGTGTTAAGTGTATTTATTTTTGTTTGGTGTGGTATCAAGGATGCATTATTTAGATTGAACAGCATTGGTCTTAATGGTAATACAATATTCATAAAGACAAATAAAAGAAATTACATTCATTCTTTATTAGGAAACTATTAGATTAAGTCGAGCCGGCCGCTGTGGTCGAGCGGTTCTAGGCGCTTCAGTCCGGAACCACATGGCTGCTACGGTCACAGGTTCGAATCCTGCCTTGGGCATGGATGCATGTGATGTCCTTAGGTTTGTTAGGTTTAAGTAGTTCTAAGTCTAGGGGACTGATGTTAAGTCCCATAGTGCTTAGAGCCATTTGGACCATTTTCTAGATTAAGTCGATAAGACAATAATATCTATGTGAATAGAATAAATCTGGACAAAACTTGGATGAATTACACATAAACAGAGTTATGATTCTCTTTGTCGGAACGGGCACTAGTGTGTGCTAATGTTGTTCGTTTTAAGTGTTTGTTGTGTACTCATATGAGACAACATCATCAGCACATAACAGTTAGCAATGGGCCTCGTTGTGGGTCTCCTCATGGGCAGCTGGCCAGGTCGTGCAAAATCCAAATTTATGGGGCATTCAGATACGACGGTGATTCGATGTTGGACTACATGGGAATGTCAGGGCAAGCACACTCGTCATCTAGTTTCTGGCCGACCACATGTGACCATCAGAATGGAGGATCGTCGTATTGTGCACCAAGAACATTGTAACTCTTCCACATCTGCACCTGCCATGAGAGAATAATTAATGGGATCCCTGCAACATGCTGTCATCCACACTCCATTGGCCACAGACAGGTAGCAACTGGGCTGGGGAATTACTGCCCCATGCATGGGCTGGCTTTAACACCACAACACAGACGACTGCATTCGGTGTGGTGCCGTGACCGAGAAGCATGGGACACTGGTGAATGGCATCGCAATGTGTTCAGCGACGAGTCGCGATTCTTCTGTAGCGCAGACGACCACCGTCGGCGTCTATGGCGGTGGCCTGGGAAGAGGTCTCAGTCTTCTAATGTCTGGACAGGTGCAGCAGTCTTACTGTGAGAAGCCAACGAGTATGGCTTCAGGTCGCAACTGGTATTGATAGAGGGAATTCTGACGACATAATGATACATCACCGACATGGTGCGCCCTTTCATGTTACCTCTCGTATGACGATATCATCGTGGTATTTTCCAGTGACACAATATCTTGCACACATGGTATGTTTTGTCTGCATGATGTCGATCTACTCCTGTGGACGACAATATCCTGAGTTCTGTCCCGTATAGAACATGACCAGCTTGGACGCCAACTCAGTGCTAGTGCCCGTTTCCAGGATATCAAGGACCAGATACAGCAGCTGTGAGCAACTGTGTCTCTGGAGAAGCTACAACGGCTTTACGGTACCCTTACCGAACGAATCAGCGCATGCACCCTCATCAGAGAAGGTGCAACGTCACACTGGTAAGGAAGCTCATATTGCTAAGTTCTTCGTTAATTTGACTCAGTTTGGTAATCACTGAAGTAACATCACGTACCCTCTTAACACGTGAAGTTTTGCTCCTACCATTCTTTTTTATCCAGACAGTGCGTGTTACTAAATGGCTACCCAGGTTCATAGCTTATGGTCCACAGTCCAACTTGCAGGTACCTATCTGACGGCTCAAGAGGCAACAAAAATTTTCAGGATGTCATATAATTATATTAAAAATAATTTCAAAATTTAAAATGCTGTCACAATCAACTTATTAAGAGATAAAAACTTACGTTATAAGTTTAATACATGAAGACAAGTATTGTCGACAGAAACTGTGTGTACGTCTTAAGGCAGCATAACTCGCGGCGCGCAAATTACCCAGACCACATTCATCCAGTATTTAAGAATGAGACCCGTTAGCAACTTACATCAAATTTTACACGTAATTTTAAAACTTTGCGAAACTTCTTCTCCCTAACACGCATAACGTCAAATATTCAACACACTGACTCGTTCTGTATCAGACCTTTGAAGCTGTTTTGCGCATGAAATTTCGAGTTTTTAAAGAATCGGTAGGTTTACTGGTTGTTACTACATTTGACCCGACGTGCGACCTTAAAAATCTGGACCAACTCGGTTACCATAGTAGGCCGGAGTGGCCGAGCGGTTCTAGGCGCTACAGTCTGGAGACGCGCGACCGCTATGGTCGCAGGTTCGAATCCTGTCTCGGGCATGGATGTGGGGTGATGTCCTTAGGTTAGTTAGGTTTAAGTAGTTCTAAGTTCTAGGGGACTGATGACCTCAGAAGTTAAGTCCCATAGTGCTCAGAGCCATTTTTATCGGTTACCATATGCCTGTATCCTCCGACCGACTTTTTGCGATCACACGCAAAATGGGCAGATGCATCGGGTGCAATACTTTTAGAAGCACAAAAAACTATAAGATACAGTTTTTATCGTAAAATAAAATATGAGATTTTACGGTCAGAAGGTAATGGGCGTCATAATTCACGCCCTACACAAATGTTTTCCAAGAGTTACTATTTTATAGATTTGGTCGTGAGAGTGGAGATCGGCGTCACTCTCGAAAATGCGAGTCGTGAGGCCTCAGATTGCTTGTAGTGGCCTGCTCTCTCCTGCTTCACGACTACCTTTTGTGTTTCTGATCGCAAATGAAAGTTCTCCCTCGTAGCCTACATCAGGACTGAAAACACATCAGAAAAAGTAGCCTTTAGGTGCAGCGCGCGGGTAAATAATACTTTTAGAGTGATGCATGGGAAAGTTAGTTTATTGACAAACTTGTCTTTGAATTTTGGGAACAGGACCTTTTTAACGCCAGCGCTAGGCAATGCCTCAAGTAATTCGTTATGTACGTGTTAAAGGTTCGGAAGTCACAGTGGAGGTATCCTTTATGGACGTCACTGTTATATGGAAATATTAGCTAATGAGATTACAGAACAAATTTGTGACAATTTAATTGGAAGTGGTCTAAAGCAAGACTACTGTTATGACAAGGGCATGATAATGCTGCCACCACGGCTACCCAAATTAGTGGTTTTCAGAGAAATATTTTCAATACACTGAAGCGCGAAAGAAACTGGTAGAGGCATGCGTATTCAAATACAGAGATATGTAAACAGGTAGAATACGGCGCTGCGGTCGGCAGCGCGTATGTAAGACAACAAGTGTCAGGCGCAGTTGTTAGATCGGTTACTGCTGCTAGAATGGCAGGTTATCAAGAGTTAAGTGAGTTTGAACGTGGTGTTACCGTCGGCGCACGAGCGATGGGACACAGCATCTCCGAGGTAGCGATGAAGTGGGGATTTTCCCGTACGACCATTGCACGGGAGTACCGTGAATATCAGGAATCTAATAAAACGTCAAATCTCCGACATTACGGCGACCGGAAAAAGATCCTGCAAGAACGGGACCAACGACGACTTAAGAGATACGTTTAACGAGACAGAAGTGCAACCCGTCCGCAAATTTCTGCAGATTTCAATGCTACGTCATCACAAAGTGTCAGCGTGCGAACCATTCAACGAAACATCATCGTATGGGCTTTCGGAGCTGAAGACCCACTGGTGTACCTTTCATAACTGCACGACACAAAGCTTTACGCGTCGTCTGGGCCAGTCATCATCGACATTGGACTGTTGATGAATGCAAACATGTTGCTTGTTCAGTCGAGTCTCGTTTCAAATTGTATCGAGCGGATGAACGTCTACGGGTATGGAGACAACCTCATGAATCTAGACTGTTCAAGCTGGTGGAGGCTCTGTAATTATGTAGGGCGTGTGCAGTTGGAGTGATATGGGACCCTGATACGTCTAGATGCGACTCTGACAGGTGACACGTGCGTAACCATCCTGTGTGATGACCTGCATCCATTCAAGTCCATTGTGCCTTTCGACGGACTTGGGCAATTCCAGCAATACAACACGACATCTCACATATCAATAATTGCTACAGAGTGTCTCCAGGAACACTCTTGTGAGTTTAAACACTTCCACTGGCCACCAAACTCTCCAGACATGAACATTATTGAGCATATCTGGGATACCTTGCGACGAGCTGTCCAGAAGAGATCTACATCTCCTCGTACTATTACGGATTTATGGACAGCCCTGCAGGATTCATGGTTTCAGTTCTCTCCAGTACTATTACAGACATCAGTCGAGCCCATGCTACGTCGTGTTGCGGACTTCTGCTTGCTCGGGTGGCCCTATACCAGTTTATTTGGATCTTCAGTGTAGTACCATCTGTAAGCACACTCATGGACATCTCATCCCTCCAATATAACTATTTAGATGATTCATCAAAGAAGCACCCAGAATTACACCTACCAGCAACGGGATTCAACTTGCGAACAGCTCAAGCAAAATGACTACTATAAGAAACGGAGTATACATACAGTGCATGATAAACCATTTCTTCTCTATTGCTGTAATAACCCTGACTGAACGCTGTTTCCGCTGCCCTCAATATCTTACGTACAGTTCGCATCTATCTTTCTGAGAAATGAAGTCTGTACTTTGTACATGCAAGTGCTGTTTAGCCAGGAAAGTACCACCAGGCGTGCAACACCACACTCATTGGCTCCAAGTGACCATGGGTAATCTTCCTACGTATCAAGGTATTCCCCGCCGAGTCTTACTATCGGAAACGGGCGAATTTCTTTTCCACTGCTTGCGGATCACCGATAGCAACGCATAGAGCAGAGAGGCTGCCCTGCGACCAGTGAAAGAAACAGGTTCTGAGAAGTGCCCACGCATTGCCACCGTCGCCTGATGATAGAGTATAGTGTGTCACCTGAGGAAGGCACTCTGCAGCAAGCTAAAATTTTTATCTTATTATACCTCTCTCTAAGTACAGCGAATAACACTTGTAATGACGTACTGCTACCGGTAGCAGAGTTTCCCCGTGCATCAGGAATTTATTACGTCGGTTGTACTTAATTAAATGGTCTGAGAAAAAGATGCATTAAGTCATGCATGTCATGTTGACAGCCTGACCAGTGTGATGAGATCATTTTTAATATGCGTATTGTTCAGACGTACAGTGGTGAACTATAACGGATGTATCAAAAGACAGGTCCACACACTGCTTCCTACAAAGAAGGAAAACAAAGATTAAAATAAAAAAGCTATGGTCAACCAGTGTGGTTTACAAGGTTGTTCTCGGCACTTCGTAATACTGAATGGCCATTAAAACTTCTACGCCAAGAAGAAATGCAGATGACAAACGGGTATTCATTGGACAAATATATTATACTAGAACTGACATGTGATTACATTTTCACGCAATTTGGGTGCATAGGTCCTGAGAAATCAGTACCCAGAACAACCACGTCTGGCCGTAAAAACGGTCTTGATACGCCTGGGCATTGAGTCAAACAGAGCTTGGATGGCGTGTACAGGTACAGCTGCCCATGCAGCTTCAACACGATACCACAGTTCATCAAGAGTAGGGACTGGCGTATTGTGACGAGCCAGTTTCTCGGCCACCATTGACCAGACGTTTTCAATTGGTGAGAGATTTGGAGAATGCGCTGGCCAGGGCAGCAGTCGAATATTCCATACCATCACGCCGGGTGATACACCAGTATGGCGATGACGAATACACGCTTCCAATGTGCGTTCACCGCGATGTCTCCAAACACGGATGCGACCATCATGATGCTGTAAACAGAACCTGGATTCTTCCGAAAAAATGACGTTTTGCCATTCGTGCACCCAGGTTCGTCGTTGAGTACACCATCGCAGGCGCTGCTGTCTGTGATACAGCGTCAAGGGTAACCGCAGCCATGGACTCCGAGCTGATAGTCCATGCTGCTGCAAACGTCGTCGAGCTGTTCGTGCAGATGGTTGTTGTCTTACAAACGTCCCCATCTGTTGACTCAGGGATCGAGACGTGGCTGCACTATCCGTTACAGCCATGCGGATAAGATGCCTGTCATCTCGAATGCTAATGATACGAGGCCGTTGGGATCGAGCACGGCGTTCCGTATTACCCTCCCGAACCCACCGATTCCATATTCTGCTATCAGTCATTGGATCTAGGCCAACGAGGGCAGCAATATCGCGATACGATAAACCGCAGTCGCGATAGGCTACAATCCGACCTTTATCAAAATCGAAAACGTGATGGTACGCATTTCTCCTCCTTACACGAGGCAGCACAACAACGTTTCACCAGTCAACGCCGGTCAACTGCTATTTGTGTATGAGAAATCGGTTGGAAACTTTCCTCATGTCAGCACGTTGTAGGTGTCGCCACCGGCGCCAACCTTGTGTGAATGTTCTGAAAAGCTAATCATTTGCATATCACAGCATCTTCTTCCTGTTGGTTAAAATTCGCGTCTATAGCACGTCATCTTCGTGGTGTAGTAATTTTAATGCCCAGTAGTGTATTTTACATGCAGAAATGTAACGTACTCATTACTAGCTTGATAGAAGAATGTTTCCGAAATCTATATCGTAATGCTCGATCTGTTGCTGGTAGGTTCGATCAACACGTTAGTATTACGTGTGCTCAAATTGGAACGTGCTCTTTACGCGAAAACACTATTGAGGATATTTGTATCCAACACACATTTTGTGTTAGATAAAAGTTAGGGATCGTACAGGGGCGTGTAGGTAGTCCTTTTCATCCATCTATCTGTTTTTGTGTAACTGGCACAAGCTGTCCTCTGTTTTTGATTTGTGGAGTATGTATGTATTCTAAAAAAAATTAGGGAGAGACTTCATGATCTTGTGACCAACGCATAAGCATACAGCGACCTAAGTTTTAGACCAACATTAAATAATTGAAATCGGCTAATATAAGAGTTAAATTGAGTGCCAGATGCTACCAAAAGAGGGAGCCTATATAGCATCTCTATTAATGCAACCTGGTAAGAGCCTCAGGATGACGTACGAATCACGCAACATGACGTATTTTTATGTAACACACATCGAAAACGAGCTCGAAAATTCGAATGATTTCCCGTAACGTCATACTTAAGTGACAAATAATTACAGTTTAGACTGTTCTTGACGGGCAATCTTGGGTATTTTTTGTGACAGTATACTGACATAGCGTAGTGTGGTGGCACTGTTACACACTGCCAGATATACTAACCCACATACACAAATCGAAAACATCACGGACCAAACAATCGCCTTAAGTTCTGAGACTTCTTGAATTTTGCTCTCCCATTGGGTTTTTCTTCCACCATACCATGAGAATCATGAAATCCTCCACATCCTCTCCTGAGAATAAGTACGCTTATGACTGGTAAATAGCTGTTTCTTGCACATCCTTGATCAAAGCAACTTAAAATCTGCAAAAGTCCATGAAATATGATATGCAAGTGATAAATAGTTATAGATTAGATCGACTCAGATGGGTAAACATCGGTCGACACATCACTCCAGTTTTGAATTGTATGCTTTTACGTGTATCAGATACATAACTTGTAACAACGCATACTCAAACTGGCTCGTCTTCACGGTCCTTGTGCTTTAACCCTATTACAACAAAATCATCTTACGTCGTAAGACAGCATGTATCAACCATACTCTCTTGGAAGGAATGCTCGTATTACTGCAGGAAAGTCTGAAAATCCGAACCGTGGAATGTAAGTAATAAATAATTATGGGTATTTTTATGATGCAGAACATTGCAGGTTCGAGTCGCCAATGTAAATTATATATATATATATATATATATATATATATATATATATATATATGATTATTTATATTATTTTATTGTTGAACTGAATTGAGATGGATGGAAATATTTAAAAATCAGTGAATATATTTAAACCATGATAAGGTGGCATTGGACATATACTCTGAGAATTTCGTCGCCGTAAGAAGGTGGTTCGTGGGCCACGTTATTTCTGAGCTAAAATGAGATAAATACTGAAAATACAGTTTACATATAATGTTGAAATTTTAGGATCATGGATTAAACAAATAATGAAATCACAATAGCGTTAATCGCAACTATAATTACTGAAGTGCACTATGCTACTTACACTGGGAGTACACTGATTATAGCGGTTCTAGGCGCTCAGTCCGGAACTGCGCGGCTGCTACGGTCGCAGGTCCGAATCCTGCCTCGGGCATGGATGTGTGTGATGTCCTTAGGTTAGTTAGGTTTAAGTAGTTCTAAGTTCTAGGGGACTGATGACCACAGATGTTAAGTCCCATAGTGCTCAGAGCCATTTGAACCATTTTTACACTGATTATCTGCACGTCGGTATCTCGTCCGTGCGCAGTGGAAATTTCCTTATATACTAGTATGCGCGAGTATGCGCCCTGCAGTACGCAGTGACTTTTTATTAAATTAAAGAGTTTAAATTAGAGCGGCCAGTCTAACGCGCGAGGCTCTCCCTCGACTCCATCCCAGAACAGGTAACAGAAGAAGTCACTAACAAAAGACTAGACATCCTTCCTGTGTCTCACCAGCGATCACATGCGACCGCGCACACGATAACTTGCATTGGCTTTCATGCTTTATTAAACAGGGTTCTATGATTTAAAAAAATAGATTTACATGATATGGCTAAAAATGTGCCTTTAAAAGCCCTATATCCCAGCGGAAGGGGGGGGGGCGATACCGACACAACAGAAAGTACCTTAACTGAGTTTTGTGTCTGTTTAGAAAAGAATAATGTCAGCAGCACTCCACTTCTACAGCAGTCCATGTGAGTTGACATGAGAGAAGTAAAGTTCTTAGATACCACGGCTGAGCATCACAGTTGGATCATAAAAATAGCAACCAAAAGTTGGTCATGTAAGCAATAGGAGTGTATACACACTTGTTCATTTACATATAGAATGTGAAAAAAATATGGAAGAAATCGGAAAATATGGAATGAATGTTTAAAAAATGGAGGATATGAAAAAATGAAAAACGGTAAAAAGTAAAAAAAAATATGGATACGACATCAGCATAGAAGATATCTTTATTTATACATAGAAGTAGTCGAAATTTTGTGACATTAGCATTAGATCAGAGTTTCTGGAGATCTCCTGGATAATTTCTTAGAAGGCTACAAGTTTGTATCAAGGAATAGAACTGTTGGGATCAAAGTACCATCTGCTCCTAAAATGACTGAGACCTCTGTGCTGTAGTTGAGAGAGCTCACAGCCCCTTGAAAAAATGTATGTGGAGCTTCTTATTTTACAGAGGGACGAAGAGACATGACGTCACACATACACTTGGAAATAAAAACCAGTTATACAGATGGAGCAATCAAAATACGTGGCAGAGGGGCGCTGTAGGTGCTTAATGTAACAACCGGATGTAAGAGAGGACCAGACACCTCGTATGCTTTGATTGTGGAAAGCTGGTGCATTCTAGAGAGACATGGTGACGGATGGATTGTCATAGTCCTACTACTTCAGTGTCGATGAGGAAAGGGTAGCGTTATTTGTGTGGATTCCAAATGCTGTGTATTCTCTCCAAATACACGTGAGTTGCAAGTCATATGTACCTGGAATCGTAAAAACTTGGATGTAATATTAAGTAGCATGATTCCACAAATGCAAAGCGATACACACGTATCATGTATTGATGCTACCACAGATAAAATCACGACAAGTTTGCTGATGTCAGGTAGCATAATTTTATTTATTTGGCGTAGACTTTCACTTAATACTATGGCACGGCGTTTGTCTAATTTTTTAAACAGCTTATCTTACTTTTAACCATTTTTTCGATTGTTCTCTCTCGCAGTATCAGTTGTGGGAAATACACAGTTAACTGTTTTAGAGAATAGTTAACGAGCACTGGAGAGAGAAGTCTGGATATACTGTCAGTTCTATTGATGTCCATATCTGATAGCTAAGTGTGCGTTAGATTATGCCCGTCACTGCTGAATTTACGACGTCTTTAGATAGCTCTATCTCAGAACCATACTATATTTTTATCCGTCAGCCAACGAGCGCCTGTCATTGCCCTATGGTTTTAATGTTTAACATTATTACTATTATTATTATTATTACTATTATTATTATCATCATCATTATTATTCTTTTTGAAAAAATGTGTGTAATGTGAAATTGGGCGATGTAAAAAATATTGAACAGAAGCACGCGTGTTGGGGGATTGAACAACACTTTGCATACAAAAACGAATCACATCCACCCTACCCCTGACTCTGGGTACCCTCATCATAGCACAGACATCAACTAGTGTAACTACTTCCACACATTGACTATATGACTGAGGGTACTGTCATCTTGGGTCTTTTCTCACAAATTTTAACTACCGATACGAGTATTCTAAACTGTGTTTGGTAGGTTGGGGTCTAATGCAAAATGTTGTCTAATTGTAATTTTAATTATTTAATCTGGAAATTGATTACGGAAACTCATACAAAATAAAGTATTCTAGGTCATTTCCTACTTCAGAGAGTATATAAAAGCAAGATTGAGGTTTAATTCTGGATTGTGCGTATTATTTTTTTTTCAAAATTACTTGTCTTAGTCTTACTGAAAACGACATCAGAGTCATTCATACATTGTTACGAGTTTCCATGTTAGGGTAAAATTATCACAGTCTTGTACACGGTTGTCACGTTGAGATGTGCTGTTCACTTGGAAGTGGCATCTTGCATTTTTACTATAGACATCGGGACTAATACCTTCCTAAACATACATCGGTAAGTATGTGTGTCTGGCGTGATGAGTAACGCTATGCATACAAACCAATCATATGCTAGTTGCTTGTCGTTGTTGGACCCACAATCTACCCCGTGGCCCCAGGGTATCCGTGTCGCAGCAAGCACAAAATAGCGTAACTGGATTGCAATCCCAGTCACATTTGGGTGGTGTGACCAGAAGATCATATGACTGGAATTGTTGTCCATGACATTTTATCAAAGGTTTTGGCTACTGGTACGAATAACCATCATCAGTAAAAAGCATCTGCTGTTGACAGGCGCTATGATATCATATTGCTATGCTAAACTGCATTCCAGTGTTTGTCCTTCACATTTACAAATAGTAACACCTACTGATGTGGGATATAAACCAGCAACTCAGAATTAAAGCAAGTACTGTTGACCTGTGTGGAAGTGTAGAGATTCCAGGTGATGAGAAGTGATAGTGGGTTACATGAAATACCAAATGGGGATACAAACATTAGTATTATGGAATACTATGTCGCTCTACTGGATGATTGTCTATTCGCCATCAGAAAATTACATTTCTGAATTAGTATGGGATGTATATGTATTACAAGAATTCAGAACATTTGGCAATGGCACCAGGGAATGGCTGACTATTTGTCTAATCAGTTCGTCAACCACCCTACTGGGGGATGGTACTTCATATACAGTGAAGACAGAAAGAAACTGGTACACCTGCCTAATCTCGTGTACGGCTCCCGCGCGCACGCAGAAGTGCCGCAACACGACGTATCATGGACTCGACTGATGTCTGAAGTAGTGCTGGAGGGAACTGACACCATGAATCCCGCAGGACTGTCCGTAAATCCGTTAAGAGTACGAGGGAGTGGAGATCTCTTCTGAAAAGCACGTTGCAAGGCAACACAGATACGCTCAATAATGTTCATGTCTGGGGAGTTTAGTGGCTATCGGAAGTGTTCAAACTCACAAGAGTTCCTGGAGACGCTCTGTAGTAATACTGGACGTGAGGGGTGTCGCATTGTCCGTCTGGAATTGACCAAGTACTTCGGAATGCACAATGGACACGAACGGATGCAGGTGATTAGACAGGATGTTTACCTACGTGTCACCTGTCAGAGACCCTCCCACAGCTTGAACAGCCCTCTGCTGACATGCAGGGTCAAAGGATTCATGAGATTGTCTCCATACCCGTGTTCGTCCATCCGCTCGATACAATTTGAAACGAGACCTGTCCGACTAGGCAACATGTTTACAGTCCTGAAGAGTCCAATGTCGGTGTCGACGGGACCAAGCGAGGTGTAAAGTTTTGTGTCTTGCAGTCAGCAACTGTAAACGAGTGGGCCTTCGGCTCCGAAAGCCCATGTCGGTGATGTTCCGTTGAATGTTTCGTACCCTGACACTTGTTGATGTCCCAGCAACGAAATATTCACCAATTTGCGGAAGGGTTGCACTTCTGTCACGTTGAACGATTCCCTTCAGTTGTCGTTGGTCCAGTTCTTGCAGGATCCTTTTCCGGCTCCAGCGATGTATGAGATTTGATGTTTTACCGTATTCCGTATATTCACGGTAAACTCGTTGAGCTGGTGCGCTCCTGGCGCCAGTCTCCAGCGATCGTTGTGAGTCATTTTCGATGCCTGCTTGCCTTCTTCGCATCTTTGGCGGATGGCATTTTAACTGCGGTGCGCGCGGTCTGCAAGGTTTTGCGTTCGGGTATAAGCTGTGTGAGCGACAGCGACGTGTTGCGCTGGCGAGTGGTTGAGTCGGCACGACGCAGGAGCGTGGGCAGCTACTGCGGTGTGTTGAGCCGTTTGAGTGCAGATCCGCTGCCGAAGGTGATTGGGATTTCCTTGAGATCTGGAGGACAGAATTCCTTCGCCTCTGTTACATGCTACTCAAAGTGAATGATCTGGAGTCGTCGAATTGTTCCTTGGTGGGTTCTGTTCATGTTGATTGAATATCCGAATACACTGAAAACTCTAGAAAGAGATTTTCACTCTGCAGCGGAGTGTGCGCTGATATGAAACTTCCTGGCAGATTAAAACTGTGTGCCGGACCGAGACTCGAACTCGGGAGCTTTACCTTTCGCGGGCAAGTGCTCTACCAACTGAGCTACCGAAGCACGACTCACGCCCCGTCCTCACAGCTTTACTTCTACCAGAACCTCGTCTCCTACCTTCCAAACTTTACAGAAGCTCTCCTGCGAACCTTGCAGAACTAGCACTCCCGAAAGAAAGGATATTGCGGAGACATGGCTTAGCCACAGCCTGGGGGATGTTTCCAGAATGAGATTTTCACTCTGCAGCTGAGTGTGCGCTGATATGAAACTTCCTGACAGATTAAAACTGTGTGCCGGACCGAGACTCGAACTCGGGACCTTTGCCTTTCGCCGGCAAGTGCTCTACCAACTGAGCTACCCAAGCACGACTCACGCCCTGTCCTCACAGCTTTACTTGTACCAGTACCTCGTCTCCTACCTTCCAAACGAGGTACTGGTAGAAGTAAAGCTGTGAGGACGGGGCGTGAGTCGTGCTTGGGTAGCTCAGTTGGTAGAGCACTTGCCGGCGAAAGGCAAAGGTCCCGAGTTCGAGTCTCGGTCCGGCACACAGTTTTAATCTGCCAGGAACACTGAAAACTATCTTGATTGTTTCAGTTACTTGTCACTGTATTTGATCTGGCCGCCTGAAATGTTGACGGTATTTAAGGGAGCGCTAGCTACGCACAACAAATAGACATGAATCCGTTCTTAATGCGTAGCTAGAGGTCATGCCAACTGGTACGTAAGTCTGTGCCTGACGTTCAAGAGCAGGCCGAAATAATTTTCCCTATTTCCTTTTTCTGTGTTATTATTTTGTCTGTTTGTTCTGGAGAATTGACTAATCAAATTTTAAGAGCCGTTACTGGGCAAGTGGTCACGTAGGTTAGTTCTGCCTGAGTTCATTTGTGCTGTGTATAATTAAAGGCTTACTTGTAAGCAGTTGGGCAGATATGTTTTGTGTATCAGATGCGCCAGAATGTCGTCCCCCGCTGATGTGTTTGTATTTCAGATAATTGGCAGCGGTCGACGCGAGCAAACTCCGATCGGGGTATCACTGTCGAAGAGGAGAATGTAAGGACCTGGATCGGTGTCTATGGTTACGTTGTTAGTGTCCTGCAATTCCATCTTTCCGGCGGAATGTTGTGGTTTTCTGGAAGCTTAATTGTAGCTCAAAGTTGAGTATAGTTCTACTTTACCTTTTGGTCCGTGAATCTCCTGTATCTGGTAGAACCTATCGGTCTGCTCGCGTCCATCACTAATTTTCAACGTAAAATTGAAACGGCTTCATTTTAAACCTGTTTAATATGTTATTATTATGTTCTGGGGATGAAGTGTATGTGAACATCGTACCTGTAAGTAATACTAAAGAGAAGCTTAGTTGAGTGTATTAATCTGATAATACCTTTAATTTGTCACAATTGCTTAAGATCAGTCCATGGAAAACGTCTTAGTTGTTGGAAGCAGTTTTAGAATTCGATATGAATTGTGTGAAAGCCAATTTCTATGTAAGTCATGAAACATTCAGTTATGTCAGTTAAATTTGATTAATGGTGGTTTTATGAACATTGTTTAATTAGTGAAAATTGGTTGAGTAAATTTTGAAAGATCTGTGTCTATCGGACTTAAATGCATTAGTATTTTGATCTGAGTCCAGCTGCTGGTTCTGTAGGGCAGGTGCCTTTTATTATAATTGTTGTTGCTGTTGATTTCATTAATTTCATTTGAAATAAAGAAGTGTATGACAACTACAAACTGGTTACGTGTTTAATTTCGAAGTGTCGAAAGGAATAACACATCACTCGTGAAATGGTTGTACAGGAAAATCCCCACTTCACCGCTACTTCGGAGATGTTGTGTCCCATCGCTTGTGCGGCGACTATACACCATGTTCAGACTCAATCAAATCTTGATAACCTGCCATTGTTGCAGCACTAACCGATCTAACAACTGTGACTCGTTGTCTTATATAGGCGTAGCCGACCACAGCGCAGTATTCTGCCTGTTTATACATCTCTGTATTTGAATATGCGTGCCTATACCAGTTTCTTTGGCGCTTCAGTGTAGGTATGGTTCGTGCACACACGGAAAAGGTCGGAGGATGGCGGCATCATAATTGGGCAGATGAACATTTATGCCTGACGTCGGAAGAAATAAAGAACCGGAAGATTTCCATCAGGGAAGCTGCTGAAAAGTGAATACAGACGACGTTTTAATATCATTTTTTCACTGGAGCCATTGTAATTATCTTTGAAACGTACGTCTGGTATCTAGATACCTATGTTAGGCGGTACCCACTTTCTAAGATGATAGGCAATATAAGGTAAGTTCCACTTCCATCAAGATTTGATAGCAAAATGGTTCAAATGGCTCTGAGCACTATGGGACTTAACATCTATGGTCATCAGTCCCCTAGAACTTAGAACTACTTAAACCTAACTAACCTAAGGACATCACACACATCCATGCCCGAGGCAGGATTCGAATCTGCGACCGTAGCAGTCGCGCGGTTCCGGACTGCGCTCCTAGAACCGCTAGACCACCGCGGCCGGCGATTTGATAGCAGGTACCTATTGCCACTAACAGAAGTGAGTGTTACGCGTATTGCAGGAATGGGGGGAAAATTGTATTTTCTGCCAGTGAAGAGAGGGTAATCGTTTCTCATTTCATATGCTTATCAACAAATGGTTTTCCCCACATCGTTCTTTGAATTACACTTTTTGAAATAAAGAATACTTGGTTATCTTACATGGTTCGTAAAGAATTTTTTCCGCTACTTGTGATTAACAATTAGACGCCTTTGTTACCTACAGGATTTGAAAAATTTGAAAATTTACAGATGTGGGTTTTTTGTATATTGTAACTGATGCAACGTAGTCGTTCAGTGCTGTGTGTTCTATTAATGGTTCAATTGTTTTCTGGTGATTCAGTAAGAGCTGAGTTTGTGCCACAGATTTTTTCCATTCATTTCAGGCTCAAGTGAGTAGTGGCACAGCCTCACCCAACATGTGAGGTGAGCCTGTCCCACCAAAAACAGATAAAAGCCTCGTGGACCCACGTTTTACAAGAGGATATGGTGGAGCAACGTTGTAACAAAATGTGAAAGCGGTACAATCATTCGTTGGGAGTCTGTGTAGGGAAAACCATAAAAATCAGGAACATTCTCATGCCATTTGACGGTATATTTGGAAATGTGTTGCAGTTCCACCACACTACGCTAATATAGATATAATGCCAGAAAAATACCGATGACTGCCCATCATGATCAATCTAATCTATATATGTCACTTACATACAACGTTGTTGGAAATTGCTGGAATTTTCAAGTGCGTTTTCCGATGTGTGTTACGAAAAAAACGTGTCGCCTTACGTGCTTTGATCGCCAGTCTGAGTCTTTTACGGAGTTGCATTAACAAATGTGGTATACAGACTGCGTCTGGCACTGAACTTGACTTCTATATTAGCCGATTTGTGATATTTAATTTTGGTTTGAAATCTAGGTCAATGTGTGCTTGTAAGTTGGTCACTTGATGACGTCTCTCCCTAAAATTTAGGGCACACATAGTCAGTAAGCCCATGGCAGAGAGCACTGTGTATCATTTGGGAAAAAAAAACAGATGAAGATTTTTTTGTGGAGGTGGGAAACTAGTCTAGTGTTTAAATATGCAGATGGCTGAACGAGTGTCAGACAGACGCTCGCGCACACAAGTCGCAGATTATTGGGTTATTTAAAGTTGGTCCAAACTTTAAGTCACTCTATGCTTATAAGTTGGTCACATAATCATGATGTCTCTCCATAAATTGTTTTAGAATGGATACATATTCTACAAATCCGAGGAAGACGTTACCTTGGGCCATCCGCACAAAAATAGATGAACGAGCTGCTAAATTTTCTCTTTTGTTGCACAAAATGTGTGTTGTCTGGAAATGTTAGTTCCCAATAGTGCTTTCAGTAAAAGAGCACCGTCCAAGTTCAGCTCACGTAATACTAACATGTTAATGGAATCCATCGGCGAGAAGTCCAGCCTTATCCCTTTGGTTGTGGAAATAATCTCCTGCTAAGCTTGTAACGATTCTGTTACAGCATTCCTGCAAGCAACAAAAGAATGACTGCCACGAAGTGTGGCCATCAGCCTCATAAACCACGCAGGCGGACCAAAACCTGTTTATTTCAGTCTTTCTTTTTGTTCTTCACGGGAAACCGTGTGTGGACCTGTCTTGCAGTACATCATCATAGTTTACCACTGCATGTGTGAACAAAACGCATATTTAATAATTCCATCACAGTGATCATTCTGTGAACACGACAAATTTTGGAAATTGAGAAGAAATGGTGTGTCATATATGTTCAGGCTGCGTTTTTACGGCAGGTATTGTTCCTGTGTTGTTAGCAAGTTGAATCCCATTGGTGGTAGGTTAATTGTAATTGCGGGTGCGTCTTTGGAGAATCATCTACACTACTGGCCATTAAAATTGCTACACCACGAAGATGACGTGCTACAGACGCGAAATTTAACCGACAGGAAGAAGATGCTGTGATATGCAAATGATTAGCTTTTCATTCACACAAGGTTGGCGCCGGTGGCGACACCTACGACGTGCTGACGCGAGGAAAGTTTCCAACCGATTTCTCACACACAAACAGCAGTTGACCGGCGTTGCCTGGTGAAACGTTGTTGTGATGCCTCGTGTAAGGAGGAGAAATGCGTACCATCACGTTTCAGACCATGATAAAGGTCGGATTGTAGCCTATCGCGATTGCGGTTTATCGCTTCGCAACATTGCTGCTCGCGTTGGTCGAGATCCAATGACTGTTAGCAGAATATAGAATCGGTGGGTTCAGGAGGGTAATACGGAACGCCGTGCTGGATCCCAACGGCCTCGTATCACTAGCAGTCGAGATGACAGGCCTCTTATCCGCATGGCTGTAACGGATCGTGCAGCCACGTCTCGATCCCTGAGTCAACAGGTAGGGACGTCTGCAAGACAACAACCATCTGCATGAACAGTTCGACGACGTTTGCAGCAGCATGGACTATCAGCTCGGAGACCATGGCTACGGTTACCCTTGATGCTGCATCACAGACAGGAGCGCATGCGATGGTGTACTCAACGACGAACCTGGGTGCACGAATGGCAAAACGTCGTTTTTTCGGATGAATCTAGGTTCTGTTTACAGCATCATGATGGTCGCATCCGTGTTTGGCGACATTGCGGTGAATGCACATTGGAAGCGTGTATTCGTCATCGCCATACTGGCGTATCAGCCGGCGTGCTGGTATGGGGTGCCATTTGTTACACGTCTCGGTCACCTCTTGTTCGCGTTGACGGCACTTTAAACAGTGGACGTTATATTTCAGATGTGTTACAACCCGTGGCTGTACCCTTCATTCGATCCCTGCGAAACCCTACATTTCAGCAGGATAATGCACGACCGAAAGTTGCAAGTCCTGTACGGGTCTTTCTGGATACAGAAAATATTCGACTGCTGCCCTGGCCAGCACATTCTCCAGACCTCTCACTAATTGAAAACCTCTGGTCACTGGCGGCCGAGCAACTGGCTCCTCACAATACGCCAGTCACTACTCTTGATGAACTGTGGTATCGTGTTGAAGCTGCATGGGCAGCTGTACCTGTACACGCTATCCAAGCTCTGTTTGACTGAATGCCCAGGCGTATCAAGGCCGTTATTACGGACAGAGGTGTTTGTTCTGGGTACTGATTTCTCATGATCTATGCACCCAAACTGCGTAAAAATGTAATCACATGTCAGTTCTAGTATAATATATTTGTCCAATGAATACCCGTTTATCATCTGCATTTCTTCTTGGTGTAGAAATTTTAATGGCCATTAGCGTAAATAGTTATTAATATTGGTCGGAAGCGATCTTCATCCTGTCCTTGCTGAAGGTACTTTACCAAATGTATTTTCTTGTTAAATAATGCGTTGCAGGAAATCCCCGTATTTTGTTATAGTATTAAGTCACTGTGATTGTGTATAGCGATTTGTTGTGGAAGGATATGCACGGATATTTTCCTAGTTATTTACGAGTGTGATAGTACCGTCGCAAACTAATAATATTGCAGAATTTATTTTTATAGAAGTATCGTGCTGTCGCAGGAAGTAATCACCAGCTTCCCACCATGAAAGCACACACATGTATGTGAAGTCACTCATTATTGCTGTACAGATAAGCATTGGAGCATCAATTTCGTTAAATGCTGCAGCGTGCTATCTCTCTCACATGTGTGTTTAGAATTCTATGCATCTATGCATTAATACCGAAGGACATACTTGGATTGTATTGTAGTTTCTGCAGTAAATGTATGGATATTATACGAGTAATGTCACATACAGTGGCAATACTGCAGGGTTTGTTTTTTAGGCATCGTAATTCTAATTGTCTTTATTCTGAGACATCTGTCTGGATGGTCCATGCATAGGCGTTAGTTTTGAAAGCAGGGCGATTGGGGAGCTTGATTATGATTGGTCTAGGGGAAAAGTGCGAAGAGTAGGGAGTGGTAGGCATTTATCCTCAATGCAGCCCACATGTTTTCTCTGTCGCTTCGGGGCCTGTTGGCAGGGTACGATGGCTCAGTCGCGTCCGAGACAATGACGTGTAAAGTATTGTAAATTGCTGGGCTTCGCCAGAGCAGTGTTTGCAGACGTATCTATACTCCACACGTCAACATTGGAGGTGTGGTCTACTCTTACATGCACCAGGCTGTCCTTCCGTTGCTTACCTTGAATGACCCGCAGTCGATGGAGATACTGGTCAGCTCTCTAAGTTCGTATTTTGTAGCGTTTTGCTAATTTTAATACACATATAACGTAGCTTTGGTCGAGTCTTGGAAATGCACATGCTATCGCACACATGTCATGTACGGTGGAGGCGACTTAACAAGAATTTATCTATCGTTCTGTGATATTTATTATACGTACTGTATCTTTGGTTGAAAATCAGTAGCTACTGAAGTGCGCGCGCGCACACACACACACACACACACACACACACACACACACACACACACAAGAAAAGTTGAGATGGCTTAGTAATGACAAAGATTTCAGGTAATTTTAGGCACATGCTGCATTGTGATTGGCTGAGAGTATCATGACGTCGACATTACGTGAAGGGACATGATGCGACGTCGAGGTGACGTTGAGAGCAGTGGGCGGAAACTCGTGTAACTGAAAAATTGGGTAAAATTATGGGAAATATGGATAAATACGTAAAACTGCAAAAAAATATGTAAAAATATGGAAAATTGAGGAAAATATGGAAAAACGAGAGTACTTACTTATTTGCCAAAGTGTGGTCTCTGTCGGTGCTTCGAATGACGAAAATCGTGTAATATTAAACTTAGTTTGTTATTAATATAGGCCTATACGCAAGGTCTCATGTGATGTGACTTTACGTAATTACAGTAACATTAATTTTTTACTAACAAATAGAGACGCATTGACCTTCTTCATACGCTGCACAACTTCAGAATGAAGCTACTCACTCAAATGATCCAGTTATAAAAATGGGGATGGGTAGGGGCCTGAATATTATTGGTCGACATGTGAGTGGTTAGCGAGGGGCTGGAGGTACACGTTCCTGTGGATGACTTTAATGAACTGCCGGTATTCCCTCTGGGGGAGAGCAGTGGAGGGTGATGTCAAATATAACCAACACAAAGGCAAAGCGGAAGTCCTTATCAGTGACATTGAGATAAGATCATTATCTGTCCATATATGCCCAATGATAACCGCGCGGATTGCCTATCCCCCTTGTGGTCTTGAACCCGACCTGCTATCTAGCTCCTGGACACACGCATGTAATGCGGAACTGATTACTGCTTGCCACAAGAGCCTGTCCCACCAGTATAAAAGGAGGTGTGACATTTCTGTTGCCAGCAGAGAAGCAGTAACTACAGAATGCATCAGCGAGGTCGGTGATTCCGAACGCGGACAAGTAACTGGGTTTCACCTGAATAACAAATCCATCCACATTTCAACCCTTTCCTAGGTCGACCGTTGGTAATGTGATTGTGAAGTCGAAATGCACAGCTGAACCAAGACCAGAGAGACTTCATGTATAGACGATCTGGCACTGTCGAACATTGCGGAGGCTGGTTCTAAAAAAAAATCGCATGAAGTCATCGGAAAGAACCACTCGTGAGTTCAGAGCGGCCGCCAGAAATGTTCCAGGCACAATGAGTGTGTTTAGGAGTTGAAAAGAATGTGGTACAGTGGTTGAGCAGCTTCTCATAAACCACACAGTGCTGTAGTAAATGCTAAGAGCGACACCATTGGGCGGTAGATGACCTGAAATGAGCGATGAATCACACTGTTCCCTGTTGCCATCCGATGGAAGGGTTTAGGTTTAGCGAATGCCTGTAGAATGTTACCTACAGTCACGTGCAGTTCAAAATGGCTCTGAGCACTATGGGACTTAACTGCTGTGGTCATCAGTCCCTAGAACTTAGAACTACTTAAACCTAACTAACCTAAGGACATCACAAACACCCATGCCCGAGGCAGGATTCGAACCTGCGAACGCAGCGGTCACGCGGTTCCAGGCTGTAGCGCCTAGAACCGCTCGGCCACTCCGGCCGGCAATCACGTGCAGTGCCAACAGTGAAATACGAGGAAGTGATGTTTGCGGTATGAGGGTTCCGCTTAAGAAAATGCGGAATTGTATCAGCATGAAATTCACCGTGTCATAAAGCAGCATCTGTGAGGCAATTTTTGTGGGTAATAATTCCTGAAGTGGAATGGCCTGCCAACAGTCTCGCCCTAAGCCCATGGAACAAATTTGGGACGAGTTGGAACGTAGACTCCATCACAAAGATCACTACCTTCTCTGGTTTAGGTTCTTGAGGAAGAGTGGGCTACATTCCTGCACGCACATTCAGTCACCTCATCGAAAGTGTCCCCAGCAGAATTAAAGACTTCATAAAGGGGAACGGTGGACAGACCCTATATTGATGTCCACTAACAGGTGACCATATACTGAGTGATCAAAAAGTCAGTATAAATTTGAAAACTGAATAAATCACGGAATAATGTAGATAGAGAGGTACAAATTGACACACATGCGTGGAATGACATGGGGTTTTATTAGAAGCAAAAAAATACAAAAGTTCAAAAAAATGTCCGACAGATGGCGCTTCATCTGATCAGAATAGCAATAATTACCATAACAAAGTAAGACAAAGCAAAGATGATGTTCTTTACAGGAAATGCTCAATATGTCCACCATCATTCCTCAACAATAGCTGTAGTCAAGGAATAATGTTGTGAACAGTACTGTAAGTCATGGCCGGAGTTATGGTGAGACATTGGCGTCGGATGTTGTCTTTCAGCATCCATAGAGATGTCGTTCGATCACGATACACTTGCGACTTCAGGTAACCCCATAGCCAATAATCGCACGGACTGAGGTCTGGGGACCTGGGAGGCCAAGCATGACGAAAGTGGCGGCTGAGCACACGATCATCACCAAACGACGCGCGCAAGAGATCTTTCACGCGTCTAGTAATATGGGGTGGAGAGCCATCCTGCATAAACATCGTACATTCTAGCAGGTGTTTATAAGCCAGGGTGGGGATGATGCGATTCTGTAACTTATCGGCGTACCTCTCACCCGTCACGGTAGCAGTTACAAAACCAGAATCACGCATTTCCTCGAAGAAAAAAAGGCCGATAACGGTAGACGGGGTAAATCCAACCCATACCGTGACTTTCTCGTCGTGCAATGGAGTTTCCACGACAGTTCTAGGATTTTCGGTAGCCCAAATTCTGCAGTTCAAAAAAAAAAAAAGAAAAAAAAACAAAGGTTCAAATGGCTCTGAGCACTATGGGACTTAACTTCTGAGGTCATCAGTCCCCGAGAACTTAGAAGTACTTAAATCTAATTAACCTAAGTACATCACACACATCCATGCCCGAGGCAGGATTCGAACCTGCGACCGTAGCGGTCTCGCGGTTCCAGACTGTAGCGCCTAGAACCGCTCGGCCACTCTGGCCGGCAAATTCTGCAGTTGACAGACCCTCGGAGCGTGAAATGAGCTTCGTCGGTCCACAAGAAGTTACTCAACCAATCGTCGTCTTCCGCCATCTTTTGAAACGCCCACACCGCAAATGACCTCCGCTTTACTAAATCACTTTTATACACGATTGTCATGCGCAGTCACTGACGTTTTGCTGTCCAGCGCCATCTGTCGGACATTTTGTGAACTTTTTTTTTTGGTTCTAATAAAACGCCATGTCATTCCAAGCATGTGTATCAATTTTTACCTCCCTATCTACATTATTCCGTGGTTTATTAAGTTTTCAAATTTATACTGACTTTTTGATCATCTGGTATTTTTTATCAGATAGAGCATTACTTGGTTTTGAAAAGTCAGTATAAACAGCAGCTCCTCTGCACCACTGCGATACGTCAGTGTTTGCAGTAACCGGAGCCTACCTCCCCGCTACTGTGCCCTGCCCAACGCTGGATGGAGCACATGAATTGTTCCTGAAAGACCCTGAATTTTGCTACAGAACTGCTTGAATCATCTGGTATTTTTTATCAGATAGAGCATTACTTGGTTTTGAAAAGTCAGTATAAACAGCAGCTCCTCTGCACCACTGCGATACGTCAGTGTTTGCAGTAACCGGAGCCTACCTCCCCGCTACTGTGCCCTGCCCAACGCTGGATGGAGCACATGAATTGTTCCTGAAAGACCCTGAATTTTGCTACAGAACTGCTTGAACAGCAGTCGCAACACTGCAAAGAGCATCCTCGTGTGTTTGACACTGGTGAACCGTTAGCAGCAATAGAGAAACTTATGTACTTCGTAAGAGAATATGAGCTATGAGAAAAATATGAGCAGTGGTACTTGTACTCTCTGTTACGGCGTAAAGCCAAGAGGCGGCACGCCATTCGGGAACGACAGGGATGAGAAGGCTGTGCGAAGCAGTCAGCCAGTCGCATGCCGACCGGACATCCCTCCAGGACGACAACGCGACAGCAGTGGTCTCTATGTGAAGACGACATAAGCGCCGCGACCAACTAATGACGGCCCAGTTCAATAGCAGCTTCAAGATTAGCGGCTTCGATAGCAGCGTCAACGCTAGACACTTCGCTGGTACTCTCTACGCAGCACAGACTTGGGGTCGTCTATACTGAAGAAGATTGATTATTTCGTTTGTCGCCCTTTGCTTGCTACACATCTGTGCAACAGCCACAGTATTGTATCTTTTCTTATTATAATGATACTCATTAATACGACTTGTTCGATTATTTGTCCAGCGAACCGAGTATGAAGGGTTGCTAGACACTACACTATACACAAAATCCGTGAGCTGTGGTGGATTTAAGCTCATGCACAGTGAAACTGTTTGAATTGTTAGTTTGTGGGAAGGGAATGTTACAAGCTGGAGCAATACACATCAAACATTTATTTCACACATTTTGAGTACATCAAACATCAAATATCAAGAATTTCCGAAAGGAATTTCGTTGAATCTATACACAGAGAGGAAACAGGACAATTTTCATTATGATTAAATAAGAAATCATTTTGAAACTTAAAGTATGTAACACCGACGAGATTCTGATCTTATCAAGAAATTATTTTCTTTGCCAATTATACAACACTGTTTCTGCATTAAACTGATAGAAGATATTCTCACGTCGTCCAGTTTTATTGAGCAACAATCAACGTTCCCGAGAAGAAAGATAGTACCTTTAACTTACGATAGAATATGGATGCAAATGTAACGAACTATGAAAATACTAAATAAATATTAGGACGAGTAGGGAAAATGTAACACATTGCGTTCTCTTATATAGTGAGTTACAGATGGTTACATTTGCAACATATATTTACTGAAACACCAACTTTATGACACATTGTTTTACATGCAGGTGAATAACATTTTGTTTTTCGATACATACTACAACACAGATTGGGTCTGCTACTGGATTTGTAACTATGAAAGTGAAACAACTCCTGCTTCTCGTCACATATTTATTCAATAAAAGACTCACGGAATAGGCTTCGGTAGGGAGCTGTACGAACAGTGATCTTTCTATTTGCACTGTTTGACGCAGGGAATGACGGTAGGAGGGCAACTTCTCTTGAATTTCGCTTGTATTCCGATATAATGATATTGGGCAAAAGGAAGATGAATGTCTGTCCTCATCACAACTTCAAAAAATTACTTTTTTCTGTTTAAAACATGTGCGTTAAATGTGAGCAAAATACTAATGTCGAGTGGTCGAATAATTTATGTATTTATCGTGATAAAAAGGAAGATAAAAGTTTCAAGTAATAACAGAGAGCCATAAGGCATCATATTATTTAAGAATGAAAAGCAAAGTGACCATTTTGTATTAAATCCAAGAAGCGGACAGCTCAGATTTCTGAACAGCGTCATAACAACAAAAAAGGTCCGTCTGCGTTTGATAAACTGATAACCTCCGTTACACACGAAACTGTTTGAACGTTCACAACAGTATGGGCCAAACAGAGCTTTGTCAGCGCCACTGCGTTTTAAAACTGAAGAAAGGCAACGCGTAGGCAGAACAAGTAATGAGCGGATTTCGAATGATAGCAGGCGTCTATCTTAATGAGTAGCTTTCACTAAATTATGCTGTAATCTTGAGGAAAAAAGTAACTGACTTTTGGAAAGCATAAGACAGGTTTACGCATTTAACACAATGCCCAAGCTAACTAAGTTTAACCCTTTTTAATTTCTTTAGCGGAATATGTACTTGATTTGAAATTCCACGTTCACATATGGGAAATTGAAATGATGGCAGAGTTTAGCTGCTAGTCACGATTAGTTTGTGGCGCTACTCCAGACAATTTGATGTCTTTAAGTAGTTCTGACGGAGAAATGCGTGGGTAATGTTGTTAATTGGGTACTACTTTTCTTGAAAAATGTATGGGAACTGAACACGAACTGTCTTTTCACAGGCAGTTTAATAATTGCTCATAATCAACAGCAGTAAACGAGTTGGCCGTTTCACGGCCGCGCAGCCTCACTGGAACGGAGGTAGTTTGAGGTCACAACGATACTTCTGGCGTATAACACTTTGCCGCTTTAAATAAACATAAAAATCTTCTGAGCTATTAGACCGCGTCATTTTCCACGCTTACTTTTTCTGCGAGTCGATGAAACGATCCCACTGACGCGATATTCTTCAGGAATCTTCATCCTTATGAGGGGCTCCTGAAGAGGAACCCAACAATGTGACTGAAACGTTGAGTTGCTGACGGATGTTTCTTATCGGGATTTATAGAAATCATCGCAGATTTAAATGTTGTCGATTCAACTAAATGCGTAAACTGGAACCGTCACGTAGAAAAAGGCGAAAGCGAATTAAAAGCAATGTTTGCTTGGCAGAACCCTTGGAAGGTGCCAAAAATCTCTTGATGAGACAACCCACACTTCACTTGTCCGTCTTCTTCTGGAACACTGCCACGTGGTATGGGTTTCTGTATGGTAAGACTGACGAAGGATGCTCAAAAAGTTCATCAAAGACTGGCATCTCGTTTTGCATTATCATGAAATGGGGGAGAGAGTGTCACGTATTCCATAAGCGAGTTCGGGTAGCAATAGCTAAAACAAAGGCGACATCTTTTCGCGGATTTCGACCACCAACTCCCTCCTGCGATGCAAAAATGACTATTGTATAAAATGATAGGTTGAGATGTTCATTTTTCTCAGGTGCTGTTCAAGAGTGGAATGTTATCATCACGTATATGTTAACGTAGATCCTTCTTTAACTCGGATGTAGTGCACAACCAATGGCTGCAGATTTTTGGTAGATTAGTTACACTCTAGGACAGAAAAAATGACGCGCCTCCAAAGAATTATCCGAATGGGATGAAAATCGATAGATGTGTGTACATGTACAGACAAATAAATGGTTACAATTTCAAAAATATTGGATGATTTATTCAAGAAAAAGAGCTTCATAAATTGTGTAAGTAGGTAAGGCATTGGTCCACCTCTGGCACTTACACAAACAGTTATTCAGCAGAGTTATCCAGCTCTGTCAATAAGACTTGTTGGATGTCCTCCGGAGGTATACTGTGCGACATTCTGTCAAACTGGCATGTTGGATCGTCAAAATCCCGAGTTGGTTGGAAGGTCCTGCCGTAATGCACCAAACGTTCTGAACTGAGGAAAGATCCGGCGATCGTGCTGGCCAGGGTAGGGTCTGTCAAGTACGAAGAAAGGCAGTATAAACACTCGCCGTGCTTGACCAAGGATCATCTTGCTCAGAAGTAAGCCTGGGATGGCTTACCATGAAGGGCAACAAAACGGGACGTAGAATACCGTCGACGTACGGCTGTGCTGTAAGAATACCGCGGATGACAACCCACGGGGTCCTGATATGTAGAGGCATGGCACCCCTGATCATCACTTCTGGTTGTCAGGCATTATGGCGGGCAACAGTCAGGTTGGTATTCCACTGCTCTTCGGCGTACCCCCAGACACGTCGTCGGCGTGAAACATCGTTAACTGGAGTAGAATTGTCTTCAGTTCTGCTTCGAAGTGAGGCCCGATGGTCAGCGAAGACGTTTCTGGAGACGCACTGGGCAGGAGTGGGATACCAACATGACTGTTGGCCACCATACGGTTCGACCAGGAATGATGGTCTGGGGTGCGATTTCTTTTCATAGCAGGTCCACTTTGGTTGTCATCCGTTGCACCCTAACAGCACAGTGGTACGTCGACGATATTCTACGCTACGTTCTCCCTCATGGCAAGCCATCCTGGACTTACATTTCAGCAAGATAATACCCGCCCGAACGCGGCGATAGTTTCTTTGTGCTTGACCCTGCCTTGGCCAGCAAGGTCGCCGGAAGTGTCCCCAATTGAGAACTCCTGGAGCGTTATAGGCAGCACTCTCCAACCAGCTCGGGATTTTGACGATCCAAAGCGCCGATTGGACAGAACTTGGCACGATGTCGCTCAGGGGGACGTCCAACATTCCTGTCAATCAATGCCAATAACTGTTTGATTTAGAAACTTCCTGGCAGATTAAAACTGTGTGCCGGACCGAAACTCGAACTCGGGACCTTTGCCTTTCGCGGGCAAGTGCTCTACCAACTGAGCTACCCAAGCACGACTCACGCCCCGTCCTCACAGCTTTACTTCTGCCAGTACCTCGTCTCCTACCTGCCAAACTGTGAGGACGGGGCGTGAGTCGTGCTTGGGTAGCTCAGTTGGTAGAGCACTTGCCCGCGGAAGGCAAAGGTCCCGAATTCGAGTCTCGGTCCGACACACAGTTTTAATCTGCCAGGAAGTTCCATATCAGCGCACACTCCGCTGCAGAGTGAAAATCTCATACTGCTTGAGTAAAGGCCAGGACTGACTTGCTCAATTTGTGAAACCCTCTCTCTTCAATAAATCATCCAATTTTTTCCTGAAATAGTAATCTTTTGTTTGTCTGTTCGGGTACTTCACATCTACCGATTTCCGTCCCATTTGGATAATTCCTTCGTGGTGGGTCTTATGTTTTTTTAGAGTGTCTAACAATGTCCAGTCGGCGCAATGAAGAATCTAATGTACACTTATTCAGTCCTCAAGCTGTTGCTTAGAGAGGAACAGTAATAATACAGAGAAAAAGTGCTCTTACGGTAAGTACTTTTTTTACGTATCAATTTGTGGTGTGATAAATACATGATTCGAAGCAGTCGTTTGCTCCATCTCATACAGAATTTTGGGAGTGCAGTGTTCCTGGCTGCCGCTTGTCTTGACTTCAGCGGAAGATCAGCCGAGGCGTCTACAGGCGCCTGCTGTATTCCGCAGTCACTGCGCGCAGATAACAGGCGGCAGCACGTCCCCAGAAAGGTGCAGGCTGCTCGACAATTAGATGTCGTCCAGATCCCACTCGTCCTGCTGCAGCTTGTCCATCAGCTGCTCAACCCTGTCGTAGACGAGGTACGGAACGTCCTTGGCCAGCAGAAAGTCCAGGTGGTTGAAAGACAGCAGCGGCACCAGCTCGCTGAATACCACATTGGGCAGCTTCAGTGAGAATTCTTCAACGTCCTGCAACGGTAAACAGTATCGTGGTGAGACGGAATATTTTTTGCGTGTTTATTTATTTATTTATCTATTTCTGTAATATTTTTGTCTTGTCTTAATTTTGTCAATTTTATTTATGTAAATGTTGTACATACACTATTAGCCATTAAAATAGCTACACCACGAAGATGACGTGCTACAGACGCGAAATTAAACCGACAGGAAGAAGATGCTGTGATATGCAAATGATTAGCTTTCAGAGCATTCACACAAGGTTGGCACCGGTGGCGACACCTACAACGTGCTGACATCAGGAAAGTTTCCAACCGATTTCTCATACACAAACAGCAGTTGCCCAGCGTTGCCTGGTGAAACGTTGTTGTGATGCCTCGTGTAAGGAGGAGAAATGCGTACCATCACGTTTCCGACTTTGATAAAGGTCGGATTGTAGCCTATCGAGATTGCGGTTTATCGTATTGCGACATTGCTGCTCGTGTTGGTCGAGATCCAATGACTGTTAGCAGAATATGGGATCGGTGGGTTCAGGAGGATAATACGGAACGCCGTGCTGGATCCCAACGGCCTCGTATCACTAGCAGTCGAGATGACAGGCATCTTATCCGCATGACTGTAACGGAACCTGCAGCCACGTCTCGATCCCTGAGTCAACAGATGGGGACGTTTGCAAGACTATAACCCTCTGCACGAACAGCATGGACTATCAGCTCGTAGACCATGGCTGCGGTTACCCTTGACGCTGCATCACAGACAGGAGCGCCTGTGATGGTGTACTCAACGACGAACCTGCGTGCACGAATGACGAAACGTCATTTTTTCGGATGAATCCAGGTTCTGTTTACAGCATCATGATGGTGGTATCCGTGTTTGGCGACATCGCGGTAAACGCACATTGGAAGCGTGTATTCGTCATCGCCATACTGACTTATCACCCGACGTGATGGTATGGGGTGCCATTGGTTACACGTCTCGGTCACATCTTGTTCGCATTGACGGCACTTTGAACAGTGGACGTTACATTTCAGATGTGTTATGACCCGTGACTCTACCCTTCATTCGTTCCCTGCGAAACCTTATATTTCCGCAGGATGTTGCACGACCGCATGTTGCAGGTCCCGTACGGGCTTTTCTGGATACGCAAAATGTTCGACTGCTGCCCTGGCCAGCACATTCTCCAGATCTCTCACCAATTGAAAACATCTGGTCAACGGTGGCCGAGCAGCTGGCTCGTCACAATACGCCAGTCACAACTCTTGATGAACTATGGTATCGTGTTGAAGCTTCATGGGCAGCTGTACCTGTACACGCCATCCAAGCTCTGTTTGACTCAATGCCCGGGCGTATCAAGGCCGTTATTATGGTTCAAATGGCTCTGAGCACTATGCGACTTAACTGCTGAGGTCATCAGTCGCCCAGAATTTAGAACTAATTAAACCTAACTAACCTAAGGACATCACACACATCCATGCCCGAGGCAGGATTCGAACCTGCGACCGTAGCGGTCACGCGGTTCCAGACTGAAGCGCCTTTAACCGCACGGCCACACCGGCCGGCCGTTATTATGGCCAGAGGTGGTTGTTCTGGGTACTGATTTCTCAGGATCTATGCGCCCAAATTGCGTGAAAATGTAATTACATGTCAGTTCTAGTATAATATATTTGTCCAATGAATACCCATTTATCATCTTCATTTCTTCTTGGTGTAGCAATTTTAATGGCCAGTAGTGTACATGTGTTCCGTAATTTAAGAACTGTGCCAAGAGAAATTAATATCAGTGTAAATTCAGAGGAACAGGAAGATGTATAAAGTTCTGTGCTTGTGCAGAACTTGAACACCTCGAATAGCTGAAGTCACAACTCGAGAAATACCCGGTTCCGCTCGATATTTCGATCGCCCCGCGATCTAGCGACTTCCGTTAGTATTCGCTTGGTGCACAACTTCGTAGAAGGTTTAATAAACACAACAAATACACATAATAGAGACTTTAGCCGCCAATAATACATTCTCCTTTAGTGTTACAACAATCAACAATCTGCCAACACAGGGGTAACTTTTCGATTCCGCGACTATAGGAATCACGTGCTTTTGAGGCGAAGAACTCTTCAAGTGATGTCCGAAGCGCATTTGCTTCCGGTAAGGAAGTTCCTTGAAGATTGTTAGATAAAGAGCAAAATAGATGAAAATCTAAGGGCGCAAGATCGTGAATAATGTTGAAAGGGTAGAGTACTGCCCGACATAGAAAAGATTTGCCTCATTGGGTACACTAATGTCCGTTGTATAACAACATATTTCGTTGTTCTTGTCAGAACAGAAGTTTTATGGTAACACTATTTCATTCAATACACTTCTATTTAATTATTCATACGTGGACTTACTTCAAAAATAGATCACTATATCGAGTTTTGTGATGTTTCAGAAATGAGTGAATGGTTTCTTGTGCCCTGACGACAGATAGTGGATGTAGAATCTGTAATTATCTTTGAGACACTCCTCTGGTCGCCTTTGGCAGAACCAAAGAAAGAAAGTATTCCAGAGCACTGGAGTGCCTGGAGTGTGGCTGACGGTAACAGGACCCCCTCCACCCCCCCTCCCACTTCTGAGGAAGCGTGGGATGGCCTGGTGAACGGCCATGATCCGACATTCTGTCGCTAGTTCCTGAAGCTGAAACACCTATTTTGTGTGTGATCCATAAAACAAAGGGATATGGGAAATGTATGTATGTGAAATATTTAAGAGTAGCTAGCAATAATGATTTCCCTTTTCAGAATATCGACGAGAACAAAACTTTTTGGTGGGAGATTCATGTAAAGGTAGGCAGGTAAAACTCATGGGTAACTTAGGATTCTTTGGTAGTGACCAACGGTCACAATGAAACCACGTGTGGTAATTTTAAGCTGAAATACTTGCGAGTGGTAATTTTAAGCTGAGATACTTGTGTGTTAAATTTGAGCTGAGAATGTTTAAGAATTGCGTGAGCAGAATTTGAATTGGGAACAAGCACTTCCATATACTGACTTCGTCTCAATCTGACCAAGAAACAATGGAAAACAGAAGTGCTCATGCAAACTTTCAGTTGAGGATTCGTGTGTGAGGTAATTACGTAATCATGATACCAAAGTTACCGTTATTAATTACATTCGTGTGAAGCAAGTTAGACATTTTGATACTCTGAGAAAAGGGTGAGTTAGCCATTTGCCCAGCAACACAATGAGGGTTACATTGCAGTGGGAGATGAGCGTAAATCCTCCAGAGTATGTGGTAGGCCTGTAGGAATGGTTATGTGTGAACTTTAATCCGAAAGACTGTGACTTGTTAATCTGGGCTGAAATTTTGTTTTGGGGAAGATTTCATAAGTACTGGCAAAGGTCGGTTGTTCTGTTTTATTTTACATGTTTGATATGTATAATTTGAATGTGTCGACTTAATTACAAGTACTGAACCATAATGCAAGAATTTTCTTTGAATAGCCTGACCGCTAGTAAAGTCTCAAGGTTACTAGTAAATGACGTTATGAGAGTTAGAGACAGGAGTATTGGTTATCCGTACCAGTCCAGAAAGTGCACTATAGTAATAAGGAAAAACCATAGGATTTTCAAGGCCTATCCCTGTGCCAACTTATAACTAAATCTGAGGGGGTGCGATGGGGAGGTTCCCTTGTGAGTACTATGGGACTTAACATCTGAGGTCATCAGTCCCGTAACTAACCTAAGGACATCACACACATCCATGCCCGAGGTAGGATTCGAACCTGCGACCGTAGCAGTCGCGCGGTTCCGGACTGAAGCGCCTAGAACCGTTGGCCATGATTCACCCATTCATTCGTCGAATTGTGGCATCGCTCCTATTCAAATGTCGAGCAATTCTCCTATTACTCGAACCGGCTTCTTAAAGAACATCAACACGTCCTCACTCAAATGCTGACATCTGCTTATATTGTTCACGCACCTGTCTGCGAGGGATAGTTGGTGCCAACTGGGTACACGGAATGAAATTCGCAAAGATGTTATGCCCTGATACCGACATGTCCCTTAATTACTACCTTTGTCAGCTGCGCGGTGAAATTGCGCTGCAGCGTCACGCATTCATGCATCGGCCGCCAAGGTTTACAATTTTGCATTTCCTGTCGATACCTGAACGAATATCAATTTGTGACCGATTTGAATAACTCCTTCATGGTGCGATGGTTTGTTTTTGTCTTTTCGATTAAGTACCCATCTATTGGCCTCTAATTTTTTTACCAAAATAAGTTGCCGTTGCGCGTTACAGTTTGCCAATACATGACCACCGTCGCAAATGAGGAGCTCCGTAAACCTTCAGTCGTGCCAGCAACGTAAGTAATTCTCGACGTTAGCTTCAACCTTATTCGCTCGTAATAAATGAATACCATTCTCAAAATCCTCCATATGGTTTCTAGTTTGTCCTGTTATAGCTGAGCCACGAATTATTCGTTCTCTGTCTTGTATATTACAGGTAACTTTCCCACCATTTTCTCGAGCAAGCTATAGCTTTTACCCGGGATCCATACTCTCTGTGGTTGGCATTAGCTGACATTATTTAAATAAACACCCCGGCATTTGGCTCTTTTAGTGTTTATTTAAGTACAACCCAAGAATTTGATTTTATGTCTTTAACATACATTGCAGGACACTTAACATGTTGTCAAGCTCAGAGTTGGTCGTAAATTAAGAAAAATATTGGCTCCCCACGAAATTCCAGATGTAAAATCACCATACTGTAACAGATTAGATAAATAAAAGTGGGAGCACGTCATATTTTAAAAACAGGCTTACGTTGATAAATAAAAGATCAACATATCTCCTTAAAACGTAATAATAGTGCAAGCAAAGGTTTTGATTTCACTCTCATTACTTTTTAAGGGCACGCGCTCATCTTTCATTTAAGACTGTTTTTATTAAATATGACGTGCTCTCACGATTATTCAGTGATCTGTTACAAGATGGCCATTTTACATCTGCAGTTTCGTGCGGAGCCAATATTTTTCTTAATTTATTGTCAACTTTGAGCTTGATAACATAAGGGGGCAGGACGTCAAACGGGCCGACATGAAGCATGAGAGGCACCACAGGACATTTTAATTTACACTGTCTATACTTTTACAAATAAAGTCATAAAAATTTGTCAGCATGACCAGGAAGGATTCAGGGTTCACACTCACAGCAGCGGAAGTTCAAAAACATAACTATTGTTTTTCCACTTACTAATGGCTGCATTTGCTGCTATAGCTACACTTTTTTTCATATGTAAGAGAGATCCTTCGATGAATTTTGCACAGCATACAAACCATACTTACAGGTATATAAAACTCTTGAATTTATTTAATTTATGAAAAATAAATGAGCTCTTACATTTAAAACTTCATGTTTAGAAGAAACTCAAATTTTATTGTTAATTATCTCAATTTTTACCATCATTTTTAATAAATTTGGAAAACTCTGGAGTTTCATACACCTGTAAGTATGGTTTGTATGCTGTGCAAAATTCATCGAAGAATCTCCCTTACTTACGAAGAAGAGTGTATCTATAGCAACAAATGCAGCCAATAGTAAGTGAAAAAATGTTGAAATTTAACATTTAAAAAAATTATTTTTCTATGTTTTTGAACTTCCACCTCTATGAGTGTGAACCCTGAATCCTTCCTGGTCATGTTGACAAAGTTTTATGAATTTATTTGTAAAAGTATGTAGACAGTGGAAACTAAAACATCCTGTGGTGTCTCTCTTGCTCCAAGTCGGCCCGTTGGACGTGCTACGGCCCTTAAGTGTCTTGCAATGTATGTTAAAGACATAAAATCATATACTTGAAAAGGCATAAAAGGTCGAAACCTGGATTGTACTTTGTGGTATACACCACTTCTAACAAACACCGAGCAACGCGCTCCAGTACGCGGCCGCCAAATACACTCCTGGAAATGGAAAAAAGAACACATTGACACCGGTGTGTCAGACCCACCATACTTGCTCCGGACACTGCGAGAGGGCTGTACAAGCAATGATCACACGCACGGCACAGCGGACACACCAGGAACCGCGGTGTTGGCCGTCGAATGGCGCTAGCTGCGCAGCATTTGTGCACCGCCGCCGTCAGTGTCAGCCAGTTTGCCGTGGCATACGGAGCTCCATCGCAGTCTTTAACACTGGTAGCATGCCGCGACAGCGTGGACGTGAACCGTATGTGCAGTTGACGGACTTTGAGCGAGGGCGTATAGTGGGCATGCGGGAGGCTGGGTGGAAGTACCGCCGAATTGCTCAACACGTGGGGCGTGAGGTCTCCACAGTACATCGATGTTGTCGCCAGTGGTCGGCGGAAGGTGCACGTGCCCGTCGACCTGGGACCGGACCGCAGCGACGCACAGATGCACGCCAAGACCGTAGGATCCTACGCAGTGCCGTAGGGGACCGCACCGCCACTTCCCAGCAAATTAGGGACACTGTTGCTCCTGGGGTATCGGCGAGGACCATTCGCAACCGTCTCCATGAAGCTGGGCTACGGTCCCGCACACCGTTAGGCCGTCTTCCGCTCACGCCCCAACATCGTGCAGCCCGCCTCCAGTGGTGTCGCGACAGGCATGAATGGAGGGACGAATGGAGGCGTGTCATCTTCAGCGATGAGAGTCGCTTCTACCTTGGTGCCAATGATGGTCATATGCGTGTTTGGCGCCGTGCAGGTGAGCGCCACAATCAGGACTGCATACGACCGAGGCACACAGGGCCAACACCCGGCATCATGGTGTGGGGAGCGATCTCCTACACTGGCCGTACACCACTGGTGATCGTCGAGGGGACACTGAATAGTGCACGGTACATCCAAACCGTCATCGAACCCATCGTTCTACCATTCCTAGACCGGCAAGGGAACTTGCTGTTCCAACAGGACAATGCACGTCCGCATGTATCCCGTGCTACCCAACGTGCTCTAGAAGGTGTAAGTCAACTACCCTGGCCAGCAAGATCTCCGGATCTGTCCCCCATTGAGCATGTTTGGGACTGGATGAAGCGTCGTCTCACGCGGTCTGCACGTCCAGCACGAACGCTGGTCCAACTGAGGCGCCAGGTGGAAATGGCATGGCAAGCCGTTCCACAGGACTACATCCAGCATCTCTACGATCGTCTCCATGGGAGAATAGCAGCCTGCATTGCTGCGAAAGGTGGATATACACTGTACTAGTGCCGACATTGTGCATGCTCTGTTGCCTGTGTCTATGTGCCTGTGGTTCTGTCAGTGTGATCATGTGATGTATCTGACCCCAGGAATGTGTCAATAAAGTTTCCCCTTCCTGGGACAATGAATTCACGGTGTTCTTATTTCAGTTTCCAGGAGTGTACATCGCTGGCCGCACTTCTCTGGGCGGCCCGCTGCTTTCATCGCTGGCCGTCTTCACACGCACGTTCCCTTACGTGGCCGAGAAATACATCGCTGGCCGCACTTCTCCGGGCGGCTCGCGGCTGCCATCGCTGGCCGCCTTCGCGCGCGCGTTTGTCAGCACACGGCAATTGGCTACGTCAGGAAACATTGCGATTGGTTTTCCCTGGGAAACAGCGACCCCAGCCGACGGCTCCATTAACTAGCAAGCCTTATATAAACCCGGCCGCCGCCGCAAACGACAGTTCTCATCGGGAAGTGCAGTACGCCGTGTTCCAGCTGCCTGTGGAGGACTCGCCACACCACTCGAGGTTACCTGGCTGCTCGGCGGAAATCTAGCGACTTCACTTGGAGAGACTGAACTTCACTGGACTTGGGAATAATTACGGGACGTGCACCCCACTATGCACATCTGGACATTGGTATAACCAAACTTTAATTATGCATTACTTCTGAGTGTGAGCCTGGGTAGACGCTTGGCTAACATAATTGTTAAAAAGTGATTTGTGATTTAATAAACCAGACTGACGAGGTTATTGTGTTATTCCTGGTTATAACACACTTAGATAAGCAGTAAAAGTCAATTGGCAGTGCGTTCCTTTAAAAATTATTGTACGACTGTTTCTCAGCAACTAGCAGAATTTGTTGTTACATGCCCATCCCAATTACTGAAGAAGCTGTTGAGCATTTTGTGATTTGCCGCGCGGGTTAGCAGCACGGTCAGGGGCGCCTTGCTCCCCCGTCGGAGGTTCGAGTCCTCCCTCGGGCATATGTGTGTGTGTGTGTGTGTGTGTGTGTGTGTGTGTGTGTCTGTGTGTGTGTGTGTTGTCCTCAGCGTAAGATAGTTTAAGTTAGATTAAGTAGTGTGTAAACTTAGGGACCGATGAACTCAGCAGGTGGGTCCCATAGGAATCTACAACCACCATGTTGCGATTTAGATTTGTTACTTGCGCTGCCCAAAACTTGACAAAAAAGTACGAGTAGAAAAGATTTGTTATAAATGGTCGTTTCTTTCTAGTATTTCCCGCTCTGTTACGTACTTATGTGTACATTTCCTGTACAAATCAGTTTCTGCGTTTTCTTCAACGTATTTACTTACTGTGGTAAAACAAGCAGTGGCCCACAGCCCACAAAACAAACTTGTATACAGGCGTGTGCTTTCCGATAGCTTCATTCTGTTGATAAGGCGCGTTTTCTGTCACACTCCGAACTTTGCTGAACCGTATCTGATCGTCCCAGATAGCGTTATCTGGCAGAAACTGGAGCACATGGCAGTTGTCCACCCCATGGAGCTGCACAAATGTCACCGGACGTAACGAGCGGACTGGCCATCCCTCTGCCGGACACTGATCCCTGTGTGTTTCCTCAAATGCTGAACTACAGCTGTTAAATGAACATATTAATCTACGCATCCAAATTCATGAGCAACACTATCTTCTGGTTGCAGCCAGGCTACTTATTAATGGCACACTGGTCAAAATAATCAGGGGATCAAGCAGGATATTGTGTTAAATCTCGAGGAGAATATTGTGTAGGGCACGGTTTAGAGTAAAACTTATCTGTATTACCACAGAAAGAGAAAATAAGTCGTTCTACTCATATTTCATACGACTAGGATATACATGCAGGGTTACAATTATTGAACTATATGAAATAAAATCGTCACAGCTTTTAAATTGTTTGCGTTAGAACGTTCAAACTGCACGGTTGCCCGCGGGGCATGCTGGGAATTATTATGAATGGTTTAGCGACGAAGCCCACCCTAAAAAAAAAAAAAAAAAAAAAAAAAGGTTCAAATGGCTCCGAGCGCTACGGCACTTAACATCTGAGGTCATCAGTCCCCTAGAACTTAGAACTACTTAAACCTAACTAACCTAAGGACATCACACACATCCATGCCCGAGGCAGGATTCGAACCTCCGACCGTAGCGGTCACGCGGTTCCAGACTGAAGCGCCTAGAAAAGCACGGCCACACCGGCCGAAGCCCACCTTCATTTGGATTGGTTCGTCAATAAGCAAAACCCGCGCATTTGGGGGACTGAGAATCTGCATTTCGCGATCGCGAAGTCTCTTCACCCTCAACGGGTGACTGCATGGTGTCCGTCTCTGTGACTGCTGAAAATATACTGCACAAGTCAGCACAGCTGCAGTGAGACACAGACATACCTGCCAAATAGAGCTCTCCATTGACTTGTGAATACACATTTTATTAACAGTGTAAACGAATATCTTACGATAATGGCAACAAGTATTGCCGCACAGGGTAGCCGCGCGGTCAGGGCGTCTTGTCACGGTCCGCGAGCCTCCCCCCCTCCCCCCCCCCCTCATGTCGAGGTTCGAGTCCTCCCTCGGGCATGGGTGTGTGTGTGTGTGTCGTCCTTAGCGTAAGCTAGTTTAAGTTAGATTAAGTAGTGTGTAAGCTTAGGGACCGATGACCTCAGCAGTTTGGTCCCATAAGACCTTACCACAAACTTCTGAAAATTTTTGCAACAAGTATTCTTCCTCAAGAAGTGAAAATTCAGAGGGGGAGCAGCACTGCTTAAACGTGGATTGAATGAACATCGAGCAAGTAATAGAAACGGAAGAATTATTCTTGACAGGGAAGTCCATTGTGTGCGTCTTTATCACTCTCTCGACATCGTGTTACTGAAGACAAATCTTCGTGAAACTGCGGAAGTTTCGATGTCATGAAAATGGCGAAGAAGGAAATTATTAGAGCCTGAATAAATTAACACAGAACAGATGCAACAGGTTACTTAGCCTATAGCGCCAGTGGTGTTGTCAACTTTTCATGGTACAAGGGCTATCGGGAGACTATTGATTCTAGCTGAAAATCAAAATACAGCAAATGCCCAACATATCGCAGATTCGGACATAAAGGATTTAAAATAGAAACTTTGTTCTAGCCTTAAAAACCAACAGTAGTAATTCAGCTGCTGGATTAGGATGTTATTTGAGAATTCAAAGCTCTTTATTGCCGTGAATTGTTCACTTATAGATCGGCTTGAAACATAAACATTACCTAGAAAATTTCATTGAAATTATACTCCCAAACACGAGGTGAGTGGAAAAACAAAACCTACAAACATATCAGAGATCATGGTACCGTGAAATTAAAAATAACCACTGGAAAGCTTAAGTTTGAGAACATCGGGAACTTCTCATAAACCTCGTGCACTACAACACAATCTGGCATAACCAATTCCAACAGAGCAGTAGTGTTAAATTAAATATGCGCGTAGAACTACATAAACACGAATCACATAAGCAATAGAATATAACTGGTAAGAAGAAAGTTATGACCTACAGAATACCATAGAAACAGACAGTTTGTAACGTGGAACATCGCTGATTCAACTGCCAATACAGCTGTCAAATGACGCCATTATGAAACAAACTTTCAGAATTAGTGGGGATATACGACGAACACCAACAAAAGCAAAATGAGGATAATGGAATGTAGTCGAATCAAATCTGGTGATGCTGAGGGAATTAGATTAGGAAATGAGACACTTAAAGTAATAGATGAGATTTGGATAGCAAAATAACTGAGGATGGTCGAAGTAGACAAGATATAAAATAAAGACTAGCGGTGGCAAGGAAAGCGTTTCTCAAGAAGAGCAATTTGTTAACATCGAATATAGACTTCAGTATCAGGAAATATTTTATGAAAGTACTTGTATGGAGTGTAGCCATGTATGGATGTGAAACATGGACGATAAATAGTTTAGACAAGAAGAGAATAGAAGCTTTTGAAATGTGGTGCTACAGAAAAATGTTGAAGATTAGCATATAACTAATGACGAGGTACTTAATAGAATTGGGGAGAAGAGGAATTTGTGGCACAACTGACTAGAAGAAGGGATCGGTTGGTAGGACACGTTCTCAGGCATCAAGGGATCACCAATTTAGCCCTGGAGGGAAGCATGTAAGGTAAAAATAGTAGAGGGAGACCAAGAGATGAATACACTAAGCAGACTCAGAAGGATGTAGGTTGCAGTAGTTACATGGAGATGAACAAACGTGCAGAGGATAGAGCAGCATGGAGAGCTGCATAAAACCAGTCTTTGGACTGAAGACCACAATACAATTAGACAGCTTCAGAAATAACTGCTCCAGCTAAGGTTTAAGATCTACTACAACTCCACTAACATCAAAAGAGCAAACTTACACAGTAGGGACAGCGATATCAAGACAAACTGATGTACATAGCGAAGCATAATACTGTTTCATAACATTTTAAATTATCTAATTAAAAATCTGAAATGTACCAAACTATGTATTTCCGCAGATGACCTAAAATGGCAATCACGCCGAAAAAAGGCTATTATAATAAAAATACACACATCAAAAAAAGTTTTGCATCACCCCAGTTCCCAGAACTCTTGACGATAGACGTTGACTATGGATATTGTATCACAGACACAGTCCCTTTGACTGTTCAGAGATGTCACTAAACCCGCCGAGAGATGTAAACAACCATGCATGAGCAGCGCCTATTAGACGGAGGGGGTCCGACAGCCGATCAGTTCCAGTCACTCCATTAGGAAGGAGGAACTCGGCTCGTGTTGTCTATAGTTCAACCATGCCCAGACGGTCAATACCGCGGTTCGATCGCATCCGCATTGTTACTTTGTGCCAGGAGGGGCTCTCAACAAGGTCCATGCGTCTCGGAGTGAACCAAAGTGATGTTGTTCGGACATGGAGGAGATACAGAGAGACAGGAACTGTCGATGACCTGCCTCGCTCAGGCCGCCCAAGGGCTGCTACTGCAGTGGATGACCGCTGCCTCCGGATTATGGCTCGGAGGAACCCTGACAGCAACGCCACCATGTCGAATAATGCTTTCCGTGCAGCCACAGGACGTCGTGCTACGACTCAAACTGTGCGCAATAGGCTACATGATGCGCAACTTCACTCCCGACGTCCAAGGCGAGGTCCATCTTTGCAACCACGACACCACGCAGCTCAGTACAGATGAGCACAACAATATGCCGAATGGACCGCTCAGGATTGGCATCACGTTCTTTTCACCGACAAGTGTCGCGTATGCCTTCAACCAGACAATCATCGGATACGTGTTTGGAAGCAACCCGGTCAGGATGAACGCCTTAGGCACACTGTCCAGCGAGTGCAGCAAGGTGGAGGTTCCGTGCTGGTTTGGGATGGCATTATGTGGGGCCCACGCATGCCGCTGGTGGTCATGGAAGGCGCCGCAATGGCTGTACGATACGTGAATGACTTCCTCCGACCGATAGCGCAACCATATCGGCAGCATATTGGCGAGGCATTCGTTTTCATGGACGACAATTCGCGCCCCCAACTTGCACATCTTGTGAATGATTTCCTTCAGGATAACGCCATCGCTTGACTATGGCAAGCATGTTCTCCAGACATGAACCCTATCGAACATTCCTGGGTTAGATTGCAAAGGCTGTTTATGGACGTCGTGACCCACCAACCACTCTGAGGGATATCCACCGAATCACCGTTGAGGAGTGTGACAATCTGGACCAACAGTGCCTTGATGAACTTGTGGATAGTATGCCACGACGAATACAGGTATGTATTAATGCAAGAGGATGTGCTACTGGGTATTAGAGGTACCGGTGTGTACAGCAATCTGGACCACCATCTCTGGAGGTCTCGCTGTATGGCTGTACAACATGCAAAGTGTGGTTTTCATGAGCAATAAAAAGGGTGGGAATGATGTTTATGTTGATCTCTATTAGCATTTTCTGTGCAGTTTCCGGAACTCTCGGAACCGAGATGATGCAAAACGTTTTTTGATGTGTGTGTAATCGGATACAGCAACAACTTGATCTCATAACATAATATATAATAATCTTCTTTTGGTCCATAGTACTGAGCTCACTGGTCCATACTACCTCCTCGTAAAACCTGGAAAGCAAAGAGCTTGCAGTAGAAGAGATCTGCTTCACCATATCGAGGATAAAGCATTGCTCGTATCTCTTGAGGTATGCATTTTCGAGCCCACGTTTACTGAGACCTTTTTGCTTCTAGTATCATGTATTTTCAACTGTATACGTTTACCATGTTAATTATGGTACATCCTGTATACCGCAGTGCAGTACGGCATTATATTTGAAAGTACTGCAGTGTTATTATTTACTCGCCGTTTGAATGCAGTCCATCTAACCGCTGCATTCGGTAAATTTTTTAACTGTTTTATTTTTTTCTTTATATTTAAGTACTGAGCTGTATGTAAATCAGTATAGCTTTGCATTATGCGCTTTCCCAAACTTTCTCTGCGTTATTTATCAGTCCACTGCACTCTGTCGATACAGTGTGTGTCGCTGCAATGCAAACGCTTCCCCTGACACTCGCATTGTATAGCCTAGAACTTGTACTGTGTGGGGGGGTGGAAACGTGTTGTCTCGCTAGAAGTACAGCATTGGATGAATGCCGTTAAGGGACAAAATTTTCCTGGCACTTCGCAGAAATTCTGTGCGCACACTTCCTTGTTTATACTACAATGCAGGAAATACCGCGAAATGTAAGTGCTATACATGTACATCCTCTACATCTAAATGTGTATGCAGTAGCGTGCTGGAAGAGCGTTCTTCTGAGAAAAACTCACACTGAAAAGTGAGCCCCATTGGATTCTCTGCAGACGCCAACTCTCGCCGAGAACGAGAAACTCTTTCGCCAGCCATTGTCTATAGGATGCGTGCGAACAGGAGCCTGGGTACGTATTATACAGTCTCTCGCTTTGTTTACTGTGGGAATACGTTCCCAACTGCGAGCCGTAGACAAGAGAACAGCAGACGCCCGCGTCGCGTGATGGCAGATTTAGATTCATTTAGTTCACGTTAAGTCAGAACAGAACGCATTCTTCAGGTTCAGTTTTGTGCGGTAATGTATAGCGCATCCTCTCAAACTGTTTAGCGTGAGATGCCATTAATGAAGGGAAAAAATTATTCCAATTGGCATTAACGGGTGCTCCTCAATCTTTGGCCTAAAAAACAAAAACAACAGTGGCGCGTTTTTAGAGAAAAATTGTTTGTACTCCTTCAATATGCAGAAACAACAAAGACGCGTTTATTGAAAACTTTTATTTGTGTTCCTTCAGCTCGAGATTTAGACTAATACTTGCAATAGTACTTTTGTAGATGACACTAATCCGTATAATAATAAAAAAATGTACACCTGGAAAAAGAGGTGAGACAGTAGTTAACGCATTGGACTTATATCCAGGAGAGGTTACAAATGTCTTCATGCCCTTCTACGATTTCCGGAAATCGAGGCAAAGTGAGTGGCATCGTTGGCTTTCGAGAGGACACAGCCACTTTCGTCTCCATTCTCGTCCAATCCGAGTATGTGTCCTGATACATTTTTCGTTCTTTCCCGACGTTTATTGCTAACACAGCGAAAATCAAATTTGAGAAAAGACTGAGAGGTTGCGCACTCCATTGCATTCTGCTCTATAAAGATAGAATTGTAAGGAAAATAGGGTCCTCAATATCTTTATATCTTCCAGATGTCTGCCGTGCAACTGGCGACTTATTTTGAAGCGAAGTATAACATATTTTTTTAGCTTTTGTGTCGTAATTGGAATTCATTTTTGCAGAAATTGGAATAGTATGAAGGAATCATAACAAACTAACAAAAAGTACTCTGCATAATATAGGTCGCTAATTCAGCGAGGTGGTTGTGCTGAATGATCATGGTGGAAGGAAATTCCAGCAATGTATTTGGACACCAAAAGGCTGTATGCAGAGCATTTCACAGTAGCGAAGATGAACAAGTGCTAGTGGCTCTTACTCTAGAAAGCTCATGTTTACTCGACATATTTCATTGTTTTGGTCCATACTACTACCTCCTTTGTTACCAATTCATTTTCGGCCATATCCCTAGACGACATGTAAAAAGTCCCTATGTTCACCTTGAACGTCCCTAAGCACGCAAAAAATTCTAGACTGAAAAAAAAGGTGAATCACCTTTTGGGTAGTAATATTCCCCCTTTATTAACAATTTTGTACACTGAACGGTAACTGTTTTCAAACAAAATGTTCACAGTGTTATTTGGGAAGCTTGCGTGAGTGCCCCTGGTTTTGGTCGTCGCATGGAGGCCCATTCGGAGCACTTCGCGTTGATTGCCATCTATACACGATTGTTGCTACCGTCAGCGTTTCCTCAACTTCGGCCATGTTTCTTCTAGTATTGCAACAACTTTAGTTTAATTTACGTTCTTGTCTACAAATAAGTACCTCTTTTGAAAATTATTTCCTCATAATGCACATTCCCGAATCTATTGACTTCCGTGCTAAATTTGGAGGCAACAGCACATCGGTACGATGAGCGTTAAGCAATAAACACGCCAGTATTTCCCCCGTCACTTACCCTCTCCAGACAGTGACTAAAATACTTTCCTTCTGCGCCTAGTTTCGTCTCTGAGACAGGCCCTTATTGGCCAACTTTCGGTATACAATGGTGACAAATGTATACAATATTAAAAATTATACGGTCTGGCAATTCTTTCTTTTTATATTTCTTATTTTTTTTATTTTTCTTTCTTGGATAAAAAGTCGCTGCGTCTTACAGAGGGATTGGAAATCCATCCCTTCGTCCCTACATTTTGGAAAAAAGAGCCGAAAGCTCCTATGCACAGGGACATGTCCCAAAGTTTGGCAGCTGTGACCAACCTCTCAAAATATGGAAGGCAAAGAACTTGCAGTAGAAGAGATCTGTTTCACAGTATTGAAGATGAAGAAGTGCCCATAGCTGTTAAGATATGCATTTTAGAGCTCATGTTTACTAGATTTCCTTGCTCAAAGTGATTGTTCCTGTCATATCCCTGAATACTGACCATTACTCCTGGTACATCCTGTATATACTGATGAGGGAAAACAATACAACTGCTCGCTTGGCGGCCTTGGGGGCTCGTGACGCGATAAGAAAAGTATATAAGCGGTGAAGAGACGAATGGGGAAGCATTCTAACGGCAATACAAGTCGCAAATTGGGTAACCATCTGCAAACTGGAAAAGCAGCTGACATAAGTTACTTTGATAAAAATAAAATTGTTTTGGCCCGTCGCCAGGGAGCGAATAGCTCGGAAACGGCGAAGTAGGTCCTATGGAAAGTGCTTGAAGGATGATGAAACAGTGAGTAGGAGATAAGATGGCCGACATGCACACCTAATCACAGAGCAGGCTTATCCTCTCGGTGGCAGATTGGATGTCAGAGAGAGTACAGTACTGGTGCAGCTGCAAGTGTTTCAGAGCCCACCGTTTTGTGTGTATCGTGGAACATGGGGCCCCACAGCAGATGACACCTACTTATTGTCAACTTGAGCAATGACATTGTCAATTTGGACTGCAGTGGGCACACACTCTTGAAATTGCATGCTAAAATTTTATTGTTATACTCATATTTACTAGTTCATATGTAACTTTGGTCTGTACTTGTATCTAGATGACAGACGAAAATAAATTAACAAGTAAATAAATAAATAACAATTAGAGGGCCTGGGATCATATACACTGGACTGTGGATCAATGGAAATGTGTCACAAGGGCAGAATTGTGTTACAGAGGTTTGAGGAGCATGATAGTGAACTCATCATGATGTCTCGGACATTAAAGTCACTAGATTTCTATCCAATGGAACATAGCTGGGACACAATTGGCGGTAGAGGTGCACCCACAAACCACCATCATATAATTTATGGGATTTGCATTACCCATGCACAGACATCTGCTGCCACATGCCTTCGGAAAGCTACTAAGGTCTTGTGTTGACTCCATGCCACACACACAATTTCTGCTGTGTTGCATTTCAAAGGTGGGTCAACCCTCTATTAAGCAATTGGTCATAATATTTAGCTTCATAAGTATCTGTATATATAAGAAGTCATTTGCTCAATCTGCTATGTCTAACCTAGTGAGGGAATATGACACTAGTTCAACATAATTTCTCGAATGAATAGAGGCATTAAGCTCAAAACCCTGTTGGAGGAAACTAGGTACCAGTCCCCTCCCTTCCCTTGATTTTTACACTCTTAATGACAAAATAAACAATGCTCCACTGCCCAGTCACTCATCTAAATCTTCCACATGATAGAAATATGTGCTTAAGAGAAGACCAGAGGAAGGCAACTCAAATTACCTCCATGCTGCACTAATTCAGGGAGCAAATTGAGATTGTTGCATTTTTCCCTGTGCTCGTTATCAAGCTACAAGACACTGCATCACATACTTGCTTTCATAAAACATACGAATTCATAACCTTAATACAGTATGAAAATAAAACTGGTGTAAGACATAAATTGCTCTGAAGTAATGACAGTACATTACAACTACATATAATTATTCTATTTACTAATAAAAATTTCTCATTCTGTCTCTCCTTGTTTTCCACAACATACTGCTTAGGACTGTCATTCCACTGGGTTGGATTCTACTGTCCTCTCTTCTTGTCACTATCCAGGTCTCCACCAGTGCTAGTCCCAAGACCAGGATGTCATTTTGGCAGTGGTGAGCAAGGAAGAGGGGGAGGAGTGACAACCAAATTAAGAAATCTGGGTGTATTTCACTCTCAGTGGTAGCTCCTGTAAGAGCCCCTTGCCAGAGATGCAGGTCTTAGGTCAATGATTTTGAAATAAGAAGAGGATACAAAAGTCTCAGTTATTGAAAAAGGGAAACTATTTACATCCCTATTACCAGTAATATTTGTACTCCAGAGGGGTAGGTAGTAACCTACATACAGGATAGTACACCAAAACCAGCTTCAGGCATACCATGCAGGCAACACACAGTTCTTTGGATGCCACGGGAACTATGAGATGTGGGTAACTAGTCACCAACTCATTAAAGGTGGGCATTGTTAATATGATGACCTTGACAGGGAAGGCAGAAGAGTTGATAGACATCATGAAGAAGGAGACTGTAGAAATGTTGGGGCTTTGCTAAGTCAGGTGGAAGAGAAACGAGAAAAATGAGAAAGTTGGAGTGGTAGATAAAAGGCCAAAATGGAGTGGACAAAATAGTAAAACCAACCCTAGAAGAATATGTGGAAGCAGTAGAATACACAGGTGACTGGATGATGAAGATAAGGCTGAGGACAACTAACGGTATGAAGGACTTCATCCAAGTATGTGCACCACAGACAGAAAATAAAGAGGAGAACATCAAAGACATCCTAGAAAAAACGGAGAATGAAATTACGGATATGGAAGTGATGGTGAAAGGTAACTTAAATGCGCAGGTGCAAAATGAAAGACTGGGATCGCAAAAGATACTTTATCCATACAGAGACGGGGAAAAAATGAGGAAGGGGAGAAACATTTGATTCGTATGAAAAGATATGGTTTTATTGTGGGTGACACGAGGTTGGAGACAGTTAATAGATGTAACTATGCTCGCAGGAAGAGCTTTTGGTGGAGACTATTGAGTAGTAGTAGTAGTAGTAGTAGTAGTAGTGAAGATGAATATGGGTAAAATGAAAGGAATGAAGCCAGAAATGGAGAAGGAAATAAAAGTGTGGAAGCCAAAAGATACGAAGGTACAAGAAAAGTTTAGTGTGTTACTTAAGCTTAAAATTCCAAGCTTGTATGTGGAAGTGTGCAAGAGGAATGGGGTAATTCAAAGAGGTATTTATAAGCTCAGCAGAAAATGCCTGTGAAAGGGCAAATGATAAGAAGACACTATGGTGGAATGAGCAAGTGAAGGAAGCAGTGAAAGAAAAGAAGAGAGCATGGAAAGAATGGAACAGAGACAAAAAGGAAGAAAGTAAAAGGCTATACCAGGACAGCAAAAAAAAAAAAAAAAAAAAAAAAAAAATTGTGAGAAAGTGGTATTGGATGGAAAGAGGAAAAGTTGGAAGGAATTCACCCAAGACTTGGAAAAGGATGTTAATGGATATAAGTGGATGCAGTAGGGAATTACAAGGAGTAGGAGGAAGCAGTAACATAAGCTGGTGAAAGGGGAAAGTGGAGAGCAGTTAGAAGAGATAAGGAAGATGTGGGAAAAGTATTGAATGAAACAACAATTTTACTGTTACCAGTAACTGTTTATATAATAAATAGTTTATGTATTATGTTTATATAATAAAGATGACTGGTAACAGTAAACTTGTTGTTTCTTTTGACATCAGTGACTGTCATGGTAAAGGTTAACCCAAAATGTTCACATTTAATGGAAAGTGTACTTTGACAAAGTACTAAATGTGAATGAAAAGGGAACAAAAGTACTGCAGGGGTAGCCAGATGTGGAAGAAGTTAAAGATATTACTATGTCAGATGTGGAATTAGCAGTTAGAAGAATGAAAACAGGAAGGCAGCTGGGATAGATGGAACAGGTGTGGAGATGATAATGGCAGCTGAACGTATTCTATAGTTTTCTAAGTTGCATATGGACTCAGAAATCTTTGCACAAAGAATGGCAAAAGGGAATAATAGCTCCAGTATTGAAAAAGGGAAACAGAAAATGTATAGCTATCGAGGTGTCACAGTCATTCTCAAGTAGCAAAAATTGTAAAGAAGAGACTGGAAAAAAGTTTGATGGAAAAAGCACAAAGTCAGCTAGAAGAGTATGGATTTCAACATGGCACATCAACAGTGTACCCAATCTTTAATATGAGGCTGTTGAGAGAAGGGCACTGGGAGCACGGGAAAGATCTGGTGATGACGAATATTGACTTAGTGAAGAAGTGTATGGGGGGAAATTTGGAGAGAAAAGGAGCTGGAAGATAAACAATTAAAATTCTTCAAAGAATGCATGACGAAAACTTCAGCTATGTTCAGAGCCAAGCAAGAAGGACAAATTAGCTTATGTGTGTTATGGGGCTGAGACAATGAAGTGTAGTGTCACAACTGTTATCTGAACGGGTGATAGATGAAATGAAGAAAGACACATAAGAAGCACAGTAATGCATTTTGCCAGTGCATGAGGCGCTTAGTGTGGGAAAGGGAGGTGCCAATCAAATGTAAAGCTGTTGAATTTGCTTCATAATTTGTTAGTTTTAAAATCAAAAGGCTTGAACTGACTGCAGCGAATGCTTGCAATTTTTGATCACAGAAATTTCTGACACTCACAGTCAGTTTACATCTGATTAATGATGGAAATAGGAGTTGATTACTTATGGAAATATTTGCTGGGTTTGAGCAAAGAACTATGAATCTTTCAAAATTCAAAAACTTCCTAATCATAAATCCAGGTTAATTTTCTAATTTTAGAAAACCATAGCTGCCTCATCTGAAAAAGCACAAATCAAAATGCCAGCAGTCATCAGTGTGGTTATTAAATCATTCAGTAGAAGATTGTGAGAAATATAGTTTGGTTCTGTTATAAAATGGAGTCAAAATGGAAATTTGAAACAGTTAGTATCTTACACATAAAAACCTCTAGTTCACCTCTGAAATATAATATAGAAAATATGGAACAGTCATCCAGCTGTCACAGAAGGAATATTCTATCAACCAGCTTTCTTTTAATATACTGAGCTATATTTTATATTTACTGAAAGAAATGGCAAATTTTTGTGTATAAACTATAAATTGATCAGATGTGGTTCTAGTGCCAGTAGCATGTGACACTTCAGTGTCGATTAGACTGCATATGAGCCTGAATTTCTCTAATTTGCTGTCATGGTCATTAAACTGTGAAATGTATGTGGGGGAACCAACATGTTGCCTCACTCTTTGTGGAATGCACACTCTCAAAATATTAACTAAATCTTTTTGATGTACAACACTTGTACAACATCTGTTGCTGGAATTTGATGAGGATTCCCCTGATGCTCTAACACTTACTAAATGAACTTATGACAAATTGTGTTACTCATTTTTGGAACTGACTTACACCTGATAAGATTCTGGAATTGACAACCTATACTCAGTTGTCAATTGAAATGGGGCTTGTAAGCTACTTCTTTTATGGGTGAATTATATTTCCCTTGAAGTCTACAAATGAATTTCAGCCTGGAAATTGTTTCTCCCACAACTAGTGTCCTTCCACTTTAGGTTGCTCCATTGGTCTTTATGGATACTTCTAGATATCATAGAATTGTCACTGTTTCCAGAGAATTATTACCAACAGTGTAGAAAAAAGATGGCTATTTCCATCTGTTTATGGAGAATGGTAGCTTTATTTAGGTTTAGTGTCGATTGGCAGTTTGTGTACCAAGTGTTGATCCTCTAAAAGTCATCTGGTATTCTGCTACAGTTTTGTGGCACTGCTACTTTGCATGTGATGTACAGCACAAGTATCTGCAAACAACCTCACAGAACTGCTAAAGTTATCTACCAGACCATTTGTATATATTATATACAGTAATTGATCAACAACACTACCTTGTGATACCATCAAAATTTATTTCTATCCAGTGATTTCGGCACCTCATAAATAAAATCTTGATTTTTTTGTACTAGTAAGTCCTACTTCCAATCTCAAAGCTAGCCTGTAATTCTATAAACTTATTGTTCATTAGGTGACAGTTCAGAACTATATTGCATGCCTTCCAGAAGCAAAAGAATACAGCGTCAATCTGAGTCCTGTTATCTACTGGGTCCTATCAGAGCAACCCGAATTTAAAAAGATGACTTTTTCTGGAAGCCATTTATATTTCACAGATGACAATTTTGTTGTCAAAAAAGTCACTAATATCTTACAAAGTTGCTGGTTTTTAATTTTAACATCTGTAGTCATTGACACTACACAAGCCTTGTCATCACTAATTCTCTCACCTATGATAGCTGATTTGAAAAATTCTCATCCGTCAGCTAGAAATTTTCAATAGCTCTCTGAAGAGTTAATTCTCTAATTGCTTAAGATAAATTTTAGAAAACACATTTAGAACAGTTCCACACAAATCTGTGTCCCTAGTTACTATTTTAATCTTGCATTCTACAATTGTATTAAATTGCAGCAGGAGAATATTTATTCTTTTATGGGCTTGGGACAATTTGTCAGTGTGAACTGCATGCAATTATTTAAAAACTATTATAATGGAGAAAAGTAGAAGAGCCAATTACAACTCTATACAATGCTAATCAGTAGACACCAGTTAAAATATTGAGACAAAAAGTTCACAAGTATAGCTCATATTAGGAAATAGACAATGGCAACTAAATAATGTTTGGCAAACACAATGCACCACACTCAAATACAGCCAACTCTCAATAATTTGACACTCAATAGATTGAAATTCTTTTCCAGTCCTTTGAAAAATACTCAACCAATTGAAAGCACATCATCACACTAAAAAATAAATAAATAAAAAGCACACTGTTATAGTAAAAAATCTATGGATAGCATGCAAGCATGGACAATTCCCTTTGTATTGAATAGATTTATGAATTGAAACAACTTTTGAACCTGTCCAATGTGTTCAGCACAGACGAAACTGAGCTTTTCTATAAATGTTTTCCTGAGCACACCCTAGCATTCAAAGATTAATAGCATCATGGAGAAAAACTGAGCAAGGGCATAATAACTGTCCTTCTAGCCAGCAATATGGGTGGCTCTGAGAAGTTGAAACCACTTCTAGTAGTGAAATATGTAAAATAATGGTATTTATAGGAAATTAAATTGCTTCCCACAACTTACTGCTCAAACATAACTGTTTAATGAAGAAGGGAAAATGAAGAATTTTACTGGTTTTGGGGAACTGACTGTACATGAGCCACCATTAGATCATGTAAAATTAATTTTTTTGCCAACCATCATGATATCAAGATTGCACAATTTGAGCAGGGTATAATACACAGTTTTAAAACTATCTAGTACACAGAAACTGTTTCACTTGTGTTGGATGTGAAAAAGGAACATAGGAGTTTTTGACCACTATATCCATTATTGATAACATCTGGAAAATTGTCAGCTGTCACTCTCCATAATTGCTTCAGGACGAGTGGGTTTGTAATACAAAGAGAAAACCTGGAAGAGTCATCAGAGTCATGAGAATTAATGAATTCAGTCCTATAAGACTTAAGGTGGAAACTTCTACACAGGTGTGGTGAATTAATCTGTGAGGATTTTGTTCATGTTGATAATGACATTGGTGTCCATGGTGTTCGAACCAGATCTGAAGGGTTGACCTGTCAGCATAAGAATGAGGAGATAATGAAGAACAATTACCAACTCCAGTCACATTGAGTGAGGTAAGGCCATCTGTCCATTCCCTCAGAACAGAAATGAGTGACGCGTTCATTTCGGTTCTTATCATTATCAAAAATTCACTGGACCACACTAGCTGGAAGTCACTCTCTCAAAAGAAAATCCCCAACTATTTTTCAAAATGACATATAATATTTTCATTGGTATGTTTTTCATGTCCACAGCTCATGGTCTTGCGGTAGCGTTCTCGCTTCCCGCGTACGGGGTCCCAGGTTTGATTCCCGGGTCAGGGATTTTTCCTGCCTCATGATGGCTGGGTGTCATTGTGTCACCTCCACTAGGACCTTGCTTAGTACAGTGGTGCAAGTCTCCCGCATCGTCCCCTATGCTACTTGGAGTATGGGACCTCATCATCATCATCATCATCATCGTGTTTTTCATATACAGGGTGTTACAAAAAGATACGGCCAAACTTTCAGGAAACATTCCTCACACACAAATAAAGAAAAGATGTTACATGGACATGTGTCCGGAAACACTTAATTTCCATGTTAGAGCTCATTTTAGTTTTGTTCTTCCACCTACGCTCAATGGAGCACGTTATCATGATTTCATATGGGATACTCTACTTGTGCTGCTAGAACATGTGCCTTTACAAGTACGACACAACATGTGGTTCATGCACGATGGAGCTCCTGCACATTTCAGTCAAAGTGTTCGTATGCTTCTCAACAACAGATTCGGTGACCGATGGATTGGTAGAGGCGGACCAATTCCATGGCCTCCACGCTCTCCTGACCTCAACCCTCTTGACTTTCATTTATGGGGGCATTTGAAAGCTCTTGTCTACGCAACCCCGGTACCAAATATAGAGACTCTTCATGCTTGTACTGTGGATGGCTGTGATACAATACGCCATTCTCCAGGGCTGCATCAGCGCATCAGGGATTCCATGCGACGGAGGGTGGATGCATGTATCCTCGCTAATGGAGGACATTTTGAACATTTCCTGTAACAAAGTGTTTGAAGTCACACTGGTACATTCTGTTGCTGTGTGTTTCCATTCCATGATTAATGTGATTTGAAGAGAAGTAATAAAATGAGCTCTAACATGAAAGGTAAGCGTTTCTGGACACATGTCCACATAACATATTTTCTTTCTTTGTGTGTGAGGAATGTTTCCTGAAAGTTTGGCTGTACCTTTTTGTAACACCCTGTATACTGCCTGTATGTACCACATGTATATGTGTCTGTATAATTTTGCACATTATTAAATTGAAGATGAATGTACAAATGTATGTTTTTATGTATGTACTACAATTTACTTTCAATCAGACTCTCATTTATTTGATTTTTTCCTCTGTCCCCCTCAGTTATTTGAACTCTTATTACTTTGAACTATCTGTAATCTGAACTTTTTCCCTCTCCCTTTGAGTTTCATATTATCAAGAGCTGACAGTATAATCACTAGTGTTAAAAAAAGAAATGCTTGGTAACATGAATGAAAGCCTCTGACAATTTCAAATAAAAGTTTAGTTCATGCAGAAATGTTGTGATATATTTGTTACTATTACTAATGGGATATACAACTATACATTAGCATGGGAAAAATAACATAATTAGCTTTTAATGCTGGAATTACAGCTAGAATATCTATACCAATAAACAAAGACCTGAAGTATTCCATTCAGGGAAATGATTAAATTCAGGGATGAAGTGTTCTGTTGAACTGAAAAAAAAAAAATAGGTTTTAAAGCTAAATAGAGAGAAGAATGTTTGATAGTAGGCTGAAATATAAAGGCAGCATAATTTGAATAAAAGTTTTAGAAACTGTAAAAAAAATGACTTGTTTGCTTGAATCAGTTCTGTGATGAAATGTCACTGAAATAAAGCAGCAACAGGCATATATGCAGTACAAACCTGTATGTTGGCAAGCCAATCATTGCTAGCAAAGTGAAGTGAAATGGGTGCACGGATGTTGGAAATGTTGTAAGCTGGTGGCTCAGGAGTTCCATAACGTTCCATATTACCTGTTTTTCCATAATCGTACTTCCGAAACTTGCCTGTAACAACATGGTGCAGTGAACAACTTTTCATTACTGTAAATGAGAGAAATGAAAATGATTTAAACCTACTGCATTTTTACATAAGAATATGACATATTGTAAACTCAGTCATACTTTTTTAGTGACAGAAATAATTATTATTTCTATTTCTTCGTGATACCTGAGTTACCCTCACATCTTCTGCTGCAATAGCTGATTATTTATGTAAAAATATTATGATGTCTGTAGAATGACATAAGCAATGTTCACTTTGAATATCTGGATATGAAGAGTGGGAGGAGGGTGGTGGCTCTGAAAATGCACGAGAGATTAAAACTGTCTTGAGAACTGTCACCTGAAGTCATAGTTTGCCTTTCAAGGCTAATGCTCCCACCAAGTAAACCACTGCAAAATAATTCTGAACAGGACATAAGCTACTATTACCACTCACATACCTTCCAGACTCATTTGAACTGTTGGTTGTACTACAAGACATCATGTAAATTCTAATAACAGAAGAACTTTCAGGCCATGGAGATGCTATCTTCTGCAATATTGTTTCTCCCACAGAGGCTTGTTGGGCATGGTATGTGTGAGAATTTTCAAGTAGATTCAGAAAAGAGTAGATGTATCCATAGTTGAAATTTGAGGGATGCCATTAGACATATTCTAATGGCTCATGTGGTAAGAGTGTTGTTAAGGAAAAGGTTCACACTAGCTGACAATTTTGTACTAATATTTTGATCTGATCACTGCCAAATATGATGAAACTGCATTTCCACCATTAGAATCATTCATTGTCATTCAGAAACATAGAAATTATTATTCATATATAGTAAAGGACCTGCTTTAAAGTTTTTTTATAATGATCATTGTCAGACAAATGTGTCATTAATCTATTTATGCCTTGTGACTTGAGCCTTCCATTCTGGGGCATTGAAAATTTGATGCTTACCTTTTTGAGATTTTAAGAACTTCTTTGAAACCACTGATGTTGACTGATTCATGTAAATTTACCGCAAGTAGTTTTTCAATATCTCATATACAATGATCAGCCAGAACATTATGACCACCTACATAATAGCCAGTATGCCCACCTTTGGCACAGATAACAGCCACAACGCATCCTGCAATAGAAGCAGTGAGGCCATGGTAGGTCGCTGGAGGGTGTTGGTACCACATCTACACACACAAGTCACCTAATACCCATAAATTCCAGAGAGGGGGATATGAGCTCTGACACCAAGTTCAATCACATTGCAGATCTATTTGATCAGGTCCAGATCTAGCCATCTAGATGGCCAGGAAATCAATTGAACTTGCCTCTGTGTTTGTCAAAGCACTTTCATGGTCTTGTGACATGGTGCATTATCCTGTTGAAAAACGCCACTGCGGGAAACATGATCGTCATGAAAGAGTGTCTGTGGTCTGCAACCAGTGTGGGATACTCCTTGGCCATCATGGTGCCTTGCACGAGCTCCACTGGACCCATAGATGTCCATGTGAGTGTTCTCCAGAGTATAATGGAGCCACTCGTATCTGTCTGGTAGTACAGGTGTCAAGGAACTGATCCCCTGAAGATGACAGATTTGTGCCTCACATCAGCACGATGAAGAAGGCATTGACATTCATCAGACCATGCAATGCTCTGCCACTGTGCCAATGTCCAGTGCCAATGGTCATGTGCCAATTTATCCCACAGTTGCCAATGTTGTGGTGTTAAAATTGATGCATGCATGGGTTGTTGGCTGCGGAGACCATCGTTGGGAGTGTTTGGTGCACTGTGTGTTCACACACACATGTACTCTGCCCAGCATTAAAGCGTGATGTCGGTTCCACCACAGTTCACTGCCTGTCCTGTTTTACCAGTCTGACCAACCTACCCTGTCCAACATTTGTAATGAGGGGTGGCCACCCAATTCCGTGACATCTGAATGTGTTTCACATTGGTTTCACCACATTCTGAAGTCACACACCACAGCACTCCTTGAGCATCCGACAAGTCATGCAGTTTCCAAAATGCTTGTGTTGAGCTTCTGGGCCATCACAAATTGCCCTTGATGAAACTTGGATAGATTGTTCCCCTTCCCCATTCTATACACGGACAGCATGCTCACTGATACTACATGCACCATGTGTATGTGTCTGAATATTAATCATTCCTCACCAGGTGACACTGGATGGGTTTATAGTGACAGCAGGTTGGTGATCATAATGTTCTAACTGATCAGTAGGTTTCAAGAACATTGAGAGTGTTTCTGATAGTACACCCCATTGTCTTTTTGTGGTATGCTAAACAGAAGTGTTATGTTTAACTTAAGAATGAAAAATACTTGGTGAAATATTTTAAGGAGTATAGGTAACAACTCACTGAATACTTGAAGCACTGAGTCATTGACAGGGACAGAAAGAATGCTGACAAAGTTAATAACTTTTTGATGGATTTTTATTCAGAACAATAGGGTACAGATACACCTGTGCAGCTACATTTTACCTGCTTACTACCTTTTGCCAGCACTGAAGCTTGACTGGGGTGAGGGACTGTGTCGGATGGAGTGGGCGAGGGGACAAAGGTGGTCGGGAGCAGAAGAGAGGTTTTGGGAAGGGTGACTGATGACAGAGAGGGAGGGGCACCATGTTCACAGGGTAGGGAAATCATACCAATGAGCTCACTGCAGCAGTTGTTGACATCACACAATAACATGGAAGAGCAGATTGAGTGATGGAGATAGAACAGAGAAAAGAGGTGACTGCCGAGGAAAGTCTAAGGGTAGGATGAGTGGAGATAGCATCATGCAGCTGAGGTGCAGGGGGTGTAAAGCCGGGCCTAGTAGAGATTATTGAATCAAAGGTGTATTGTAAGTCTTATTTCAATACCCATCAACAACTCAGCAGCTTAGCTGTACATCAACTTATTTCTTTTATGCTGCACTTTGTTTATGGAGTCTTCTGTTACTTCTTGATAGAAAAATTTCATATTTAAGGTTGAGTAACAAGAACACTGTTTTTGTTCTATGTATAATACTTAAATTTGTGTTTTTCAACCATGTACTGTGTTTCATATCGCCCATTGCATAAATATGTGATTTACAATTTGCACAACATAAGTTACTAGTGCTCAGTTAAACAGTTGGCAACCATTCTCACAACCTCACTAACTGTGGCACCATAACTATACAACCTGCAATTTTAATTATTGTGCATAATATTGTCCATTGCCTAAAGTTTAGTTTACAGTGTGAAAAAACATTTTTGTTGCATGACACAAATGAAAGTTGCTCAGATTAATGGTTTCTCAGCCAATGTCAAGACACCACAAACTTTATTATGAAAAGGATAGGTTACTCCTCATCACATAGTGAAAATGCTGAGTCACAGACAAGAACAACAATAAGACTGTCAAACAAGTAAACTTTTGGCCAAATAGATCTTCATCAGAATTAGAGTGGTCTGGCCTTAATTTTCATTTTTTTCATTTATTTATTGGTCCATTTGATTCATTACATACTTCAACAGTACATTGAATATAGGACAAGTCAAAATTGCAAAAGGAGCAGACACACACACACACACACACACACACACACACACACACACACACACACACACACAGAGAGAGAGAGAGAGAGAGAGAGAGAGAGAGAGAGAGAGAGAGAGAGAGAGAGCATGACAAAATTAATTACAGATAACAATCATAAATTACAAGTGACAAATATAGCAATTTGAATTTGACCATTATTACATAATCATTGTTTACAAGGCTATTTTTGTAATTTAAAAATTCTTTTACAGAGTAAAAACATTTTTCCACTAGAAATGACTGAAGATTATGTTTAAAAAAAATGTTATGTTGCTGTGATTTTAAATCACTGGATAGGCTGTTATATAGCTGAACTGTTATATGTGATACACTTTTTTGGTACAGTGCTGTTCTACACTGTGACATGTGGATATTATTTGTGTTTCTTGTGTTGTGACTGTGTATATGCATATTTTGTTGAAGATGTCTTTGGTTTAAAAGATACTCATTTTCGAACAGGATACACCCACATATGTAAAGGCTCGGTAGGCTCATTATTTTCATCTGGATGAAATGTGGTCGACATGTTTCCAGTTTTCTTAGGTTGCAGATAGCCCTGATTGCTCTTTTCTGCATCCTAAGGATCTTTATGCTGGTGGCTGTATTTCCCCAGAGGATTAGCCCATATCGAAGTAGTGCATCGAAGTATGCATAATATGCCTGAATAACTGTTGACTTGCTTGCACTTTTATTTAACACACGCAGAGCATAACAAGCTTTTGAAAGTTTTTTCTCAGGTTCTTTTATATGACAGTCCCATTTTAAATTATCTTGTACCCATAGACCTTAGTGTCAGTAACCGAGTTCAGTAACGTATTTTCAAGGTATGGTACTGTAACAAAGTTTTGCACATGTGGAGAAGAGTGGAGATTCATAAAGACAGTTTTTTCTTTATTTAGTATTATTTTATTTTTTTGAAACCAGCTAGTAATTTGGGACATTACAGTATCTATTGCTACTTCCAATGAGATTTTGTCAGCAGCTGTTATTAATATGCTGATGTCATCAGCAAATAAGATAAGTTTTCCCAGTTTAATAAAGTAATTTATATCATCAATATAAAGGAGGAACAGTAGAGGTCCTAGGACAGAACCTTGTGGCACTCCATACTCTGGCAGCCAGAGACTGCTGGCATGTGTGTATGCGTTTGGATGTTTGTGTGTGTGTTGCGTGTGTGTGTGTGTGTGTGTGTGTAGGTGTATGTTGTCTCTTTCTGGTGAAAGCCTTTTTGGCTGAAAGCTTACTTATTTGACAGTCTTTTTGTTGTGCCTATCTGTGACTCAGCATCTCTGCTATTTGTGACTAGTAATCTGTCTGTTTCATAATATTGTCATTACTCCATCCTGGACTTTCCATTATTTGATTTTGCCTCACAAACGTTAGTATTTTAACCATTTAACCTGTAATATTGTGTGGTTTAATTACTTATTATGATTAACATTGTCCATTGTATTTCAATGCCAAGAAATAAGATTGATGCACAACAGTCTATGACGGTGGATTTTATCTATGCTTGTAATGTTTGTTTACCTAAGAACTAGTGTCCCTTTCAGATGCTAGTCACTGAAGATGGTCCAATAAGCCAAAAACTAATTTGAAGTAAATAAAAATCAGTAGAACAAAATCAATGTACTTGTTATTCAAGCTTAAATATTTACGATTAGCTTAGAACTGATATGTTCTTCACCTGAAACAAAACTTCCTCCACCTCATTCTATTCAGTTTTCAGTCTCCGCAACGTTTTTTTTTTTTTTTTTTTTTTTTTTTTTAAATAGAGAGCTAATTGTTGATTTTGGTCAGTTTTAAAGTAAAGATCATAACATCACAGAAATAATTAAATACAGACAAAAGTTAATTTTAGAATATTAAGCAAAGGACAGGGCAGGAAAAGATATTACTGTTCTTTACTGAGAGTGGTATGATTTCACTGGAAAGACCAGTAAAGTTGATTATACACTATTAATATTTAAAGGTAATATCAAAGAAAAAACTGTGAAGTTGTGTGATTTGTCTAGTAGAAATACAAATAAGCTAAGTGGAAATTATACAGAATACTGAAAAGAAATAAGCATTAATAAATAAAGGAAAAATACATTTCTGTTAATAACACAAAGCAAAAGATGTGAGAGAGGATTGTACTGCTGACACTGATATAGGTATAGCTTTGCTTAGTGAGCCAACAGCCTTGCCAAAGTGATAACGCTGGTTCCCATCAGATCTCCAAAGTTAAGCACATTGGGCATCACTAGCACTTGGGTGGCTCACTGTCCGGGTCTGCCAAACGCTGTTGGCAAGTGTGGTGCACTCAGCCCTCGTGAGGCCAATTAAGGAGCTACTTGTCTGAGAAGTAGTGGTACTGGTCACTAAAACTGACAATGGCCAGGAGAGCAGTGTGCTAACCACATGCCCCTCTGTATTCGCATCTGGTGATGCCTGAGGGCTGACGATTACACAGTGGTCGGACAGAGCCATTGTGCCTTTATTGTCTGTTTGGAAGTCTTTTCTTTCTTTCTTTCTTTCTTTTTTTCTTTTTTTCTTTTCTTTTTTTTTTTTTGCTTTATGAACAGAAGCTTAAAATAAAAGAAAATAGTCGATCACTTTTAATTTTCAGCAACTGCATAAAGGTAAAAAAAATCCTGATACCTTTAATGTTTATTAAGAACTGTTTAAGAGAGAATTTTGTGGCTTAATGTTTTAGATTCCCTTGTGTTTATGTGTAGTTTTATCTGAATAAGAAATTGATATTTGTACTCAATAATATTCACAGATTGTTTATTACATAGCTAGATGCAATTACTTATTTTTCATCTGTAGTACTGTAGTACAGAACATTAAGCACTCAAGAAATGTTTGCAAATTGACAGTTCTGTTAACATCATACTGCTTGGTCAGGAGTAGCGATAAACATAGACAGATACCAAGCAATTGTTGTTTGGAATACAGAGATTATTGAATCAGAATGGTCACGGGTGTACAGTAGATTATGATATTTTCTGGCTAACTACCATTACTGTGAAATTGATTATAACTACTGGAGTTTGTATATAAGCAGCAACATTGTTATTGGTACTTATAGTAAGCAATATGAAGAGGCATTATTGGTAGAGTCCTGAATCTGAACTATTTTTAAGTGATGAAATTATGATTATATTAATCTTAGTATGAGTTATAAAAGCTTTACACAGAACTGTTGGTATACTATTTTATCATTAAACTAGCATACATGACTATCTTGATGAGTCAGTCTTCACATGTATCAGCAATCTTGAAATAAAACCAACAGAATCTGGAATATTTGTTGTAAAATGTATGTAAGCCAGATGTATTTTCACATGAGTTTACTGAATGAGCAATGAAGCTGAACAAAAAAGTAATTTTTGTGGTGGTAGGAAGTCAAATTATTTTGGGAGTAAAGACTGGAACCTTCACATGCTATCACAGTATCTACAAAACTTGTAACTGGATTGACAGTTATTTGGTAAGGAGGCTGCAGCATCTTATTTTGGATGCAGAGTCATCATCAGATATAGAAGTTACATCAAGTATTCCAAATAATGTACTGAGACTCTTACTGTTCATGTTGTACAAGGAATAGTCAGATAAAAACAAGACACATGGAAAAAAAGTAAGTAAATTGTTTTCAGGTTTTGTATATATGTCTACTGTAGGGATGTGAGCAATGAGGCAAGAGTTTGGGAGCAGAGATGGGGTGGGGATGGACAAGGATATTTTGCAGGTGCTGTTTGTGGTGGAATACTACTGTGGGATGTGTGTAGATGATAGTGGGTAGGATATTCTTCTTCAGGCCATGATGAGAGGTAGTTGAAGCTCTGGTAGAGAATGTGTTTCAGTTGCTCCAATCCTGGGTGGTGCTGCTTCACAAGACAAATGCTCCTCTGTGGCCTGTTAGTTGGCATGTGGGAGGTAGTAAGTGACTGGAGAGACAAGGCATGGTAGATTTGTTTCTGGTCAAGGTTGGGAGGGTAATTTCGGTCTGTGAAGGTCACAGTGAGACCTGTGGCATATTTGAAGAGGACTGATTGTCATCACAGATGTGATGACCACAGGTGGTTAGGTTGTGTGGAAGGGACTTCTTGCAATGGAGTGGGTGCCAGCTGTCAAAGAGAAGATATTGTTGATGGTTGGTAGGTTTGATGCAGTTGGAGGTACTGATGTATTGATGTGGTCAACATCAAGGAAGGTGGCTTGTTGGGTCGAGGAGGATCAGGCGAAGAGAATGACGAAGAAGATGTTGAGTTTCTGGGGAAGTGCAGATAAGGTGTCCTCACCCTCAGTCCAGATCACAAAGATGTCATCAATGAATATGAACCAGCGTGATTATGAATAATTATTCTAGATGGCCTATGAAAAGGCTTGCATAGGGTGCTGCCATGTTGGTCCCCTTTGCTGTACCATGGATTTGTTCATAGGTGATGCCTTCATAGACAAAGTGATTTTAGGTGAGGATATAGTTGGCCATGATGACCAGAAGGAGATAGTAGGTTTTGAGTCAGTCAGGCTTTGGGGAACGTATTGTTCAATAGTGACAAGGCCATGGGTAAGCAGTCCCTCTCCAAATGCACCAAAGGTCTCACTGATGCAATTGCAGATTGAAATTACCCTCCTAATCGTGCCGAGAAACAAATCTCCTGAGTTTACAATAACCATTATGAGAACTGACTTAAATCACACTTAAATCATCATTTATTGGTAACCAGTTTATTATCAACTCAGCCATAAAAGTATGTCTTGTGTTACACCAATCATGGCTAATTTTCCACATGCATAACGCAAGACATACATTTAAGACAGGTTTCATAATGGTTATCATAATCACAAAAAAAGTTGTGTATCCATTCCAGCCCCAGAATGCTGTAGATATGGAAGATCTCCTGTGCCTTGTCTCTTCAGTCAACTCCCACCTCCCACCCCCATCTGTCCACAAGGAGGACTCTCATTATTCTCCATATACTTCCCACAGTGTTATTCTGCTACCCAACAAATCTGGCCAACATCCTTGTGCATCCCTACTCCCCCTTCTCCAAAGTGTTTGCCTTGTGGCTCATATGCCTGCAATAGACCTAGGTGCAAGACAAGATCTGTCTCACACAACCTCCCACTACCACCTAGTCCAGCTCCGTTAAGGCATCCCCATACCCTTTAGAGGCAGTTGTATCTGTGAAAGCAGCCATGTGCTCTACAAACTAAGCTGTAACCCCTGAGTTACTTTCTACATGGGCATGAGAACCAACAAGCTGCCTGTACATATATACACTACTGGCCATTAAAATTGCTACACCAAGAAGAAATGCAGATGATAAACGGGGTTCCAATGGACAAATATATTATACTAGAACTGACATGTGATTACATTTTCACGCAATTTGGGTGCAAAGATCCTGAGAAATCAGTATCCAGAACAACCACCTCTCGCCGTAATAACAGCCTTGATATGCCCAGGCATTGAGTCAACAGAGCTTGGATGGTGTGTACAGGTACAGCTGCCCATGCAGATTCAACATAATACCACAGTTCATCAAGAGTAGCGACTGGCGTATTGTGATGTTCAGCCACCATTGACCAGACGTTTTCAGTGTGCTGTCCAGGGCAGCAGTCAATCATTTTCTGTATCCAGAAAGGCCCGTACATGACCTGCAACATGTGGTTGTGCATTATCCTGCTGAAATGAAGGGTTTTGCAGGGATTGAATGAAGGGTAGAGCCACAGGTCATAACGGAACTGAAATGTAACGTCCACTGTTCAAAGTGCCGTCAATCCGAACAAAAGGTGACCGAGACTTGTAACCAATGGCACTCCATACCATCACGCCGGGTGGTATGCCAGTATGGCGATGATGAATACACGCTTCAAATGTGTGTTCATCGCGATGTCACCAAAAATGGATGCACCCATCATGATGCGGTAAACAGAACCTGCATTCATCCGAAAAAATGAGGTTTTGCCATTCGTGCACCCAGCTTTGTCGCTGAGTACACCACCGCAAGCGCTCCTGTCTGTGATGCAGCGTCAAGGGTAACCGCAGCCATGGTCTCCGAGCTGATAGTCCATGCTGCTCCAAACATCATTGAACTGTTCATGCAGATGGTTGTTGTCTTGCAAATGTCCCCATCTGTTGACTGTGGGATCAAGACGTGGCTGCACGATCCGTTACAGCCATGTGGATAAGATGCCTGTCATCTCAACTGCTAATGATACGAGGCCATTGGGATCCAGCACGACATTCCATATTATCCTCTTGAGCTCACCAATTCCATATTCTACTAACAGTCATTGGATCTCGACCAACGCAAACAGCAATGTCGCAATACGATAAACCGCAATCGCGATAGGCTACACTCTGACCTTTATCAAAGTGAGAAACGTGACAGTACGCATTACTCCTCCTTACACGAGGCATCACAACAACGTTTCACCAGGCAACACCGGTCAACTGCTGTTTGTGTATGAGAAATCGGTTGGAAACTTTCCTCATGTCAGCACATTGTAGATGTTGCCACTGGCGCCAACCTTGTGTGAAAGCTCTGAAAAGCTAATCATTTGCATATCACAGCATCTTCTTTGTGTCAGTTAAATTTCACGTCTGTAGCACGTCATCTTTGTGGTGTAGCAATTTTAATGGCCAGTAGTGTACAACCACTGCTAAACCGTTGCCAGGAGACAGCTGGACCACCCAACTGCTGAACATACTGGCCAATATGATATGTTCCACTTCAATGACTACTCCACAGTCTGTGCCACCTGAGTCATTCCTATCAATATAAATGTTTCTGCACAGTCGGGAACTCTCCCTACGAGTTATCCTTCTTTCTCATAACCCCCCTGGCCTCAATCGTCACTAATCCCTATCTCCATCTCTGTCCCTGCTCCCACTCCAGCACTATGTGTGCCTTATATTCTACCAACACCCCTACTAGCCTTTTCCCTTTCTCTATATCTCTCCTCTCCATTCCTCTCCCCCATCTCAGCCTCCTGACACTGCACCTAGCAGCCTTATCCTGTCCCCAAGGAGCACACTTGTGTGTGTGTTTTCTGCACATTTGTGTGTGTGTTTTCTGCTTCTGGAGGAGGACTGTTTTGTCTGAAAGCTAAAAATTTAGCAGTATTTGTATTGTGTCTGTCTGTGACTTAATGCCTCCTCATGCAGTGAGTCACAATTCATCCTTTACATATTGTAGTTATTCCAGCCTGGATTTTCTATTGTTTGATTAAGTAAACTGTTATTTTTATTTATTTCAAGAGTAATACCATAAAATTTAGTGCACTTACTCTGCCATAAGACAAGATGGTCAATTTATTCACAGAAACATGTTTGCAGTTGACTATGGAACTGTGATTGCACACAGATGTGAACCTCTTCATCCGAAGCAAATTGACAGCCATGAATGCTTTTCCTTAGGTACTCCAAAAGTATTAAAATTGCATTGGGAGAGATTTGGACTGCATGAAGGATGTGCTTCACTGTAAAACTTCTACAGCTTATTAAAACTAGCTTGGCAATGTGTGGACAGGCCTACCTGTTTCAGATACACTGCAGAACTTTTGCTGGGAAGCCTTTGCACATCCTGGATACAGTCCTCATATCACCCCATGTGATTTCTACATTTTGGACACCTAAAGAGATCCACATATGGGTACAATCATGGTTCTGTAGGCAAATGCAAACATTTTTTCGTCTCACAATGGGAGAAATGTATTACCAGTTATGACAATAACTTTTGAAATAATAAACAGTTTATTTACTTTTTTTCCATGTGTATCGTATTCATTTGAGTGCTGCTTATATATTAATGTACTGAGAATCAGTATTAATAATAATCTCAGATTTTTTGCAGAAATAGTTATTTCTAATCAAATATTGTCTGGGAAAAGCTGCATGGATCTTCAGTCAGACCTTAATAAGATTTCAAAGTGGTACAAAGACTGGAAACTTACTTTAGATGTTCAGAAATGAAAAACTGTGTACAGTATCATTGAATTACAATAGTAATCTATCAACTCATACAAATACATGGTGTAACTATTTATAAGGATATGATATATAATGATCACATAGGCTCAGAAGAAATAAGCGGATGGCAGACTTCGCTTCATTGATGGGATACTGAGAAAATGCAATCAGTCTGCAATGAAGACTGCATACAAAATATTTGTGCAACTCATCTGAGAAGTGTGGGGGAATCATACAAACAGTACTAACAGGTTATATTGAAGATATAAAATGAAGGACAGCACACATGGGCACAGGTTTGTTTGACCGATGGGATAGTGTTTTGGAGACACTTAAAAACATGAACTGACAGATACCTGAAGTCAGACACCTTCTACCCTGTGGAAGCTTACTCAAAAGGTTTCAAGAATGAGGAATGTAGGAATATACTATAATATCCTATGTTTTGCCAGCACATTACAGTGCACACAAAGGCTTTTGAGGAGTAATTGTTACCAAGCAGTCAAATGGAACAGTAATAAACCTTAATAGATTGTAGAGTGGGTAATACTCTCTTCCAATCATTTCTCAGTGGTTTGCAGAATATAGATGTAGCTGTAGATGAGAAGGAATGTAAATCTTCCAATGGAAGAATATGGGTGTATATTGCTGAAGACATGGAAAGGCCTGGATGAGACCTTTATCCAGTCCCTGTTTCATCCTTGAAGAAGATGATGAATTGAGCGAAATTTTGTAGACAACCATAAGTTGGAAACGAACCATTGGATACCTGTGGTCATAAATTGGCAGCCATCCAGAGAAGATAGTATGGTAATTTGTCTGGTACATACGCATGTTTGGGTGTGTTCAGCAGTGTGGTTTTGACTAACTAAACTGCTGCTGCGCTTGCTAGAATAAAAGTTTAGTCATGCTCTTTGTACAGGGAAAGTGCATGCAAGTTCTAAAACAAAATTGCAGTTAGTTCTTTCCAGCATTGTAAAACAAAATTTGATCTTGATAAATTTATGAGTGTTAAGTTAAGTGAGTTTCATTATTTTAAAAATAGGGTCTCTAAAATCTACTGCAAACCATATGTGTAAGATGTGCTGAAGGAGAAGCTAAATTACTATTCCACATAACATATACAAATGCTCTAACTTTTTTATGCCAGTAAAAATTGTGACAAAATTGAAAAATTAGAAGCAGGCTAACAGTTTAAGGAACAAAAAGAAGGCAGTGCAGAATCATTATTATAGAGACATGTTACTCATAATTAATAATTAGCATCTGAACAAATGCAGGCAGACTTCTCTCACTGACTATTAGAACCTCACCTGAATTGATCTCCTGTGCATAGTGAGCTAGAGTCTTTGTGGAGGAACCTGATGGGCTGTGGCTCAGCAGCACAGGTAGCATGGTCTAAAACAGAAAAAAGTATGCTTTGAATTTGAATGTGAAAAAGACTAGAGGAAGAAATCAAAGGCAGCACATAGCTTGGAAATCAAAGGTAGCATATACTACTCTATACAAATGCTGAAAGAGATATTCGTATGAATTATGTATTGTATGATTTTCACATAGATGCATGATCACGTGAAATAAAAATGTGAATGCAGTGAAAAGTTTGGTGTTGAGTGACAATTAGCTTGCTCACTGATTATGTATTATTCCTATTTCAATTTACACTGCCTTCATGATGAAATTACAGTCTATACCCTTGAAGTTCTTCTTCTTTTTCTTGTACTTTTGTCCAGCATTTGTACAAGTTTGGCATGATTATCAATGGTTTTCACAAGGTTAATTTAAGGGGTGGCTGCCCTACCCTGCTGCCACACTTTTACCCCCCACCTTCAGGACAGGATGTGTGTATAGTGACACACGTAAGACTCCACGTGGCTCACAGTTGTATGACATCCCACAAAAGCCACAAGATGCTAGCACCGCCAGAGGCCTCCACTTTCAGATGCGTGTGCAGCCTCCCCATAATGCACCCTAGTGGTTGGCCGGCAGCTTAAAGAATCAGGCCTGACCACCCTTGCTCTCAGTGTATGTTGACATTCTGCGTATGTGTCTTGGGCTAGTAGTGCAGCCACTCCGTGGCAGCTGTTTTTGTGCACCAGTATTCTTGAAGTAATAAAGTGTTTTTTTTTTAATTATATGCCTGTTCATGTAGTGAGAACACATTGACCATGAGTAGGGTCGCTTTCACATGTTTTGTTGTGTTGTTGTTTTTTGCATTGGTTGTGACATTTCTCTTGTCATGACATGGAGACTGCTTCAAACATTGGTGCAACAACAGAGGGAACTTCTTCCAGTCATGCGACAGGCTGTGCAGGTATTTCTCTCTTCTCCTTTGTATCTGGCTATGTTCCTTCCTCCATTCTTGCTGTTTGATGAGGCACCAGAAAATTGGGAAGTGTACAGATTCTGGCTACAGCAACATTTCACTGCCTTTCACTTTACAGAAGTGGAGGTACGTCATGCACTGTTTTTGTCATGTATTCCTCCTGCCGTGTATCGGGTATCAAGTGTATCAGCAATTGGCCCTGTTACAGGAAACTTCTTGTTTGCTTTTTGACAATTTTTGCTCGTCATTGTCTTCCTATTATCACCGTCACCTGCACGTTGTGGCCACCTGAGTTGAATTCTACCAATGCAAGAATTAGCTCCATCAGTTTTATCGTGCTTTGGCTGTGACTCTTCATAGCGTAAATTGCAAGTGCCAATCTGGCAGCTTCCATGCAGCATGTTAACAACATACCAGCTGCTGCTCCCGTTGCCGTCATGTGCATCTTGTTATTCCCAACACGATAGATCAGAATGTCCCCAGCATTGGGCCATCTGTCATTAGTGCCAGAAAAATGGCCACACTACAGCAGTCTGCCACTCAATGGCACAGAATGCAGTATCAGAGAACATGGGTATGGATATCCAGGAAGTGGCATTGTCAAGGCTAATTCCCAGTCAGGAATCCAACAAATTCTTTGTTGAGTTCTTGGTTGTCTCATGGCATCTGCACCTGCAGGTGGACAAGGGTGCGGCAGTTTCCCTGCCTAATGCCCAAATGCCCAAACATATTCAGATCTTACCTCCCCTGTGCTGTTGCTGGTAATAAGGTACCTATGGGGATCTGGTAAACACCAAATCCCCTTGCTTGGTCAACCCAGAAATGATATTACCTATAGATGAGTAATGCGGCCTAATACTTTTATTGTTGTTCAAGATGCTAGCTCAGTAAACCTTTCTGGGGTTGATGCCTTTCAGGTCTTTAGCTTATCAGTCACTTCATACAGTTGGTCTCTGCTGGTGTCTGCTATCAGTCTTTCAAATCTCCATGCTCTGAATTCCAGGATATTTTTGTGGAAGGCCTAGGGTGCACCACAGACTTTAAAGTCCACAAAACCTTTAAACAGTCCTAGATTTTTTCTTGCTTGCTAGATCCTGATAGCTCTTCACTCCCAGGCCAAGATGGAGCTGGATTGGTTCAGGTCTCTTAGGGTTGTGGTTTCCATTTCCTGTAATGAAAGGGCCATGCCTTTTGTTATGATGATGAAATCATCTGGTAGACTGAGAGTTTGCAATTATTTTCAGGGCACCATGCATTCACAGTCCATGGTCGACACAAAGTCATTGCTATATCTCAAAGAGCTGTTCATATGCTTAACATGGTGTCAGTTCTTCTCCAAACTTGATCTTCCTGAAGCAATGTTCATATGCTTAACACGGAGTCAGTTCTTCTCCAAACTTGATATTCCCGAAGCATATAACCAGTTACCCATAGATGAGGAGTCAAAATGTATCATGTTCCTTAATATACCTTTAGGCCTGTATCAATAGTAATAGTTAATGATTGGTAAGGCAAGTAGCCCTGCAATTTTTCAAAGCTATCTGGAACTGGTCATGTCTATTATTCTGCACTGTTTCAACTAGCTACATGACATTGTCGTTACTGGTACGGGCAACCATGTGCGGACTATCTGGGCCCTTTTTGAAAAACTTTGGGTATGCATTGAAATCTACAGAAATCTAAGTTTTTCCAACACTCTCTTGAGTATTTGGGCCACACCATATCATGGCAGGGTGTCAAACCCTTGGCAAGTCTGGTCAAGGGCATTATGGACCTATCCCATCCCTCATCATTGCATGAACTGTAGGCATTTTTCCTGGGGTATTCATCGTTGCACATCCTCTCTAACTTCTTCTCTGCAGTGGTGCTTCCTTTGTCTGGTCTCCCACGTGTGACCAGGCCTTTTCCAAGCTACTTTTGATCCTAACAAACCATTGGTTTCGGCTACGAGTGTCTCGCAGTATGGTGTTAAGATGGTCTTCACGCATCAGAACGCAGATAGCTCGGAGTAGCCACTGTCATTTGTATCCAAAACTCTCAGTCCAGCAAAGGTCCACTACTCTCAGGCCGATAAGGACGCTCTGGCCATTGGGTATATGGTCACCAAATTTGTGTGATGAGTTCTTACATGGCACCAAATTTCAACCCACTATGGACAACATGCCATTAGCTTCATTATTGAGTCCATCTGCTGGGCACACAATAAGGTGGTCCACAGGTTCCGGCAGTGGGCCTTGTTCCTCTTTAGATACTACTATGACTTCAATTTTCGCCCTACTTGGCACTATTTCGATTCAAATGACTTATGCAGGCTGCCCTTGTGTCCAGAACCTGAGTTTGATCAAGAGGAGCTCTTATGTTTTCGTTTGGATGTCGACTCCTGCCAAGTGGTAGACTGCTTTCCAATCACTAGTACCTGGGTCGCCAAGGCCACCACGTCTGACTCCATTCTGAAGCAGGCTATCCACCTGGTCCAGCAATGTTGGCCATCTTGTCCTCTGTGCCACACTTCTGACATGCTTTGTACCTACTTTGTCTGGCGCCATTGTCTCTTGATATTAGACAGGGTTCTCCTCCTCTCCATGGATGATGCAGCTCCCAGGGTGGTCATTCCCAGGAGTCTGTGGTGGGTGTCTTACAGCTGTTGCATAAGGGTTAGTGGAGTGTTTTCTGAACCACAGCATTGGCTCGCAGACTTGTACTGGCCGAGCATTGACCAAGAACTGGAGCATTTGGTTGCTGTGTCCTCACTCCCCTAATCAACAGGTTGCTCCCCAGGGCCTCCAGCAAACCATCCCTAACAATGCATCCATAAGGATTTTGTGGGTGTGTTTCTGAATGTGTTTTGGCTGATCGTCATTGACATGTTTTCACGTTTTCCACATGTGGGTTGATGCTCCTTGGCCACTAATGAAGTTACTATTCAGGCTCTTTCAAAAAAGTTTTCTGTGGAAGGTCTCCCAGTTACTCTCGTTTCTGACAATGGACCTCAGTTCCTGTCTCAGGTATTTCATGATTTCTGTGTGTGGTTGGGCATTCGCCATGTTCAGTCCCCTCTCTTTCACGTCCAATCTAACAGGGAGGTTGAGCACATGGTTTGCACCTTTTAAGACCCAAAGGAAAAAGTATCTGCAGGACATTCCCCCTGAGGAGGTATTACTGTTTATTCTGACAGCCTACCAGACAACTGCTGTTGTTTTCCATAGCCCTGTCAAGAATCTCCAAAGGTGCCAGCTGTGGATGCTGCTCCACCTTTTCCATTGTGTTCCACTGTACAGCACTTTCTGCCAGGTATGCCAGTCTGGGTGAGCGGTTTGGTTGGCATCTGTGATGGTTACTGGCAATGACTGTGTGTCCAAATGGCTGCCATGTCTGCACTCTCTGGCTGAAGACCAGGAGGTCTGGTGCCATCAAAATCAGCTCCAAGTCTGGGTGGGCACCCACGCACTCATCATGGCTATACTACCACCTTTGTCGGTGCCCCAGTCACTGGATGCAGCCCAACTGATAGTGCTACAGCCCCAATTCTCACATGTATCAGTGCCACACAATAAGGCTACTATGCCACAGCCTGAAGCAGCACCTCGAGTGCCCCTCTAGCCAGGGGATAGGTCCCTCGCTGATTCAGTGTCTCCTATGTGGTCTCAGCCTGTGGTGGATTCGCCTCCACCTCCCCCACTGCCGCTGGACATCGCCATGGATCCCTGATTGGATTGCACATTGCTGCTACTGTCACCTCATGCTCCCACAGGGGTGTCAGTGTGCTCCTCAAGCTGGCCACTTTAGCCCAAATTCTAATGTCTCTGCTGACTGGGAGCTGCCCTCCTCCCTTGCCTCCAAGGCCTCCTTTGACACAGGGGCAATTTCCACATTGCATTCATCCACTCTTGCCTGGGAACCACGACGCTCCACCCCCAAGGGAGGAGGGGTCTAGTGACCTACATAAGATTCCACATCCACAGTCTGGGCACCTCAGATGCCACAATATGTTAGAATAAGCAGAGCCCTCCACTCTTAGATGCAAGTGCAGCCTCTCTGTAGTCCACTCTACTGGCTGGCCAATGGCTGACAGAGTTGTGCCCAGCCCACCTCACTCTCAGTCATGTGTTGACATTCAGACTAGCAGTGCAGCCGCTCCATTGCAAGTGTTTTCCTGTAACAGTATTTTTGAAGTAATGAAGTTTTGCATTTGTTATTATAGTCAGAACAATGGGTATCCCAACTCTCTAAGTGCAGTGCTATTCATGTGAATATTTTGAAAGTATTCTAAATATTTGTGAATCATGTAACTGAAGTGGGAGTTGAGAAGCAGCTGAGTGTTCGCCTAGTCTGACATGGGAAACCTCCAAAAAACCACATCAGGTCTGACCGACAGCCCAACCATCATCAATCCACTAGGAACATTGGATCCAGGACCAGTGAACCTCCCTGTCCTGGACTGATGCTTGAAGGGGTGCCACACCCTGCCTATCTAACTCATGTTAATTTAGGCAAGTACTTGACCCATTTCTGAAAAAAAACCTATTTGATGCAGGACCTTAATATTTTTACTGTATGTAACACGATGCTAATAGAGTCAACTGTACTAAAATTTACTATATCAATTTTGTAGTTGTTAAGAAATACTTTTTTTGATTTATTAACAAAAAATAATAAGTTTTTCTGCAGAAAATATTTGTTGCGAAATTCCTAATGGGGGAATATTAATGAATGTAGTGCCAGAGGTGGCTTTTTATATTATGCAGAGTCTCTGAAAATTTCATTCATTTATCTATGATAGTTTCTGATATAATGGGGCGATATACTGAAAATTTGGGTTGGCGGGAAATTGAATTTAAAGAAAAAACTTTTGATATTTGTTACTTGCAGTTAATTAAAACTGTCCTGCTGTGTATGATGGCCCTTCTTTGGCCTCTAGCAGGTCTTCCAGCTTCTTTTTCACCTTCCTGGATGTTTGTATTGCTTGCTTGACCATATTAGATGCAGACCTTCATCGGCTATCTTCATTTTCTCGCAATGTTGCAGCCCAGTGATCATATTTTCACCAGGATTAATTCCCAGCTTTTTCAGTACCCAACACTTTCCAATATTACCACAACTGAATGTAATAACAGCATCATGAACTCCTAGTTTCATTGAATGCATGCCTACAAATACAGTTTTGGGAAGGCTGTTCCAAATTATGCTGTTGAAATATTCATTTGGGTTCTGTGTCTGCCCATGCAGACATTTCCTTAGAAGGTCAGGATGAGTCAAGTCTCTGAAAATAGGTTTAATTGTTGTAATAACAGTAGCAGGAAGAGAATGCTGTTGAGAATAAGATTCTCCAGTTGCCTGAGCCCTATTGTATTTGAACTACGAATTTTCTTCTGATGGACATAATCCATGACGTGGCTTATCATCAGTAGAGGACTTATGGAAGAATATGGCCCAAACATCTCTCTTCATTGCCTCCAGACTGTCTTTATTTCTCCTAATTGCCTGCCCATAGTATACCTGCAAGTTTTCTATTACAGTTTTAGTTAATGGACCCTGTCCGGTCAACAATTTTCGATCTTCTAATTTTGTTCCTCTCATATCAACAGTTAGTTTTCTCAGCCTTGTTCCCAAACGTTTTTGAACATGGCCTACACATTATATTTTGCCAATAATGCCATCTCCATATGGCTTAGAGTTCACCACATGCCTTACTGTCACCATCACCCAAATATTTGGTGTACCGTATGCCTCTTGTTTCTATGGAGCGATGAAATATTTGTTGTACTCCATGAACTTCCATACCACCACTTGTTCCTCTAAAATTAGCCACACAGTTGTGTTATTTATGTTCACTGATTTTACAACATTTGCAATATTTAGACATTATCTCCGCACCTAACACATTACCAGTGTCTACACTCGTGGTAGTCACTGCTCCATTCAGAGAAGTATGTCCTCTTCTCTGCCAACTTCCATCAAGTGCAACTGCAATATCCAAACATCCATTATTTTCTTCCACTGCTTCCCCAGCAGCCAGTTTCATGCTTTCCTCAATGATCTCACATACAGCTTTCTCTAATATTGCAGTCAGTTTTTCAAATTTATTTGGTGATTGATTTTAGTTCATCACTGAACAAAATGTTCTCCCCACGGCCATGCCGTTGCCAATGGATCGTAAGGTATAAACTAATCTGGTATTGATTTCATAAGGGCCACTTGCATCTGGTTTTGAAGAACTCACAGCTGAGCATTTAGTGTAAATTAAATCCAAAGCAATTGCTAGGCCTTTTCTTCCACTGGTACTCTCACAAAGTTTCACACTCTGTGACTCATCACACTGTCTACATTGTACAAATTTAGAAATTACATCTGATAATATTTTCAAATTTATAATAATGTTACTGCACCCTTCGTCACTTACAGTAAATTCGTTGTAACTCTCTTGAAATGGTGAGAGCTTCTTTGACGATGCACTTGTTGAAGAATGACAGTTAGGAACATCGTCACCAGCCGACATAACCTCTCATACAGAAAGCTTTCTAAACTTGTTTTCTCTAAATTGCCATTTCTTGAAAATACCTTTATGTTTTGTCATCTTCAATAAACACAACAAAACACACGTAAACAAGCACTGCAAACATAACAACTACTCGCAATCACACTTGAACAAAACTAACCCCATGTTTGAAAGTGTGTTGTTTACAAACAGCAGAAACAAAAGAATACCGACTACTGCATTCCAAGGGTAGCCATCACACTCTGGAGTAAAAAAAAATCCCTAATGTGCAATATAGGGGATATAAAGATCTAGAATATATCCAGAAAAGTGGGTGACAGAAAAGTGGGCGTGGCACATAAAGACATGTGGTAGGAAAATGCTCTTTTAAATGCTCGAAAAAAAAAATTTTTTCGGCAAAATCCTTTTCAGATTACCGAAATAAAACCTTAGTCCATCGAAATATGATGAAAACCGAAAATCGATTTTTTTTCGACTTGAACCACAGTGTGGTCCCCTTAACATACATGACTACCCAGCTGGATATGATCTTGATGTTCTATGGCACAGATATTCGATATATTTGAAATGTTTTTTAATTTTTTTTGTGGTGATGACAAATCAGTTATGCACTTCGACAGTAAAGTAAAAAGCTTATATAAGTTCTCATGCTGCGTAAATTGTTGTGGAAGGAATTACAGAAAACGATTTTAAGTGAGGCAGTGCACCATAGGAATGAAACAGCGACTCATAGTTCGACTATAATGCATATTAAATAATTATTTTCAAAAAATAACTAGTAACTGCTAAATTAATAAACCAACAAAATTGAAAAAATTACAGAAAACTTTTATCTATATTTAGAATAAGGTGAAAATTTGATACTGCCCACAGAAGAGTGTCGTTTACTGATGGCATTGCATGAGCAGTTAACAGGAAATGAAATTGTTTCTACAGAAAACAAATAACAGATAATGAAGTCAAGACAGTGGAATGGTTGATATTTATCACAGTGTTTAGTACCACAATGTTTTTATATTCTCCTGGAATTGCATGAAGTAAGTTGTTTGCAGTATGCACAAAGGTCAGACTGTTCTGTATAACTTACAGTGCCAAACAGAAAAAAAGTGTGTATGAAACAGTGAGCATACAAGACAGCACATGCATTCAAGCAAGAAAATCAAATAATTATGAGATAAAGATATTATGTAAATGGTACTACAAAATAACCGTGTGATAAATATACGTTATTAACAAATAACAACAACCACAGGCTATTCTAAGATAAACTTGGTGATTGTAAGTGTCTTATATAAATTTTCTTGCTAAGAATTTTACATTATTATAGAAAGCTGTAAAAAGTGACCGATGATAAATGAGACTCATTCAACATGGACACTCTAAATGTTTTGCAAGCAATTCAAGTATCAAACTGAGATCTCAACAAGTACTTGGCACTCTGTCCATGTAATAATGATGCAAAATTTGCGTTGTTTTAGCGTTTGTCATGTGAAAGTACAGTATTTACAGCATGACAAACATTAGGCCATGTTACTGTACCTCTCCTTTGTGTAGCTATCAATTCCTGTTAAGAAAGAACGTTATCCTATGTAAGAGACCCATGCTTAGCTTAATAACTCGCTGCATTAAGAAAGCTACAGTCATTAAGCATGTAGCAAAATAATTACCCATTGGTGTATTGACAGATACCAGATTTCAATATCTAGAATCATTTAAAAAATGTTAAGGGCGTACACAATTATTGAACCCCCACTACAGGTGATTATGAACAGTAGGGAATAACTGTGGAATGATCCGTATGATGGTAAGTAAAAACATAAGCTTTACTAAGGATATGTCCATAAATCTATAGTTTCCATACTAGAAGCTACTTTATTCATAGTACACAGCAAACTGCAAGTATATTTTGATGAACAATATTTCCATTCCTGAGCCAGAAAATGGTACTATTTCTCATGATGGCAATGGTACTCTCCATTAGGAAGAGGTTAGTTGAGACTTCGTTTGGACTTACTATCTAGATCTGAAGCAGACTATCTGATATGTCCTGTGCTGATTGAAGTGCAATGAGAACACAGCCCAGATAAACAATATACAGCAGCTTTATTAATAAATGCATCAACCGTAAAGTCCTCTTTGGAGAAAAGTTAATCACTTACAATAGTTTGTGAAGGTCCGCAATCAGCACTGAAATGCAGAAGTCTGAAATTAGACTAAAGGCCTTAATGATGAAATAGTCAAGGTCTCATATTCACGTGGTTGCAGGACAAGATAGTGTTCAAGGTCCATTTGATGTATGAAGATAAGCTTGATGACTGATACCCAAATCCTGGTCGTTTGCAATGTAGAGGCCAAGTCCTGGTCATGGTGGTGTTCTGTTCATGTGGTGGCTCTCCCAGTCGGTAGTGGCTAGCAAATGGCATGGCATAGTATGTAACGAAAATTCCGAATGGGACATTGATTGGAGAACGGTGGGTGCAGTCAGCTCTTGACCCATAGCTCGGCGGAAGACTGGCTTGGAGTATTTTTTTTCTTTATTGTGATTTCATTCCCCTGCTCCGTATGGACAGGAGAGGGCTGGCAGTGGCACAATATGCCGCTCTTCAGCCAAGTGGGACAGTCAATAAAAAGATGAAGATGGTACATATAGAGGGTAGAATAGAGGGGCAGGAAGACAGTGTCATCAGCATATACGAGGTGAACAAGGAGGGGGGGGGGGGTGGAGGTTTGGGCATATCTTCAGTATACAGGAGATAGAGGAGAGGGGAAAGGACAGAGCATTGGGGCACGCCGGCGGTGGGATAAAACGTATGGGAGTTGGTATTGTCTGGATTGTAGTAGTGTTGCACTGCCCTAAATACCTAGGCTGCATAGAGGAGCCATTGCAGTCACTTGGCCCCGGGAAGCAAACAGGTCTGTTGGGTCAGTGACTTCTAGTAGCACTCGCACTGCTGCCTGGCGTGCGCCTGATTGAAGTTGTGTACTTTGCTCGTGTAAGCCCTTCATCCTTGGGCCGCACCCGCAATGTAGTTGCAGGTCGGCCAGGAGAACACTCGTACACCACTCTGTCCTAGAGAGATGCCGAAGTACTTGGCATGAGAGTATTAAGACGGCTGATGTACAGTGATTCACGCTTAACCTTCAAACAGGAATTCTGTCGAATATTTTCAGTTCACTTGTCTCTCCTTTATAAAATGTTTCCTGTGAAGAGTACCACTGGAGTTGTTGGACATGATAAAATTGTGTTTCTACTCGCACATCTACAGTACTGAAAAACTACACAAAAGTTGCTATATTACTATCAGAGTTGGCCAAGCTCTACCAGCTATTACCTAGAAACTGTAAGCCGCCTTTTTTATTGTTTGTTATACGAATCAATGGCTTACGTATACGGCATACGCACCTAATGCCACAAGATAGGGGCAGGTGGAAAACGACAGAGGACCTCCGTAATATATGACACGGTATGCACGAACTTACCATGTTGAATTGTTTTTCGTCGAATCCGACCAGAGTGAACATGGCATTTTCACACACATGTTCTTCGATGGTCGTCAGCTCACAGGCGACCTTTGCGAGGAATCGAAGGGCCTTGCTTTGCGGTAGAAACTCGTCATGCCCGAAGAGATGCATAAAGAACTGAAACAATCATACAAAAACGATAAGTATCCAAAGCAACTGTAACGGAGCTGTTTTAAAGTTTCATGCATTTGAAAAAGAACCAAAACGATTTTGAGGTTATGGAAAAATACACTGTAAACAACAGCAACAAAACTTTTCAGTTAGTATTTAAAATCATAATAATACTAGTGATTATTTATTCGAATGTGATCAATAACTCAACTCAGCAAAGAACTTTAACAATTAATACCTGTTGTGTTGGCAATTGTGGAACTTCCCCTCCTCCCTCCATCCCCCCCCCCCCCCCACCGGCCCTCCACACCGCTCCTTTCCCAGGACAAATTTCTGTGTACACTCACACCCATCACCAAAAAGGAACACAGTCAGTTCTTTTTACATAAAGCCACTTATTGAACGTTAAAGAAGGCAAACTGAGAACATGTTTTTAATTCGCAGACCAAGAGAAACAAAATTTATTAAACTGTCTTAATTTGTTGTGGCCCATTCAAAACAAAATAGACTGTAAGGCAGATTATCCAAGCCCTTTTATAAAAATACGACCCTGATGGGCCATAAACTTAGTCAAAAACAGGCACAGCTGGTGCGATATGTGTTTACAGAAAAATTCATTGTTTAAATTTTGTAGGGAGGGTGTAGCTTACACGACTGTAGTGATTTACTTTTTACTGAGTGATTTACTTCTTTGACAGACCAGACCTGTGACTTTTATCTGTCACCTGTTACTTCTTTCACCTCTGGAAATGTTTGATAATGTGAAAAATGCGAAGTTACATCGCCGTTCAGAGTCCACGCTGAACTGCGTGTTTCCCGATAGCTCACTAACTAGTCAATTTAAAGGTCGGAGGAAGGCAACGGAAAACCACATTTAATTGGGCGATGCCTAGTAAAGTAATGTTCTGTTCAAAGGATGTGTTTTCAATTGGTGAGGACATATACGCTGCGACATCATGAATCTGTGGACCTGAAACATTAGCATCTGTACCTGCTGCTACACATGTACTACGTCAGCCACAGTACGTTGAGCGGCAGAAAGTAAATACACTCCTGGAAATGGAAAAAAGAACACATTGACACCGGTGTGTCAGACCCACCATACTTGCTCCGGACACTGCGAGAGGGCTGTACAAGCAATGATCACACGCACGGCACAGCGGACACACTAGGAACCGCGGTGTTGGCCGTCGAATGGCGCTAGCTGCGCAGCATTTGTGCACCGCCGCCGTCAGTGTCAGCCAGTTTGCCGTGGCATACGGAGCTCCATCGCAGTCTTTAACACTGGTAGCATGCCGCGACAGCGTGGACGTGAACCGTATGTGCAGTTGACGGACTTTGAGCGAGGGCGTATAGTGGGCATGCGGGAGGCCGGGTGGACGTACCGCCGAATTGCTCAACACGTGGGGCGTGAGGTCTCCACAGTACATCGATGTTGTCGCCAGTGGTCGGCGGAAGGTGCACGTGCCCGTCGACCTGGGACCGGACCGCAGCGACGCACGGATGCACGCCAAGACCGTAGGATCCTACGCAGTGCCGTAGGGGACCGCACCGCCACTTCCCAGCAAATTAGGGACACTGTTGCTCCTGGGGTATCGGCGAGGACCATTCGCAACCGTCTCCATGAAGCTGGGCTACGGTCCCGCACACCGTTAGGCCGTCTTCCGCTCACGCCCCAACATCGTGCAGCCCGCCTCCAGTGGTGTCGCGACAGGCGTGAATGGAGGGACGAATGGAGACGTGTCGTCTTCAGCGATGAGAGTCGCTTCTGCCTTGGTGCCAATGATGGTCGTATGCGTGTTTGGCGCCGTGCAGGTGAGCGCCACAATCAGGACTGCATACGACCGAGGCACACAGGGCCAACACCCGGCATCATGGTGTGGGGAGCGATCTCCTACACTGGCCGTACACCACTGGTGATCGTCGAGGGGACACTGAATAGTGCACGGTACATCCAAACCGTCATCGAACCCATCGTTCTACCATTCCTAGACCGGCAAGGGAACTTGCTGTTCCAACAGGACAATGCACGTCCGCATGTATCCCGTGCCACCCAACGTGCTCTAGAAGGTGTAAGTCAACTACCCTGGCCAGCAAGATCTCCGGATCTGTCCCCCATTGAGCATGTTTGGGACTGGATGAAGCGTCGTCTCACGCGGTCTGCACGTCCAGCACGAACGCTGGTCCAACTGAGGCGCCAGGTGGAAATGGCATGGCAAGCCGTTCCACAGGACTACATCCAGCATCTCTACGATCGTCTCCATGGGAGAATAGCAGCCTGCATTGCTGCGAAAGGTGGATATACACTGTACTAGTGCCGACATTGTGCATGCTGTGTTGCCTGTGTCTATGTGCCTGTGGTTCTGTCAGTGTGATCATGTGATGTATCTGACCCCAGGAATGTGTCAATAAAGTTTCCCCTTCCTGGGACAATGAATTCACGGTGTTCTTATTTCAATTTCCAGGAGTGTAGTTGCGTTACCAGATCAAGTTAAGGGAACATAGGACACGAAATTGCAAAATATTGACATGATGTAGAATACAATGATAAGATAAGTGATCAAACATTGAGAGCTATAGTTTGACTGCACATTATATTATTACTTTAGAACGTAAGTAACTTACGTAGTATACATACTGATATTAATAAAGTGTTTGAAATTTTTACTTATATTCCTCTGAGAAACTCACTTTATTCAATATCTCTGCTTACTTTCCGATTTAGTAACGCATGTCACGGATTGCACGACCCCTCCCGCTGGAAGTTCGAGTCCTGCCTCGGGTATGGGTGTGTGTGTTGTTCTTACCATAAGTTAGTTTAAGCAGTATGTAAGTCTAGGGACCAATGATCTCAGTAGTTTGGTCCCTTAGGAATTCACAAATATTTATTCACAAATATCCAGGCAAGTTACATTCTTATAATTGTATTTAAGTTTTCAGTTTCTTTCACATGTCCACTGGCCCAAAATTATTTGAGAATCACATTCAACAGATCAACGGGTAAAGTTCCCTACTATTTTCATGAGGTCTGAATGACAAACTGTGCACTTTCTGGCACTGAAACATCTAACCTCGTTAGCGACACAAGCTAAATTTTGAGAGGAAGGTGTGTTTTGTTCCAAATGCAGATTACATAAGTGTGTACTTTCATTGTTAGTAAAAACCGGAATGCAGCTCAGAATATCATTTTTTCAAGCTTCAGAATTTAAATTAATCCTTCAGAACAACCAAAATTTAAAAACAATAAACTGCAGGACTGTAAATGTCGCAAATTGACATAGCGCCTTGAATAAATTTAAGCGATGTGGTTTTATGCGATCCTCAGTAAGGTTATAATCGCGCAACGAGCACAAACATCAAAGGCAGTGCAGCAAGACGAGGCGGCGGTTCCCCACTCAGCGAGATAAATTAGCTGACGGAACGTATACTGATAGCAATCGGAGAAACGTCTTGCTAACATACACAGTCTGGAGGCACAACGCTGTATTAAATCAGAATGGTAACTGGGAAAGTAAGTGCTAGTTAAAGATTGCTATTGCAGCTCGTATAACTCAGTCTCACGTGTCTTAGGCAGTCTTTAGAATTTAAGAGGAGCGGTCAATAAGTAATGCAACACATTTATTTCTGAAAGCAGGATGGTTTTATTCAGGATTCCAATACTTCATACTATTGACTACTCTTTTCGCTACAAAATCATATTTTGCAGCGAAATATCGGTTCAGTGCAACGGCCTTGCGGCACCTTACTGAGAGGCTCTGTATGCCCGCGTGGTAAGCTCTACTGCTTGACGTCGGAGCCAATGCTTTGCTGCATCAATAAACGGCTTATCATACACGTACTGCTTCCCGCGGAGTACATCCTTCATTGACGAAACAAAGTTGGATGGTGCGAGATCCGAGCTGTTGGGCGGACGAGGAAGAACAGTCCAATGAAGTTTTGTGAACTCCTCTCTGGTGCGCAGTCCTGTATGGGGCCTTTCATTGTCATGGAGAAGGTGAGATTCGTTTGCGTTTTTGTGAAAACGAACACACTGAAGTCGTTTCTTCAGATTCCTGAGCGTAGCACTGCAGGAATCTCAGCTGTGTGCTCCCGGCCGGCACGGATGACAATGGACAGGTTTGCGAGACTTTGACAGCGCCTCGCCCAACGACTCACCGTGCTTTTGTTCACTGCTAGGTCTCCGTAGGCATTCTGCAAGGCCCTGCGGGTGTGTGCAGTGCTCTGGTTTCCCGCCAAAAGAAACCAATGACAGCTCTGTGCTTGCAACGCACTTCCCTTATGGACGCCATTTTGGAGGCTTCGTATAGCACTGCCACCTATCGGAACATCGTGAAACCATACAGGCTGAAGGGAGAATATTCCGTGACAACAAATTTCGCATTTTTCAAGCAAAACTGGCCGACAATAAAGGTGTTGGGTTACTCATTGAACGCCCCTTGTAGGTCAATCAAGATTTTTTTTAAATTTTTGCTAGACGCCAAATATAAGGTTCAAATCAAGGGCATGTCCAGGATTTTCCGGACGTTGTGCGCCAGTATATTTTCCTTCCTCCCATTACACAACTCTCTTCTTAATAATTCCTATAGGCACCGGCTAAAAATGGCTCTGAGCCGTGGAAAAAATTGCTGTATTGCAGAGCGCGCCGCAGCGCGTTGTGTAAAGCAGTCGCCCTCCGTTTCTGGCGGTGGCGCCGCTGTGGTAATCGCAGCTTTGGTGTCTCCCTCTGGTGGAAAAGGGGAAAGGCTGCCTGTTCACGTGCGTTTGAGGGGCGCTATAAGCTCACCAGTCGGTCAGTTGGTCAGTCACTCGTCACCAGTTGCTGGTCTGTCTCTCGTTCGCATTTGTGCGGCAGTTAAGTATCTGTCTGTCGTTCGGAGTGCTAGTATGTCGGTCGTTTGGATCAAACTTTAAAGCCGGCAAAATGAGAGTCTTGCCACTCCGCCAGTAACAGAACTCAGCTAGTGGTCGCCCGGTCGGGGCTGAGTTCCTGCATCTGAGTCTGCGCGTTAGGCCGCCAGTCTGCTCGAGTTGCTCAGGCAACGGTCATTGGCGGTTGGATCGATCGGTTGGTCGGTCGCGCACTGAGGCACAAGATTACTGGTCCGCCCTGAGCGTCAGCGCATGTGAGGTCGCCACGTGAGTCCAGTGGGCCGCGGCGTATTGTGAGGGGTAGTGGCTTCGCGGCCGACACGAGAGCAACAGGAGTCAACCCATGACATTCCTCTGGCCGGTGCGAGCTGCGAAGCCGTGAGACGGGAGATCGACGCGCCTTCCTGCGTCCGTTGAAGCGGCTGGCAGCGGACGATTCGGGAGAGCGTTTTGGGGGTGCTGCGCCAGGTCTTGTCCAGATATCGCAGTTTATTAGAACTTAAGTGATTGGAGATATGTTGTTTCATTTACTTGTTAAATTCTACTTGTTTTCTTGGTGAGGTCACCAGCCGCTTTGTTTTGGGGTCGTCCCACAATTCTTCTCCGTTCGCCACCCGCGGGAAGGTGGTTATTTATGAATTGGGTGGTCTGTTTTCCCTTGTGGAGTAGGGGTGCGTTAGAGCAACCTGCGGTTCGGGTTGTTCGGTAATCTCCCTGTCAATCTGCCATACGTTAATAGCTGCCTCTGTCATGTTTGTAGGATTCGGTGTGTTGATGAATTTATTGCTTGAAGTGTAACGGCCGAATGCCTGAAATACGTTTTTATCTTGCCTATCATCTTGAGAGGCGGTATATGTGTAATGTAGAGCATGTTTGGGCGAACCTTGTATATTTTATGTAAGACTGCATTTCATGGGTTTTTATTTAAATGCCCATTTTAGTATATAAAGTTGCCACCCTTCCACCGTAAGACTTTTCTTAAGTTAAAATCAAGTTGCACCTTCAGTGGCAAGTTAATCTTTTAATTTTAGTTCAAATGGTTCAAATGGCTCTGAGCACTATGGGACGTCATTCTAAGGTCATCAGTCCCCTAGAACTTAGAACTACTTAAACCTAACTAACCTAAGGACATCACACACATCCATGCCCGAGGCAGGATTCGAACCTGCGACCGTAGCGGTCGCGCGGTTCCAGACTGTAGCGCCTAGAACCACTCGGCCACCCCGGCCGGCTTAATTTTAGTGTTTTGTACCATTTCTATCCCTCCTACGGGGTGCGTAGTTTGTTTGCTTGTGTGAATTGTTGAAACTTTTACTTTAAGGTAATCTGATGTGCTGCAGATTTGCACCTGTGTAGTCTTTCAGAGGTTGTTGTGAGCGGTCGTGACTACGGCCGTGTCGAAAGGGAGCGGCAAGGTTCTCAGCCCGAAAGCTCATACACTCAATTTATTTCTTTCTGCCTCTGAATAAATTGTAACTTGATATTTAAAGGGTGCTTTCTGCTTATAATTTTAAATCTGTTTCTTAAAAAAAAGCTTTTAGGAATAAAATTCCCATTTGTTAAAAGCAATTTTATTTTGATTTTCTCAGTTACTCACTGGTAACTACTTTCACGCTCACATAGTGTGATTAAATGTGTTAATGTTCTTGATGAATCGATAGTAAATATAGTAAATTCTTAAGAAAAGGTTTTGAAAGTAAATTCACGGTTCAATAAGGTTCAAATGAAGGGCATGTACAGGATTTTCCGGACGTTGTGCGTCAGTATAATTCCGTTCCTCCCCTTACACACGTCTCTTCTTAATAATTCCTATAGGCACCGGCTAAAAATGGCTCCTCCACGTGTTTTAACTCCATCGATAGGCTAAAATTGTCACATACAGTCCTCGTCCTGCACTGCAGTATAGTAAGAACCGAATTTAGTATCTGACGACGATCCCAGATTTCCCGCCCGGCCGGAGTATTGATCTCGACGCGCTCCACGGGTACACGGCCGTCTGCCCAGGCAGCACGCCCTCTGGCGGCGACGTGAAGGGCACAAACACTGTGCGCGGTGGGCGGGAACGCTGGCGCGATCCCGCCAATAAATTTCGCGGCCGACAATGCTGTATACTTTCAGTATTAATAAAAAACGAGGATAATGGAATGTAGTCGAATTAAATCGGGTGATGCTGAGGGAATTAGATTAGGAAATGAGACACTTAAAGTAGTAAAGGAGTTTTGCTATTTAGGGAGTAAAATAACTGATGATGGTCGAAGTAGAGAGGATATAAAATGTAGACTGGCAATGGCAAGGAAATCGTTTCTGAAGAAGAGAAATTTGTTAACATCGAGTATAGATTTAAGTGTCAGGAAGTCGTTTCTGAAAGTATTTGTATGGAGTGTAGTCATGTATGGAAGTGAAACATTGACTATAACTAGTTTGGACAAGAAGAGAATAGAAGCTTTCGAAATGTGGTGCTACAGAAGAATGCTAAAGATAAGGTGGGTAGATCACGTAACTAATGAGGAGGTATTGAATAGGATTGGGGAGAAGTTTGTGGCACAACTTGACTAGAAGAAGAGATCGGTTGGTAGGACACGTTTTGAGGCATCAAGGGATCACAAATTTAGCATTGGAGGGCAGCGTGGAGGGTAAAAATCGTAGAGGGAGACCAAGAGATGAATACACTAAGCAGATTCAGAAGGATGTAGGTTGCAGTAGGTACTGGGAGATGAAGAAGCTTGCACAGGATAGAGTAGCATGGAGAGCTGCATCAAACCAGTCTCAGGACTGAAGACCACAACAACAACAACAACAACAACAACATTAATAAAAATGGAAATTGTTACACCAGGAATCAGTAGTCATTTTTATCAAAGCTTGTGGAGATGTTCAACACATGAAACATGTTAAACGATTAAGCTTTCATTCCATTCGAAGGTGATGTTCCATCATCAACAACTCGAGATATGACTAGTGAGGTCAGATACAGTTTGCAGAAAATCGAGAGTAAAGAATTGTCATACGAAGTAGTCTTTTACGGCCGGTATTTACGATACTGCCGATGTCTGATTTATGGGTATGAGGCCTTTGTCCAAGCCATGACGTCACGAACAGCCCATTGCGTGGATACATTTGCCCCTGCCCATGTAGTTTTATGCAGCTGGCGATTCTATAACTGCCCTTCAAAAACCATGCACGAGATTTTTTTTATTATCTCGGTAGCTGCACGAAAACCGTTAATCCTATAGAAAATATGAGCAGATTTTTTTTAAAGACATTTAATGTAGTTAAATTTGGTATTTGGATACGATTTCACTAGAGGCAGTAGTTCTCGAGTTATTAAAGAAAAACGTAAGAAAGTAACCTCCAAACGTAGCTCCACTCCCACACTCAGTCCCTACCGGTAAGGATTTCTAGTATCTATTTCTGGATGTTGTGATCAAACGTGGCATTGCATTCGCCAAAGAATTCCCGTACAGAACATGAGTGGTGGCTAGTTACGTTTCTAACGGTATAATTCTGCGGAAGCAATGTAAATAGTTTTTATTTCTCTTTTATTCTACTTAATGATGTTTGATTGTTAGTACCATGGAGAATGATGAATCATCTAAAACTTGCACCGCAGATATTGCGGAAATGGAAAGTACTAATTATGTGCGGTTTTCACAGAATGGATTGGCAGTTAGGATTGGTATTGTTAGACAATAAATAGATTCTAATAATACTTAGAAAGTGCTAAAAGTAGGGTAAATTATAATGTCAGTGTTGTTTGTTGCAAGATTCTATGGGCTCTGAGCACTATGGGACTTAACTTCTGAGGTCATCAGTTCCCTAGAACTTAGCCGGCTGGAGTGGCCGTGCGGTTCTAGGCGCTACAGTCTGGAGCCGAGCGACCGCTCCGGTCGCAGGTTCGAATCCTGCCACGGGCATGGATGTGTGTGATGTCCTTAGGTTAGTTAGGTTTAATAAGTTCTAAGTTCTAGGCGACTGATGACCTCAGAAGTTAAGTCGCATAGTGCTCAGAACCATTTGAACCCTAGAACTTAGAACTACTTAAACCTAACTAACCTAAGGACATCACACACATACATGCCCGAGGCAGGATTCGAACCTGCGACCGTAGCGATCGCGCGGTTCCAGGCTGTAGCGCCTAGAACCGCTCGGCCACTCCGGCTGGCTGCAAGATTCTAGTGCGAGTCGTTTACGAGGTACCGTATTTTGAAAAGTTCTCACACTGACACTTGTACAAAACGTGTGGTAGCACAAAAAAAGTGTATACACTACTTACGTGGATATCTGACCAGTATGGAGGCAATTGAGCATTGTAAGTTGTGTCCAAAACGACCACCGACAGCGGCAATACTCGCTTCCAGTCTGGCATGGAACTATTGCTAGCATTTCAGCATAGATGTCCGAGCAGGCTGCAATAACACGTCTTTGCATATCATCGGATGCAGTTGGCATGTCCTTGTAGGCAATGTCTTTCAACTTTCCCAACAGAAAAAATTCTACAAGCGTTAAATTCGGGGAACGGTCGGCCAAGGAACAGGTCCCTTGCGTGCAATCCAACGATTTGGAAACAATTCGTCAAGACATGCTGTAGTAGTACTTCGTGTACTATGGACTGGACAGCCGTCATGTTGGTACCACAGGTTCCTCCTAGTCTGCAGAGGAACGTCCTCCAGCATCCGTGGAAGATGGTCCCTTAGGAGGGTGCGATACGTGTGCACGTTCAGAATCCGTCTATGAAACACTGGCCTATGAGCTTCACCTGACAAAGCCAACAGTGATAGTCAACAAAGAGGGAGATGTGATAGGGGAGGAACCTCTGTAGGTGGAGAATGCATAGGGATTTACCTGACTCATGTCACTTCCTCGTGCGATTGCGTGGGAGCTAACGTGCGGATCATCTGCAAGAGCAGCAAGAACTTTAATTTCCCCCTCTTCTGTCACCACTTGTTTCCTTCTGTTACGTTGTCTTGGTGTTACACTGTCACTTTCACGTAACTGGTTGAAGAAGTTGATAAATAATTACCGAGATGGTTGTCGTCTATTGGGACATCTTGTCGCATATACAGTACGAGAACCAGCTGCATTCTTCCTACACTCTCCATACACCATCAGCATGTCGGCTTTTTCTGCATTGGCAAATCATATTGTCGACTCACGACGTACTAGTTGGACTGTCCCACACTGTGTGACTGGCAAGTCGCAATGCTCTCAACTAACACGCGAGCACGCTTTAAGGAAACATAACAGCTTCTTACATAGCAACTACAGGGGCTGAATAGCTCAAATAGGTGTCGGTGTGGAAACTTTTCAAATTACGATATGTCGTAAACGTCTCTCACTAGAATAATGCAACAAACACCACTGAGGCATTGATCCATTTAAAAAAGTATACGCTCGCACAAAAATACACTCTCTAAGTATTATTGCAATCCGCTTATTGGCTAACAATATGAGCCCTTAACTACCAAAACCACACGTCGATAGCACTTTTCATTTCCACAGTATCTGAGGCGCAAGTCTTAGGTGATTCACCCTGCATGTGGACTGAACATGGGGTATTGCACATTTAACAAACATCAAACAGAAATGTTCACGGGAAGACATGACTTATGTATGTCACTGTTGTTTAGATTTTGCGCTGACATTAACTTTAATATTACACCTATTTATTCTGATTTCAAACATTTATTTGTTAGCGAAAGGAATGGTGTTGAATCGTTGCTGCCAAACATACACTTCGAAATTTGTTTATTAATATGCAGACACAATGTTGGGCTACTTTCTATGACTGTATATGCAAACATTTGTGATAAAAAAAAGTTCAAATATGTGTGAATTCCTAAGGGACCAAATTGCTGAGGTCATCAGTCCCTAGACTTACACACTTCTTGAATTACCTCATCCTAAGAACAACACATACACCCATGCCCGAAGGAGGAGTCGAACCTCCAGCGGGAGGGACCGCACAATCCGTGATATGGGGTTTCAAACCGCGCGGCCACTCCACGCAGCATTTATGGGACAAATGCTTAAAAGGTTCTGTAGTGTAGGAGTGTGTTAGAAATCAGTCTGTTGAATGTATAGACATTTCGAGCAATTTTCATCTGCAAATTAAATTGGCTCATTATCTTCGGATTATGTATTGTGTTTATTTTATAGCAGTTTCCTATGGTATGAGAAATGAGTAGATGTGATTAATATTTTATATGTGTTCTTTCTGGCATATACGAAGGTCACTCCAAAAGAAATGCACACTATTTTTGTAAAAATACAGTTTTCATTCTGCATCTGTGAAAGTTTTACAGTGTGTAGATACATCCTTCCCGCTTGTTTTCAAACTTAGTTCAACCTGTTCCCATGAGTGGCGCCGTCACGTCATGTCTTCAAGATGGGTGCTAAACTTGACGTTCGTGAGAAGCAACGTGCTGGCATAGAATTCCTGTGCTGTGAAAACGAGACAGTGGGAAACATCCACAAGAGGTTGAAAAAGGTGTACGGAGATGCTGCTGTCGATCGCAGTACAGTTAGTCCGTGGGCAAGCAGGTTACGTGATGAAAGCGGACACGGCAATATTGAGAATTTTCCTCGCAGTGGCGGACCTCGTACTGCACACACTCCAGACAATGTGCAGAGAGTTAACGAATTAGTGACTGCTGACAGACGCATCACAGTGAACGAATTGTCACGCTACGTTGGGATAGAGGAAGGAAGTGTTTGCAGAACACTGAAAGCGTTGGCGTTAAAAAAGGTTTGTGCCAGGTGGGTTCCCAGGATGTTGACAGTGGCTCACAAAGAAACAAGAAAAACGGTATGCAGCGAACTTTTGGAACAGTACGCGAATGGTGGAGATGAATTTCTTGGAAGAATTGTGACAGGTGATGAAACATGGCTCCATCTTTTTTCACCAGAGGCGAAGAGGCAAACAGTGGAGTGGCATCATGCAAATTCACCCAAGAAAAAAAAATTCATAACCACACCTTCTGCTGGAAAAGTTATGGCTACGTGTTTTTCGATTCCGAAGGACTCTTGCTTGTGGACATCATGCCAAGTGGAACCACCATAAAATCTGATGCATATGTGACGACACTGAAGAAACTTCCAGCTCGACTGAGTCGTGTTCGACCACATCGGCAAAAGAAGGATGTTTTGCTGTTGCACGACAATGCACGGCCACATGTCAGTCAAAAAACCATGGAAGCGATCACGAAACTCGGATGGAGAACACATCTCTTTCGGAAACTGAAAGATTCTCTTCGTGGAACAAGGTTTGAAGATGATGACTCCCTTGCGCACGCTGCCAAACAGTGCCTCCAATAGGTTGGTCCAGAATTTTACCATGTGGGTATACAGGCGCTGGTTCCAAATGGGGTAACGCAGTTGAGATGGATGGAAATTATGCGGATAAATGAAAATATTGTTCCTAAAGGTTGTATCTACACACTGTAAAACTTTCAAACTTGTAGAATAAAAGATGGATTTAAAAAAAATAGTGTGCATTTCTTTTGGTGTGACCCTCGTATAATTAAGGCGAGGCTGGCCAGTGATGCCTTGAGTATAGACGCACACCACTCTCGAGCTCTTACGGGAATTGACGAAATGCCGCGAGCAATGAGGATAATGAGCAGGGAGACTGCGTTAATAGTGTGTGGATAAGTTGAGACTTTGCGCAATAAAATTAAAGGACCACTTATTCGAAACTCCGTAATTGTCACCCATTCCGACGCATAAGTTTGAAACTTGGCTCAAAGGCGCCTACAACTTTCTTCTGTAATAGTGCAGGAGGTCGGCACCCTGCGACGTCACCCTAGGGCTCGGCTGCGCATGAAGCAGCAAAATGTCGACACATCCAAATTAAAAAGGGCCACAATTCGGAAGTTCATGTGAGATGTAGAGTTGATTAATGATATCACATTGGCACCTAATTTTATCACAACTCGGCCCAACTCCACCGTGGTCAGGCGCCGTGTTACCCACATTTCACCCCTTCTTCTGAGGCAATGCGATGGAGGTCAGAACCGCGACATCCAGCGTTGAGGTGACGCGGTGTTCATGCGGGTGGCCGCGGAAAACAGTTCATACGCACCGCTGCTCGGAAGCGACTCGAAAAGCCTCAGGGATGGCACAAAAAGTGTCATTGAGACTACCGCTTCCCTTGGAGTGTTGATTCTCACACATTTCGTGGTCAAAAATGCCATTTCGCAAAACGGGGAGTAGCAGGACAACGTTCCCCACAGCTGCCACCCCCTGGGCGTTTCAGCCCTATGCTAAGGACCTGGTGGCGCTGAGAACCCACCGAACGTGGTCTGACCTCTTTTGAGTGTAGTGCGCCCACGATTTTTTTCTCCGATATACAGGGTGGAGCCACTAGAGGGTGTTCAAAACCATTTGACAAAATTTGAACGTGATCAGTAGTAGCAATGGGCGTTTATGCTTTTCAGCGCTCCTGTGTAGCATCCTCCTGTAGCGTGATCATGGCGGCTGCTGCAGTAAGATGTGCCTGACAAACGAAACTCTCCATTGCAACCCCGTCGAGTCTAGTGGTCAGATGGCCCTGTGGATGGCTTGTCAAAACTGAACACAGATCAAGCATGAAGACAGGAAGAAGCTCTACTCAATAGGGAAAAAAATGAAATAGAAACAGTGAACGGCCCAAGCTTAACAAGTGCAGTATTGAGCGAGTGTCCCCAGCCGCGGCGTCATGGCAAAGTGGTCACGGTGTTGGACTGTGAAGCGGACGAGTCGTGTTCTAAACTCTCTCGCGCCATTTATTTATTTTTCACAACATTATGAACTGTCCGCCCGGTCATTGATGTGTTTGTTCTCCTTCTGTAGTCTTGACAGTTGTCATATTATATGCTGCTTACAGAATATAAGTGATTACCGTCGTAAGTAAAAGTGATAAATAGTGAGAGCAGGCGAGATACCACATAGACGTCTCACAGAAATGAAAACATCAATCACATGGATGTGAACTATGTTACAAAGAAGGAATTCAAGAGTCAAAACTTCCAAAACGGAACGCACCATCAGAAACGTTAGAAACACATGTTTTGACAGATCACAGAGAAACTGTGCTATTGTGAAACTGTTGCGTTCATTTGTTACAGCTTATGTGAGAAACTGATTCGTTTTCATCATTTCCTTGGGACTGATCACATTCACATCTGGGCAATGAGGCATATGTCACTCACTTACCAGGCATACAAATTAGGTGGTCAGTAAGATTCCTTTTGTATGACACAAGCACTGTCACTAATGCCGTATATGACGCGCCAGACGTGTTTTCCGGTGGAGGGTTCGGTTGACTTGTCGCCTTGTCATCAAACATTTTGCGGTTGCCATTCGAAAGCCACTTCCATTTGGCTGCTAAAAGAGCAGTCGTGCAGAATCAGTGTCATTATAGGTCCCTTCTTTACACCTCGCTGTTGCAAATGGACGTTACGCCACAACATAGACATAAATTTGAATGCAACGAACAGCGGGGGAAAAAGGCTTATTGATACGAGGGTGGTTTGAACACGGTTCGCCTGCTTGGTCGTTCAACAGCGTGACCTCTTAATCACGACGCCGTTGCTCATTGAGGACGCTGTGTATTGCACTTCTTGTCCTTGGACCGTTCAGTGTTTCTATTCTGCTTTCTTTTTTTCACAGTTCAGTACGCTTTCTTCCTGTTTTCATGCCTGATCTGTGTTCGGGTTTTGACTGGCTGTCAATATGGTGTGATGGGAAGTTTCCCTAGTGGGTAAAACGGCAAAGCGTCCGTCTAAAACTCCTCCAGTTCGGCCACGCGCCTTTGTTGAGCACATTACAAATGTACCTGTAAGAAACTACGACAGAAATTCAGGGTATTGGCTGCTCTAGCACCTGAGCATTAGGCAACCCCTTCGACACTCATTACGTGGGGTTTCCATAACTTGAGGTGGAAGAGCAGCCTCGAGACTGAATTGGCGTCGAAGTTTCTGACATTTACATTTTCAAACAGCTAAACAAAAGTGCATGGGTGACACTGAGGTTGTTGCCAAATTGGAGGAGCCTTAGAGGAAACTTATGCCATTTTGTTCACGCACACATTAATGGAGCAGCCTGTCATGATCACGCCACAGGAAGATGCAAAACAGGAGCACTGAAAAAGCATAAACCCTCTTTGCTACTCAGGATCACGTCAAAATTTCGCTGAACGGTTTTGGACGGTGTTTAGTGGTTCCACCCTGCATACTGGAACAAAAATTGCTGGCGCATTACGCTCCAAAAAGGTCAGATCACGTTCAATATGGCTGCATCCTGACGATGTTTCTAGCGTAGAGCTGAAACGCCCAGGAGGTGGCAGCACTGTCGAACGTTGTCGAGAACGTCGTATTTTTGGCCACCGCACTACGAACTGTAGTTTTCGGTCGCGACATGTGTGGGAATCAACGTCCCAGGGAAAGCCTTTATGGCGTACTCTGAGGCTTTTTCGTGTCGATTGCGAGCGGTTGTGCACATGAAATGTTTTTCTCGGCCACTCATAAGGGAAACTTGATTTCAATGCCGGGTGTCGCGGTTCTGTTCTCCATCGAAAAGGCGTCAAAAAAAGGGGAGAACTGTGGGTAATAGGAGATATGACGAGCTTGCTATCGTGTGACAAGTGCACAGTGGCTTTGGCAGAATTGTAGTAAAAATTTGGTGCCAATGTCATGTCATTAACCCGCCTTATAGCTCATATGAACCTCTGTGCTGTGGCCTTTTCGTAGCAGCATCTTGCTGTTTGAAGCGTCGCAGAGCCCATGAGCAATGTACTAGGGCGCCAGCCTTTTGCATCTTTACAGGGGAATGTTGTAGACATCTTTGAGCCAAATTTCAAACTTACGTTTCGGACTGAAAGACAATTATAGGGTTTCGGAAAAGTGTGCCTTTAATTTTGTTGCACAGATTAGGTAACGAATCCTAATTCGTAAGATAGCTATGAAAGATGTGTGTACAAGGCACGTTACTTTTACTCGGATCTGTCTATACGGCTACGTAATGACGTTAGCAATCTGCAAGGAGCTTGCGTTGCCCGAAAGCCGAGCGACTTTGGAGGTAACGTACGTTGTTGACGAAAATTATGCCCAGTGCATCTGATACTACTGACCACTGAAACTGCTACACCATGAAGATGACGTGCCACAGACGGGAAATTTAGCCGACAGGAAGAAGATGCTGTGATATGCAAATATTTAGCTTTTCAGAGCATTCACACAAGGTTGGCGCCGGTGGCGGAACCTACAACGTGGTGACATGAGGAAAGTTTCCAACCGATTGCTCATACTCAAACAGCAGTTGACCGGCATTGGCTGGTGAAACATTGTTGTGATGCCTCGTGTAAGGAGGACAAATGCGTACCTTCACGTTTCCGACATTGATAAAGATCGGATTGTAGCCTATCGCGATTGCGGTTTATCGTATCCCGACATTGCTACTCGCGTTGGACGAGATCCAATGACTGTTAGCAGAATACGGAATCGGTGGGTTCAGGAGGGTAATACGGAACGCCGTGCTGGATCCCAACGGCCTCGTATCACTAACAGTCGATATGACAGGCATCTTATCCGCATGGCTGTAACGGATCGTGCAGCCACGTCTCGATCCCTGAGTCAACAGATGGGGACGTTTGCAAGACAACAACCATATGCACGAACAGTTCGACGAAGTTTGCAGCAGCATGGACCATCGGCTCGGAGACCATGGCTGCGGTTACCCTTGACGCTGCATCACAGACAGGAGCGTCTGCGATGGTGTACTCAACGACGAACCTGGGTGCACGAATGGCGAAACGTCATTTTTTCGGATGAATCCAGGTTCTGTTTACAACATCATGATGGTCGCATCCGTGTTTGGCGACATCGCGGTGAACCTACATTGGAAGCGTGTATTCGTCATCGCCATACTGGGGTATCACCCGGCGTGATGGAATTGGGTGCCATTGGTTAGACGTCTCGATCGCCTCTTGTTCACATTGACGGCACTTTGAACAGTGGACGTTACATTTCAGATGTGTTACGACCCGTGGCTCCACCCTTCTTCATTCGATACCTGCGAAACCCTACATTTCAGCAGGATAATGCACGACCGGAGGTCCTGTACGGGCCTTTCTGGATACAGAAAATGTTCGACTGCTGCCCTGGCCAGCACATTCTCCAGATCTCTCACCAATTGAAATGTCTGGTCAATGTTGGCCGAGCAACTGGCTCGTCCAGTCACTACTCTTGACGAACTGTGGTATCGTGTTGAAGCTGCATTGGTTACACGTCTCGGTCACGTCTTGTTCCCACTGTCGGCACTTTGAACAGTGGACGTTACATTTCACATGTGTTACGAACCGTGGCTCTACCCTTCATTCGATCCCTGCGATGGTGTACTCAACGACGAACGTGGGTGCACGAATGCCAAAACGTCATTTTTTCGGATGAATCCAGGTTTATGTTTTACAGCATCATGATGGTCGCATCCGTGTTTGGCGACATGGCAGTGAACACAGCATCTATGCACCCAAATAGTGTGAAAATGTAATCACCTGTCAGTTCTAGTATAATATATTTGTCCAATGAATACCAGTTCATCATCTGCATTTCTTCTTGGAGTAGCAATTTCAATGGCCAGTAGTGTACTACGTTCTGAAGGCAGTGGCTGTGGCGCTGCTTGTGGCCAGGCACGTGTGGACTCACCGTGAGGTCGCTGGCGGCCGGCGCGAAGTAGCGGATGGGGCTCTTGACGCGGCTCATGTAGGCGACGGGCGCCAGACTGAACATGGCGCGCACCTTGTCGTTCATGTCGGGCCGCTCCGAGCCCATCACGTAGAACATGGTGGTGCCCATGGAGTGGCCCACGTAGAACAGCTGCGGGCAGCCCGTCTCGCGCAGCACGTGCCCGATCACCGCCGGCACGTCGTACACGCCCATCTCGTGCCAGCTGCGACAACACAACGCCAGCTCACAGCGCCGCCAAAAGTAGCCGCTCTGGCAGACTACCTCTTCCAGGGGCAGCGGTCTCCACGACATGTTGTCGACAGCGAAAGCTCCCGCCCAACTCTACCATCTTATATGTTTCCGAAACGAAACAAAATGTGAGAAATGCAATTACTCGAGGATGCACCTGTCTGAAGGGGACCCGCCAGGTTAGCCGAGAGCGCAGAAAAGATGCATTGCTCAGGGAGGTAGCATGAAAAGAAAGTTCATAGTTTCTTATTGAACTGGTCAAAGGAGAGTGGAGAGCCATTGCCAAAACAGTTTAAAGATGGCCAACGACAGAAAAGCGTTCCAGATGTTCCATTCTGTGAAGTATGTAATGTTGCCCTTACGTCAACTGCACATGCGGAGCAGCACTACATGGCACGCAATCACTGAATAGCACTTGCAGGCCATGCTGCAGCGAAAACAAAGGTAGAACAGTGTGCAGTTCCTGCTAATGATCAGACGGGAACATTTGGGATTGGTACACAGTTTCAGCCATGGTCAAATGCAGATCCACTAGCGCTTAAAGCACCTGAACCAGATTCACCAATTCAGAAAACCAAGAAGTTTTTCTGTGAACTTTGTAAAGTGGCCGCCACTTCACAAGACCAGTTGGATATGCACTTACGGGGTGCGAAACACAGAAAAGTCGAACTTGCAAATAAACAGAGATCAACTGTGACAAGTACAACTCCACAGGCTACTCAGTCAGATTCAATTCTTGCAAGTGTGATACAGAATGAAGATGGCACACAGAGTTTGGTGGGAAAAACTATTCTATTTATAGAACACCATCTGGTTATTATTATTGCCAGCTATGTAATTTAACATTAAACTCTGAAGCACAGTTCATTCAGCATTGTGAAAGTAAGAAACACATGGTTAAAACAGCAACAGCGAAAAAGCCTGTTGGCAGCCCTTTGAAAGCTGGCAATTTTGTTGCCTAATTTAGTGTTACATATGGTTATACATGTTATTTTTTGTTTATCTTCACCCGTTATTCAGAAGTAGGTTCAGATTTTGCACTTTTAAAAGTCTGAGTTTTTGACAAAGTACAAAACAAAATGAGTTAAACAGGTTTTTCTACCAAACAAGATAGTAAGAAAAACATAAGGTAACAGTATTATTACTACAGTGTGTTATATCACTTGCATCCAGTTGAAACAGGAGTGGAAAACATTTCTGTATACAGTAGTACTCATTTTATATTTATTACAGGGTATGAAACGTAACAGTTTCTTGATACATGAAAATGCTGAGCTTTACCTTGAAGTGCGCAGACTGCGTCAGAAACTTGAGGGGGGGGGGGGGGGGGAGGAAGAGCGCTAATGCGCTGCTTCCTGTACTCGGGTAGCCGCACCGGCCCCAGATCGAATCCGCCCGGCGGCTTAACGACGGAGGCCGGTGTGCCGGCCAGCTTGGATGTGGTTTTTAGGCGGTTTTCCACATCCCACTAGGTGAATACCAGGCTGGTCCTCACATGCCGCCTCAGTTACACGGCTCGCAGACATCTGAACACATTCACACTATTCCATGAATCACACTAGACACAGACAGTTGGGGTACACTAATTCCATCCCCCGGCAGGAAGGGCATCCGGCCACCCCTTAAATTAACCTAGCCAAATCCGATTAACCATGCCGACCCTGCATCATTGTGGGAAACAGGCACAAGCAAAAGAAAGAAAGAAAGAAAGAAAGCACCTGTCTGAAGGGCTCACACAATGTCAAGGTATATACAATCCATAAATGTAAACAAACATCACTTTCAACACGAAGTTACGTTTTTTTAAACGGTACATGTAAGTTTTTTACGGACCTGGAAACTAGAGGTACTATCAGCAACGGCACACTTGTTTTCACTTTTCCAAGCCACATACCTTCTGAAATGCGTAGACTTTAAAGGATAGCAACGGCACCACACTTTCTGGTGTAATGCGCAGAGCGAATGTCGTCTACAGTAGTGGTTCCCAACAGGTGGTCCGTGGACCCCCAAGGGTCCGCAAGCTATGCCATAGGAGTCCGCAAGATGCTATTAGAATAAAAAATATATTAAATATATTTCGTATGATAACAGATTTTTTGTTTTGGCCATATCCTGCATGAGCAGTTTTAAGCTCAATGTATTTTCAATAATGAATACGTCAATGTTTTTTCTAAGTACCAAAAATAGAAAACGTATAAAAAGACTCTTAATTTGGCTTTTTTAGGTGCTTGATACTGTAATATGACAAGGTACCAATCATGCTTGATGAGGGTGTCCTCGAGAAAATTTTGTTGGGAACCCCTGGTCTACAGCATGCTTCAGGACAGTACAGGCAACCCGCATTACGGCATCACACGATTATGGCGAAAACTGTGGCACCACTTACATTATTTAAAATCTACATATTCCAGACGGTATAAGTTTTTGAGCGGTGAAACCAATTCGGCTATCACTAACTGTACCTCTAGTTTTCACTTCACTGGAAAAAAAACATACAATGTGCTATTTAAAAATAAAACGTAACTTTGTGTTGAAAGTGGTTTGTTTACGTGTACTATTCATGCCCATTGTGTGAGTCCTGACGTAGGTGCATCACTGGCCAATTACAATTTTCACATTTTGTCTCCTTTCGGAAATATATATGGTGGCGAAGCTATGTGGGACATACTGCGTATTCATTAATGCAAGACCGCTTCAGTTGCTGATACCTACTATTTTCAAGTCCACGATTGACCTCAGCCTTCACATTCAGCCTGTCTTCAAGGGGATCTGAAACTCCCAGTCTTAAGATATAATGGATCTAAAAATACTGTAAGTAATAGCTTGTAACAAAGGACGCTTACATACGTACACCATAAGTTAAAATATATATATTACACTGTGCTATTGTGAATCAACGTCTCGCTTTTCTCAGACGACGTCTGAAAGCCACAGATCAAGGCAGTACAATAGAAGCGGTATTTCTTGACTCCAGAAAAGCATTTGAATAAAAAGTACCACGCTTACACTTGTTATCGAATGTAAGCTCTAATGGGGCATCAAACGACATTTGTGACTGGACTGAGGATTTCTTGGTTGAGAGGACGCAGCATCCTTCTCGTCTTTTGGATGAAAAGACATCGACAGATGTAGTAGTAACTTCAGGTGAGCCCTAGAAAAGTGTTTTAGGGCCTTTGCTATTCACGTTGCATACACTCTAAGAAAAAAGAAGAAAAAAAGCGAAGAAATTATCGTAACGGTATGGAAATCGGTAGATGTGATGTGCAGACAAACCAATGATTGCAATTTCAGAAAAATTGGATGATATATTCTAGTGAAGAAGCTACACCAATTGAGCAAGTGAGTAACGCGTTACTCCATCTCCAGCCCTTATGCAAGCAGTTATCGTGCCGAATTCTGTCCAAGCGGCGTGTTAAATAGCCAAAATCTCGAGATGACTGGTGGGCCCTGTCCATAATGCTTCAAACGTTCTCGGCTGGGGAGGTATCCGGCGTTCTTGTTGGCCAAGGCAGGGTTTGGGAAGCACAAGGACAACCAGCAGAAACTCTCGCGGTGTACGGGTGGGCATTATCTTGTTGAAACGTATGGCCAGGAGGGCTTACCATGAAGGGTAACAAAACGAAACGTAGAATATCGTCGATGTACAGCCGCGCTGTAAGAATGCCGCGGTTGACAACCAAAGGCGTCCTGCTATGAAAAGAAATGGCAGCCCAGACCATCACTCCTGGTTGGTGGGCTGTATTGCAGGCGACAGTCAGGCTGGTATCCCACGTCCCCAAACACGTCTTGGCAGGTCGTCGGGGCTCAGTTCGGAGCGGGACTCATCACTGGAGACAATTCTACTCCAGTCAATGAGATTCTAGGCCGAAGAGACATCTCAGCACTGGGGTACCAGCCCAACAGCACAGGAGTCATGGTCGTGGCTGCCATTTCTTTCCATAGCACGAGCCCTTACGTTATCATCCAATGCAGCCTTCAGCACAGCGACACGTCAACGATGTTCTACGCCCCGTTCTTTTTGCCCTTCAAGACAAGCCAGCCTGGGCTTACATTTCACCAAGATAATGCCCACCCGCAGACGGCGAAAGTTTTTTTCTTTTGCTTTTGTTTGTACTTGACAAACTCTAATTTGTACAGCCAGGTCGCCGGATCTCTCCCAATTTGGGAACGTTTGGAGCACTATGGACAGTGTCCTCCAACAATCTCGTCAATTTGAGGATATAACGTGCCAATTGGACAGAATTTGGCATGATACCCCACAGGAGAATGGCCAGCAACTATATCAATGAATGCTAAGCCGATTAACTGCTTACTTAATGGCCAGAGGTGGATCAACGTGTTATTGACTTGCTTTATTTGTGAAACTCTTTCTCTTGAATAAATCATACAATTTTTCTGTAATTGTAATCATTTGTTTGTCTGTTCATGTACATGTACATCATATTTACAGATTTCCGTCTGGTTCGGATAATTCTGTCATGGTATGTTGATTTTTTTTTGTCTTAGAGTGTAAATACGGGCTATTTTGTGTGTTTCGTTAACGTGTTTCTTCGATGTAGTTAGTCCGTTTTATTTTTCGCTCCTTACATAAACATGGGTCGGGAAAAACTTTGTTTCCATGTTACAGCTCATTTTCTACTACACTTCATGATGACGTCAATGATGGGAAACACTCGGAAACGGAACTTACCAGTATTACGTGAAACGTTTCCTTACATGATATTTTCGAAATGTCTTCTTCGTTACAGTATGAAACACTTTCGTAAGTGATGTGTTTTGAACGCCTTCCGTTAGCAGTGGTACCTGCAGTGAATCCCTGATGTGCTGATGTATCTCTGGAGAATGGGGTTATCAACAAATATTTTCTTTCAAAATTTTGGCCGGCACTGTTTGTGGCTGTTTGTTATAGTCTTACGTTCTTCCACCCAGGTTAAACAGAGAAACTTACCATACCTTCTTAGAGTAAACTGCACCTGTTCTGCTAGAACAAGTGCGTTTACGAGTGCGACAAAGGTCGTACCTCATGCACGGTGGAGCTGCTCCTCAGTTCATTGTTAATATTCGTAGGCTTCCAAATAACAGATTCTCTGATACGTAGAGCTGGAAGAATGCGATAGCCTCAACGCTCTTCGGACCTAAATCCACCAGACTTTTATTTGTGACGGTATTTGAAAGTTTTTGTGTACAGAACCACCGTACGAGAGGTACAGAATCTTCTTGTTCGCATTGTGAAAGGCTGTGAAACAATACACAATTCTCCAGTGATTCATCAGTGCATCAGGGATTCAATGCGACAGCGGGTTGATGCAAGTATCCCTTCTAACGGAGGGCATTCAAAACATTTCACTTAGGAAGGTGTCACGGAGAGGGTTTGTTGAACATTTTACGTCAGAAAGCGTTTCATGTAAAGCTGGTACGTTCGATTTCTGTATGTTCCCCATCATTTATGTCATCATGAAGGGAAGTAGAAAATGAGCTTTAACATAGAAATAAAGCGTGTCCGGATCCATGTCCGCATAATATATCTCCTTCCTCTACGTGGGGAGAATGTTTCCTGAAAGTTCGGTCATTGCTTTTTGATACACCCTGTATGTTTTGTTGTGGCTAAGCAAGTCAGACTAATAATCTTCTGAAACTTCAGCCACACTTCTTTGTTATATCATGTACATTTTGTTGTGGCTAAGCTTGCAAAGTTGGTAATCTCCCTGCATTTCTACAATCGAATGCGCAAATCACACATGTTGTTGGCCGTAGGTCACAGGGCACAAGAAAGTGTAATGGGTTGATAGCCCTTGACTCCCGTGTTTTTGATGGTAAAGCAAAGCTGCCGACATCAATATAGAATTTGTGGAATACAGAGAGAGCCAAACAGACTTATAGAGTGATATTCTTGCTTAGTTCGGCCTGTTTGTGGTGTCTCAAGTGAAAATGGCATTGTTTAGAAGCTAATAAAGGCGGGACTATCAGGCACATTAAAGCCAGTTGGAATGATAGTGTGCAACGGTCCAGTTACGTACGTTTCCTTATTCCCCACTAAAATTTTTATTTCAGATGTCGTGAGAGGGTGATGGATTTTTAAACTGTTGCTGAATAATGGGAGAAGGATGTCATGTGGGAAACCATTTCTTTAATCATTTTCGAAACAAATTCTTTCACGTAATCTACAAGGACATTCGAGCCATCAGCCAGCTTCGCGTTCCGGGCGGGTGAATGCGGCGGAGTCGTTTAACAGTGATCTAAGAGGCAACGGCGTCCACAACTGGACTCTGTCACGGAAAACAGTCTTTGCATTGCACTCGTTCTAGACAGACGTGTTTACAGTTACGCCAGGATAGGGGTACTGCAGTTATCTTTAATATTTTTAAAGAGTTAGGCAGCTTAATACTTATAGGTGCATTGCCTGTCATGTGATTCAAAGAATATATTAGTAATTATAAATAAAATAGCCTTTGCCTCCAGGATGGTTTCATAACTTTTTCTATTACGTGATAGATTTCGGAACTTCCATTCTCATCTTCAGATGCATCTGTGCATTTAATAAAAATTTTGCCAAAAGTACGTTACATCAGTGCTTTTACAAGATGACAGTATTTTTCACTGAGTATATGTTACTAGTTGTCAAGTCTCCGGGACACAAAATTAGGGTAAATTTCGTACGTGTAAGTTGTAAGTCAGAATACACGTGGAACAACAATTACTCATAGTCCAGACGAAATAATAAGGGAATAATATTTTCGGCTATGGGACGTTGAGGCCATTACAAATTATTGGTAATCAGTTTACAGTTGGATTGCAACTTATTGTGGAAGTGTCTAACTAATCCCCACACATGTATGTCGTCGACAAGGAACAATTATACTGATCATAACTGAACATTAATCTGAAACGATACTGAGGTAATTGTAATGAAAAACTGTTTTATACTCCGTGGGATACATAGTCAAAGCATGAAATTAGGCGAATAATCGCCCGTATGATCGTCCTACTATAAAACAGAAGTTGCTAAAATCGCTACAGTTATCTTCTTTGACCCATGGTATAGTAATGAAAATTTACAGAATGAAGTATTAATACGATCAGTAATTTCTACTTGACATGTTAACCATCGCAATGTAATGCTGGCAGCTAACATTTCGTTTACTAGGAAGGAATAGTCACAGCGGAAATATCATCTTTAAAAAATTGAAACTTTTTTAAATTGAAAATCAGTACGATAAAACTGAGTGAACGTTATTCTGGAAGAGTAACTAGACAAAAATTCTATTCTGTGCCCCCTGGGCCACGTAGTCATATGCCTAAAACTAGTTTTTCATTATATCTTAGTATATTTTTGGATTAATATTCATTCTTGTTCAGTACAGAGGTTTTTGTCTACGCCATAAATGCCTATTGCTTGTGGAGAGTAGTTAGACACTCCTGGTATAACTGCTTTTAATTCAAAATTATTCGTTTAACATTTGGTTTGGGTATGTTTACTGTAAGTTCATCACTAAGAAAAGGACAATGTATATAAATAAACACTTTATCGATAAAATAAAACACGTAATAGTGCCCTAAGCTAAAATCAGTGACTTTCCGTGTTATTTTAAGATAAAATATGCAGTACCTTGAAAGTTAATTCATCACTACAATTATCTCATTACTGTCTTTTTCACTTTGACACGAATATCTGGAGGATGAAGGAATCTCTCTTAACAGCTTTCTGTTTCCTGAGTATTTATAAAATCTTATGCAGTTCAAGTATTTGGGACCAGGGTGCTTTTACAAAGAAAGATACGTTCTGTGTTAGCATTATGACTACTGGTAAATTTTCAACAGTTCGGAATACCAAAGAACACTAGATGCCTTATTGAATATACACACCACAAATCAGTTGTTGACTGATTTTGTTTCCTTTGATAGTCCTTCAAAAATTTTATAAAATTACAAAACTGATCGAAGCACGATGCACCAGTAACAGTTACATTTGTCTGTTCATTGACATACGTGATACAGGTTTCAACATCCTCCCAAATAGGAATTCGTGAGATCGGCATCCACTTGAATGGCCTGAGCTCCTGAACTATACATAACTGTCATCTCTTTGCCAAAACTGTCACATTCCTTAAGTGATCTTCTTCCCTTTTATTTGTAAGAATTGCCTTTATTTTTATAAAACAGAAATAGATTCAGATAGAGAATTAGATTCTTTCTCCAAGTTCGGAATATTATTGTTGAAAACTGACATCACTGTGTGAACAAACAACAACCTAGCTTCCCTTAGTTTAAAAAAAGTGGAAGCTTGAGTAAGAAAAGTAAGATTTAAATGCTGGAAACATATCAATCAACCTTTCATTGCAGGGAAATTGACAAAACCATCTAGTTTTTGTATGGTATAACAAATGATAGTACCTAACGTCCACAAAATCACTGTATGTACAGTATAAATGGAAAAGTAGGTGAATAATTTCAAAACATTTTAATCAATATCAGTGTTCAACCTGGAATCAAAAAACCATGTTGCCCACACGTACTTTCCTACCTATTCTGAATTCGATAACTTTTTATGTGGCTGAATACATTGTTCCCAGCAGCCCTTCCGATTCCACTGTAATTAGTGCTAGTATTATCACGAGCAAGATGGACAATTTTCTTTACTGTACCAAGTGTTTGTAATGTATCCTTTATATATGCGGCTGTTGTGTCTCATTATTCATTAAGCCTGAATTTCATTTCATTCAGTTTCATGTTGAACCCATGTACTTTGCTTTTAAAGTGTTGTATTAGAATATGGAACACTTTCGTAGTGCCATGGTTGCTCCTATGACTCTATTGAATGTGGTGGTAAAATAAATTTAACGGTATTTTCAGCTTTGGTGTGAGTACACGAAACTGCTTAGCAGTGATACAGTTTCTGTACAGAACTGTGTGTAATTTACTCGTGCAGCCCATTGACTTAAAGCTATAATAGTGACGAACTTGATGAAAAGCCAGATAATTTTCAGCTGGATATACTAAACCATTCTCTTTGCTTTGATATGGAAGTTTGAAAGTTGAGCTTGCACTCTGCAAATGTATCTTGTGTTTAGAATTGCTTTCAAGTGCGTCTGTAGCCAATGAACTTCAAAATAACGCGAGGTTATTAAACTTTATAATTATAAATACCTATTTGGATTAATATGGTCCAATTTCATCCCTTATGATACTTACATGACTTACCTTTATTAGCAATTGATCTGCTTCTTCCAGCAGGATAAATCGAAGTCACCTCGTGTTCATTTCTTCCTCTTTTGAATGATTTGTGTTTCCCCATAAGCACATCATTAAACAGTGACTCTTTTTGGCATTCTGTATTTAAGTTTTTAATTTAATACAAAAGACACATCACTATATCAAATAAACAACAAAACCTCAACCTCTATCTTCAAGGTTAGCAGAAGCTATACCAAAGAACATAATGTGGAAAACAGAACATACCGGTTGAATACAGGATAAACAACTTCCTAATAATGTCGCCTATGACACAAAAATAAACTTACAAAATCAAATATACATTATTTTCAAAATTAATACACTTGCATTTATTTACGATTAATTACAGCGATTAATTACAGAGTATGTATAGTAACCATAGGTTTGGGCTATGAGTAGTTGTAACTCCATGTACATTCTGAGTCAACATTACTGTAAAGTGACCTTGTGTCCCAGAGGCTTGACGATTTTTCTGTTATGTTGTATTTGGGTTCATGTAAGGTAGTCTTTGGAAAATTTTTTCTACGTGCACAGGTGGATTTGAAGATGGAAGTCCCTCCCCTCTCCCAACCTCCCCCCCCCCAACACCCCAAAAAAATTTGTGAAAATTTCCTGCAGCCAGAGACTACTTAATTTTTAATTATTTATCATATACGGCTGCGTCCCCAATATGCACTCCGATGGATAGTTAAAAAAAGTATATTATGTTCTAACTTAGTGAACAATAGTTCAAATTGCAGTAGTTTAAAAGATAAACGACTTTTGCACGCTGCACACTAACTTTTATATGTAATATTTCAGGACACCTACCCTGTAAACGAGGCGAGGTGTGCCTGAGAGCACAGATAAAAAAAAAGAGTAAATTGCAGCGTCCAATAGGCATTTTTGTTTTAAACTACTGGAATTTATACACAGCTGTCGCGAAAATGGCCGCGACAAGAAATAATTGTTTAACCTTACGCAGTAAACCGTAATGAGAGAATTACCATCTCATTTTGACTAATTTAGCAGTGTGCAGTTTCTTAATTACTGAGTGGAGCTGAGACAAGTATTATTCTTTGACTTGTCGTAGACGTAGCTGCGGAACATTTCACAGCAGTGAGATGGTTATTACACTGGTAAATTAATTTTACCACGAGATTTGTCATTATCGCCTTATTGCAGTGGTTCACTCGAGTGAAGTTATATGAACTTCAGCGCTCGAGATCTCAGGTCATTAACTAATTTTAAAATAAATTCAAGCGTTATTTCGAAGAAAGAGTGCCGCAACAAGTGAAGAAACGAATTTTCTCCGTCTGCATTTGAGCGGCAAGGGAAGAAGAAGATCACCGACGCCCTATGTTGAATTCGACACCTTTCTGCAGAGTCTCAGGAAGTGCGGGCATATGACGTTAAAGGTGGACCGTATGTCAGAAGTTACGCTCGCCGGCTGCTTTGGTCCTATTGATGAGGAACAGGCCATGTGCCAGCACTGGGGTTTTGTCCCCTGCATTCCGCCTCTCATCGTTACTAGCAACGCAAACATTTTAATAAACACTGCCGCATATCCATAAGACACAACAAACACACACTTCACGAAGGGAAATAGTCACTCTGTGTGTTTGTGTGTGTGTGTGTGTGTGTGTGTGTGTGTGTGTGTGTGTGTGTGTGTTGAGGAGGGGTCGGGGGGGGGGGGGGGGAAGGAGGGGAGGAACATTGGGTTGGACATTAACTTGGTAAAATTTGGGAAAATCCTGCTCTTAAACTGGCAGTACTGCTATGTTAGTAATGCTTAGTTATTGCGAAATAATGCAGTGCTACCGGATTCCCTGACTTTTAAAGACTCCTCACATCGGACTGAATACATCTGGTACGTACCTGAAGTCCCAGAAGCGAGAGTCGTGGATGGACATGTTGGAGTGGGCGCGAGAGTAAGTGTTGCCTCGGGAGTTCCCAATCCAGACGTCGTATCCCGCCTCATACAGCCGGTAAGCTGCGGAAGACACAACGCACGCATTAATCTACTCTTCCTTGTACTCTGGCATTCATAAAGGTCCGCCATAGACGTTCCAGAGACCTGGAACGAAAGGCAATTCTCTCTACGATGCCACCTTATTTCCTTACTGAAATCTCTGTTGATAATGACCTTTACATAAAAATGTGCGTACTATTGACTACGGTCATGCAGAAAATAATGTGTGTGTGTGTGTGTGTGTGTGTGTGTGTGTGTGTGTGTGAGGGAGAGAGAGAAAGAGATAGAGAAATTTGGATGGGTCATTCTGCCAACAGCACTATAGCACTTCTACCATATCAGTACTTGCGATATGCATACTGTTCGTTTTAAGACGTTACAGGAAGGAAAAAAAGTTCCAACACATGGAACATCAGCGACAAAAGTGAAACAATACTTAAGGCATCTAAAAGCGAAAAGCGCCTTCTTTAGCCGCAGCTGTCAATTAGGTACCGTATCCAGAAAACACACTGCATTTTACGAGTCACAAACGGTAACTCTCTCAAGTCTAGTGGTCCGTAATAATTTCTAAAAATTGTGCAGAAACGTCTTATGGGTCAATATTTTCCCGATTTTGCTAAACAATACGAGACGTGTTTAAAAAATAATGGGAATATTCTAATTTCACGAATCGTGTTAGTTCGATTAGCGCGAATTATTCGTTGTTGCGTTGGCAAGCATGTCTGAAAAATATCTGCAGAGTGTTAGCCATGTCGTATGTTTAGTCTCTTGTCAGCTGTCAAGAAAGTTATATTTGTTTGGTATTATCGCCGATTATTTATTTTGTATGAAAATGGATTACAGGTTTTGCAGTACATTTTGATAGCATAAAATGGTATAAGGGGAACAGAATTATGAGAAATTTAAAAAATCGCTCTTAGCAAGCCTGCTATGAGTACAACTCGGATTTAGAACTGTTGTGAGCAGTCCGAAGAAGATTGTGAAGGAGTTGAAGATGAGAAATTATCATGAAAGGTAGCCAAATCATATTCAAAGAAGTCACTGCTTCTGATGTAATATCCATTAGCTGATGCCATGAAATTGTTTCGGATTTATGGGTATGAAATGTGTGACAGCAAAATGTGTTCTAAAATTGTAGAATTTCTAGAAAAAGGAATGAAAGATGCTCAGAAGTATGTAGATGAAGTCAAGAACGGCGCAGAAGTGCTGAAACATGTCGTAGCTGCCGGCCGCGGTGGTCTAGCGGTTCTAGGCGCTCAGTCAGGAACAGTGCGACTGCTACGGTCGCAGGTTCGGATCCTGCCTCGGGCATGGATGTGTGTGCTGTCCTTAGGTTAGTTAGGTTTAAGTAGTTCTAAGTTCTAGGGGACTTGTGACCACAGATGTTGAGTCCCATAGTGCTCAGAGCCATTTGAACCATTTTTTTCGTGTCGTCACTGATTATGAAACATGGGTTTACGGATACGACATTGAAATTTAGGGTCAGTCATCTCAATGGATGCGTTCTGGATCGCCAAGGCCGAAAAAAAATTGACAAATGAGGTCAAATGTGAGGGCTATGCATTCTTCGATTTTTTAAGGGCATAGTGCGCCATGAGTTCTTGTTACAATGTTAGACAATCGATAAGGAGAAGTAATTACAAGTTACGCTACAGGGTGACACATGGGAGACGGGCGGTTTTGAACTGCGTAGTACTGAGGGCGCAGTGGTGGGAGGTGGTCGTGGTGGGGATAGTTCTGAGCCACACAAGACGCCATTTCATTTACTCAGTCACTGTGGAGCAGTGGGACTTGCAACGGCGAGCGTTTGTCTATGACAGTTTCGTGAGTCTATTATTGCTACGCAGCGATTTTTTCGTGCGCGGTTTAATGTCGGTCGACATGGAGCTTTTCCGAGCCGTAACACAATTCTCAGATGGCTGAAAAACTTCGGATCAACTGGAAACATACTGGATAAGAAGCATCCTGGCCCGAGACGCAGAGTAACGACACCAGAAAATTTTGAAAGGGTAAGGCAAGCGGCAGTCAGAAGCCCAGGACGGTCAGCTAGACGTCATGCTAGTGAGTTATGAATCAATCGAGAATCGGTTAGACGAATTTTGCATAAGGAATTAAAATTCCATCCCTACAAAATGGTCATTGTCCAACAACTTAAGGAAACTGATTTTGCTGTACGAGAAGACTTCGCTTACAGAATGCAAGTGATTTTGGGATCGAATGAAAATGAAATTTTATTGATGAGCGATGAAGCTCATTTTCATTTAAACGGGACCATGAAGAAGCAAAACCTATGTTACTAGCCTCCAGAGCATCCACACTTTATCCACCAGCGTCCTCTACACTCAGAAAAAGTAACAGTCTGGTTTGCTCTTGGCTCTGTTGGCATTATTGGACCTTATTTTTTTGAAGAGAACGGGGCCACAGTTACTGTTAAATCGATTCGTTACATTAGTATGCTTGAAACATTCTTGAAACCAGAACTAAGAAGACGACGAATCACTATAAAACGCATTTGGTTACAGCAGGATGGGGCAACATCGCACACTGCAAACACTTCAATGACAGTTCTTAGGCGCATGTTTCCTGGCCGGATTATCTCACGTTTTGGCAATGTTCCCTGGCCTCCCACGTCTCCCGACTTGTCAGTATGTGACTTTTTTTACTTGGGAGTACCTTAACAACTGTGTCTATAACCACAAACCACGAAATTTGGACGAGTTAAAGAATGCAATCATTCAAGAAATTGCTGCCATCCCTGCAGAGATTTTAGTCCGTGTGATGGAGGATTTTGAGAAGAGGCTTGAGTCCTGCATTCGAAATGATGGACATCACCTTGACAACATTATTTTTCACAAATAACTTTGTTATCTAAAATGGCAAATAATGAACTTTGATTTTGTATAAATAAACATGCATTAATTTTAAAGTTGGCTGAGTATTATTTCATTAAAAACCGCCCATCTCCCGTTGTCACCCTGTATATGAATGAGGAATGTCTGGTCCCTCAGATACTACGCCTACTTATAACTGATTCACTAGACGGGCAGTGGATCCACGTTCTTCAGTGCTGATGCAAAAGTACATCCGACCTCCTGCGGAAATCTCAGAGTAGTTAGCATGGAGGAAATGGTCTGAGGATAGATGGTGATCGCTGGGAGTGTAGGTCGGTCTTGAGGCGTGCCGGGATAGTCCTCGCAGTTGCGCTAGCTACCACTGTGTCCCAAATTGCACAGTGGTTAACGCACCTGCCTAGAGATCGTGGGTTCCAATACCGTTTCAGTGCACATTTCTCATTCGTCGCCTCTGATTCCGCGTAGTGTCCCGATGCAGCTGACATGAGAAACCGTTTCCTGTCTCCCCTCCAACTTCAGTTTACATAGATAAGTTCAACGCCGTTTTCACGAAGCAGTCCGAATAAAATCCCCGGATTTTTGGCAAAACAATTCACGGCTTTTTCAGAAGAAAGTGAATCTGCTCATATTACATCGCTTATTCGTAAACGTTTGGCCAGAAAGAAAATAGTAATGGCATCCCAGCCTCCATATTCTTGAAACGCGACCCCGTGTCAAAAAAATGGTTCAAATGGCTCTGAGCACTATGGGACTTAACATCGGAGGTCATCAGTCCCCTAGAACTTAGAACTACTTAAACCTAACTAACCTAAGGACATCACACACATCCATGCCCAAGACAGGATTCGAACCTGCGACCGTAGCGGTCACTCGGTTCCAAACTGAAGCGCTTAGAACCGCACGGCCACACCGGCCGGCGACCCCGTGTCACTTCTGTTCGTTCCTAGAAATAAAGAAAATCTTGAAAGGTCGTCGTTGTACAAACGTAGATGAGATTAAAGTCAAACGCTGAGAGTTAAAAATTGTCCGTAGAATCGAGTTACAGAAGTGTTTCGGAGATTGGTAAAAGTGCTGAAATGAATGTATAATATGTAGTGGGGATTATTTTGAAGGGGTTATTGTTAATGTGGACGTACAAATGAAATTATTTCCAAAAGACTATAATTTACCATTATTTTTGAACGTATTTCCTACATACCAAACGCACAGGCTGCGGGTGTAGACACGATCAAGAATTAAATGCGTGTCTCTCGGAGGGCAGTCTACTTATCATCTGACTAAGTGCAGCGAGCTATGAACAGTAAGGGTTATTACTGCATGCATTAAAATTGTTTACAAATAAACTCTACGACAGGAAAATTAACGGCTTGTGTCACGAAATAATCGAAGATACTACTACCCTTTGAGGTAATATTATCGAGTAAAGAAGCTAGAGTTCAATGGAGCACTGAATGATTGGTATCAAACAAGTCACCAGGAAAGAAGAGGGACTGAAAATAGAACAATGTTTTTAAGGAGATTAGTTCTGAGAAGAACTCAATAGACGAGATGAACGAAATAAGATAATGCTGAATGGACGCTGCAGGAGAAGAATGATGTGACTATTGAAATATTTCGTCAGCAAAAGTGATCACCTAGTACGACATACTGATTTAGAATGGGAAAGACGTTTCTGAAAATGAAGATCGGTATTACAGCCTTGTGTTGCAGAGAAACGTCAACTGTAGCGAACCAGTGTAAATGGAAACTGCAACATTCGAATTGTGATACTGAAGAAGAACAAGGAGGAGTAGAATGGTTCAAATGGCTCTGAGCACTATGGGACTTAACATCTATGGTCATCAGTCCCGTAGAACTTAGAACTACTGAAACCTAACTACATTACACAACACCCAGTCATCACGAGGCAGAAAAAAATCCCTGACCCCGCCGGGAATCGAACCCGGGAACCCGGGCGCGGGAAGCGAGAACGCTACCGCACGACCACGAGCTGCGGACGGAGAAGTAGATATAGCAAATGAGAGGAAAGGAAGAAGTTATCTAAAAAAACGTACCCAGTAAAAAGGCTAAGTTATTGAGTGAAGTGCAAATACCTCCAGGGTCTTTGTCTGTAGGGACAGATAAAGATTAGAATGAGCAAAACAGTTTAATGAAGACTTTAAGTGCTGTCTGTGTGCAGGCATCAAAATATTATCAAAAAACAGAAATGAATGGAATGTGGCTTCACGAAAATCGAAGAAACGACAGCTGCAGACGACAGTAGATAATATAGGGTGAGTGAAAAAGGACTTAACAACTTTGGAATCGTATAGAAATTTATTGAGATAACTTACGGAATAGGTAGATGTGTCATTTTGTAGCGAAGAACCTCAAGTTTCACATAAAAGAGTCAAGTGTCATTTCGGTTCGATATGAGTGCAATTTATGATGCGGCAAACACCCCACCGGTAATCAATTTCTTTCCACACTCATCGCAGCAAATCGGGCATTACTTGTGCTACGGCAGTGTAGCTTCGATTTTTCATGTCAGCTAAATTGTTTGGTAGGCGAGGAACATACATATGATCTGTAGTGAAACGCCAGAGAAAGAAATCCAGTCGTGTCCGGTCTGAGCGAGGTGGCCATGCGACTTCACGGCCAATCCGTCGACCTGGGAAGCGGTTATCGAAGAAACCTCGAACTTCTGTTCATGACGTGTCTGTCTACGATAGCGTCAACTGCTTCGTATTTTGTTAAACGTATACCATAGGCAATATTCCACTTACCGTGATAGGCGTCCGATGTAATGGTCCTGAAGCAAGGCTAGTTTTCGTAACTAGAATAACCTTGTCCAGCAGCTTACAGTTGATTTGCTTCACATTGCTCGACATAGGGCCAGTGCGGGTACAAAGGTTGCCCCACAACTGACAGCTTGTTTTTGTACGTTTACACAAGTTTTCGTAATTGGGAATCGATCAAGCCTCAAGCAGCCAGGCGCGACCCCAGAGAGTGGGTTACGAGGATCGAAACACCGCCTAGCCCCTCCCCCCCCCCCCCCCCCCCAAAAAAAAAAAAAAAAAAAACTTTTAGAAAGCGTTTATATTTTTTACATATGTCAGTTCATATATTTCGCAGATAACGTTTGGAGAATAAAGTAGCGTGAAAACTAAGACTCTCGACACTGGCAAGGAATTCTATAAATTAAAAGCTATGTTTTACAGAAGATCTTACTTGTGCCAGAATGAGATTTTCACTCTGCAGCGGAGTGTACGCTGATATGAAACTTCCTGGTAGATTAAAACTGTGTGCCCGACCGAGACTCGAACTCGAGACCAATGCCTTTCGCGGGCAAGGGCTCTACCAGCGGAGCTACCGAAGCACGACTCACGGCCCGTACTCACAGCTTTACTTCTGCCAGTATCTCGTCTCCTACCTTCCAAACTTTACAGAAGCTCTCCTGCGAACCTTGCAGAACTAGCACTCCTGAAGGAAAGGATATTTCGGAGACATGGCTTAGCCACAGCCTGGGGGATGTTTCCAGAATGAGATTTTCACTCTGCAGCGGAGAGCTTCTGTAAAGTTTGGAAGGTAGGAGACGAGATACCGGCAGAAGTAAAGCTGTGAGTACCGGACGTGAGTCGTGCTTCGGTGGCTCAGTTGGTAGAGTACTTGCCCGCGAAAGGCATTGGTCCCGAGTTCGAGTCTCGGTCGGGCACACAGGTTTAATCTGCCAGGAAGTTTCATCTTGCTTGTGGCTTTTGTGAGCTTCTGTTCAGGTGGATTGTCTTTGGCAAAGGCGCACATTCATAAGGTGACCGGACCTGCTGTCAACAGTAGATTCTGCACGTTTCCTGAGTCCACAGATGGAAGAGGCAAACCACAGAAGCCTGAGTGTGGAAGACAGAAGGGAAATACACTCAACAAGTTAGACATGGTCGCGTATACAAACAGTGATCCAATATGTCAAATGTTTTTTTTATTCCAGTCTTTGATCACAATATGAATTCTTTAGACGATGACCGGTTTCAGTCCTCAATGACTGAGGATGGTCATTACGCACTGAAACCGGTCATCGTCTAAACAATTCATATTGTGACCAAAGTCTGGAATAAAAAAAAAATTTGGAAATACATTCCACTAAGGAAAAAAATCCCAAAAGACTGGCTTCCCAAATGTCCGTGCAAACTACTGAAGAACAGCATCCCCGCAGACCTGTATTCACAGTCGTAGTCTTAAGTGAAATACTGATAATGGTAAGAGCGCACTTCCGTTAATGTAGAAATTGTGATATTGTGACAGTTATTTTCTATTTCATTTCTTAAATAAACTTTTGAATGACGCATGTGCTTCTCAAATTTTCGGTCGAATATTTCTCCGAGGCTACATTTCTCTGAATTTCTTGAACATTGTGCTACAGCAGTGTCTTAATCACCGATGTAAAGAAACGATTATTATAGCAACACATTTTTATAATTTATTGTAATGCAACTATTATAGTACACTATGAATGTTATCATGTGTCTCCAAAATAGTAAATAATATAGTTAAGAACAGGATGAAAGTAAAGGTGGAAAAGTATGTTGCAGAAGAGGAATTTGAATTTAGAGAAGGTAGAGGAACAAGGGGGTTGAAATTTTAGCCTTGCGCATGCTTTGAGAGAGAAGGATGGGTATGAATACATGGACTTACCTTACTTCAATTGGCCTAGAAAGGACTTTTGACAATCTGAACTGGGAGCTACTCTTTAGAACTACGAAGAAAATAGCACTGGATTGGAAGGATAGAAGAATGAGTAATGAGCTGCATTAGAACCAAGCCACAAAAATAGATATCAGTGACGTAGGAGAAGCCAGGAGTAGAAAAGAAGTTCGATGAGGAACCAAAGCACAAAAATAAAGATAACTGAGGTAGAGGAAGAGGCCAGGATTAAAAAAGAAGTTAGACGAGGACATACTGATTTAATGTGATCATTGAGGAAACTACTCAGATTATGAAGGAGAAGACAAAGGGAGTAAAAATCCGTGATAACGTGTCATATTTGCTGATAACAATGAAGTAGTTGCAGACTGCAGAAAAGAAATGAACAGAATGTTGCAAGTCCTGTGAGACTCTATTAAACTATGGAAATAAGACTGAACAAACGGAAAACAAACGTAAATTGTAGCGAGGAAAAATACGGGAGGAATTAAAACCAATGTAAAAACTAATGATGACAGAATTGTTTAGTTGAAACAACTTGATAGTATCAGGGAGACCGAAAAGTTATGTCATTTCTGGACACGGCGGTAGTCATTTGTCGTTTATCTGTTAATTGTGTATTTCAAAGTCGTGCTAAAGACATTTTAATGTCGCAGTGACTTGTTCCCTCGTAAATAATTAAATTTTGATTTTTTTTGACATTTATGGCGAAATGTCTACTCTAATACCAGGAGAGGTACATATCCGGCATTGTATGCTTCTTGAGTTTCACAAGGATAGTACAGCAACAGTTGCTACCAAAAACGTTGGGATGCTTATTTAAGTGCATTAGACGTTCGTGAATGCAAAAAAGTCATTTTCAAAGTTGAAATCCGGTAATTTTGGTCTTTCCGACTCGTATCGACGAGGAAGAGCAACGACTTTAGAGGACGCCATGTTAAGGTTGGAAGTGGAAGCAAATCCGTGTCGTAGAATACGTTTTGTTAAAAGCCACGACCGGTTCCTTGCCACTAGAAGACGTATCCTCAAGTGATAAAGAAAGACCCTTTTTAATACGTCACCTCCGAAAGGAGGCACTCCTGTGTGTTTGGTGGGGCATTCGCAGGGTCGTTTATTTTGAACTGCGTAATCCTCGACAAACTATAAATGCAGACCTTTTCTGTGAACAGCTGGATGGAGGAAATCCATCTTTAACTCAAAATCGCCCAGCGATTCTCAACGGGGAAGGCGTTATTCCGCAACACAATAATGGAAGACCGCACTGCGCAAGACGAACCCCGGGATAAATTAATGAATTGTAATGGGAGGTATTGCCGCACACACCATATTCTCTCTATATTGCGCCATCGGATTTCCCTTTATTCCGATCGCTACAACAGTTCATAAGTGGCAAAAAATCTGAAAACGTGGATGATGTCCAAAATGCCATCTCCAGATAATTTGCTGGGAAACCGATTGATTTTTATCGATCCGTTATCCAAAATTTGCTCCTAGATAGGAAAAAGAGTGTTGATAACTAGGGTGATTACATCTCTGATTAATGTGTGCAATGTAATGTAAAAAACGGCACTACTTTTCGAGTCCCCAAGAGTAGCGAAAAACATTTTAACCAGCAAATATACGAATATAGATGTCAGAAAATCTTTTTCTAGAATCATTTGTATTCAATACACGGCTGTATGCAAGTAGCAGTTGGACTCTGGATAAATTGGATAGGAATCGAATGAAAGCTAATGAAGTGTTGGTGTTGTGTCTAGACAAGACAGCCTAGACACAATGAGAGGAAGCCGAAAGGCACGCGCTTAAACTCACGCAGGCTGGCTTGAGGTCTGAAACAGGATACGTAATGAATGCTATAAAGAAAAGTACGCAGCTTCTGGAATACTTAACTTTAATCCATAATTGTAGAACATCGGTCTGTCGGTACAGGCTTTATAAGATAACCAGAAAAAGATAAATGGCGCCTTGCTAGGTCGTAGCAATTGACGTAGCTGAAGGCTATGCTAATTATCGTCTAGGCCATTGAGATCGTTATTGTCAGTGAACCATTCCTATGAACGTCGGCTGTACAACTGGGGCGAGTGCCAGGACGTTTCTCTAGACCTGCCCTGTGGTGGCGCTCGGTCTGCAATTGCTGATAGTGGCGACACGCGGGTCCGACGTATACTACCAGACCGCGGCCGATTTAAAAGCTACCACCTAGCAAGTGTGGTGTCTGGCGGTGACACCACAGTTGGGTATGACGAAAAATGAACGAGCTCCACAAAAAGAAAAAAGGGAAACAAGCTGGATGTCAAGGGAAGTCAACGTAAAGAGAAACTTCTCAAAAGAAATGGAAAACAGAAGGATGTGAATACATTTTGCAGCACTGTGTAGGTTCAGTAGAGGAACCATTCACAGATGGTGACTGTCAGCATGAGAATTCGCCCGTTTATGAGACAGCATCTGTGAGCCAGTGGTTTGTTGAAATGGACTGGCCTGCTAGAGTCCCAACCTGAACCCAGCGGAGTGCCTTTGGGATGAGTCAGAAAGTAAATTTCGCTGCAGACCCCAGTGTGCAGCATCACTGCCTTCCAGAACGAACTTTTCACTCTGCAACGGAGTGTGCGCTGATATGAAACTTCCTGGCAGATTAAAACTGTGTGCCAGAACGAGAATCGAACTCAGGACCTATGTCGCAGGTAAGTGCTCTACCAACTTTTTATGTTAATTTTTTTATACTGAGTACGGAAGGAAGGAACAAACACAAAGAAACGCTTTTGGAACTCGCCACATGCGTCGTCGATACTCCACGAGCACCGCAGCCTACCAACTTTCTTTTTAGTGAAGCAGAACAGTCAGTGTCAGGCTTGAAGAGGCAATAAGGGAAAGGGTCGAACCCCGAGGACTGGCCACGGTGTCTCCCCCTTCCCACCATGAAAGTGCTCCGTCACAATGTTTTATTTTATTTTTTATATGAATTAAATGGAGCCATACCACAAAAATTGTGACACCATGTGAACTGAAAAAGATCCATCTTACCCGCTGGGAACAACTTACCGAAACGGGCGGCCGGTAAGAGGCGGTCGTCATTTCGACGGTCATCGCCAGTCGTCAGCCATCGGGTTGTCATGGGTCGCTGCATACAGTCACAGAGTATTTTTGTTACCGTACGGGGATCGTCGAAACATCTTGCTTGCAGTTCAACGTTTTCTCACACCCGGCGCACCACAGCTGGGCGGTGGGTCCATGAACGACGACTCCAAATACCGGATGATCAAAAAGTCAGTATAAATTCGAAAACTGAATAAATCACGGAATAATGTAGATAGAGAGGTACAAATTGACACACATGCTTGGAAAGACATGGGGTTTTATTAGAACCAACAAAATACAAAAGTTCAAACAATGTCCGACACATGGCGCTTCATCTGATCAGAATAGCAATAATTAGCATAACAAAGTAAGACAAAGCAAAGATGATGTTCTTTACAGGAAATGCTCAATATGTCCACCATCATTCCTCAACAATAGCTGTAGCCGAGGAATAATGTTGCGAACAGCACTGTACAGCATGTCCAGAGTTATGGTGAGGCATTGGCGTCGGATGTTGTCCTTCAGCATCCCTAGAGACGTCGGTCGATCACGACACACTTGCGACTTCAGGTAACTCCAAAGCCAATAATCGCACGGACTGAGGTCTGGGGACCTGGGAGGCCAAGCATGACGAAAGTGGCGGCTGAACACACGATCATCACCAAACAACGCGCGCAAGAGACCTTTCACGCGTCTAGCAATATCGGGTGGAGCGCCATCCTGCATAAACATCGTAAGTTCCAGCAGGTATTTATCGGCCAGGCTGGGGATGATGCGATTCTGTAACATATCGGCGTACCTCTCACCCGTCACGGTAGCAGTGACTGACGTTTTGCTGTCCAGCGCCATCTGTTGGACATTTTGTGAACTTTCTTTTTTTTTGTTCTAATAAAACCCCATGTCATTCCAAGCATGAGTGTCAATTTTTACCTCTCTATCTAAATTATTCCGTGGTTTATTAAGTTTTCAAATTTATACTGACTTTTTGATCACCCGGTAGTTAGCAAATAGGTTCTTGTGCTGCATTCTCTTTGTTAAGACCTCGAACCAACTGAACTACCCACGCACGACTCACGACGCACCATTAGTATTGTGTATGAGGCGTAACTATGGATTCAGGAGGACGACGGTTCAATCCCGCGTCCGGCCATCCTGATTTAGGTTTTCCGTGATTTCCCTAAAGCGCTCCAGGCAAATGCCGGGATGGTTCCTTTGAAAGGGCACGGCCGACTTCCTTCCCCGTCCTTCCCAAATCCGATGAGACTGATGACCTCGCTGTCTATTCTCCTCCCCCAAAACAACCCAACCTAACCCGGAACTATGGGCGTCATGGAAAAAGGATGACCCGGCTGAGTCACGCAATTTGACTCTTAGTCTGATCACGAGGTGTGGCCAATTAATTTAACGCGCTAATCACGTACGCTGACGTGAGGATCAATGAACTATACTTGACGGGACGTATGTGGAACATCTTAGGTGATTAGAACGTTAACAGACAGGAATAGAATTAAATACTTAGCTTTAATTCAGCATCAGCGGTGAACGTCAATATTGACTTTGGACAACAATATTTACAAGTGCAGTTATAGACTGAACTGCGAATACTTCTTTACAATTCTGATTGCTTCACACATATAGATCAATTGTCAATGCATAAACTGTATGTGGCGCCTGGCTAGGTCGTAGCTACTGACTTAGCTGAAGGCTATGATAATTAGCGTCTCTGCAAATGAGATCTCTGGAGCTATAACAAGTGAACCATTCCTATTAAAGTCGGCTGTCGAACTGCGCTAGCTTGTCTCGTAACACCAGCCGAGTGGCGGCGCTCGGTCTGCTAGCGTCGACAGTTGCGACTCGCGATTCCGATCTGTACTGACGGACCGCGGCCGATTTGAAGGCTAAAACGTAGCAAGTGTGGTGCCTTGCGGTGATAACTCACTCACAGATCACTTCCGGCAGTCTGTCGTAATATTTCTGGCTTTTCAGCCATCATATTCGGCTATAAGAAGTTCTTTTTAGAGCAGTTGAGAAGGCAGTAGTGGCAAGATGACGTAGTGTGGCGTGAGGTACAGATGATCCATGGTGTGTTCGGTACGGGTATCGTGAGAAGGACCGCCTAAATTGTGGTTCTTCTCCCGGATTAGCTGCCGTGTTCGGAAGCTGCGCGTCACAATGGTAATATTCTATTATTAATATTTGAAAAATTAAACAGCGTGCCAGCCGGAGTGGCCGAGCGGTTTAGGCGCTCCAGTCTGCAACCGCGCGACCGCTACGGTCGCAGGTTCGAATCCTGCCTCGGGCATGGATGTGCGTGATGTCCTTAGGTTAGATAGGTTTAAGTAGTTCTAAGTTCTAGGGGACTGATGACCTCAGAAGTTGAGTCCGATAGTGCTCAGAGCCATTTTTTTATACAGCGTATTTACTTGAATTTCAAATTAAAGCATTCTCAATAGCATGCTATAATTACTTGGCAAGTATTAATGAAGCACTCCGTCTTCAGGCCACAAGTGGCCCATCGGGACCATCCGACCGCCGTGTCATCCTCACTTGAGGATGCGAATAGGAGGGGTGTGTAGTCACCACACCACTCGCCTAGTCGTTATGATGGTTTTCTGTGACCGGAGCCATTACTATTCGGTCGAGTAGCACCTCAATTGGCATCACGAGTGCACCCCGAACAAAGGCAACAGCGCATGGCGACCCGGATGGTCACTCATCCAAGTGCCGGCCACGCCCGACAGCGGTTAACTTCGGTGATGTGAGGGGAACCGGTGTATCCACTGCGGCAAGGCCGTTGCCTCAAGTGTTAATAACCAGCAGAATAATAAACAACTGCAAAACGAAAAGGTCGACGAAGCACTTCAGTGATCCTCGGATCGCTCCTAACTTGGATGGCGGGCGAAGTGGTTCGGCTGTAAGATCAGAGCCTGTTCGGCAATCCTGGAAGACAGAGATGTTGCCCGCTGCGGTATCAGTTAAGACTTAGTTAGCAATGTCTAGTGTGTAAGTCAGAGCTGGTACGGCAGTGTCGGAAGACAGAGATTATTAAGACTGGATGGTAATTTGGACATATAGTTGAGAACTGTGTGATACTAATTACGGAAATATGCAGTACAGTAATTTCCTGAAGAATAAAAATCACTCGTGAGTCTAAAAAGGAATGCAATTGCCAGTTTCTCGTGTTCTCCCAATAAAAAGCGAGTGGCATCCCGTTTAACAAATTGATTGGAAATTTAATTATTTCTAAGATAATACTTCTTCGCTAAGAGTTTCTTACAGCCTCAAGATTACGTATTCACGACCTACGTGCTGTTTTCTATGCAGGAGACAACTATACAAGACTGCAGGTTGGTGGACGTCTCTTGTTGTTGTTGTTGTTGTTGTGGTCTTCAATCCTGAGACTGGTTTGATGCAGCTCTCCATGCTACTCTATCCTGTGCAAGCTTCTTCATCTCCCAGTACTTACTGCAAGCTACATCCTTCTGAATCTGCTTAGTGTATTCATCTCTTGGTCTCGCTCTCTGATTTTTACCCTCCACGCTGCCCTCCAATGCTGAATTTGTGATCCCCTGATGCCTCAGAACGTGTCCTTCCAACCGGTCCCTTCTTCTTGTCACGTTGTGCCACAAACTCCTCTTCTCCCCAATTCTATTCAATACCTCCTCATTAGTTATGTGATTTACCCATCTAATCTTCAACATTCTTCTGTAGCACCACATTTCGAAAGCTTCTATTCTCTTCTTGTCCAAACTATTTATCGTCCATGTCTCACTTCCATACATGGCTACACTCCATACAAATACTTTCAGAAACGATTTCCTGACACTTAAATCTATAGTCGACGTTAACAAATTTCTCTTCTTCAGAAACGCTTTCCTTGCCATTGCCAGTCTACATTTTATATCCTCTCTACTTCGACCATCATCAGTTATTTTACTCCCCAAATGGCAAAACTCCTTTACTACTTTAAGTGTCTCATTTCCTAATCTAATTCCCTCAACATCACCCGACTTAATTCGACTACATTCCATTATCCTCATTTTGCTTTTGTTGATGTTCATCTTATATCCTCCTTTCAAGACACTGTCCATTCCGTTCAACTGCTCTTCCAGGTCCTTTGCTGTCTCTGACAGAATTACAATGTCATCGGCGAACCTCAAAGTTTTTATTTCTTCTCCCTGGATTTTAATACCTACTCCAAATTTTTCTTTTGTTTCCTTTACTGCTTGCTCAATATACAGATTGAATAGCATCGGGGAGAGGCTACAACCCTGTCTCACCCCCTTCCCAACCACTGCTTCCCTTTCATGCCCCTCGGCTCATAACTGCCATCTGGTTTCTGTACAAATTGTAAATAGCCTTTCACTCCCTGTATTTTACCCTTGCCACCTTTAGAATTTGAAAGAGAGTATTCCAGTTAACATTGTCAAAAGCTTTCTCTAAGTCTACAAATGCTAGAAACGTAGGTTTGCCTTTCCTTAATGTTTCTTCTAAGATAAGTCGTAAGGTCAGTATTGCCTCACGTGTTCCAACATTTCTACGGAATCCAAACTGATCTTCCCCGAGGTCGGCTTCTACCAGTTTTTCGATTCGTCTGTAAAGAATTCGCGTTAGTATTTTGCAGCTGTGACTTATTATACTGATAGTTCGGTGATTTTCACATCTGTCAACACCTCTTAGAACTTACGAATTCCACTGAGGGCGATGGAAGCAAACAGGCGCCGCGCGTGTACTGCCATCTTAGTACAAATGAGATCAGTGACACGTCACCTGTGTTAACACAGAGGAGGTATGAAGAAGATAAATATTTTTGAGGGAAGAGGTTTATCATACATCTACATCTACATCTACATGATTACTCTGCAATTCACATTTAAGTGCTTGGCAGAGGGTTCATCGAACCACAATCATACTACCTCTCTACAATTCCAGTCCCGAACAGCGCGCGGGAAAAACAAACACCTAAACCTTTCTGTTCGAGCTCTGATTTTTCTTATTTTATTTTGATGATCATTCCTACCTTTGTAGGTTGGGCTCAACAAAATATCTTCGCATTCGGAAGAGAAAGTTGGTGACTGAAATTTCGTAAATAGATCTCGCCGCGACGAAAAACGTCTTTGCTTTAATGACTTCCATCCCAACTCGCGTATCTTATCTGCCACACTCTCTCCCCTATTACGTGATAATACAAAGCGAGCTGCCCTTTTCTGCACGCTTTCGACGTCCTCCGTCAATCCCACCTGGTAAGGATCCCACACCGCGCAGCAATATTCCAACAGAGGACGAACGGGTGTAGTGTAAGCTGTCTCTTTAGTGGACTTGTTGCATCTTCTAAGTGTCCTGCCAATGAAACGCAACCTTAGGCTCGCCTTCCCCACAATATTATCTTTGTGGTCTTTCCAACTGAAGTTGTTCGTAATTTTAACACCCAGGTACTTAGTTGAATTGACAGCCTTGAGAATTGTACTATTTATCGAGTAATCGAATTCCAACGGATTTCTTTTGGAACTCATGTGGATCACCTCACACTTTTCGTTATTTAGCGTCAACTGCCACCTGCCACACCATACAGCAATCTTTTCTAAATCGCTTTGCAACTGATACTGGTCTTCTGATGACCTTACTAGACGGTAAATTACAGCATCATCTGCGAACAACCTAAGAGAACTGCTCAGATTGTCACCCAGGTCATTTATATAGATCAGGAACAGCAGAGGTCCCAGGACGCTCCCCTGGGGAACACCTGATGTCACTTCAGTTTTACTCGATGATTTGCCGTCTATTACTACGAACAGCGACGTTCCTGACAGGAAATCACGAATCCTGTCGCACAACTGAGACGATACCCCATAGGCCCACAGCTTGGTTAGAAGTCGTTTGTGAGGAACGGTGTCAAAAGCTTTCCGGAAATCTAGAAATACGGAATCGACCTGTGATACCCTGTCGATAGCGGCCATTACTTCGTGCGAATAAAGAGCTAGCTGCGTTGCACAAGAAATATGTTTTCTGAAACCGTGGTGATTACGTATCAATAGATCGTTTCCTTCGAGGTGATTCATAATGTTTGAATACAGTATATGCTCCAAAACCCTACTGCAAACCGACGTCAATGATATAGGTCTGTAGTTCGATGGATTACTCCTACTACCCTTCTTAAACACTGGCGCGACCTGCGCAATTTTCCAATCTGTAGGTACAGATCTATCGGTGAGCGAGCGGTTGTATATGATTGCTAAGTAGGGAGCTATTGTATCAGCGTAATATGAAAGGAACCTAATCGGTATACAATCTGGACCTGAAAACTTGTCCGTATCAAGGGATTTGAGTTGCTTCGCAACCCCTAAGGTATCTACTTCTAAGAAACTCATACTAGCACGTATAAATATCGCTTCTCTCTAATTCTTCTCGTTTTCAACTTGCCGTAATGTCCTACCTTCGAAACTTCACAGAGGAAAGCCAAGGGGCTCAATTTTGAGTCCCAGTATGGCACGCAGTTTTAATCTACCTTCGGCTCTCGAGGAAGAGTGGACTCCCGTTCCCCCACAGACGTTCAGATACACCACTGATGGTATCCCGGATGGAGTTCAGTGGCCACACCCCACGTTAACGTCCAGTGGCAGGTGAGCAGACAGTGCGCAGGGTACGCACCTAGACCGTTGCGGGGCCCGAGAAAGACCCAGTCCGTGGAGCTGCCGAGCAGGCCGTGCTGCAGCACCACGGGCAGGATGCGGCAGGCGGCCTGCGGCTGCGGCCGCGGGATGCGGTGCATGGTCAGCAGGTAGCCGTCGCCCGTCAGCACGGTGTGCGCCTCGGCCGGGTAGCCGTGGCGGCGGATGATGCCCGGCTGCGACACACACAAGCGCGGCGTCAGCAGGCGCAGCGAAAGGCGGCCGGTTTGTACAGTGTGTTAACTGTGTGACGGCCGAGTTGTGAGGGGAGTGCGGGGAGAGGAGGAAGCAAGCATTGGCTGGCGAGGTGTGAGGAGCCGTTGGGGGGGGGGGGGGGGGGGGCAAGGCACGCCTATCAGTTGCAGTGCTGGCACTACAAATTGCGCGTCATGCTTACACGAAAGCAGACGATAGGCTTGGAAGTAAATCTCGCTTTAAATGTTGTTCGTAAACGAAACTGAAATCGTCATGTACATTAAAATCTTTGTATATAAAGATGAATGTATGTATGTTTGTCTACTATGCGCTCACAAACCATTCATCCGGTTCATCCGATTGCAATGAAACTTTGGTGAGTTGTTCTACGAACGCCCAAAAAGAGTAATAGACAATGATTCAACACTTAGGTCACTGTAGCATGAGTAGCGCAATTGGTTAGATAGAAACTTGTAATGCAGCGGACCTGCGTTCGATTCCCACTGCTCGCAATTTTTTTCATTTTATTTCATTCTCCGCAATGTTAAACTATTAATTATAACATTTAAATATACTTAAACAGGTCATAAAGTATAACGTAACTGTCAATCTCTATGTATAAAAATGAATGTATATATGTTTGTCTACTAAGCGTTCACAAACCATTCATTCGATTGCAATGAAATTTTGGTGATTTGTTCTCCGTACGCCCACGAAGGTTCCTAGCAAAAAAAACACATTCTTGAGGATATATGACGACATACACAATGAGATGCCACCGTACGTCATGTACATTAATATATATATATATATATATATATATATATATATATATATATATATATATATAAATGAATGTATGTATGTATGTTTGTTTGTATTTTGCGAACATCGCTACGTAATACTGGTTTCCTTCTAACCGTAGGCCTACCGGTAGTGGTTGTTGGCGAGTCCCGAGGTGGGCCAGCAACTGCCACTTCACTCAATTTGATAATGTTTAGCACAACTGCACAATAAAAACACGCAGAACAGTACAGCGCAAAACAATAACGAAGCAGACGACAATGGCTACCTTGTACAACGGAGTCAGCTGCGTAATGTTGGCAGCAGTCGAAACTGCGTGCCTACCGAAGCCTCCCGACGTTTACCGACTTCTACCGATTCAGGACTAGGAAGAGGTCCGCCATCTATAAGTTTACATACTGTACAGTAGCTGCGACCAGGAGCTACAGAATGGCTAGCTTTCGAACCATCCTGGTTCATCGTCCAATGGTGGGTATTTACAGGCACTTTGTAAAGGGCAAGCCAGGCCTCCACCGACAGCACATCGGGACTTGTTCAACAATGTTTTATCAGTAATCGACACACAGCGTATAAACCGTCACTGTTTATAACGTACCACACAGGTGTAGTGGAAGTCGAGACGAAATATTTCATATGTTATGCAACACTTGTGGTCTATCACGCCGGAAAACAACCTCAACTAGGCCGCGTCGCGCTGGATTCTCCTATCGTATTTCTACGCTACTGGTCATTAAAATTGCTACACCATGAAGAAATGCAGATGATAAACGGGTATTCATTGGACAAATTTATTATACTTAAACGGACATGTGATTACTATTTTCGCGGTGGCCGAGCGGTTCTAGGCGCTTCAGTCCGGAACCGCGCGACTGCTACGGTCGCAGGTTCGAATCCTGTCTCGGGCATGGATGTGTGTGATGTCCTTAGGTTAGTTAGGTTTAAGTAGTTCTAACTTCTAGATGGCTGATGACCTCAGATGTTAAGTCCCATAGTGCTCAGAGCCATTTGAACCATTTGATTACATTTTCACGCAATTTGGATACACAGATCTTGAGAAATCAGTACCCAGAACAAACACCTCAGGCCGTAATAACGGCCATGATACGCCTGGGGATTGCGTCAAACAGAGCTTGGATGGCGTGTACAGGTACAGCTGCCCATACAGCTTCAACACGATACCACAGTTCATCAAGAGTAGTGACTGGCGTATTGTGACGAGCCAGTTGCTCGGCCACCACTGACCAGACGTTTTCAATTGGTGAGAGATCTGGAGAATGTGCTGGCCAAGGCAGCAATCGAACATTTTCTGTATCCAGAAAGGTCCGTACAGGACCAGCAACATGCGGTTGTGCATTATCCTGCTGAAATGTGGGGTTTCGCAGGGATCGAATGTAGAGCCACGGGTCGTAACACATCTGAAATGTAACTTCCACTGTTCAAAGTGCCGTCAATGCGAACAAGAGGTGACCGAGAAGTGTAACCAATGGCACACCATACCATCACACCGGGTGATACGACAGTATGGCGATGTCGAATACACGCTTCCAATGTGCGTTCACCGCGATGTCGCCAAACACGGATGCGACCATCATGACGCTGTAAACAGAACCTAGATTCATCCGAAAAAAATGACGTTTTGCCATTCGTGCACCCAGGTTCGTCGTTGAGTACACCATCGCAGGCGCTCCTGTCTGTGATGCAGCGTCAAGGGTAACCGCTGCTATGGTCTCCGAGCTGATAGTCCATGCTGCTGCAAACGTCGTCGAACTGTTCGTGCAGATGGTTGTTGTCCTGCAAACGTCTCCATCTGTTGACTCAGGGATCGAGACGTGGCTGCACGATCCGCTACAGCCATGCGGATAAGATGCCTGCCATCTCGACTGCTAGTGGTACGAGGCCGTTGGGATCCAACACGGCGTTGCGTATTACCCTCCTGAACGCACTGAATCCATATTCTGCTAACAGTCATTGGATCTCGACCAACGCGAGCAGCAATGTCGGAAACGTCATGGTACGCATTTCTCCTCTTTACATGAAGCATCACAACAACGTTTCACCAGACAACGCCGGTCAACCGCTGTTTGTGTGTGAGAAATCGGTTGGAAACTTTCTTCTTCTCAGTACGTTGTAGGTGTCGACAGCGGCGCCAACCTTGTGTGAATGCTTTGAAAAGCTAATCATTTGCATATCACAGCATCTTCTTCCTGTCGGTTGAATTTCGTATCTGTAGCACGTCATCTTCGTGGTGTAGCAATTTTGATGACCAGTAGTGTACTTCACCGGCTGCGTCAGTCGTAACGTTTCAATTTCATTGCTTTCCTCCGATAACATGGTACACGGATATTAAACGCGCTCTTTTCTTGCACTTATAAATTGTAGAACTGATGTCTATGTAAGTTTTACATAAAAATACTGTGAATTTTAATGTTGTTGTGGTCTCCAGTTCAGAGTTTGGTTTGATGCAGCTAGCCATGCTACTCTATCCTCTGCAAGCTACTTGATCTCAGAGTAACTACTGCAACCTGCAGTCTTCTGAAGCTGCTTAATGTATTCATCTCTTGGTCTCCCTCTACTATTTTTACCCACCACGCTTCCCTCCAATACTTAACTGGTGATCCCTTGATGCCTCGGTACGTGTCCTACCAACCGATCTCTTCTTCTAGCCAACTTCTGCCACAAATTCTTCTTCTCCCCACTTCTGTCCAGCATCTCCGCATTAGTTACGTGATCTACCCATCTAATCTTCAGCCTTCTTCTGTAGCACTACATTTCGAAAGCTTCTTTTCTCTTCTTGTCTAAACTGTTTATCGTCCTTGTCTAAACTGTTTATCGTCCATGTTTCACTTCCATACATGCCTACACTCCGTACAAATACTTTTAGGAAAGACTTCCTGACACTTAAATCAATACTCGATGTTATAAATTTCTCTTCTTGAGAAACACATTCCTTCCCATAGCCAATCTACATTTTATATCCTCTCTAGTTCGACCATCATCACTGATTTTGCTTCCCAGACATCAAAACTCATCTACTACTTTAAGAGCCTCATTTCCTAATCTAAATCCCTCAGTATACCCTGATTTAATTCGGCTACATTCCATTACCCTCGTTTCGATTTTTTCTGATGTTCATGTTATACCCTCCTTTCAACACACTGTCCATTCTCTTTAACTGCTCTTCCAGGTCCTTTGCTGTCTCTGACAGAATTACAATGTCACCGGCAAACCTCAAAGACAGGCGCTTTGCATCGCGGTGCAGCTTGCTATCCAGGTTTCGAGAGGGTGCCTTTCTGGATGAGGTATAGAATATTATGCTTCCCCCTACTTATACCTCCCGAGGAGATCACGAATGTAAAATTAGAGAGATTCGAGCACGCACGGAGGCTTTCCGGCATTCGTTCTTCCCGCGAACCATACGCGACTGGACAGGAAAGGGAGGTAATGTCAGTGGCACGTAAAGTGCCCTCCGCCACACAGCGTCGGGTGGCTTGCGGAGTATAAATGTAGATATAGATGTACATCACATTTACCGTTTTTTGTGCGATTCAAAACAGTTCTTTCGTGGTGGGTATTTTCTTTCTTTTGTCTTAGTACATTAGAAATCCCGAGCGATGCTGCTCAGGTGGCTATTTGAGGTTGGCTCAAATGGTTCAAATGGCTCTGAGCACTATGGGACTTAACATCTATGGTCATTAGTCCCCTAGAACTTAGAACTACTTAAGCCTAACTAACCTATGGACACCACACACATCCATGTCCGAGGCAGGAGGCCGGCCGAAGTGGCCGTGCGGTTAAAGGCGCTGCAGTCTGGGACGGCAAGACCGCTACGGTCGCAGGTTCGAATCCTGCCTCGGGCATGGATGTTTGTGATGTCCTTAGGTTAGTTAGGTTTAACTAGTTCTAAGTTCTAGGGGACGAATGACCTCTGCAGTTGAGTCCCATAGTGCTCAGAGCCATTTGAACCGAGGCAGGATTCGAACCTGCGACCGTAGCAGTCGCGCAGTTCCGGACTGAGCGCCTAGAACCGCGAGACCACCGCGGCCGGCAATTTGAGGTTGTTTACCGGCTTTAGAGACCAAAATGTCTTATACCAAATTGTTCGTCTGGAGCTCCTGTACGCCACTGCGCTACATTGTTCGCACCCTGTATATATACAGGCTGTTTCACAATTCCTATTACAAGTTTCTCCCGCTTCACGGTACGCACACAAACTGAGTTTAATGCGCCATACCATCTCCGTCCGACCACGACAACGGGAGTAAGAAACATGCGTTCGCCATTAGGAGGGTGGAATGAACTGCTCCACTGACGCTTCGCACTCTCGACTTTGAAAAGAAGAGAACTGGACGACGAGCAGGCCTACCCGGAACAGTGCCCTCGCCACGGTCTGCTGTAGAGCGTATTGGTCAGAAGTCATAGTCTCTCCTGTGTGCATACCACGAAGCGGGAGGTCTCAAAGTGATCCGACGATCAAAGTTTTTTCACAACCAAACGGTACATTTCCGTATGGGGGTTGCTCATAGAAACTTTATGTGCTAAGGTCACTACACGAACCCTAGATACACTGATGAGCCAAAAAATTAAGACCTCCAGCATAATAGCTTATTTGTTCGTCTTTGGAACGAAATACATCACTGATTCTGCATATCAGGGGCAGACTCTTATTAGGTTTGTGGAGATATGTGGCATTAGACGTCTGTGCACACGTCATTTAATTCACGTCAGTAACGAGCCGCTGTCCGCCCTGGTAGCTGGGTGGTCGGCACGGTATCTCAGCGTGTTCGGTCAGAGGGTTAGCTGCCCTCTGTAAAAAAAAACTGAGTTAATCGATCAACGACGAATTGAAACGGGTGTCTTACGACGTCCGCCCCGAGCAGATGCAACGAACGAAAGCGAACAAAATGAGAGCCGGCATGGTAGCTCATCTTGTTCGGTCAGAGGGTTATCTGCCCTCTGTAACAAAAAAAACTGAGTTAACCGATCAACGACGAATTGAAACGAGTGTCTTACGACGTCCGACCCGAGCAGGTGCAACAAACGAAAGCGAACAAAATGAGATTAAAAAAAAAAGTGGTCAACGCGACAGAATGTCAATCCTAGGGGCCCGGGATCGATTCCCGGCTGGGTCGGAAATTTTCTCCGCGTAGAGACTGGTGTTGTCCTAATCATCATCATTTCATCCCCATCAGCGCGCAAGTCGCCGAAGTGGCGTCAAATTGAAAGACTTGCACCTGGCGAAGTGTCTACCCGTAAGTAGGCCCTAGTCACACGACATTTATTTATTGCGAGCCTTTGATTTTTGTACGTAATGATGTCACCCGACAGCGACCCAGATGACTTCCATAGGATTTACAGCAGACGAATTTGACTGGCGAGACATTAACGTATGATGAATACTCAGTATTGTAGAACACTCAGTATAATGTCGTTACTGAAACTAAACTACACTTCTCGAACAATCACTATATACACACAAAAACAAATAACTTGTAGGCGACCATTCATCAAGAGCGTCGGTGAGGTCCGTCGGAGCTGGTCCTAGCTCGGCGAGGAACTGGCTGTACTGCTGCTGCACTGGCCTTATAAGGCCGGCGGAGTACTCCAACTTTCCCTGTGTCTGTGAGGCGACCTCTGCAGAAAAAGGTTCGCATTAGTCTCTAGCAAGTTCTGTTTGTTTTGAAGAATTGTTTTCCTCTTGGTTGCGCCTACAAGTGCTTGTGTAGGTTATATGGTACACAGGGGTGTCTTGAGTGTAGTCTGCCTGACAGGGGCCGTCTGTGGCAGACGTAACAACGTGAGTTCACTATAATGCTGCTCAAGCCACTGTAGGACGGTTCTGGGTACGGGATAAGGCCAGTTAAACTGCTGAAAGATGACATTGTCGTCGAGGCAGACATAACACATGAGGGGTGTAGATGGTTCGCAGCTGTCAGTGTGTTTTCGAGTACTACCGCAGGTCCCATGCAAGCGCAGGAGAATGTCCCCACAGCGTAATACTGCTCCCAGGAGCCTGCGTCCGTGCCGTGCTGCACGTTTCGAGCCGCTGTTCACCTCGATGACGGTGTTTGTGGAGACGACTATGGACCTAATGCAGCAAAACGGACACATTTCCGTTGATCGACGATCGAATCCCGATGGTCCCGTACCCACTGCAATCGTAACTGACGAAGTCGTTGGGTAGACAAGCGAAAACGAATGAGTGGTCTGCCGCGGAGCTCCGTGTTCAACAATGTACGATGAACGGTGAGGTCCGAAACACTTGTGCGTACACCAGTGTTGTGCTCTTTCGACAGAGATGCCACAGATCCTATCCTACTTTGCGGAGCAGACAAGCATCCGAACCGCACAATATCTGAAGAATTGTGGACGTGCAACCATTTAGTGCATAGTGGTAGTTGCACTGTCCTGCCTGTTTCCATAGATGCTGACGACAGCCGGCCGAAGTGGCCGTGCGGTTAAAGGCGCTGCAGTCTGGAACCGCAAGACCGCTACGGTCGCAGGTTCGAATCCTGCCTCGGGCATGGATGTTTGTGATGTCCTTAGGTTAGTTAGGTTTAACTAGTTCTAAGTTCTAGGGGACTAATGACCTCAGCAGTTGAGTCCCATAGTGCTCAGAGCCAGCCAGCTGACGACAGTAAAACGCGAAGCTTCGCCCAGCTTCGCTGTTTTCGAGATACTCGCTCAAGGTCTCTGCGTAATAATAATCTGTCCTTTGTCAAAGTGGCTTATCTCAATGGCTTTCCTCATTTGCAGCCCATATCTTCGCTAGGGTGGTCCCCATCCCTGTCTGCTCCACTACGTCACGTGCCAGGCGGCATCCAGCATGGCGGTAGGCAGTCGTCATAATGTTTTGGCTCATCAGTCTACATGTAATACAAAATATGAACCACCCTGTATATAAAAGTTGAAGTTTTTCTGGGTGAAGTTGACGATACCTCCAGAGCCACCCACCGCCAATGACTAGTTTTTGCCGGCCGGGGTGGCCGAGCGGTTCTAGGCGCTACAGTTTGGAACCGCGCGACCGCTACGGTCGCAGGTTTGAATCCTGCCTCGGGCATGGATGTGTGTGATGTCCTTAGGTTAGTTAGGTTTAAGTAGTTCTAAGTTCTAGGGGTCTAATGACCTCAGAAGTTAAGTCCCATAGTGCTCAGAGCCATTTTTGACTAGTTTTTGTGTCTAGCGCTAACCTTCGCTTCCTCGTTGTGCACTACAGTGGTTCCGCAGTGGTAGCTGTTGGTGGCTGAGGAGATATGAGTGTTTGAAGCGGTCGGCATCACATCGTGGTTGTCACCAAGACATCTTCTGTCTCAATCTCATCAACGTACATTTTCCAGGGAAAAAATTCGAGATTGTTCTACAGTGTTCCCAAGGTTTTATGAACATTCTCGGATGTTAAACAGTGTTTTCGAGTCTTCTACAGTATTCTAAGATATACTAGAATACAATTTAGGAACGGCACATATCGCAGTGATCTGTACACTGGCAAGATTATCTTAACCGATAATTCGTGCAACACAGAAAAAGTGTATCCGTTTATAAAGATAAAATACGTAAGCAAGGAATGGTTGTGTGAGCAAAAAATTTTAGCTACAAAAAAATCAGGTAGCTCAACAAACAAATCAGCGATTACAAGTACGTTACCAAGGGAAGCAAAAATATTTAAATCCTTTGATAGAATGACGAACTAGGACAAAAGGTGTAGACTTCCCTATAGAATTCTTAAATTCGTTCAATAATTTCGGTATGCTCTCCCAAAGAAAGTTTCTAATAAACACGATAGTGGGGGAAATATTTTCTGGAAAACAAAAAGGCAACTCCGAATTCATACAACGAATTTCACTCATTTCAACGAAATTAGGATTCATCTTTAAAAGTCTTCAGTTACTTGTAAGAATGGCGTTTAGTGTTACTATTAATAAAGCACAAGGGCAAACATTCCATTATTACACTGTAATTTGAAAAGAACCGTGTTTCTCACACAGACAATTATATGTAGCGTCTTTGTGTGTTGGACAACCACAGAACTTACTCGTCTTTGCACCAGAAAGTAAAACACCTAATCTGGTTTACAAAAGAATATGCTTTGAATAAGTTAGTTGCTACACAAATGAGATGATTAATTGCACATTTTATGCATTTCAGAAAACACATGGTAAAAGATCAAGCGAAGCGGGCAATATCAGTTACTAAGATGTCCGTTGACCCCGGTGGCGCTTTACAGAGAAAACGCATTTCCTGTCTCATTCCCACTTATCTTTTTATCTTTATTGCACCGATAATATATGCACTACAGTGGAAATAGTCCGGTACGTACTGTGTGTCTTGTCAGAAAACAAACTTGTTCTATTTACTCGTGCTACTTGCTGTTGAGAGCAATATTGTTCACTTTATTTTTTGCCCTAAAGCAGGTATTCAGCACTGCTCAGTTATCTCTCAGATTTGTTATGGTAGTGTTTGTTATACGTTAACACTGACACAGGGCAGTACGGATAGGTTTACTGTTGAAGGAATGACTGATATGCACCTCATGTAGTAACAAGCAGACAGAATTAGTAGCTGACAGTTACAACTAGATAAAATTAGCTAAAGACGTGCAGTAGTTATGGCTATGTAGGTCTGATCGAGTCAACAGAGGAGATAAAAAGATGCGAATTTGACACAAAAGTTTTCTGAGTATCGTACCGCGTCTTAATGTAAAAACCTTTTCTCGAGAAACTAACCTTTCGGCCACGGTCACAGTTGCCTTCTTCCGGCTCTACTAAATGCTTCAAAGGGCTCTGAGCACTATGGGACTTAACTTCTGAGGTCATTAGTCCCCTAGAACTTAGAAGTACTTAAACCTAACTAACCTAACGACATCACACACATCCATGCCCGAAGCAGGATTCGAACCTGCGACCGTAGCGGTCGCGCAGTTCCAGACTGTAGCACCTAGAACCTCTCGGCCACTCCGGCGAATGGGGCGGCCGTGCGTAGTCTGCGCGGCGGCAGTTTCCCCCCCCCCCCCCCCTCCCCCTCACTCACCGTCTTCCGGTAGCACTTGTGTCACTTGTTGGTGCGTCCTGTTGGACTTGGAGGGCTGGCTGCCAGCATGGGGCAAGCCTGTACCCATCCTCTCGTTTATGTTGTTATGGTGTTTCATTCTGTCTATGGCTTCTGTGATCTTGTGTTTCACCAAAGCCGGCTGCTTAGTCAGTACGTGGGTTTTGTTAAATTTGATTTCCTTGTCGCACTCTTGCCCGTGTTCCGCCACTACAGATTCGCTGTGCTGCCCCAGACGAATGTAGTGCTCATATGCATCATTCGTATTTGCAGCTCCTTGTATTGGCCGTGTTTGCAGTTAAAATTGTTGGATGAGAGGTCCGCCAGTTACGCAAAACACTGTGCCATCATCAGTGGGTTTTTATTTATTCTTTACATTTGGTGTGCATGAATTGTCTGGATCACTGAACGAACCACAATCACACTGTGTTCTGGTGAAGAGAACAGTGTTTTACTACGTTATTTGTGAAAATACTTGTTATAGTTACGTGTGCATCACAACACCTCAGCATGATGCGGAGAATGGAAGTGCATGCCACACGAAAACATGACAAGCTACCTGCAGTAATTAACACACAAGTGATCCAGAAAATTCATGCACACCAAATGTAAAGAATAAATAAAAACAGAAACCCACTGATGATGGCACAGTGGTGCCGAAACATGTTTGGGTACTGAGAAAAACGGTGTTTTGCATAACTGGCGGACCTCACATCCAACACTTTCTAGCGCTCATGTTCTCGTATGCGCGTTTCCAACGACCAGCCGGTCCACACTGACATTCCGCCTCGCACACACCTGCAGTGTGTAAAGCATCTATCTTGTCCTTCTTGGAGCCCAGCACACCTTGGATCTTGTGGTTGCTGTGGTAGACAGGCTGGACACAACCCGTCGGAGGAGTTTTACCAATCCCGCTAGTGACACTTTTCACGTAAGGTAAGCGCGCCGCTGGCTCCAGTGTCTCGATTTCTTGCCTACCTAGCTTCCTCGTGTTTGTTGCCATAGCTGCTTGGATCGATTTATGGTTGTACCCATTGGTCACGAAGTACTCAGCCTTTCGAGCTCGTGTGTTGTGTTCTGAGCACCGCTTAGGCGCTGCGTACAGATTGACAAAGAACGGTTGACTGAGTTCTTACGCACTGGGTGGTGGTTGTGATGAGCGTTCAAATAGCTGCCCGTACGTGTAGGCTCAAAATGGTTCAAATGGCTCTGAGCACTATGGGACTTAACATCTGAGGTCATCAGTCCCCTAGACTGGAACTTCGCTGCTGCTACGGTCGCAGGTTCGAATCCTGCCTCGGGCATGGCTGTGTGTGATGTCCTTAGGTTACTTTGTCTTAAGTAGCTGTAAGTCTAGGGGACTGATGACCTCAGATGTTAAGTCTCATAGTGCTTAGACCCATTTGAACCATTTTGACTGATACTGAAAAAACTTAGCAAAAGTGGTAGGCTGTCGATGTCGATGAAATAATAAAATTAATAAAATAGGGAGACTGCATGTATCAATCATTATGGACTTGAAGCTGAAAATGGTACTTAATTTATGTTACACAGAATATATGGCGTTGTTACGCAAAATTTAGTGGCGTCGAAAGGGTTACTTGATTTATGTTACACAAAATATATAGGATTGTTACAAACAATTTAATGACGTTAATGAATTAACAAAATAATAAGGTTGAGGTTACAGCTTTTGTTTCAAGGTGACTGATCTATGTCTTTTTTTGTAAATCTGTGGCGTTCCATTTGTTTTGAGTGTGTTTCTTTGTGGTGGTGCTCTCTTAAGCTATTACTTAAACAACTTCTTAATGATGTTATCCTATTTTTGGGAGCGTAATTCTTGTACAATATACAACTGAGTTTAGAAAACAACTGACAATTTGCTGCTTGTTTCAGATACCCTCATTTCTACACCAAGTCCTCCTATCACCATAAGGGGACAGCAGTATTGAGCAGCTACAAAGTTTCAATCTGTGGTAGGTTCTGTGGCTAACATAACTCTAGTGCACTTCTGTGAATACTTGTGTGTGTGGTTTTGTGTGGCTTGAGTCTATTGTATGTTTCCTCGTGATGTGTTCTCGGGCTAAGGTTCCATAGTGGGGCCAAGGTCCAGGAATTCTTTGCTGGTGTTGTGGGCTACTGCACGCGCTGGTTGAATATATTTCAATCTGGGTTGTCTGTTTGATTGTGTTCTTGTTCTCAGGTTGTCTTCCATGTCTGGATGTTTCGTTAGTACGTGTCCTCCGTAGTTTGCTCTAAGTTTGGTCAATCTCGTCTCCAGCGGCAGCACACCAATGACGGCATGCATATACGTCGTCGCCACTGGGTGTTAGACTCGGCAGTCTGGACATGCTGCGTAAGAATCGTCTTGTGGTCGAGTAAAGTCGTTTACCTCACAACGATGACGACGGCGACGACTGCAATCGGATGGAAGCTGGATCCCTGCAGATTCAAAGCCCGGGACAGTATACACCCTTTCCTGGTGTCGGAACCTGGGGTTTATGGTTGAGGGGACGAGCTGTAGGACAGTGGTGCCTTGTTGTCTGAGGTAAGAAATTTCTTTGGAGCATCATTCTAGGAAATTTTGCTCTGGGATGTGGGGGAATAGTGTCTAGGCACTGGATGAGAGAATAAGGGGAGGATTGTGTTCATGTTGTAACCGTTGTTCCGCTTCATTTGTTGCTTCTCTCTTTAATTAAATTTGGTATCGCTAATTAAGGCATCAGTAATTTTTCTCATAGTTTTTACCGTCGCACTTCGCCTGACGACTAGGAAGGTTGGACTCTTTAGTGTTTTAATTACGTCACGCTCCTTTTTTCCATCTTACAATTTTCCATTCTGTTGTGTGTGAGTGCTGTGAAAACGTGAATGAAGTAAGTATATGTATATATCGAAATCTTGATTATCTAAGGATAGTAGGGTAGCGCTAACTTAGCCTGGTTAGCAAATTTAAACAAAGGAAAACAGGAACCAAAGATAGCCTAACTTAACGGAATAGTGGCTGTCAGGTTGTTGATTGCAGAATGAACACCCCCTCCACTTGGTTTGAATAGGCGGGCGGTTGAACAGGAAATGCGGCCGTGTTAGCCCGACGGTGGCTGATATGAAGAGGGAACGGAGTCGAGGTGAGCTGATCGCGGATTGATAAGAAAGATGTAAGAATGTAACATTTTGTTGTAAGAAATGCACGCATCTGTGGCGTTAGAATCAATTTAGATGGGAAATCTTTCAGTAAAGTTCTAATTAATATTTTTTTTGATGAATTCAACTGCAAAAGTTGTGGACTTAAACATGAGGGCATGCGTAATGTGAAACATGAGTTCACGGTCATATTCATATTGCAAGGCTATTTCGGAATGTTTCAGTTTGAGGCGATATCATTCAAGTGATGCTCGATTTATACGGAAATTTAATTTAACTTAGAGCGTAATGTTTGGGAGTGGTACTTTGCCACGTGGCTACGCCAGTGGGTATCAGAGACAAAACCTGTGTAATTTACTATCCTCCTCACAATATTTAAAGCACTGCGGGATATCAGAAAGTAATATGAGTCACTTTAGGAATCTTTTATGTGGGAATTTAATTCAATATCGTAGCGTTTCTTTGTGAGATTGAACACATGGGCATGCTTTCTGTAACGTAGACGTCCTACCCCCTTTTTTTGGTATTATGTTACGATTTGGTTAACTTGTAAGTTCATTGAGAAAGATATTAGGCGAACGATATAAATTTTGTGGAGAAATTTTCGGATTTGTAGAGATTTTTCATTGTGTTTTGTGTTCACACAAGCGTGAGTGATGCATGTAATACAGCAAGATTAAGAGAGTACTAGTGACGCAATTTAATACCCCAGTTGAGCTCATTAGGTCAATCCGACGTTAATTATGCCTGGTGGGTTGTTTGATGTATGAAATTCTAAAAATTTAGACTGAGCAAGCATACCGGACATAAGCGACTACATTGCATTAAATAATGATGTGAACAAGACTGAGAGTGTGCATTTGTATTGCCAATTGATTTGAGATAATACGTAGTCATTGAGGAAAGATGAACAACATGAGATGAAAAGAACTTTGCTTAATTTGCTGACCGCCATTTTCGCATGTGTTTGCGGTATACGGGATAGCTTGGATTAATTGCATTCGCACGTATGTGAAGTGTGACGTTTGATGATGATATGTTCAAATTCAGATACTGATAGTGAGTGAATTCGTCTTTTTTGCTGTGAAATAATCAAAATAAATACAAATCTTGAACAAATCCCTTGTTCATTGGTATTCCAGTTCATCTAGTCTAAAGAAAAATAATTTTAACCAGTTATTGCCATAAATTGATACTATTTAAATGACATAGGAGAGAATGCTATTAAAGGCTCGCTATGGCAAGTATATGGCGTCTATTTTGTGCCATGGTCACTCGACCTTTCTCTTGCATTATCCGTTGCTACGTCTTGCTATATGAGTCACTATCTAAATGTTTACTGAGGGTTCATATTGACCAAGGTAGTAAATAAATTATCGAGCTTGTTAACTGAACCACATCAAATGAATTCGCAATTGCGAATAAGGACTATCATCAGCTGTAGAACGGAATGACAACAGTGAAAATTTGTGCCGAAGCGGAACTCGAACCCAGACTCCCCGCTTGTCGCGAGCGGTCACCTTACCATATTTTTTTTAAATTTGATTGCGAGGATTGTCGACGCTCATGTGTATCTATACGTCAGCTATACACGTTTTACAATAGAACTGGACCGATGCTGAGTCAATACGCACACACACACTCACACACAAAAAGAAAACGAACAGGGAAACCAGGAGAGGAAAAACCGAAGCAATTCAGACGGGAGCATACATAACAAAGAAAAACACTTATCAAAAAAGTTAAATTCACCGACACCTTGCCGACGTAAAACTAGATTCAACATGTTGGCGAAGAGGTCTCGATATCGAGGCATTCGCAAGCATGTCCAATAGGCAGTGATCATGTACTAAATGAAGTTCAGGTGATCTTCCCCCTCGTCTTCTACAACATAATAAACGAAGTGTCCCAGCAACAACATAACGGTATGGGTTTTCGACTGTGGAAAGAAGAATCAGGTCGCAATATAATGTCCGTAGTGTATGCAGCCTCAGAAGATCGAGTAAGGAAGACTAGTTGTGTCCTGATCCAAGACCAGTTTGCCTTATGACCTCCACAAGTAAAGCGATGTCGTAACGTATCTGGAGACCTACAACGACCACATAAATCCGTGTCACTAAGCCCAATACGGAAAAGCCGCTCGTTCGTTGGAATCAAGGTATTCACTACCTTATAGCACGAGGACGCTACACGCATCGGCAAAATCGGAAGACTGAGATTGAACCAAACTGTCGTCCAGGTTGTATGCGGCGATTCTCTTTCAACGATGTTCGGGCAAGGGTCTGCTTCTTATCGAGTCTTTAGGAATTTCATGGTGAGATCACATCTCCATAAGACGTCAGCCCCTAAATAACTCACCGGAAGATAGAAGTGACGAATGTGTTTTAACTTATAATTTATTGGACCAACATCAATAGGGGGTTGAAGATTAGCAGGACGGACGCAGAGAAATAAATGAGACGTGAATGTGTGATTTTTTAGTCAGCGTCAAAACAGTACCTTGCACATTTACACTATGTGATCAAAAGTATCCGGACACCTGGCTGGAAACGACTTACAAGTTCGTGGCGCCTCCCATCGGTAATGCTGGAATTCAGTATGGTGATGGCCCGCCCCTAGATTTGATGACAGCTTCCACTCTCGCACGCAAACGTTCAATCAAGTGCTCGTAGGTTTCTTGGGGAATGGCACCCCATTCTTCACGGATTGCTGCACTGAGGAGAGGTATCGATGTCAGTCGGTGAGGCCTGGCACGAAGTCGGCGTTCAAAAACATCCCAAAGGTGTTCTATAGGATTCAGGTCAGGGCTCTGCGTAGGCTAGTATTACACGGGCGTTATTGTCGTCTAACCACTCCGCCACAGGCCGTGCTCGATCGCGTTGAAAGATGCAATCGCCATCCCAGAATTGCTCTTCAGCAGTGGGAAGCAAGAAGGTGCTTGAAACATCAATGTAGGCCTGTGTTGTGACAGTGCCAAGCAAAACAACAAGGGGTGCAAGCCCCCTCCATGAGAAACACGACCACACCATAACACCGCCGCCTCCGAATTTTACTGTTGGCACTATACACGCTGGCAGATGATGTTCACTGGGCATTCGCCATACCTACACCCTGCCATCGGATCGCCACATTGCGTACCGTGATTCGTCACTACACACAAAGTTTTTCCACTGCTCAATCGTTCAATGTTTACGCTCATTACACCAAGCGAGGCGTCGTTTGGCATTTACCGGCGTGATGTGTGGCTTATGAGCAGCCGCTTGGCCATGAAATACCAAGTTTTCTCACCTCCCGCCTAACTGTCATAGTACTTGCAGTGGATCCTGATGCAGTTTGGAATTCCTGTGTGATAGTCTGGATAGATGTCTGCCTATTACACATTACGAACCTGTTCAACTTTCGGCCGTCTGTGTCAGTCATGGACGAGGTCGCGCTCTACGCTTTTGTGCTGTACGTGTCCCATCACGTTCCTATTTCACTACCACAGCGGAAACAATGGACCTAGGGATGTTTAGGAGTGTGGAAATACTCGCGTACAGACGTATGACTCAAGTGACACCCGATCACCTGACCACGTTCGAAGTGCGTGAGTTCCGCGGAGTGCCCCATTCTGCTCTCTCACTATGTCTAATGACTACTGAGGTCGCTGATATGGAGTACTTGGCAGTACGTAGCGGCACAATGCATCTAATATGAAAAACGTATGTTTTTGGGGGTGTCCGGATACTTTTTATCACATACCGTAGCATCTGCGTCTTCCTCCGTATATCTGTCAGGCCCAACCCCCAAAAGGAACAAGGCTTCGTGATCACCTCATACTGTAAGCGAAATATATGTCCCTTCCATAAGAAACGACCAGACAATTGTTGTACTTTCTTCGCCATCATCGAGGGAAGCGGATAACCTTGGGCCACGTAATATGCTTTTCATAATACATGTATCCAGTATTCGGACTTTCTGGAGCAGAGTAAGAGAACGTCTTTCATGCTCTAGTATCGCCCCCTGAATGTTTTCCGTAACGGGCTTTCCGTTGAGCGTCGCCATTTTGAGTGGACAACGATCAATGACGATACCGAGAGACGTATGCCGATGCACCGCAGTAGCCCAAGGAACAAAACCTTGTAAGGGAAGAAGCTTGCTTTTACCTTCATTCAGTTTTGCACCTGAACTCCGACAAAAATCATCGATTGCAGCCTTCAGTCGAGGGATCTCAGTAGGACTGCGAAGTAGAACCATCACGTCATCCGTGTACGCACGAACAGCTGTAGTCCCGCCGGAAAGCGTCCAACCTGTCAACTGGGATTCTAGCATCCGAAGTAGGGGCTCCAGAGACAACACAAACAAAGTAATTGACAGCAGGCTTTCTTGAGTCACTCCCCTACGGATATCTATTGGGGGCGTCAGTTGGCCATTAACAACCACCGAAGCCGAAATACCCGTAAACAGATCTGAAAGAATCAACAGTGAAACCAGCTGCCTCCAGAATCCGAAGCAGAAAGTCGTAATTAACACGATCAAATGCCTCATCGAAGTCTAGAAAATCAAGGGGACAAGGAACGGACGTTACATGAGCAACCGAAATCACGCCACGACACTCGACTGTAGGGGTAAGAATGGAATCATCAGGTACGCAGTTTTGATGTTTTACAACAACCGTCTCCATCAGAACCGACATCCTACTGTTAACTGCCCTCGCCACAGTCTTATAATCAAAGTTTAACAAAGTAAGTGGGCGACAGCCATCAGGGGCAGCCGGTCCAGTGCGTTTCGGGATTAAAACAATTTTTCCCATCTTGAACGAGGTCGGCACTACTCTACCCTGTAACATTTCATTCAAAAGGGTGGTAAAGGTGGCATCCAACAACGGCCAAAAGAGCACGTAAAATTCCTTGGGAAGTCCATCGTCCGGGGGCTTTTGAGAAGGCGATCCCACAATAAGTTAACTTCCTCAGGCTGAAAGGCAGCTAAGAGCGTTGCATTATGTTCAGGTGTCGTATCCAAGATGCTGAAAAGTGGTCGTAAAAGGTTTCATTGGACTCATCAATGTCGTAGATGTCTACATGGTACTTGTGTAAGATACGCACAATATCAGCTTGCGCCGTTACGATACGTCCATCATTTGTCGTGAGAGAATGAATACAAGAGCGTAGGCGACAGGTCTGATGCCGAAGCAAATGACATAAGGCAGTCAGTTCTTCCGTCATCAATGAACGCGGCTTCGATCGGATTTTCAAACTTTCCATTTGTATTCTCTTCAAGGTCAACACACCTAACATCCGCAGTTCGCAGAGGGGCGTGATCCGCACTAGCATGAAGTTCACGCAGGATGGAATAGTAATATTCGTAAGTTCTGCGAAAGTCTCGCACTTTGGCACCACAGGAAGTATCAAAGTTTGCCTGAGCCTCGGTTTTGCTAGCTTTGTTCACCAGCCAAGGGTGGAAGAGTATGTCTCAGTGGACCGTAGAGTACGCTCCCACACGACTCGCATCACCTCATCGACAGAGGGGTCAGCTAGGTGAGCGACGTTTAACATCCACAGAGGGCGAAACAGTCTGACTGGTTGCCGTTCAAGATTGAGAGTTGTGGCCACAGCACAGTGATCCGCAAAGGAAGCTGGGATGACTTCAACATTAAGAATACTATCGCTCAGGCAGTCTGATAAGTAAAATCTATCTAACCTGCTACTAGAAGTCGCAGTATAGTGGGTAAATTTAAGTAACGTCGGGTATTTACGTATCCAGACGTCTTTTAGGCGTAAGGGGCGGACCAGTTCATGTAATTCACGAGAGAAATTAAAATTAGGAGACTGATCTGCAGGACGCAATACACAGTTAAAATCGCCGCCCAACAGAATGCCTGGAGGACTCTTACCAGATAAACAATATCCTCTTTATAAAAACTCGAACGATCCACTGCGTGACCGGTGCCAGAAGGGCATATAAAGGAACCAAGGTAAGATTATAAAGCTGACAACCTGTGCCCCTGCCAGAAGCCAACATTTCCACCTCATCACTAGAAATGCCTTCGCGAAAGAATAAGGCGGTCCCCGTAGAATATTCGGGTGCTATATTAAAGAACATACGAAAACAAGATAAGGAGAAATTACTAAATAACACTTCCTGTGAGAAAACTAGTTCCGCACATGAATCATAAATGAACTGACGCAGCGAAGAGAAATCGCAATTCTGATTCCACACGATTAACGTTTAAGGAAAGGAACGTGAAGGCTTGGGTCATTGATCACAGCTGAACAGGGATGTACGGAACCTCCGAGTTGAATTAGATAGACAGCTGAGGGTCAAGGTCCATTGCGGAATCCACAGAGAAATCAGACATCGGGGTCCAGAACACTGGTCATCACAACCATTTTTTCTTAGAATTCTTACGTGCCACCGCACCGTCAGGTTGTATACGCAATTTCTGTTGGCTACGTGGGATGACGGCCTCTGCAGACGGAGGTGTATGGCAGAGGTCATAGGTACAGCTTCCTCCCCCTCCCCCCACCCAATAAGTAGTGTCGTATAATGCAGTTCCAGTCACTAAGACGGAATCGTTCTGTGGAACTACCAATACAACAGGTGACACTTAGTCGCTAATTTGATTCTCCTCGGGAGTTGCTGTAGTCGGCAAATGCAGGAAACCGTCGGTGGCTGAAGACGAAGGAACAGGAGGACATTGCACCGTCTCGAGCAGGAGGGATGCTGGAGATAACTTCTTCGCCAGTCACCGTAACACGGATGCATCGTAGCATCGAGAGGACCAGGGGACACAATCGATGTGGAGGAGGTTGGGGCAGAAGGCAAAGCCAAATCCTCACCATCACCATCCTGAGTGCGACGTCGCTTGTTTGTCCCGTTATAGGTTCTATCCCGGGGCCACTGGCTCAAATGGTTCAAATGGCTCTGAGCACTATGGGACTTAACATCTGTGGTCATCAGTCCCCTAGAACTTAGAACTACTTAAACCTAACTAACCTAAGGACATCACACACATCCATGCCCGAGGCAGGATTCGAACCTGCGACCGTAGCGGTCACACGGTTCCAGACTGAACCGCCTAGAACCGCACGGCCACACCAGCCGGCGGGGCCACTGGGATTCTGAACCTGTCGCGGAAATAAAGGCGGAAATTCATTGACACGACTATCGGAACTGACTGTTTGTTCATTATAATCCGAAGCAGAAGTAGGGCTGAAGGCAGGAGTCGAAGGAACAAGGTCAGCAACCATCAACTTGGGACGCTACACCAATGACGGCTTTAATACAAAAACCCCTCCGCGGACAATTATACCGAACGTGTCGACTTTCATTACATAGGAAGCAGGTTCCCTTCTGACCGGTATACATGACACGGACGCGGTAACCACACACACTTGTAAATGTGACGGAATATTGCGTTTGACATGCATTTCCACAGAACAAATTCCACTATAACACTGTAATCTGTGTTGAGTAGACCAGCGTTCGCGACGGACGTTTTTCACGTTACCATAAGGAGTCAATATGTCCTTTAGAAAGTTGTCATCAACTTCCGGCGGAATGCACCATCTGGTTATCCGTGCACAACTCAGAGGCAGCTGAAACTTTCCATATGTCGTCAACCATGCGTCTACGACCTGTACTCGCACATCCATTACGTATATTCCCGTACAGGTAAGATGTTATATTTGAAAATCGCTTGCCAGGTATCGGCAGATAAATACGGTATTGCAGTGTCTCTGCCGGCCGCTGTGGCCGAGCGGTTCTAGGCGCTTCAGTCCGGAACCGCGCTGCTGCTACGGTCTCAGGTTCGAATTATACCTCGGGCATGGATGTGTGTGATGTCCTTAGGTTAGTTAGGTTTAAGTAGTTCTAAGTCTATGGGACTGATGACCTCAGATGTTAAGTCCCATAGTGCTCAGAGCCATTTGAACCATTTTTTGCAGTGTCTGTGTTAGTCTGATGTGAATAACACAGGCACTGCAACATCACATTAACTGAACTATTGAAAGACGAGTTGATAACCATGGGGCACAACGCGCCTAAATATTAAGAGCAAACCTGTCAATGTGTAAAGATCCGGTGATGTGTGAATAGATAAAGGAAAGTTAAGACACAAGGGTAACCTTACAATGTGTCGAAGGAATTGGCGTTTTCAATTTTCTTAACATTGAGCTGGTTGTGTATGCGCGCGTTAGGTTAAAAAATGGTTCAAATGGCTCTGAGCACTACGGGACTTAACATCTGAGGTCATCAGTCCCCTAGAACCTAGCACTACTTAACCCTAACTAACCGAAGGACAACACACATCCATGTCCGAGGCAGGATTCGAACCTGCGACCGTCGCGGTCGCGCGGTTACAGACTGAAGCGCCTAGAACCGCTCGGCCACACCGGCCGGCGTGTGTTAAGAAGAGAATCTGTTCTACAAAATCTGAGTCTTCTTGTGGCGTGTGTCAGCTGTCGTAGCCCAGATTTCACAAGCATATGTAATTACCGGAAAGATACTCGTATTGAAAAGTTTCTCTCTTGGTTTGGACTGATCGTCCGTCGCCTTCGATAAGACGATACGTCTGCTGTATAAGGCCTTGGCTATTGTTGCAGATGTCCTCCATGTGTTTCTTAAAGATTAACTTATTGTCTGATATTACGCCTAAGTACTTAATGCTAGTTTTCCACGGTATAATAGTTCCGTTTCGGTCAACTGCTGCGTCAGGAAGTATGGCTTCATATGTGAACAGATTTGCCTATGTTTTTGGTGAATTCATTGTAATTTTTCACTGGAGGGATCACTGGTGGATTGCTCTTCAAGTTTCGAAGCTGTGTAACCTAGGTTTCAGCTGCTACGGAATATAGCTTGAGAGGTGGCATGAGCCCCCTCTCATATTTCTATCTTACGATTCTCCTCTCTAATTGCATGCGGTGGAAAGTTGCTATTCCTTCACACGCGGACTTCCCACGCAGCGTCTCTCGTCACCCGGGTGGTCCGGTGACAGGCGGGCTCTGCTGATCTGGAAAGCTTTAAGCCGACGGGTGTGAGGAAGTCGAGTGAATGCTTTGCAGACACCGACATTGTCAAGTGGCTCGCCCGCAGAGCCTGAAGTAGCGGCTGGGCTAGAGGTTCCGTTACTTCGAAGAAACTTAGCGAAAACACTTTCTGGCGGGCTACCAGCGGGGCGTGGGAATGACTTGTGTACCCAGGCAGCTGTGGCGGAAAAATTCCCGCACTTTCTGCAAAATAGTAACTGTGATTGGCTTGCTCAGGGCATAGCTCCGTGACGTAGCAAGATCGGCGAAGAAATTGGCGCCAAGAATCTCCATTGGTGGAATGGTAGCGTTCCGGCAATGGAGTGGAATTTTCCGCCGGTTTTCGAGTTGCTGATTGGAACGTTTAACCACGGCCACTGTCGTGGGGGCGGGAATGTTCTATGTTCGGTTTTTGTACGGGTGCTCTTGTGAGTAGTTGGCTCTCGCCTTTCGGTCGAGGGCGTCGAAGCAACCAGCCAACGGCTCCGGTACGGATCGTGTCCTGGGAGTCAAGAAGTCGGTTTGGTAATGTGTGTCCGCAGCACCGGCAGATAGGGATTTTCCTAGGTGACAATCAGAGCTCAGCAGAGCGCGCCTGTTCGTCTTTTTTCTAACTTTGTTCTGTCTTGGGTAGCAGCAATTAATGTTGGGTTGGCTATGTGTTTTCTCTAAGAATTGAGTTGCTAGGAATTGGCTGCACATACCACTTCGTCATAATCCTCACAATCTAGTTTAGGGACAACTTCACATTCACAGCGTTTGTTTAAGTATCCAATTAGAGCCAATTTGATGTATTGTTAATGTTTCATGTGTTGTTGTTTATTATTTTGTGTTTAGTCTTAATAAATCATATTGTTATTTTGGACAGAACTTTCATTCTGTTAATAGGTAGAGCAACCCCATCATTCCTCACTATGTTAATGAAACCTTCGTTTAATTAACTTATTTATCAAATTAAATTATTGCAGGTGCCAAACTCTCTTCTACTCCACTGGCAGGATTGATTAGAGTCAGTTCGCGTATTTTTTTATCCTTGTGCAACAGGAAAAGTTGGAGTTAGAATAGGGGGGGCTTAGAGCATCATGTACATACGTAATTTCTCTAAGAATTGAGTGTTAAAAAAAAAAAAAAAACACTGCTAGCCCCAGCACCTCGCATAAAATGGCGACCCTTAGCCTCGGATCTTCCCTGTGAATCTTCTGATAAGCAAGTATTATTAGTAGTAGGGACTCTCAGAATTTTTTTGCTTAATTTTTTTATTGATTAATACCCAAGTTTTTTCTGGTAGTTCCGCGTTTAGTTTTAAGTAGCGGCGCAGGATTACTGTTTTTGTTTTCAGTGTATATATTTTTTTTTGGTCATTGTTTTTGTGTTCCTTTGATGGTGTGTCCGTATCACATCACACTTTGTTGGGTTTGTGTGCGGTTTCTGTACCACAACAAATCGTGCGTATAATTACAGCGTTGGAGCGGCGTTGTTGAAACTTTATGTCTATGTGTAAAAATATATGGAGTAGATTAATTTTATTGTGCATTTTAGATAAATTTGTTTTTCATGAATGATAACGAGAAGTAAGGCACGACTATTATCGAGCGACGCTAAAACAAAAGAGGATAGCATAATGGATAAGGGGCAGTTTACCGACGGGAATAGGTTCGGAGATGAGATGGGCACATTTTTAGCAGGACAGGACGCCAGGGTCATTGATGAGGAAGGTGATTTGGACGCGATCTTAGAGCAGCGTTGCGGCCGTGATTATGATAGTGAGGTAGAGGATGAAAGAGAGACAGACACACAGGTCGAGACGGTAGCAGAAGTTTATAATCAAACGAACGAGAGCAGACAGGGGCCAGCTCGGCCACGTCAGAGCTCTAGCGCCCAGGTGTCCAGAGTTACATCACCCATGGGTGACGAGGATCAAAATGATGACATTAACCCAATACTGAGCTTTCTACGATCAATGAAAGAAGAAGCTGACGAACAACGTAAGAGGGAGAAGGAAGAAGCTGACGAACAGCGTAAGAGGGAGAAGGAAGAAGCTGACGAACAGCGTAAGAAGGAGAAGGAAGAAGAGGAGAAACAACGTAAGAAGGAGAAGGAAGAAGCTGACGAACAGCGTAAGAAGGACACTGAAGCAATAATTTCGCATATAGGGGAAATTCGTGGGGAATTACTAACAATAAAGAAAGAATGTGGAGAAGTAAAACAAATGTCAATGGCTGCACAAAAAGTAGCCGGCCTAGCCAAAACGGCAGCAACAGGGGCAATGAAAATCGCAAAAGTAACTTCTCAACTCGTACGGCGCTGGCGACGTGCGACACAAGCTCACTCAAAATCCCTAGCGTTCTTAAATACCCAAGGTAGTATCGCGGTTACGAACATCACGAAACGAATGAAAGAAGTAGAGAGTCGAATAGCAAAACTAGAGCGAAACGGGCACACAAGAACTGCGCGTTCGGATACCAATGATGGAGTACACAGAATTGTGTCTCCGAGGAAAAGCCCGCCGTGCTCTAGCCCAGTGACAGAGTGCGGAACTAACAATGCACACGCAGAAACACCTAGTAATAGCTCCAATAATTGTAGCCCACTTAGGAGAGTGAATTCTGAGTGCCACTGCCACTGTGATACAGAGATAGCACATCACAGTTATCAGCAAGATAGACCAGGACACTCAGCAGACGTGCAAGTATCGGAAACGAGTGACAACACCAGTGCGAGGATCGGACAGGATTTTGATCACAATCACTTCCTGTCGATACTAAAATTCCAAAAGTTCAGAGATAATGGAGGGTCGATGCATCCGAAGAGCTGGGTGATGCAGTTTACAAATTCATTACCGTCATCATGGCCAACCCTGGCAAAATTAGAATTCATGTGTGGACACATCGAAGGCCAAGCCGCGGAAAAGATGCGGGGTGTGGCAGCGACGTGTCAGACTTATCAGGAATTTGTTGATGCGTTCCTGGGGATTTACTGGTCAAAGGAAACGCAAGACAGGATTAAAGAGGAAATAATATTTTGTCCTGAACTGGAAGTGTCCGGGCAAAGGAGCGCAACCAAATTTTTTGATGATTTACTCAAGAAGAATCAATTTTTAGATAGTCCATATAGCAAGGGAGAAATCATCAAATTTTGTTTTTCCAAATTGCCTGTTAGGTATCAACAGACACTTGTCGGCAAGTGCGGATCTGACGTAGAAGCATTCAAGAGTCTATTGCGCGAACTCGAAGTAGTCTTCGATAAACAAGACGCAAAGGACAGGAAGAAGGCGCAAAATAACAAATACCACGGGCCAGCAAGGGCAGACGACAACAGATCGCATAATCGCGCTCGTCAGTTAGGAAACCAGGGTTACGGAAATCAAGGTTACGCAATTCAAGATTATGGAAACCAGAGACACGGAAACCAGAACGTTAGGGAACAGGGTCAATCTAGACAAGGAATCTGGGACAGGAGGAATAACGAACGGCAAAGCGACCGTAACTGGAGAGAGCGAAATCAAGGACCACAGGAGAACCAGGAAATTGAAATTAGACCTGAAAATCCTAATGCACGTCAGAGGAGGGGGAGTCTGACAAGGGGTTGGCGCTAGTCCATAGGACTCCACCACATCTCTCACACATAGAAGTTCGTGGAATAATAGTAGATTAAATGGTGTACATAATAGAATAGGCAAATATATGAACCTTTTTTTTTCGGGGAACAATAATCGTTGGATTAATAGATTAAGATTGTTAAAGTATTAACACGCTGCGTTTTCTCGCATAAGAATTTACTGCTGCTAATTTTTTTTCTGTTTATGTTCGCAAGCTCCACTGTGAATGCGATAAGAGGCACTACCTTTCCATGAGCAATGTTTTTGTCCTTTCCAATCTGGTGTCCATGTTAAGGGATAGTGATGAGTGACGAGATGTCGCACAAACGGGCGCATACAAGAACGTGCTCTTAGAAGCGTTCTGAGAAGTCGTGATACGCTCCATAGCGGCCACAACCAGTTCGTGAAACATTCATACCAATGCTTGCAGGCACGCATCATTGCACTGCAAGATTGTGGTATATTGCGTGATTTCGAGGATGAATATGGGCAGCATAGTTTTTTCTGCAGAGCTGCGCCAGCATCGTTGTCTTACAAGTCGGGGTTAACCTGTGAGCGTTTGACTCCAATGGTGCCCTAGGGCCCAGACGGTAGAAATGCGGGCATAAAGCCTACCATGCCAATGTGCTGGTTGGGGATTTAGCGTGCTGCTTGTGACTGTCAGAGATGATTAACCAAGGAATTATACTTGGATATTCGTGACATACTGTGTAGCTGATGTGTGGTGGGCGACGGAATCCTCAACAGGAACCAGTCCTGGCTTGGTCATATTACATTGCCTCTGGAAAGGTGTGCTTTGATCGCGAAAACCGCATAACATAGAAAAAGAAGTTGCAACTATAAATTTATTGTCTTGTATAGCCATGGCTAACCCAGTCTCTGGAGTTTCAGTGAGGCGTAGTGAGAACTCGGAGGCCATGTCGTACGGCGCGCACATCACTGTCGTCAATAGCGGCGAGCAGCGAGATATCTCAGCGTAACAGTAATTATGTAAGAGTGTTGTATAAGGTAAAAAATAATAATAATAATAATAATAATAATAATAATAATAATAATAATAAGAGAGTACCATATACTAGGATAAATTAAACTTTAGGATTTTACAATAACTAGATCCTTAATATTGTGGCGGTTTTCTACCACAAGTGTTTGGCGCGCTTGTTAAGATGCTATTTTCCAGGTCACCAAACCACAGACCCGAGATGGAGGGACGACGGGCGAGCGAAAGTAGCATAGTTGCATGTTCTTTATAGCTCAGTAAAACTTAGACCTGCGTAACAACATAATTTAATTAAAAGACATTGAATGTAGATCGTTGGCAAATGGTAGTTAATTCTTGAGCATGTCTACTGTCGATCTATATAATTAATAGTAATATTAGTGCGGGCCCGCACATTTAGTTGTTCATCCATTACATAGCATCAGTTATCACACACCATGTACAATACTGAGATCGGTCTCTACACAAATATCAAGATAAATTATTTCCATTTTTTGTTATGATAGCTACAGATAAATAACTATAAAATTAGAATTACAGTGTCTGAAATGACAGACCATCAATGTATCGTTATGTAAATTTATTATAAAATAGAAGGTCATGGGGAAAAGTTAGGCATAGGATTTTTGTAAGAATTGTGCAGATCACGGGGATCGTGGCAATCAAGACGCCAGCCGTAGGTCATCGGCTACCTGCAGGAGGAGGGCGTCGGCGCGCTACCTGACGTGAGGGGCGCGAGGGCGTCCGGTCCTACAAGCTGACAGTCACCGGGCCGTGTACCTGAGGGATTAGGCGGGATCCTCGCCGGGCCACAAGCGAAAGTGAGGCTGGCCGTTGACACTGACACGTGACCCACGCGCGACAGCCCGCTAGCTCTCCGGACGCGGCGGCCGTTTGGAGGGATTCCCTGCGGCAGGCCACGTTGTCGTGAGTACACGAAGAAGACCACATATCGTGTCAGAACCTGCGCCTCATGTGCCTCAGGACAGAAAGGGATGATGTATTGTTAATGTTTCATGTGTTGTTGTTTATTATTTTGTGTTTAGTCTTAATAAATCATATTGTTATTTTGGACAGAACTTTCATTCTGTTAATAGGTAGAGCAACCCCATCATTCCTCACTATGTTAATGAAACCTTCGTTTAATTAACTTATTTATCAAATTAAATTATTGCAGGTGCCAAACTCTCTTCTACTCCACTGGCAGGATTGATTAGAGTCAGTTCGCGTATTTTTTTTATCCTTGTGCAACAGGACAAGTTGGAGTTAGAATAGGGGGGGCTTAGAGCATCATGTACATATGTAATTTCTCTAAGAATTGAGTGTTAAAAAAAAAAAAAAAAAAACACTGCTAGCCCCGGCACCTCGCAAGCTATATCGTCAACGAAAAGTGCTAACTGGCCTATTGCGGGATGTCATTTGCACCTCCCGAGGAAGCGCTGCCGAGTTATACCACCTCGCACCTCGAGAGTTCCCGATCCGCTAGCCTTTGGGCCTCCGTTAGCGTTGATATAGGGCGCTCTGTCCACCCTGGTCGCGAGATCGGCTTGTTTGCTGTGGGTCGCCTCAGTTAAACTTTAAACTCAATGTTGGTTCCCAAGCCTCGCTAAGATTATAGCCTCAATCTGGGTTGGTGAGGTCGTGGTTCGAATTCCCGTGGCCTCTCCAAAGACGATTCTCCCCCCCCCCCCCCCCCCCCCAGCCCCATATTAGAAAATTTGAGGCAAGATTCTCGTACGTTCGCACTCTGTCGCGTAATTTTCGGACAAACAGTCCTCTGCAACCGCTAACATGTTGGGATACATCAGCCGAGTATGTCTCTGGTATTCTCAGCAACGATCTTCGACGGTCTGTCCAATACATGTCTTTCCACACTGACTCGGAATCTGGTATACTCCGGACTTCCGCAGACCGAGATCATCTTTGACGCTTCCCAACAGTGCTCGTGTTTTAGTGGGCGAGCAGAACACAATTTTTAGTCCTTGCTTCTTCGATTTGTGTCCGATTTTTCCCGACATTGCGGCAGGGTACGGTATAAAGGCAGTGGCTCCGTGACTTCTTCTGTTTCCACAGGCTGTACTGTTGTGGTGGGGAGGAGTGCACGCCTGATCTGCCACTCTGGGTACCTGTTCTTTCTTTCGGAATACAGTTCTGAGGTGTTCCAGGTCCTTGGGCAGACTGTGTGCGTCTCAGACCGTACGCGGCTGTCTGCTAGTGATTCATTCCTCTGCAAAGGGTGGTGACAGCTGTCCGCATGCAAGTACGGGTCAGCGAGAGTTTTCTTGCGATACACATCGTGGCCAGGGAGCCACCAGCTCTTCTCTTGACTACGAGGTCCAGGAACAGTACTCTCCAATCTGCTTCAGTCTCCAAAGTGAATTTGATGTTGGGAAGTAAGGACTTCAAATGTGGAAGGATGAAGTTTGCCCCTTTCGTGAGGCCAGATGACGAACGTGTCATCTACATAATGAAAAAACAAAACAAAACAAGTGGATTTCAATTTGGATGATGCCGGAGCTTCCTCCTCGAAGTACTCCGCATACAAATTCGCGACCACACACGAGAGTGTGCTGCACGTTGCGACTCCTTCCGTTGGGTCGTAGTGTTCTTCATTAAACAGAAAATACGTGGAGGTCAGGACATACATAAAAAGGTCGCAGGTCTTCTCGGCAAATTTCTGGCCAGTAAACTCTAGTGACTCTCGCAGAGGTACCCTGATGAATAACGAAACAACGTCAAAACTCACCAGGATATCTGAAGTTTTCCACTCGTTTTCAGAAGCCACTGAATCGCGGATATTATGACGGCGTTTATCCACATGAGGGCTTACTATTTCCGCAAGATATTTTGCCAGCAAATATGTACGTGCCCTAATGGCGCTGTCAATGGGGCGCAATGGCATCCCGTCTATATGGACTTTAGGGAGTCCATAAAGTCTTGGTGGTACAGGTCCTTCAGTTAACAGTTCCTTGGCGACCCTCCTCTGGTAAACCTGCCTCCTTGAGAAGAGTTCTAGTCTTTTTCTCCATCTTCTTGTAGGAGTCGTCATCTAGAAGGCTGTGCATCTTCTCAATGTAGTCCTTGTGGGAAAGAACAACGATACTGTTGCCCTTGTCAGCAGGTAAAAACAATCATCTCAGGGCGCTCTCTCGGGTCCCCAACGGCCGCAAACTCTCTGCTGGTAGTGTTCGACTACGCACGCTTAGTTCTCGTCAGAGCACGCCAGGTTTCACGACCTTCAGCTGCTTCAGGCGGTAGTCGCGCCGCAGCCTGTTCACCTACATTGACGGAGTCCGCGACATGAGTGAACTTAACGGGTGGGAGAAAAGTTAAGTCCCTTCTCCACAACTGAAACCACATCCTCACTCAGTCAAAGACCGTTCCGCACGATGACTCCAATGATGGTTTGTCAGAGAGACATGATAATTTTGATATTTGATATCCTGTGGCCTTCCTGTCGACGGAATCGGCTGCCACCCAGGTAACATCATCAATACAGTCCCAGGAAATAAAATGATTGGCCAGTTAACTAGTGTAAATAGTTCCTGAGAGCTTTACTCAAGGCTCCTTCTCAAGTATCAAATGGAGGCTGACCAGCTCCTTAATTTTCCTGGCCACGGGCAGTGGGGACAGGGGATATAACTCGGCCGCGCGCTCTCGGGAGCTGAATGGTTTTACTGGACCGAAAGACGAGTCTTACACAGCATCTTCAGACTGCCGAGGCAATACCCAATCACGACGTATATGATATCACTGGTGTGGAGCCGCTGCAGCCCAGACTGACTGAACTTACAGCAAAATATGGAGGAAACACGCTAACAAAACGTGTATATATGAAAGGCATTCTGACAACAAGAACGCGAACAAACAGACGAGCAAAATTCAAATATATTCAGCCATAGCGTACAGTAGCCCACAACACCAGCAAAGAAAATCGGGACCTTGCCCATACTGTGGAACCTTAACCCAAGAGATCCCACTACCTCCTCGCTTGGACAAAGGCACAACAGCTAACCACACAAAACACACACACACACACACACACACACACACACACACACCACAAGGAAACCGACAATAGAGTAACGCCATGCTCACACACACACACACACACACACACACACACACACAACCTAGCATAGATTAAAAACCCACTAAAAATTGCCCACAATTGGTATCTACCTGCATTGACAGGCTGACTTGACATAGAAACGAGGATAGCTTAAACAAGCAACAAATTGTCAGTTGTACTCCAAACTCAATTCTATATTGTCCTAAAATTACCCATACCTTCCACCAATAGCTGAACACTGTAAATTAACATAACATTGTTAAGAAATAATTTAAGTAATAGCTTAAGAGAATACCATCAACACAAACACACTCAAAGGAATGTAACACCACAGATTTACAACAGAACATAAACATCAGTCATCTCAAAACAAAGCCTGTAACCTTAAATTTATTGATTTGTTAGTTCATTAACGTCACTAAATTGTTTCCAAAAGTGACATATATTTTGTGTAACATAAATTAAGTACCCCCTTCTACGTCAAGTCTACAGGGTGTTACAAAGAGGTACGGCCAAACTTTCAGGAAACATTCCTCACACGCAAATAAAGAAAAGATGTTATGTGGACATGTGTCCGGAAACGCTTAATTTCCATGTTAGAGCTCATTTTAATTTCGTCAGTATGTACTGTACTTCCTCGATTCACCGGCAGTTGGCCCAATTGAAGGAAGGTAATGTTGACTTCGGTGCTTGTGTTGACATGCGACTCATTGCTCTACAGTACTAGCATCAAGCACATCAGTACGTAGCATCAACAGGTTAATGTTCATCACGAACGTGGTTTTGCAGTCAGTGCAATGTTTACAAATGCGGAGTTGGCAGATGCCCATTTGATGTATGGATTAGCACGGGGCAATAGCCGTGGCGCGGTACGTTTGTATCGAGACAGATTTCCAGAACGAAGGTGTCCCGACAGGAAGACGTACGAAGCAATTCATCGGCGTCTTAGGGAGCACGGAACATTCCAGCCTATGACTCGCGACTGGGGAAGACCTAGAACGAGGAGGACACCTGCAATGGACGAGGCAGTTCTTCGTGCCGTTGACGATAACCCTAATGTCAGCGTCAGAGAAGTTGCTGCTGTACAAGATAACGTTGACCACGTCACTGTATGGAGAGTGCTACGGGAGAACCAATTGTTTCCGTACCATGTACAGCGTCTGCAGTCACTATCAGCAGCTGATTGGCCTCTACGGGTACACTTCTGCGAATGGTTCATCCAACAATGTGTCAATCCTCATTTCAGTGCAAATGTTCTCTTTATGGATGAGGCTTCATTCCAACGTGATCAAATTGTAAATTTTCACAATCAACATGTGTGGGCTGACGAGAATCCTCACGCAATTGCGCAATCACGTCATCAACACAGATTTTCTGTGAACGTTTGGGCAGGCATTGTTGGTGATGTCTTGATTGGGCCCCATGTTCTTCCACCTACGCTCAATGGAGCACGTTATCATGATTTCATACTGGATACTCTACCTGTGCTGCTAGAACATGTACCTTTACAAGTACGACACATGTGGTTCATGCACGATGGAGCTCGTGCACATTTCAGTCGAAGTGTTCGTACGCTTCTCAACAACAGATTCGGTGACCGATGGATTGGTAGAGGCGGACCAATTCCATGGCCTCCACGCTCTCCTGACCTCAACCCTCTTGACTTTCATTTATGGGGGTATTTGAAAGCTCTTGTCTACGCAACCCCGGTACCAAATATAGAGACTCTTCGTGCTCGTATTGTGGACGGCTGTGATACAATACGCCGTTCTCCAGGGCTGCATCAGCGCATCAGGGATTCCATACGACGGAGGGTGGATGCATGTATCCTCGCTAACGGAGGACATTTTGAACATTTCCTGTAACAAAGTGTTTGAAGTCACGCTGGTATGTTCTGTTGCTGTGTGTTTCCATTCCATGATTAATGTAATTTGAAGAGAAGTAATAAAATGAGCTCTAACATGGAAAGTAAGCGTTTCCGGACACATATCCACATAACATATTTTCTTTCTTTGTGTGTGAGGAATGTTTCCTGAAAGTTTGGCCGTACTGTTTTGTAACACCCTGTATAATGACTGAAACATGAAGTCTCCCTATTTTATTAATTTTTTTACTTTATCAACATTGAGAGCCTATCATTTTTAGTAAATTTATTCAATATTAGTAATTTTAATCCCAAATGTGTAATGTGTTGTATTATATATGTATTGTAATGTATTATATATTATTGCATTTCAATATGATGTTCAAAAGTACTTATCCTCAATTAATTGCAGTTAATACACGAAATGTGAATAATTAAAGAAATGAATAGCAAAAGGCTGAAAAGGGTAATGCAAGTCCTCAAACAGCCCCTCCACCCCCCTCAGGGGAGGAAATAAAAAGTTCCAAAACAAGAACACCTTAAGAGTTCAGTTCGTCAGCTCACCTGACGATTGTGATATCTTTGATCGCTGAAATATTGGACGCTATGAACCGGAAATACATCCGTGGACTTTTCGATCAACAAATACGCTGAGAGAAAGTGAAGAATCACACTTCATTTCCTCTTCATAACAATCTCCACCTCTGTTCCTCTTCGCACCATACTCATTAGCGTATTTCACCATCATGCTTGTAACATTGCTGTCAAAAAACAGCTCAAAATATTCTAATGCTTACCTCAATTACTTTTTTCCACTAATCATTTGTGGCCAAATTGTGGTTGTTGTTGGAAATGGCTGCTTTACCCAGTTATACTTGTGAGATGGTTTACTTGATTTTCTTCGTTTTGTTGCGCAGACTTTCTTGGTGTTATTTAAGATACTGGAGCAGTGGATGTGGAAGGCAGGGAATCTGTGCTTATTGAACAGTTAGTAACTGCGTCATTTGCAAGACTCATCGATCTGGAAATTTTATTGTTAGACAAATCTTTATTGCAGATTATGGCCGCATCTTTCAACTGATCTGCTGGAACATTATCAGTGTTTGGAAAGTCTTCATCAGCAGAGTCTTCATCTATCAGATCGTCTGTAGCACTGATGGGTGGCAACGTCCAAACCATTTTCAGGCATGCCATAATTTCTAGTATTTCAAGACGTTCATCTGATGTTGCCCATTCCCTGCGAATAATTGTGCAGGAAGTGTTTCCACAGCTTGTCATAATTTTTGATCTTGTGGTGTTGTTTGCCTTGCTCTGTATGTACACGCTCCTTTTTTTATGACCTGTCAGCCAAACACGTGATTTTTACCGCCATTTCACCTATTGGTAGAAACTCTGTTGGCAAATTATACAAAATGCTCGTTGAACGACAACAGCAAAAGAAATAAGAAAGGAACACAACACCACAATATCAAAAACCGTGACAAGTTATAGAATTTATAGTACATTTAAAGCTACTAGCCAATACAACTAATAGCATCATTGAGAAAGAAAAATAAGCAAATGATCCCATTCAGAGGGCTGAAATATGCTTGGGTGAAAACAAAACTATAAAACAGGTCTTGCATAATGCGGAATTCAGCTCCAATTTTGTTAGCAGGCACGGAAATAAGAAGCGGTACAAAATTCACAAGAAATAACTATATTATTGATGAACATCTCGAACTCGTCACATAGTACAAAATACAGCATGGCCTATCTGCTGTTTTTCGGAGATTCACCAACAACTTTCGCCAGGCGCTTGGGTTTAAAAAAGAAGAAACAAGTGAGCTGTCTTCTGTGCCAGATTCGGTGATTTGAAGACGGGCAGTGATGGCCGAAAACAGTAATTTTCGTTTAAAGTTACATGTGATTGTACCGGACAATAAGCGATTTAAAGTAATTTTATAATCACAGACGTCTGAATCGCGACCGAAATCTCATCCTTTCCGTAATTCTTCCACTTGTTCCTTTAACAATTTCTGAAAAAATCTTTACTGGTATTTATATCTGACTTAGGAAAGTCACATGTTGCAAGTTACTCTAGGCGATGTGTAAAATTTAGGGTGGTACGTTGTCTAGTATAGGAAAGTCAGGAAAAAATTAGTTAAACTTTGGGCACAGACTCTAGCAATTCGAGAGGGCTTAGTAGTCACGTTGCATTTAAGCTCGTCCTGCCTTATTTTTCATCTGGATTTATCTCACTGAGGTCTGAAGAAAGGAACTATTGAGTATGACACTCATACTGTGGCAGTGGAAGTTTTGTATTCATAAGATGTTCGCCAACCTTCTTGTACCGTATTTTATCATCTTCGGGTAAACCTACGTAGTCCTGTCATTGTTCTGAATGAACCATTCTTTGCATAGTTCTAATGTTCTTTTATACTCTCTGCTAGTGAATTTTGTTTACGTATTCTGAATCTTACTGCAGTTATATTTACAATTTTCGCTGGAAGGGTAAGGAAACATCACTTGCGGTGGCAGTTCGGTGACTGCAGATTTCTAGATACCAAAATATGTGAAGGTGTTAATCGATGAGATTATCGATACACGCACTTATATCAAGGCGACCCAAAAGCGCAAACAAAATAAGAGCAAGGAAATTATCTACTGATAGTTGTCTCTGATAACCTAGATACACAAAGTTTCCGGGTCATTCCATTGGGAATGAAACAGTTTATTTGTTCTTATGTCTATCAATTATTCTTTTAACAAAGAGAATAATTTTCCTTAATGTGCAAAGAAAATAGCTACAGAAAACTCATGGTACATCCATATTCAGTAGGTAAGTTGTGGCATTATAAGAAAATGACTGACAAGGGGAGGCCGCCAATTGTGAAATTCAGAGTCGACTCATACTGCGCATAATAAAAGCTCATGGCCAGAGGTGTAATGTGGCAAAGCACCAAGATGCACTTCTCAGCCGTTGTCGAGAAAATCGACAGTTAAAAGAAACCGTTGCGGTGAAATACTCTCTACGATTAATAGTATTCTACAGCGTCGTGGCGCAGCGGTAAGCGCTCGGGTTCGTAATTCGAAGGTCGCCGGATCGAATCACGCGCCATGCAACTTTTTTTTAATTATTAGTTTTTTGTAATTCAAATATATATATATATATATATATATATATATATATATATATATATATATAAGGCGGATCGCTCTCCAATTGTACCGCCTCCATTTTTCCCTTTTTTTTTAACAGGGTGTACCAAAGCTCTCCCGTCCGCACTGATTTTCGACGATGTTATAAGTTGCGCTAGGGACCGCATCTACCTTCTTTCGAAGTCAGCACGCAACTACACTGTTATGCGGCGGCTCGTTTCGGCCCATTCAACATCTGTCCTTCAAGTGTAACGAGCGAGTAACGGAGTTTATATTTCATACCTGCCACAGCAAATTTGTGTTCGTGGTGTCTCTATTCTAATTCGAACGTTTGACTTACGCTACACGTATTCGTTTCGGAATATCGTTTCTACGTCTTCCGTTAACTATACGTGGATAACATTATGAAGATAATTAATAACATTTGTGAAATACAACTTTGTTTGCGGAAAACATAATGATGTTCGAAGTCGCCAGTTTTTCCACGACAAACGACTTTCAACAACTTATTATATGCATAATTGTTGCAACTGATTGCCGGGAATTATATATATATTTGAATTACAAAAAACAAATACTAAAAAAAAAAAAGGTTGCATGGCGCGAGATTCGATCCGGCGACCTTCGGATTACGAACCCGAGCGCTTACCGCTGCGCCACGACGCTGTGGAATATTATTAATCGTAGAGAGTATTTCACGGCAACGGTTTCTTTTAACTGTCGATTTTCTCGACAACGGCTGAGAAGTGCATCTTGGTGCTTTGCCACATTACACCTCTGGCCATCAGCTTTTATTATGCGCAGTATGAATCGAATCTGAATTTCATAATTGGCGGCCTCCCCTTGTGAGTGTAAGTTTGAGAAACTGTAGGTTTCTACATTTCAAGAAGCATTTACCAGGAGTTCCGCTGTGGAGACACGGTCTCAGGGCTCGTACAATACTTGTTATAGTCTTACATGATGACTGATTGCATTAATTTTTGTTGAAGATTGGAAGGCCCTAGTTATTAATTATAGTCTCCCAAATTTTAATTCTGAGCTAAATAGAACGCTAGACATTGTGCCACTAACGGGATTGTAAGTGATCTCTTTTCCTGAGAAGAGCAACTAGGCAAAAATCCACTTAGTGAGCGGTACACTAATGATGCCTTTATCACTACGTGCGCCGGGGTATGGGAAGTACCTTGAATATCCACGGTGTTGATGTTGCAAAAATTAATGGCTCTGTAATATGCATACAACCCATTGCGTGTTTATGGCTCATTGGTCCCATTCAAAACATATTATCACTCACAAATGAGTGTCTTAACAATAACCACCATTCGTGCTACATCTGCATCATACATCACGTGCCATTTATAATGCCCGTTTTTATTCATAGATCACGTTACAAAACTGGTTTTATTGTGTCTTTAGCCGGCCGCAGTGACCGAGCGGTTCTAGGCGCTTCAGTCCGGAAGCGCGCAGATGCTACGGTCACAGGTTCGAATCCTGCCTCGGGCAAGGGTGTGTGTGATGTCCTTAGGTTAGGTTTAAGTAGTTCTAAGTCTAGGGGACTGATGACCTCAGATGTTAAGTCCCATTGTGCTTAGAGCCATTTGAACCATTTTTGTTTTATTTTGTGCCTTTTGGAGTCGACGAGGCACAGTGAGTACTAGTGCAACATTCCTTACCTGCAGAGCGTAACATAATATTCCAACGATACTGAAACGCGCGTAACAATACGGTTCAGACAACACTGTCGAACCAATGTGCCACGGATCTGTAATTCTAATTGCTTGCAGCTTTGAACGTCTTTCGTCTGATGTCACTAATTACCTTGTACTTTTCACTGCAAGTTGCTCTGTGGGGAATCTATAAGGTGTCCCAAAATAATGAATACACTCTTTGAAACAGAACATCTCTTCATTTGATGCAGATAGATATATGGGAAGTGCTTAATGTCGCTTGTATTAAGGTGTAAATCAAGGTGTTATATGCACAGCAGTCAATTGGCGACAGCGATTTACTATTAAACAGTGACAAACGAATTGTATCGTTTCATGTGGAATAGCATACAGGTTTGCTCAATTTTCTCTCTCACCATCCACTGCTTTTAGAGACACGTTTCCTTGTCTCATTCCCTCGCCACCGCTTGATATAATTCGATTGTTTACCTTTGGCTGGTATTCATCTTATTAGGCGTTTTCAAGACGATATCCGTTTCTCTGAATTGATTTTCCAAGTTCTTCGCCCCCCTCTGACAGAAATACAGTGTCACTGGCAAACTTTAAAAATAATCAGTTGACTTCCCTCAACGTTAATTGCCTTTCCAAATTTCTTAACTTACTCTGAAACTTGTTCTGTATCCAGACTGAATAACGTCGGGATTAGGTTACAACACTATCACACATCCTTTCGTGTCTTTTGAGTCCTGCAATCTCTGTTCCACATTGTTGTTGTTGTGGTCTTCAGTCCTAAGACTGGTTTGATGCAGCTCTCCATGCTAGTCTATCCTGTGCAAGCTTTTTCATCTCCCAGTACCTACTGCAACCTACATCCTTCTGAATCTGCTTAGTGTATTCATCTCTTGGTCTCCCTCTACGATTTTTACCCTCCACGCTGCCCTCCAATACTAAATTGGTGATCCCTTGATGCCTCAGAACATGTCCTACCAACCGATCCCTTCTTCTGGTCAAGTTGTGCCACAAACTTCTCTTCTCCCCAATCCTATTCAATACTTCCTCATTAGTTATGTGATCTACCCATCTAATCTTCAGCATTCTTCTGTAGCACCACATTTCGAAAGCTTCTATTCTCTTCTTGTCCAAACTATTTATCGTCCATGTTTCACTTCCATACATGGCTGCACTCCATACGAATACTTTCAGAAATGACTTCCTGACACTTAAATCAATACTCGATGTTAACAAATTTCTCTTCTTCAGAAACGCTTTCCTTCCCATTGCCAGCCTACATTTTATATCCTCTCTACTTCGACCATCATCAGTTATTTTGCTCCCCAAATAGCAAAACTCCTTTACTACTTTAAGTGCCTCATTTCCTAATCTAATTCCCTCAGCATCACCCAACTTAATTAGACTACATTCCATTATCCTTGTTTTGCTTTTGTTGATGTTCATCTTATATCCTCCTTTCAAGACACTGTCCATTCCATTCAACTGCTCTTCCAAGTCCTTTGCTGTCTCTGACAGAATTACAATGTCATCGGCGAACCTCAAAGTTTTTATTTCTTCTCCATGAATTTTAATACCTACTCCGAATTTTTCTTTTGTTTCCTTTACTGCTTGCTCAATATACAGATTGAACAACATCGGGGAGAGGCTACAACCCTGTCTTACTCCCTTCCCAACCACTGCTTCCCTTTCATGTCCCTCGACTCTTATAACTGCCATCTGGTTTCTGTGCAAATTGTAAATAGCCTTTCGCTCCCTGTATTTTACCCCTGCCACCTTTAGAATTTGAAAGAGAGTATTCCAGTCAACACTGTCAAAAGCTTTCTCTAAGTCTACAAATGCTAGAAACGTAGGTTTGCCTTTCCTTAATCTTTCTTCTAAGATAAGTCGTAAGGTCAGTATTGCCTCACGTGTTCCAGTGTTTCTACGGAATCCAAACTGATCTTCCCCGAGGTTGGCTTCTACTAGTTTTTCCATTCGTCTGTAAAGAATTCGTGTTAGTATTTTGCAGCTGTGACTTATTAAGCTGATAGTTCGGTAATTTTCACATCTGTCAACACCACATTCCACATTAGAAGACCTATTAGAATGTGATCAGAGTGGCATAAGATAATGTAAAAGTATGAGAAATCTGATTCTAACTTTTCACAAAATGCTTTGTCTTGGTCGACTTTGTGGGGCCCTGTAACGCAAGTCGTAATGTAAATTGCAACAAATTACTTGTGGTTTGGAGAGTGAATAATTCTGGTAGCACGAGTAAAATGTATGGTATCTACAAGAACTAAATGGCTGTAGTTACAACTGGAAAAACAAGACTGACCAGGTCTGACTGAGTGGAAGCTAGGGTTGCGGTTTGTTATCGCTATTATTCAGCTGTAGTGTCGCAAGGACGAAGAAACAATTGTAAGAGAAGTTCAGAAGTGAAGGTACCCAGCCAGCTAAGCCTCTCAGATAAGATTGTCCTACTGGCTGAAGAGTCTTAGAGAAATCGATAGCCCACTTAGCGCAGATTTCAGTTTTAAGACAGAGAAAACGAAGAACAACATATCACACAGGCACGCATCCTCCAATGAGAGATACTGGGCCTCTATTGTGTAGCTCACATGATAGTGATTTTCTGACGAGGAAGAACAAGGCGGCTTTCATTTATGCTGAAGCTTTCAGGCAAACATACGCCTACGGACAACTATCAGGATAGTTGATCATTATGTGTAGAAGTAGGGTCAAGTACAATGCACGATTGGGAATAAAAGCTTGATGAGCTGAATATTATGGAAAGTGAAAGAGTGAAGGAGTTTTTACACTCTCTAAGAATTAAAATGACGTGAAATGGCCGAAGAAAATAAAACGGCGAGGGTAGGCTGGTACACGCATTCATCAATAAAACAGAACTGTTAGTCTCAATGTTCGTCTCTAAATCAGAATAGAGATTCTGAAGTTGCATTTTGTATGTAGCAATCTGTGGAAATGAAACGTGGACAACAACCAACACTAACACCACGACCGCTACCATCATGCTGATCATCTGGTCTGCTGGCAAACTACAGCGGACATCACGCGGTCCCCATCCTTTGCTCTCATAACCTTCGGCTTAATCTCATTTACACCTACATCTACGTGATTACTCTGCTATTCACAATAAAGTGCCTGTCTCTCTACCGTTCCACTCTCGAAAGGCAAGCGAGAAAAACGAGCACTTAAATTTTTCAGTGCGAGCCCTGATTTCTCTTATTTTATCGTGATGATCATTTCTCCCTATGTGGGTAGGTGCCAACAAAATGTTTTCGCAATAGGAGGAGAAAACTAGTGATTGAAATTTCATGAGAATATCCCGTCGCAACGAAAAACGCCTTTGTTTTAATGATTGCCACTCCAATTCGCGTATGATGTCTGTGACACTATCTCCACTATTTCGTGATAGTACAAAACGGAATGCCATTCTTTTTACTTTCTCGATGTCGTCCGTTGGTCCTATCTGATGCGGATCCCTAACCACACAGTAATACTCCAGGAGCCGGCCAGTGTGGCCGTGCGGTTAAAGGCGCTTCAGTCTGGAACCGCGTGACCGCTACGGTCGCAGGTTCGAATCCTGCCTCGGGCATGGATGTGTGTGATGTCTTTAGGTTAGTTAGGTTTAATTAGTTATACGTTCTAGGCGACTGATGACCTCAGAAGTTAAGTCCCATAGTGCTCAGAGCCATTTGAACCATTTTTTGGATACTCCAGGATAGGGCGGACAAGCGTGGTGTAAGCAGTCTCTTTAGTAGACCTGTTGTACCTTCTGAGAGTTCTTCCAGTGAATCGCAGTCTTTGGTTTTCTCTTCCCACAACATTATCTATGTGATCTTTCCAGTTTAGGGTATTTGTAATCCCTAAGTATTTATTTGAATTTAGAGCCTTCATATTTGTGTGACTTATCGTGTAATCGAAATTTAGCGGATTTATTTTAGTACTCATGTGAATAACTTCATACTTTTCTTTATTCAAGGTCAACTGCCACTTTTCGCACCATACAGATATCTTATCTAAATCATTTTGCAATTCGTTTTGGTCATCTGATGTCTTTACAAGACTGTAAACGACATCATAATCTTCAATCAATCTAAGACGGCTACTCAGATTGTCGTTAATATACATCAGGAAAACAGAGGGCCTATACCACTTCCTTTGGGAAAGGGGGATATTATTTCTGTTATACTAGATGACTTTCCGTCTATTACTACGACCTATGGCCTTCCTGACGGGAAATCACGAATCCAGTTGCACAAATGGTTCAAATGGCTCTGAGCACTATGGGACTCAACTGCTGTGGTCATAAGTCCCCTAGAACTTAGAACTACTTAAACCTAACTAACCTAAGGACAGCACACAACACCGAGCCATCACGAGGCAGAGAAAATCCCTGACCCCGCCGGGAATCGAACCCGGGAACCCGGGCGTGGGAAGCGAGAACGCTACCGCACGACCACGAGATGCGGGCTCCAGTTGCACAACTGAGGTGATATTCCATACGCACGCAGTTTGGTCAAAAGACGCTTGTGAGGAACGGTGTCGAAAGCTTTCTGGAAGTCTAAAAATATGGAACCAATTTGACATCCCCTGTCAATAGCGCTCACTACTTCATGAGTATAAAGAGCTAGTTGTGTTTCGCAAGAACGATATTTTCTGAATGCGTGTTGACTATATGTCAATAAATCGTTTTCTTCGAGGTACTTCATAATGTCCGAATACAGTATATGATGCAAAACCGTACTGCCAGTCGACGTTAGTGATATGCGCCTTAATTAAACAGATTACTTCTACTTCCCTTTTTGGGTATTGGTGGACTTGAGCAATTTCCGGTCTTTAGGTGCGGATCTTTCTGTGAGCGAACGGTTATATATTATTGCTAAATATGGAGCTATTGTATCAGCATACTCTGAGAGAAACCTCACTGGTATACAATCCGGCCCATAAGCCTTGCCTTTATTAAGTGATTTAAGCTGCTTTGTTACATCGAGGATATCTACTTCTATGTTTCTCGTCTTGGCAGTTGTTCTTGATTGGAATTCAGGAATACTTACTTCGTCTTCTTTGGTGAAGAAGTTTCGAAAAACCGTGTTTAATAACTCTGCTTTAGTGGCACTGTCATCAGTGACTTCAGCGTTGTTGTCGCGCAGTGGAAGTATTGATTGCGTCTTGCCACTGGTGTGCTTTACGTATGATCAGAATCTCTTTGGGCTTTCTGCCAGATTTCGAGACAGAGTTTCGTTGTGGAAATTATTAAAAGCATCTCGCTTTGAAGTACGCGCTATATATCGACTTCAGCAAAACTTGGCCAGTCTTGGGGATTTTGCGTTCTTTTAGATTTGGCATGCCTTTTCCTCGCTTCTTCTGCAACAGCCATTTGACTCGTTTTGTGTACCATGGCGGACCAGTACCATCAATTATTAATTTATGTGGTATATATCTCAAAAATAATTGCTGTCGATACTATCTCTTTGAAATCACTCCACAACTTTTCTGCACTCACATGATCAGATCGGAAGGCGTGAAGACTGTCTCTTAAAACGGCGTCAAGAGCATTTTTATCAGCTTTTTTAAATAGATATACTTTGCGTTTCTTTTTGATGGTTGTAGGTGTTACGGTATTCAGCCTAGCAGCAACTGCCTTATGGTTGTTAATCCCTGTATTCGTCACGATACTCACTATTTGTCCAGACTATTTGTTGCTAAGAGGCCAAGTAGGCTTTCGCAACCATTTACGATTCGAGTGGGTTCATGAGCTAATTGTTTAAAATAATTTTCTGAGAAAGCATTCAGTACAATTTCGGATGACGTTTTATGCCTGCCGCCGGCTTTAAACGTATAATTTTTCCAGCATATCGAGGGTAAATTGCAGTCACCACCGACTATAATTGTATGAGTGGGTTACCTATGAAATGAGACTCAAGTTTTCTTTGAACTGTTCAGCAACTACATCTTCTGAGTCGGCGGGGTCGGTAAAACAATCCAATTAATAGTTTATCCGATTGTCAAGTATAACCTCTACCCATACTACACTCCTGGAAATGGAAAAAAGAACACATTGACACCGGTGTGTCAGACCCACCATACTTGCTCCGGACACTGCGAGAGGGCTGTACAAGCAATGATCACACGCACGGCACAGCGGACACACCAGGAACCGCGGTGTTGGCCGTCGAATGGCGCTAGCTGCGCAGCATTTGTGCACCGCCGCCGTCAGTGTCAGCCAGTTTGCCGTGGCATACGGAGCTCCATCGTAGTCTTTAACACTGGTAGCATGCCGCGACAGCGTGGACGTGAACCGTATGTGCAGTTGACGGACTTTGAGCGAGGGCGTATAGTGGGCATGCGGGAGGCCGGGTGGACGTACCGCCGAATTGCTCAACACGTGGGGCGTGAGGTCTCCACAGTACATCGATGTTGTCGCCAGTGGTCGGCGGAAGGTGCACGTGCCCGTCGACCTGGGACCGGACCGCAGCGACGCACGGATGCACGCCAAGACCGTAGGATCCTACGCAGTGCCGTAGGGGACCGCACCGCCACTTCCCAGCAAATTAGGGACACTGTTGCTCCTGGGGTATCGGCGAGGACCATTCGCAACCGTCTCCATGAAGCTGGGCTACGGTCCCGCACACCGTTAGGCCGTCTTCCGCTCACGCCCCAACATCGTGCAGCCCGCCTCCAGTGGTGTCGCGACAGGCGTGAATGGAGGGACGAATGGAGACGTGTCGTCTTCAGCGATGAGAGTCGCTTCTGCCTTGGTGCCAATGATGGTCGTATGCGTGTTTGGCGCCGTGCAGGTGAGCGCCACAATCAGGACTGCATACGACCGAGGCACACAGGGCCAACACCCGGCATCATGGTGTGGGGAGCGATCTCCTACACTGGCCGTACACCACTGGTGATCGTCGAGGGGACACTGAATAGTGCACGGTACATCCAAACCGTCATCGAACCCATCGTTCTACCATTCCTAGACCGGCAAGGGAACTTGCTGTTCCAACAGGACAATGCACGTCCACATGTATCCCGTGCCACCCAACGTGCTCTAGAAGGTGTAAGTCAACTACCCTGGCCAGCAAGATCTCCGGATCTGTCCCCCATTGAGCATGTTTGGTACTGGATGAAGCGTCGTCTCACGCGGTCTGCACGTCCAGCACGAACGCTGGTCCAACTGAGGCGCCAGGTGGAAATGGCATGGCAAGCCGTTCCACAGGACTACATCCAGCATCTCTACGATCGTCTCCATGGGAGAATAGCAGCCTGCATTGCTGCGAAAGGTGGATATACACTGTACTAGTGCCGACATTGTGCATGCTCTGTTGCCTGTGTCTATGTGCCTGTGGTTCTGTCAGTGTGATCATGTGATGTATCTGACCCCAGGAATGTGTCAATAAAGTTTCCCCTTCCTGGGACAATGAATTCACGGTGTTCTTATTTCAATTTCCAGGAGTGTATTTCGCAGGAACTATCTACTTCAATTTCACTACAAGGCAACTTCTGAAAGCAGTAAATACTTCACCACCAATTGTATTTAATCTATCCTTTCTGAACACTGTTAGATCGTTTGAAAAAACTTCGTCTGAAGCTATTTCCGGCTATTTGAGCTTCAGTGTTTTCTATTAGGGATTGGAGCTCTGGTTTTTCCCCAACACAGCTACGACAATTTACAACTACAATACCGATCGTTTCTACAGCTAACTTACTGTGTTTTCCCTGCCCCTTTTAGACGGACGCCCTTTCTGTGGGTTCCTGAGACCCTAAATCTCATCAAATTTTTACGTTTCTCACGTGTGATTCGACCTTTCTGTTCCTTTCAGATGCAGAAAACTTAACTGGTAGGAAAACATTAAAGAAAGAAGCGAGGAAAATGAACGGCAAAACTCACCAGGAGAAATAAAGTACTAATAGAGTAGGTATTGGAACAGAAGTGGAAAGAAGTCGGTGGGAATCCTATGCCTGCTGAAAGAAGAAGTGGGTGGAAGACTTACTAAGTCGACGAAGAGTGCTGTGCAGGTATTGCAGGAAAGGACATGCCGTAGCCTTCAGGTGTGGTTTTAGATTATATTAGAAGCAGAATGTATGCGTAGATGAAGAAGTTGATATAAAATTAAACAAACATTGGAACAAATCTTCGGATATTCTGCAATCTTTGGAAAGGTATAGGAACTCTAAGTTATAGACCGTTTCTGGTGTGTCGGTGTGGGACTGAGGGTACAGGAACCTAAATATTGCGTCCATATGAGACGATTAATCATTTAGACACACTGACTCATGTCCGTCTCTCGCATGCTAACCATCTACAGTGCTTTCTCTAAACTAATTAAGCTGCTATGAACTGAGGTGCCGTTGCAGTTGCTGAAAAAGCCTGTTTAAGAGCGCTGGTCTTGGAGGGGAACTGTGCAGTAACATTTCTTTTTCGATCTTAAGCAGAGGTCACGAGAATAAAATGAGGAAGACAGGGCAGGTACGGAAGAAGACATCCGTTTCTCACCCGTCCAATTACGGACGTGCATCCACGTAAGCCCTATTTTGAAGGATGATCTCCTCCCCGAAAAGGTGCATGATGTGCATCTTTACGTTGTCGCCGCGCAATGGCTGATCTGTTAAATTTCGGGAGTGGAACAGCACAAACTCCACATCTCAAACTTAATGGATAAGTCACTGCTCCGCGAGGACATGAAGATGCGCAGCTATTTCTTCCTCGCACAATATAGTAATGCGACAGGGATTTTACGCCAAATCTCCCATGCGGCGCACTGCAAAGTTCCTTACGTAGTATATATGAACATCTAGAGTCATTATCTCAGTGCTCTCTCAGTTGCCATTGGAGTGACTAGCCTGTGCTTAAACATTAGTTCGCGAATCAAGTACGCCAAACAGAAGATGCAAGCTGAGGTGGTCTTCTACATCTTCGCATTACGGAACAATATCGGTTCCCGTAACGTATTGTAGGATGAAATCGTGTGTGTTTCTTTGTCATCCATCACATAAACTTGTTGAGAAAAATGAGGCGCTTACATGTAGCTACGCTAGTCAAGGAAGTAGCGAGATGCGCCGATGCGTCATAAGCGTATCGCAGGACACAGGGGCCGTATCAGCGCTGACTCAGTGAGACACACTCCTTTTGGGGCAGCCGTTGTATCAGCGCCCTTACTGCATCAACATTTCGCATTGATAACATTAACTAAATCCGGAAATTAATATCTGAGTCACTCAATGACACAACCACGTAACCCAAACATGACCGTTTGACGGGTTAAGACCGACAGACACTAGACGTCAGGGAACGAAACGTGAAGTCGAAACATCCCGCAGTGCATTTCAAATGGCGGCATTCACTCAGCCTGTCAGCTGAACGGACCGGGACGGGACGACACGGAACATTTACGCCATGGATGCTCGCAAAGAAAGTTTCGACGTCGACTTTGATTGGGGGGGGGGGGGGTCGTCGTGTGCTAACATCTGAAGTTAACTTTGTGGAAAGTCGCCATCCTATTCGCATATCGTGCGAGGGAGAGGTGGCTGTCTGTATGCTCCTATACGCATTCTAACCTGACTTATCTTATTGTCACGATCACTACTTCAATAATACAGGGTGTTATAAAAAGGTACGGCCAAACTTTCTGGAAACCTTCCTCACACACAACGAAATAAAATATGTTATGTGGATATGTGTCCGGAACGCTTACTTCCATATTAGAGCTCATTTTATTACTTCTCTTCAAATCACATTAATCATGGAATGGAAACACACAGTAACAGAACGTACCAGCGTGACTTCAAACACTTTGTTGCAGGAAATGTTCAAAATTGTCCTCCGTTAGGGAGGATACATGCATCCACCCTCCGCCGCATGGAATCCCTGATGCGCTGATGCAGCTCTGGAGAATGGCGTATTGTATCACAGCCGTCCACAATACGAGCACGAAGAGTCTCTACATTTGGTACCGGGGCTGCATAGACAAGAGCTTTCAAATGCCCCCATAAATGAAAGTCAAGAGGGTTGAGGTCAGGAGAGCGTGGAGGCCATGGAATTGGTCCGCCTCTACCAATCCATCGGTAACCGAATCTGTTGTTGAGAAGCGTACGAACACTTCGACTGAAATGTGCAGCAGCTCCATCGTGCATGAACCACATGTTGTGTCGTACTTGTAAAGGCACATGTTCTAGCAGCACAGGTAGAGCATCCCGTATGAAATCATGATAACGTGCTCCATTGAGCGTAGGTGGAAGAACATGGGGCCCAATCAAGACATCACCAACAATGCCTGCCCAAACGTTCACGGAAAATCTGTGCTGATGACTTGATTGCACAATTGCGTGCGGATTTTCGTCAGCCCGCACATGTTGATTGTGAAAATTTACAATTTGATCATATTGGAATGAAGCCTCATCCGTAAAGAGAACATTTGCACTGAAATGAGGATTGACACATTGTTGGATGAACCATTCGCAGAAGTGTACCCGTCGAGGCCAATCAGCTGCTGATAGTGCCTGCAGACGCTGTACATGGTACGGAAACAACTGGTTCTCCCGTAGCACTCTCCATACAGTGACGTGGTCAACGTTATCTTGTACAGCAGCAACTTCTCTGACGCTGACATTAGGGTTATCGTCAACTGCACGAAGAGTTGCCTCGTCCATTGCAGGTGTCCTCGTCGTTCTAGGTCTTCCCTAGTCGCGAGTCATAGACTGGAATGTTCCGTGCTCCCTAAGACGCCGACCAATTGATTCGAACGTCTTCCTGTCGGGACACCTTCGTTCTGGAAATCTGTCTCGATACAAACGTATCGCGCCACGGCTATTGCCCCGTGCTAATCCATACATCAAATGGGCATCTTCCAACTCCGCTTTTGTAAACATTGCACTGACTGCAAAACCACGTTCGTGATGAACACTAACCTGTTGATGCTACGTACTGATGTGCTTGATGCTAGTACTGTAGAGCTATGAGTCGCATGTCAACACAAGCACCGAAGTCAACATTACCTTCCTTCAATTGGGACAACTGGCGATGAATCGAGGGAGTGCAGTACATACTGACGAAACTAAAATGAGCTCTAACATGGAAATTAAGCGTTTCCGGACACAAGTCCACATAACATCTTTTCTTTATTTGTGTGTGAGGAATGTTTCCTGAAAGTTTGGCCGTATCTTTTTGTAACACCCAGTATAGGTTATACACCGGCTTTTGCGACAGTAGTAATTCGGATTTCGCATTTCGTTTTATTTCAAGGCAACTTCAGTGATCACTGTAAGAATGTTGTTTTTTCACTAATCCGTTTTTCCAAGAACGTAAACAGTTTTCATGTTAAATTAGTACAAGTAAACGGTATTAAATTACAATTACTATTAAGAATTTTTTGTTCACTATATCATTCTTGATGCACTTCTGCGCATTGGTATTCAGCTGTTAGCACGCTGTACCTCTCTTACCACGGAATATGTTTTTGTTTTCATGTTGTGTAGGTCCACTTAACGCCTCATGTAGGCCTACTTCGTTTTGACGTTGCGAGACACGATCGTCTTTTCCTTTGTTTTTGTGGTTGTGAATAAATGGCTGCAGGGCGGAACTCAGTGGTCATTGTGAAATGCAATGTGATTGTATTGTAAAACATAGAAGAATAAATCACTTAATCTCCAAGACGGCACGTCATTTTTTCAAAGGAGAAAAAGCGTGCTTTACTAAAAGAGAAAGACGTTTTGGTAAAAATTCCTGCTCAGCGTATAAACCACAGGACGATATAATGCTTTAGATTTTCTCCAAGATAATAATTTTATCCTAGAGCTTCACATTTCATTTTCCTGAATTTACGGCACTACGACGGAATATAGGAGCTACCATCTCTTTGCATAAAATTCTTTCTATATTCAACCAGCGTCGTATTTGAGAAGAAACTCGAGTTTTCACCGCATATCTCCTTGATAATCCTAGCACATATTGTACTCTTTCAAGATTTGATTATGGATTTGATTCACCAGATACCACTCGTTTCATAATTTCTCACTGTGGTTGATTTGATATACGATGCGTTTAATATTATAGATGCTAACGAAAGGACTGATAGTATGGCCAGGTCGTCTGCGAAAGCTAGGTTTGATATTTCTATTTTGTCCTTGGCATCTTCCTAATCGTGCTGGTTTCCATTGTCCTTGAGTTTTCAGTTCGTTTTACCATTCCCTCATTACTGTGCTCAAATGGCTCTGAGCACTATGGGACTCAACGTCTGAGGTCATCAGTCCCCTAGAACTTAGAACTACTTAAACCCAACTAACCTAAGGACATCATACACATCTATGACCGAGGCAGGATTCGAACCTGTGGCCGTAGCAGTCGCGCGGTTCCGGACTGAGGCGCCTAGAACCGCTCGACCACCGCGGCCGGTCCTTCCCCATCCTCGACACAGTCCGAGCTTGTTTCGTCGATATAACGTATTTATGTGAACACCTTATAACAGAGCCCACGTGGATACAAGCTGCAGATATGCACTTGAGGGCAAACGCATTGTAACAGTTGTTCCACAACACCACCATTCGTGTGAAGACAGGCTTAAGCGCGTCGTTCGTCGATGCCCGTACGCGTTCAAAAATTTCAGGTATATTCCGAATGCATTGACAACCAACCACATTGTGTTCCCAGACTTCATCGATTCTATCAACACACATGCTGTTATATATTCGCAGATATAAAAATGTAGTTAGTATAATTTGGAGGACCTCGGAGACTACACACTTGCTGTGGGAGATTCACGCTGCGTATTCTCGAAAAGCAACCTGAATGTGTCACGTTGCACCGTCATGCAGGTATTACAAACGCATCCCTTCACCATATGGAATATCATCCAAATAATTGATCAAATGTGTTATAGGAGTTGAAGGTACATACGGTCGCTAACTGGGGCACGTAGAAAGTATGGTCGTTTCAACCGATCACAAATGACACTTGCTCCGCTCCGCTAATGTGCTGTCTCAGTCGTAGTACAGTATATGGGTTCTCGTAAGCCCAAACGAGTGTGTTGTACATGTTAATGATATTGTTTCGGGTAAGGTATGCTTCGTCTGTAAATATCCAAACACCTGCACGAAAAACTGTGGATCATTTCCACATTGTGTAAGGATTCATTGGCAGAAGGCAACTCGAAATGGAGAGTCAGGTGCTTGCACACTTTCTACAAGATGAGTACAATTGTTGGTCATTTAGTATGCGCCAAATGGTGGAGAGCGAAACGCGTTCTTCAAGCACTTGGGCCCCACAATGCGCCCACTTGTTGCAATACACGCTCCTCCATTTGTGGTGTCGCCACTGTTCTTTGTCTACCTCCATGTAGCACGTAAGGTTTAATTGAAACGGTCTCGTGCAGGCGCTGGCGGAGCTTAATCGACATCCTGCTGTTATGCTGTTTTCTCTGTCGATACGCTACTTGGTACAATCGTGCTGCCCGCGTGTGACATTAGCACGCCCGCGCTTGATGTAGATGGCCACCATTCACGTGAAGACAGGCTTCGGCACGACAAATGCTAACTTGCAGATTGCGTTTGATGTACACTGTCGGAACAGGTAACCGGAACATTAGACCGTGTTTATACTTATACGCCGTTACTGCCAGAAACTAAGCTGTGATAGGGTGCTTTCACGCCGCACCAGTGAAGGAAATAATCAACCGTCAGCCATGTGCCAGCAGCAGGACTGTAGAATAAACATGTGTTGTTGTTGTGGTCTTCAGTCCAGAGACTGGTTTGATGCAGCACTCCATACTACCCTATCCTGTGCAAGCTTCTTCATCTCGAAGTACCTACACCAACCTACATCCTACGAATCTGCTTAGTGTATTCATCTCTTGGTCTCCCTGTAAGAGGTCCGAGCAGATGTAATTTTATATAAGAGGCCCGAGAAGATGTAATGCAGATGTTATTTTATGTAAGAGGTCCGAGCAAATGTAATTTCGATGTATTGCTCATGCGCTGCCTGCGATATGCAAGGTATAAGAGAATCGTTGACCAGAGAGCAGTGTTGACTGTAGGAACTGTGTAGCTGTAGCAGTAAGTTGTTGCTAGTCTGCGCTTGTCTGGTCTGGAGTCTGCTCTGCTCTGGTCTGGTGTATCGTGTTAGCTGGCCGGTCGCGGTGCAGCGATGCCGGAGCCTGAGTATTATTGTATAAGGTAAAAAGCAGCCTTGCGCATATCTAGTAATGTATCTGAACTCCCATGTAAATCTTTTAAAAATGTCTTAATAATAATCTTTGTCATATAAAGTCATTTCTAACAAGCATTCATTTCAATTCAAAGAATTTACTAATTTCTCCAATCAATGATCATTCCGATTGTTGCAAAAGAAAAATCAGTTGCTTCCTTTCATAAATAACAAATCTATCGGCCAGCATTACACAGAGCTGTGCCGGAAAAAGGTTATTCTAAGAGCAGATAGTTGGCGACTTTATTGAGGTAAGAATTTTTGCTTTTTTATTCAGAATGATCTTACAGGGCCATGACGCAGTACTGCTGTCGTCCAAAATTTACCAGGTTACTGAATTTATTTTTTATTACGAGGTTTAGGAACTTTTCTGTTTCGAGCTTACATTAAATGGGAAACAAATTTTGTGTGGAGGTTAAATGTGAATGAATTTCTGTAGGGAGGTTATAAATGGGAACCAATTTTGTTCTGAGGTTACACAAAAATTAGAATCATATTCATATTATTTATTTAATTTTCTGTGGGGAGGTTACATCCCTCTACAATTTTTACCCCACACGCTGCCCTCCAATACTACATTGGTGATCCCTTGATGCCTCAGAACATGTCCTACCAATCGATTCCTTCTTCTAGTCAAGTTGTGCCACAAATTCCTCTTCCCCCCGATTCTATTCAGTACCTCTTCAGTACCTCTTCATTAGTTACGTGATCTATCCATCTAATATTCAGCATTCTGCCATAGCACCACAGTTCGAAAGACTCCATTATCTTGTCTAAACTATGTATCGTCTATGTTTCACTTCTATAAATGGCTACACTCCATACAAATACTTACAGAAAAAGACTTCCTGACACTTAAATCTATATTCGATGTTAACAAATATCTCTTCTTCAGAAACGCTTTCCTTGCCATTACCAGTCTACATTTTATATCCTCTCTACTTCGATCATCATCAGTTAGTTTGCTCCCCAAACAGCAAAACTCATCTACTACGTCGTCTTATTTCCTAATCTAATTCCTTCAGCATCACATCATTTAATTCGACTACATTTCATTATCCTCGTTGTGCTTTTGTTGATGTTCATCTTATATCCTCCTTTCAAGATGCTGTCCATTCCGTTCAACTGCTCTTCCAGGTCTTTTCCTGTCTCTGACAGAATTACAATGTCATCGTCAAACATCAAAGTTTGAATTCCTTCTCCATTGATTTTAATTCCTAATCTAAATTTTTCTTTTGTTTCCTTTACTGCTTGCTCAATATACAGATTGAATAACATCGGGGATAGGCTACAACCCTGTCTCACTTCCTTACCAACCATTGCTTCTTTTTCATACCCCTCCACTCTTATGTCATCTGGCTTCTGTACAAATTGCAAATAGCCTTTCGTTCCCTGCATTTTACCCCTGCCACCTTCAGAATTTGAAAGCATTGTCTCAAAAGCTTTCTCTAAGTCTACGAATGCTAGAAGCGTAGGTTTCCCTTTCCTTAATCTATCTTCTAAGGTAAGTCGTAGAGTCAGTATTGCCTCATTTGTTACAACATTTCTACGGAATCCAAACTGATCCTCCCCGAGGTTGGCGTCTACCAGTTTTTCCATTCGTCTGTAAGGAATCCGTATTTGTATTTTGCAGCCAAGACTTATTAAACTGACAGTTTGGTGATATTCACACATGTCAACACCCACTTTGTTTGGGATTGGAATTATTATATTCTTCTTGAAGTCTGAGAGTATTTTGCCTCTCTCGTACATCTTGCTCACCAGACGGTAGAGTTTTGTCACGGCTGGCTGTCACAAGGGTATCAGTACTATTGGAAAGTTGTCTACTCCCGGAGCCTTGTTTCGACTTAGGTCTTTCAGAGCTCTGTAAAAATCTCTTCACGCAGTATCACATCTCCCATGTCATCTTCACCTACGTCCCCTTTCATTTCCATAATACTGTCCTCCAGGACATTGCTCTTGTATAGACCCTGTATGTACTCTTTCCACCTTTCCGCTTTCCTTTATTTTCTTCGAACTGATTGTGGTGTCACCGCCAGACACCACACTTGCTGGGTGGTAGCCTTTAAATCGGCCGCGGTCCGTTAGTATACGTCGGACCCGCGTGTCGCCACAATAAGTGATTGCAGACCGAGCGCCGCCACACGGCAGGTCTAGTCTAGAGAGACTCCCAAGCACTCGCCCCAGTTGTACAGCCGACTTTGCTAGCGATGGTTCACTGTCTACATACGCTCTCATTTGCAGAGACGACAGTTTAGCATAGCCTTCAGCTACGTCATTTGCTACGACCTAGCAAGGCGCCCTATTCAAGAATGTACTATGAACAGATAGTATTGTGAATCATGTACCGTCAAGAGCGACGTTCATCAATAATGGATTAAAGTTAAGTATCAAACTAATTACGTCCGCTTTCTGAATCCTAATTCCTTGTCATGTTCCAGACCTCACGTCGGTATAGTCCTTCCCTCCTCACACCAGCCTGCGTGAGCTAAAACGCGTGCATTTCGGCCTCCCCTAGTAACACGGTGTTGGCTCTTCTGCCAACACAATAATGGTTTTCCATCTGAGCTCTTGATATTCATATGAGTTTTTCTCTTATCTCCAAAGGTCTGTTTAATTTTCCTGTAGACAGTATCTATCTTAACCCTAATGATATATGCCTCTATATCCTTACATTGTCCTCTAGCCATCGCTGCTTAGCCATTATGCACTTCCTGTCGATTTCACTTTTGAGACATTTGTATTCCTTTTCGCCTGCTTCATTTACTGCATTTTTATATTTTCTCCTTTCATCAGTTGCACTCAATATCTCTTCTGTTACCCAAGGATTTCCACTAGCCCTCGGCTTTTTACCTACTTGATCCTGTGCTGCCTTCACCTATTTCATCTCTCAAAGCTACCCACTCTTCTTCTACTGTATTTCTTTCCCCCGGTCTTTTCAATCGTTCCCTAATGCTCTCTCTGACACTCTCTACAACCTCTGGTTCTTTCAGTTTATCCATCCTTATCTATCCTTAAATTCCTACCTTTTTGCAGTTACTTCAGTTCTAGTGAACAGTTCATAACCATTAGATTGCGGCCAGAGTCCACGTCTACCCCTGGAAATGTCTTACAGTTTAAATCCTGGTTCCTAAATCTCTGTCTTACCATTATATGAAGGGCTTATTTCAATAGTGGTACAAGTCCATTTTTGTTCATTCTGAGATACAGAGTCCTAAAGTTAAAACAGCGCTGAAAAATCTGCAGTTGAGATACCAGAAATATTCAAGTGCTGACAGCAGGGTCCATGGATTCTTGAGCTTGTCTCCATACCCGTACACGCCCAGCCGCTGGATACAATTTGAAACGTGAAGAGTCCGACCAGGCAACATGTTTCCAGTCATCAACAGTGCACGGTCGGTGTTGTCGGGCCCAGGCGAGGCGTAAAGCTTTGTGTCGTGCAGGGTACACGAGTGGCCTTCGGCTCCCAAAGCCCATATCGATGATTTTTGGTTGAATGGTTCGCACGCTGACACTTGTTGATGGTCCAGCATTGAGATCTGCAGCAATCTGCGGAGGGGTTGCACTTCTGTCACGTTGAACGGTTCTCTTCAGTCGTCCTTTGACCCGTTCTTGCAGGATGTTTTTCCGGCCGCAGTGATGTCGGAGATTTGATATCTTACCGTATTCCTGATAGTCACGGTACACTCGTGAAACAGTCATACGGGAAAATTCCCACTTCATCGCTACCTCGGAGATACTGTGTGGCATCGCTCGTGCGCCGACTATAACACCACGTTCAAACTCACTTAAATCTTGATAACCTGCAATTGCAGCAGCAGTAACCGATCTAACAACTGCGCCAGACACTTATATAGGCGTTGCCGACAGTAGCGCCGTATTCTGCTTGTTTACATATCTCTGTATTTCAATAAGTATGCCTACACCATTTTCTTTGGCGCTTCAGTGTAGTTACGAATTAACAGTTTTCGGATTTTTTCCTTCACTTGTACTGCGTAACCGTGATCCTTGTCAAATTTCATGATTCTATGTCAACAGGAAGTACCATGTAGATTTTGAACAGTGACTGAGTGTAAGAAGAGGTTGTTGCTTCATATTCCTGAGAGATAGAAGCTTAAATTATTTACACCAGCAAGGAATCGTAGACTTTAGTATATGGCATAAGTTTCAATCTGATATCTCTACCGTTCCTGAGAAAAAAGGGTCTTAATAGTGGGATAGACAGACAATAAGGCAAACAGACAGACACACAGACCGACAGACAGACGGACAGTGAAGTGATCGCACAGTGGGTCCGTCTTTACAGGAAAGAGTGGGCTGTTATTCGTGTGGGAATTAAGTTCAAGTTCCCGCCAAGCCATTCAGATGCAGGTTTTCCATGATTTCACTAAACAGCTTAAGATGAATATAGCCGATTTCCTACCCCAAGTCGAACTCGTGCTTCGCCCCTAATGGCGTCGTCGTCGACGACACACTTAACGCCAATCTTCCTATCTTCCTTTCTAGGAAATTCTGGTCCTTTATTTTCGAGCTAGAACTGTAACTGAACTCTTCAGCCTTAAAACAACGTCAGTTTGCAAGTCCTCTGTCAAACTGGGCAATGTTACGTTTGAAAAACTCGAATAATATGAGATGCTTATACACTGCTGTTTTCTTTGCTCAGTTCTGTTTAAAATATGCACCTCCCGTACCCATGTTTACTGGCCAAAAAACTTGTACATAACCTTTGTCGTTATTTGGCTGTTTGATCTAGATGCGTAAGTCTGGCTGCCTTTTGTTGCTTGCCACAATTGCTCACACCCAAGCACAAGTGTAATTACTTTCCTTTCTTTCTGTTTGATACTTTTCCGCAGAGCCTAACCTTGGAGTTCGTCCTTGGCTGCCATTTCCTTTCCTGCCGCTAGTTGGTATGTGGCCTAAAAAAGACGAAGGCAGATTCCACAAACGCTGTCGGCTAGTTCCTGAAGAAGAAAAAGTGCAGTACTCGCCGGTTGCAGAATACGAACACCTGCTGCAAGGCTACGCGGACATTTTGCTTGTACCGCATTCAACTATACCACCTGTAGGAGTCTCTTTCCCGCAATGCACGTTACATGGGGCCAAGGAGCTGCAGATCTCTAATTATAAACCACGAATATATATGACTACGCATTTCATTGTGCCAAGAGTGGTGACTCAGTGGAAATATGGAGTAAATTTCAAAACATACTAGTACAAAAATAGCATCAATTGGCTAGAAAATATCATGAATGGCGAACAAAAAAAATCTGTGTTGATTCCTACCTATCTACTTAGTAATTTTTCTGTATAAAGCCGTTTCTAATGATGTCATCATCGAAGAGACATTTTCCTTAATTCCGTTTATGTAATCACCGTGGTACTACTTACTTACTTATTTTGAATTCTCCTTAATTAAGGGTGCCGCTTGCAATTTTAGTTGTTTCCAGAACTGTGGAGTTGAACACTGCAGTATCTAGTATATGTTGCGGAAAAAACATTTCATGACTTGTAGAAAGAAGGGCTAGTCACTTTTGTTGATCTCTGATTACTAGCAAATGCGAATATGAGTTTCGTAGTAACGGTTGGGCCATTTAAAGAAGAAACCAACTAATTTTGCGCTTTTATTTGCTATTGTACACGAGACTTAGGTCTACCACCTCATGCAGGAAACAAAAGATCAGTTAAGGCGGTTGGTGGAAGCTGACGTGTAAGGGGGTTCCATCTATCCGAAAATATTGTCTGGAACGCAAGGGACCCTTCTCGTTGTTTACCTTCCAGAGAGTAAAACAATAACTGGAAAATATTACGCAGGTCTTCTGCACTAACGGAAAGAACAAAACGTTATAAGCTGCGTAGACCCGTGATCGGGACAATGTTCCTGCTCAGGGACAAAGAAAAATCCAAAGGGCTTGAAGTAAGGATTGTGGGAACATCCACCCTATTTCCAAAAATTTAGTAGCCTGGTATGTGCTCCTATTGCCACATCTGAAGAAATCAGAGAACGTTTTGGATCGAATCGAACAATTGTGCAAGCCGTGGACGGAAATTTTAAAGATTCTTCAGAACTTCATTACAGTGGTGCAATTTATGCACTGTATAAGGTCATTCTCCTGCACAAATATCGTTGACCTAGTAGGGAGATACAGACATGACCCTGCATTGTCAGAGATGCGTCCGTTCGGTCCACTCAAAGAAGTTCATAGGGGGCATCAATTTGAAGATGCAGAGACGTTGAAAAATTCTGTGCGTCAGTGGATGAGGAATCAGGTCCATGATTTTTATTGTACAGCTTTTTCCTTTCAAGAGAATCGTCCTGGAATTTGCCTTAAGCTGTTTAAAGAAACCAAGGGAAATCTCAATCTATATGTCAGGTGAATTTGAACTTTGAAATTCAAGTTCCGGGCCCTTCTACTCCCTGCCCCTCCCATTGTGTGGAACTATGCCAGTATTCGCCGTAAGTGTTTTAAGGACACCACGGTCATCCCGAATCCGCATAAGAACATGAAAACCTCTTCCGTGGAACACGAAGCTTCAAGATTTAATGTGATTATAGTTACCTGATTTAAGAGTAGGAAACACTTTTCGCATTGGAAAATGTGTAATACTGAGCTCTCTTTACTTTCAGGGCTCGATGTTCTTATAAAACGAGTGCGGAGGAGACCATTAAGTACACACGAAGTATCTGGAATGTCGAAAATCGCTATAATCTCTAGACATATTTACTGGCTTAGTTTTTAAAAATATAATCGTTATTTATAAGGAAAGTAAGAAATAAATATTGTTTCTTATTTTCCTTATAAATAACGATTATATTTTCTAGCTATATGAAGCACTCTACAGTACAAAAAAAATCACCTTTTGTCGAATATGTAAGTTGAATGTTGCCCGGACTGTTTTCAAGAAATTCGATACGTAGCTGACTACATAATGGTAGTAAATTGTTCTTTAACTGCTCTGACGTCACTCAAGGTCGCCATCTTCTCACTGGCTAAAGGAAACAATAACTTGCAACCGCAAGACAGGCAGACAGAAACAATGTAGCTGTTACTGGCTGACGGTTTATAATGGAACGTGTCAGATGCAGTTTCCGTTTAAGGCTGCTCATGCAGTAGCAGGTATTAGTGTAGCTACTGAAATGGAAAGCCGAATTGTAGAACACGAGTCAAAATAGTTGTGTCTGTGTGGTTCCATACCTCTCTCTCTCTCTCTCTGCCTCTTTCTCTCTCTCTCTGTGTGGGTATTTCTGAAACTATGAACTATTAAAACTAACTGACAATTACCTCTAAAACACCTTGTTAGCGAACTTATATTCACAAGAACGTTTTTGTTTCTATTACCGTACTTTTTCACCCGTGACAGCTTTCACTGTTAATCATAACACACCAAGTATTGTACACATAAGCTTACCCAACGAATATATTAGTGACCGCTGTAAAAGAACACACTGGCCACCTCGTGCAGCTTTAGTTGTTACACTGGAACCAGACGGTCACGCGGTTCTCCAGCGCTTATGTCAGGTCATGGCAGTGAAGTGGTTTGGATTGTTATGTGCTTATGCCTGTCAGGTTGGTGGGATTAGCCATAGTAAGACCGATTCACCTGGAAAGTTGGCAGAATGGCTGAAAGAAGCTATCGTGTTTGAATGTGCCCATGGCCACATTGAGGAAGAATTTGCTGAATTTATTGGTGTATCAACGCGAACTGTCCAACCTTTCTACAAGGAATGGTACACCACTTGCAACCATATTACACAGAATAAAAACAGAGGTTGTAAAAACACCTAACCGACAGAGACCAGAGAACGGTGTCACGCCTTTTCGGTGGCAATCGGATTGAATTCAGTCTGATTAAATGGATCACGTTGTATTCTTTTTATCAATTTGAGGACGCTCTGAAGGCCAACAGCTTTGTCGGCGTTTTCATAAGAAGGCCTTAAAATGAAATTGTACTTTCTAATGCAAGTAAGAAGAAGGCTACTGTCTGTTACTAGAGCAACCGAACACGACAGTAAAAATCTTCCAATAAAAATCCTCTGGAAAAAGGTGTAGAGACTCCACTTTTGTATTAGTGCTAAATGTGAGGCTTTTTAGGATCCATAATGGATTTACTCGGTGGCCTGCACATTGAACGGCTATATGAAGGTGATGTGTGGCTTCGATAAAACGTACAGTGGTAAAATTGCGACAGCAAAGAAGACACCCTAAAGAGCATGAACAAAGTAAGATGTGAAATATGTGACAGGTAAGAAAATTATTGTTATTGAACTTATGTTTTCGATTTCATAAGGGAAATTATACTGTAATAGCCGACAAAACCGGCATACCCCAGGTATTTATTTTGCCAGTTTTCTATTAGAAACGAAAACAAAAAATGGACTGTGTTTATTGTGTACAGTTTCTGTACTCTGACTGCATATGTTTTGTAGACGTCTCTATGGTAACGCCTCTTCATAGCTCTATAGTCGGCTATTGATTTCGCCTACAGTCGTTTGCACTTCGTAGCTCAAATCTGTCAAAACCACTGCCCCGTGTCAGAGATTTCCCTAATTTTGTAAGTAGGCTGTTTAGGTTTTTATGTTGGTAACGCCATGTAGCGTTCCGTATGAAAATCACTGACTGTGCTGTGTGCTGTGTTGGAATATTTGCTATTGTAGTGTTGGGCATATATATATATGACCTCTGAACATTATTAAGGTAAATACATTGTCTGTTATCTATCAAAATCTTTCATTTGCTGACTATGCCTATCAGTAGTTAGTGCCTTCAGTAGTTAGAATCTTTTATTTGGCTGGCAATATTGGCGCTGGCTGTATTGCATTGGTTCGAGTAACGAAGGTTTTTGTGAGGTAAGTGATTTATGAAAGGTATAGGCCATTGTTAGCCAGGGCTATTCTTTTTTAGGGATTATTGAAAGTCAGATTGCGCTGCGCTAAAAATATTGTGTGTCAGTTTATTGATGATCAGAATAAGTAAAGAGAAATGTCTGAGCACGTTCAGTTTTGCTCAGCTGTTTGAAAATCAAATAACATAAGAGGTTTTTTTTTCTTTTTTGGTCATCAGTCTACTGACTGGTTTGATGCGGCCCGCCACGAATTCCTTTCCTGTGCTAACCTCTTCATCTCAGAGTAGCACTTGCAACCTACGTCCTCAATTATTTGCTTGACGTATTCCAATCTCTGTCTTCCTCTACAGTTTTTGCCCTCTACAGCTCCTTCTAGTACCATGGAAGTCATTCCCTCATCTTAGCAGATGTCCTATCATCCTGTCCCTTCTCCTTATCAGTGTTTTCCACATATTCCTTTCCTCTCCGATTCTGCGTAGAACCTCCTCATTCCTTACCTTATCAGTCCACCTAATTTTCAACATTCGTCTATAGCACCACATCTCAAATGCTTCGATTCTCTTCTGTTCCGGTTATCCCAAGTTCCATGTTTCACTACCATACAATGCTGTACTCCAGACGTACATCCTCAGAAATTTCTTCCTCAAATTAAGGCCGGTATTTGATATTAGTAGACTTCTTTTGGCCAGAAATGCCTTTTTTGCCATAGCGAGTCTGCTTTTGATGTCCTCCTTGCTCCGTCCGTCATTGGTTATTTTACTGCCTAGGTAGCAGAATTCCTTAACTTCATTGACTTCGTGACCATCAATCCTGATGTTAAGTTTCTCGCTGTTCTCATTTCTACTACTCCTCATTACCTTCGTCTATCTCCGATTTACTCCCAAACCATACTGTGTACTCATTAGACTGTTCATTCCGTTCAGCAGATCATTTAATTCTTCTTCACTTTCACTCAGGATAGTAATGTCATCAGCGAATCGTATCATTGATATCCTTTCACCTTGTATTTTAATTCCACTCCTGAACCTTTCTTTTATTTCCATCATTGCTTCCTCGATGTACAGATTGAAGAGTAGGGGCGAAAGGCTACAGCCTTGTCTTACACCCTTCTTAATACGAGCACTTCGTTCTTGATCGTCCACTCTTATTATTCCCTCTTGGTTGTTGTACATATTGTATATGACCCGTGTCTCCCTATAGCTTACCCCTACTTTTTTCAGAATCTCGAACAGCTTGCACCATTTTATATTGTCGAACTCTTTTTCCAGATCGACAAATCCTATGGAAGTGTCTTGATTTTTCTTTAGCCTTGCTTCCATAACTAGCCGTAACGTCAGAATTGCCTCCCTCGTCCCTTTACTTTTCCTAAAGCCAAACTGATCGTCACCTAGCGCATTCTCAATTTTCTTTTCCATTCTTCTGTATATTATTCTTGTAAGCAGCTTCGATGCATGAGCTGTTAAGCTGATTGTGCGATAATTCTCGCACTTGTCAGCTCTTGCCGTCTTCGGAATTGTGTGGATGATGCTTTTCCGAAAGTCAGATGGTATATCGCCAGACTCATATATTCTACACACCAACGTGAATAGTCGTTTTGTTGCCACTTCCCCCAATGATTTTAGAAATTCTGATGGAATGTTATCTATCCCTTCTGCCTTATTTGACCGCAAGTCCTCCAAAGCTCTTTTAAATTCCGATTCTAATACTGGATCCCCTATCTCTTCTAAATCGACTCCTGTTTCTTCTTCTATCACATCAGACAAATTTTCACCCTCATAGAGGCATTCAATGTATTCTTTCCACCTATCTGTTCTCTCCTCTGCATTTAACAGTGGAATTCCCGTTGCACTCTTAATGTTACCACCGTTGCTTTTAATGTCACCAAAGGTTGTTTTGACTTTCCTGTATGCTGAGTCTGTCCTTCCGACAATCATATCTTTTGCGATGTCTTCACATTTTTCCTGCAGCCATTTCGTCTTAGCTTCCCTGCACTTCCTATTTATTTCATTCCTCAGCGACTTGTATTTCTGTATTCCTGATTTTCCCGGAACATGTTTGTACTTCCTCCTTTCATCAATCAACTGAAGTATTTCTTCTGTTACCCATGGTTTCTTCGCAGCTACCTTCTTTGTACCTATGTTTTCCTTCCCAGTTTCTGTGATGGCCCTTTTTAGAGATGTCCATTCCTCTTCAACTGTACTGCCTACTGCGCTATTCCTTATTGCTGTATCTATAGCGTTAGAGAACATCAAACGTATCTCGTCATTCCTTAGTACCTCAGTATCCCACTTCTTTGCGTATTGATTCTTCCTGACTAATGTCTTGAACTTCAGCCTACTCTTCATCACTACTATATTGTGATCTGAGTCTATATCTGCTCCTGGGTACGTCTTACAATCCAGTATCTGATTTCGGAATCTCTGTCTGACCATGGTGTAATCTAATTGAAATCTTCACGTACCTCCTGGCCTTTTCCAAATATACCTCCTCCTCTTGTGATTCTTGAACAGGGTATTCGCTATTACTAGCTGAAACTTGTTGCAGAACTCAATTAGTCTTTCTCCTCTTTCATTCCTAGTCCCAAGCCCATATTCTCCTGTAACCTTTTCTTCTACTCCTTCCCCTACAACTGCATTCCAGTCGCCCATGACTATTAGATTTTCGTGCCCCTTTACATACTGCATTACCCTTTCAATATCCTCATACACTTTCTCTATCTGTTCATCTTCAGAGGTTTACCAGCACAGTAATTTATAATTTTCGAAAGGGGACGTTTCAAGTTGAATGGCCCGGAGGAGTGTCTTAGTACTAAAGGACAAATTTATTAAAACTTCATGCATGATGCGACATTTTTTCATGCATCCCAGTGTTTGTGACGTCGTATGTCTTGAACTATGAGTCGTACAATGACATATTTGTGTAGGTACATTCAGTGGCATGTGCGGATACTGTCTTCAAAATATATTGCGAATAAAGTTAGTAGCAAAGAAGTAACACATTGAAACGTCATACACAAGGCGGCAGAGTTTCATGTATGTCAGTGTTAATGACGTCATACCTCCTGAACTACATGTAGTGGCATGATACAATTTTGTAGATGCGTTTAGTGTCATATGTTGATGCTATCTCTGAAATTTATCGCGAATAGAGTTAATAGCACGGAAGAAATAAATTGAAACGTCATGCATGACGGGACGGTATTTTACGCATATCAGTGTTTGTGACGTCATATCTCCTGAGCTCTGATAGGTATGTGGTTCGTACCCATTCTTGGATTCGTGGTGGCCATTTCTGCGCGGCTGTGGATGTTGTTGAATAACACCCAATCCAGTGGCCTCCAAATCGTTCATCAAAGAACTTACGCACCTGAATAACAAAGTGTACTGCAATTCCTTCCAGCAGTAACCAGACTTCATCCGCGATTCCCTTGTCATCGAGCTAATGTTCGTGTTCAAATAAAATTTTCCATTCACGTAGTCTCAAAAATTATTATGTGGTTCGAGCTGGTATCGTGCTGACATACCAGAGGTGGGTTCCTTTGCAACTCTTGCTCGTAACAATTCTTCCTCCTCTGTGAACTGCAGTGTATCGAACATTCATCGGAAAATAACACTCTTGAGTGAGACACGGCATTTGGAAGTCGTGCCAGCAATGTACAACAGCCAGGAACTCGCGGCACCTTGTCGATTTTCCATAATTCATTCACAAACACCAGTCTAAATCATTTCAAAATGGTTCAAATGGCTCTAAGCATTATGGGACTTATTTTCTAAGGTCATCAGTGCCCTATAACTTAGAACTACTTAAACCTAAATAACCTAAGGACATCACACACATCCATGCTCGAGGCAGGATTCGAACCTACGACCGTAGCGGTCGCGTGGTTCCAGACTGTAGCGGCTAGAACTGCTCGGCCACCCGGCCGGGAAAATCATTTCATTTTAATTATCGTTAGCTGTGCTTTATTCATCGCCATACATATAACTGAGGTGCTCTTTTGGGAATGGATACCAATAACTCAAATATGTATTTGCCATATTGCAAAAAATGAAGAGGTATACATTCACTGCTGGAACACCCTGTAAATTGTGTGAGGCAATATGTCATTCTCACTTTTGCTGCCTTGGTAGTAACATTACATAGCGACCATGCACTCGGTACTAATACAATTCGATTGTTGTTTGAGGAATTGGATGAAGTCAGTTGCGGGCAGATGGAAGGCAGACACCGCATGTCCTCAAACACTCAAACGACAAGGATGAATCGGACAAGCAAGGTAACATATTTAAAGAGTGCAAAAGTGCATTGAACTCAGTGTTGGATTTGTTACCCGTCTGAAACAAGTACGTAAACGTATTGTGCGTTTTGGAAAAGGTATGGTCTTCTTGTTCTTCTTCTTCTTCTTCTCCTCCTCCTCCTCCTTTTGTCTTTTCCTGTTTGGTGTACAGGGTCAGCTTTGTTATACGCTTAGTGATCTCTTTCTCATTCTTTTTCTCATCCTCTTCTCTCCACTCCTCCAAAATTAAATGGTAGGGATGATTACGTCCAGCACCTCAGAACTGGAGTCGCTACCTCCAGGTCGAGCGCTACTGGACTAGCATGCCTAGGCGACCTCGGCTTGTGGAGACGCGCACCAAGTTACGTAAGAACGTAAAAACGGAACTCCAGAGGACGGATGGTAAGTTAAAAGAAACTTTTACGTGAGATGGCGATGGCGACGGAAATCTATTAGCATATAATGGTGTGATCCCTCGCCTTTGTTCAATGCTGAACATCAAAACGGGTCTCGAATCAGAAACCGAACGCCGCTTCACCGTAGTCCGGGCAGTCGATTCACACTCAGGACAAATGATGTTCAAATTGCCAAATTTAGTGTCTCCGTGCTTTCCCTAATTCGGTTGAACCCAGTTCCGGGATGATTCCTCAAAAAGGACGTGGATGGTTTGTGTCCTCTTTCTTGTCCTCACAATAAACATTTAATTTGTATGCCGTGTGGCAGTGAGGGATGACTCACTGTGACAGCTGTTTGTCACGGACAGAAAAACGGCATGATGCCTAATAAAATGGAACGTGGTTTAGCTGATGGCCATAACATGCACGTAGACAACAAGTAAAACTGAGGTAACAGTGTGTGCAGCGGGTCGGTATGATGGAAGGTTAAATGTTAAGCTTGTACAACACACAAGTAGAAGTAAGACAGAGTTCTTTTGCCATTCACTTGTTTATGGTGGAGGAGAGTGTTGTACCTAGAGGATACGTTTTTTTCTGGCCGTTACTTTACCGAGTCACTGATTTTAGAATCACGCCAAGAGATCCGCACCACAAACCGCGATAATCAATCATATTCTACAGTTTTTGTTGTTTTTAGGCATGAAATTATGTTTTATGCTGCATTTATAAATATTTCGCGTTGTACACAGTTAACTTCTGTGTAATATACTAAAGCTATTAAGAATATACCGTTGACTGTTGAGTTACAGAATTTTATGGTGTGTAAAATGCTACATATTTTTGGAACTGTTTATATAACATCTAGACAGTTAAGCCATATTTCGTCAGTGGTGCTCATCTTGTGCTTTGAAACATATGTTTTAGCATGGAACATGTAATACATGCAAATCAACTGAGTTTCCTTAGCGTCTCAACAGTCTTACGTGGCTATAAAATATAAATTTGTGTTGCCTTCCAATAGTTAACTTGTACGGCCCAGATTTTAATGATTAAAAAATGAACGAAATGTTCAAGGATATGTGAACTAGAAACTATATAAATATGACATTAAAATGAAATATGAGTTCATACAGATTTATTTAAAGACATTTCTGTTGAGTTTTAATATACCATGTAATACAATATTCACTTCTCAACTAACTGTGAGTATAGCACTTATTTTTTGTAGTGTTTCAAACTAACTAGCACTTATTCGTGAAATGTCAGTATTCGTCTGGAAAAAAGAAAACACGAAATAGAGTAAAAATAATAGCCGCTATCCAAACAATAACATGATGTTTTTGCTATTGCGCACCACTTGTTTAAAAGATTCCAAATTAGTTAACACATTCTGTCAATCCTCAGTTCTGGAGAGTTCAACTCGATCACAAGATGCATTTTGAGGATTTCCATTTTCAAAGATCTGCGGTTGTCGCTGATGATAGTTTTTTACCCGGAAAAGTTCCTCTCCACATCAAAGGACGCCACGGGAGCGTGTTTGAAAGCAGGATGTCAATGCAGGCCAGCTTCGCTCCATTGTTGAGACATTCCCAGAAACACTATCATTACTTCTGCACATCATACAATATCCATAATGCCACTGGAGAACATTTTGCAGTCTGTTGCTGCTCATTTTGTCAGGCACATGACCGCGAACTCGATCCAACTAACTCTGCACTTGTTGCACAGTATCCAGGGCGTCACACAGTTAAGTAGCAGCAGCTTTCAGTCGCGTGATGGCTTTTGATACCACTGAAAAGTTGATGTATTCCAATTTTCCAGCAAGGTATCGGCAGAAACTTCTTTCATAGTTGTGATAGCATTGATTCATCACTATCAAGCTCACAAAAGATTGTCTTTAGTTTGGTGTAGCTATCGCAGTAACCCCCAGCGCAATTAACCCAAGAAACACATCGTGTAAGAACTTGCTGAGTGGGGAGAGGTACGAAATTTCTAGCGTGAAAATTCATTTACAAGTCGGACTGTCTGTGCGTTGAAACAAAGCAATGGCGAAATAAATAATTTCTACAGTCAACGGCGAATACGACGTTCTTTAAAATGTTCTACATGACTGTCAACCCAGACCATGAGGAGTAATTATTTCTTTCTGTTTTTCGTCACATTTCAGACTGAAAATCGCTACATACAGCGCTATTAAATGTGTTACTTGCGTATTTTTTATGTTGTGGTTTCGATTCCCTAGTTTATGACCTGTTGAAGCACTAATTTCTTTTACTGTTGCCATTCCTTCCTGTTACAAACGCATGTAGTCCAGTTTATCAGCAGAGCACAAGGTCTCTGCCGCTCTTTCACATGATGGCGGCATTTGCTTGATGGCGTGGAATGCAGCGGTTATGAGGATAGGTGGTGAGCTACAGCGCTGGAAAACTACGTCAAACCTACTATTAACTTGATCGCTCATCACCATAACTCTCCAGCATACCCATCCTACTCTTGCCAGTTTCACAGAGCCTCACCCACTAATCGGTACAGACTGACATATGCGAAAGTACATCTCCTCAGGTTTTACAGTGGTCAGCGTATTTGAGGCTACATCAATGGCCATCGTTCCCTACTTTCGAAATGTTGTGTTCTGTTTGTAGAAATGCCAGCCAGCTGGTGATTAGGGACTGCCAAGGCGCCATTAGCTGAAGACATCATTAAGTGGAAAGCATATTAGTAACTAAATTTAAACAGTGGGACAGTACTGAAATAGTAGTTGTCAGCGTCTACGAACCAATGGAACATTTTTTCAGTAGTTCAGAAAAAGTTTAAGGATGGAAATTTCTGCCCTGTGTGATCTATAAAGTAGTGTTTTTTAAACCTTTGTAACCTGCGAGCAGTCGGAGTACTAAAATAACGAATCTGTCGCATTCTTTGAGCCAGAATTCAAATAATAAATAATTAATTCATTTATAGCTTATTCTTACAATTTCAGAAAACTGCTTGTTCCGAGTACAAAATGAAATTTCGCTGCACTGTGCTGAAGTAAATACTCTGCCCAGTTTTCAGCAAGTTAGGGAAGTCAGTTGGTAATTGTAAATGTCTGTAATCTGTTTATGACGTTATTGATTTTATTAAACTACTAGGTTACAAATTTGATCAGTCAAAATTTGTTTAATGCGTATTTTCTGCCTTCACAGATGATATGAGGTCTCTAAATTGATGTGTCATGGAGCCGAGTCAGTTAGAGTAGTGAGTGCGCTGGCTGATGATTTTGATTTGGGATATCTCATTCCAGCAACAGACAATTATTGCCATGTAGAAGACTGCGAGACAGAGTTTGTTGAGACTTATTTGAAATGCAGAATTTAGTGGGCGTACGGGGCAGTGTTTACAAAAAATCGTAACTATGACTACCGGGCGAGTGACAATCCGTATCTTTATGTTGGAAAGGCTCGGGGAGGATCCAAGGCAAGCTGCCTTATGTCATCTTCAACAGCTAAGTCTTTGCTTGAAAAGGGTTTTCCGAGATGGTTGTCATGTTGACTTACTTAACGTGTTTCGAGGTAGAAAGATCATCTTCAAGCTGCAATGGCAATACAAAAACCTTTAAAAACGTTACATGTAATTATAAAGGTTGCTCTTTACAATCCTAGCATGTGTTGCATCAACGTGTTTCGAGGTAGAAAGATCATCTTCAAGCTGCAATGGCAATACAAAAACCTTTAAAAACGTTACATGTAATTATAAAGGTTGCTCTTTACAATCCTAGCATGTGTTGCATCAATCTTTCAGAGTAAAAGAATGATAATGCAATATTCGCTTTTTGAAAATATATCCACCATTTTACTTAAAAACAGGTTTTATTCCACTCTCTAGATTTCGCCTTTACGGCATTTTATTATTATTTTTTTCCTTTATTGTATTTCAATTCCCCATCAGGGCGGACTGGCAGCAGAATATGCGCTGCTCTTCAGCCGAAAGACATAGAACAAACAATAGAAGACATTTAAAAATAACAAAGGAGAAAATATGGTGAACATAGATATAAAAAAGGGGAACATCATGGAAGACAATAGACAAAAAAGGGACAACTGTAAATGGAGATAAAAACCGTAAAAAAGTAGCGCACACAAAAAACCACACACTGGGACAGTTAAAAGAACACAAGGCGCAGTGTGATAGGGGCATAAAAGTATCGACGGATGGCGTAGCACATAACAAACACTGACAGTAACACTAAGTACAAGGCCAGCACACAATTAAAATCACACCTCTCGACGCACAGGAGAAACAGCACTAAACACAACTCTGACGTGGCACACTGACGATGATCAAAACAGAGGATCTGCCAGGTGCAAGGAGATGAGGGAGACCGGAAGAAGGGAGGGAGGGGAAGAGAAGGGAGGAGATGGGCGGGGGACACGCTGAAGAGGGCCAGGTATGGAGGGATGAGGGAGGGAAAGAGGCAATAATGGTGTGCAGGGTCTCAGGGGGGGGGGGAAGGAGGAAAATCCACTCTGGGAGAAGGCCGGGAGAGGAAAACAGTGGCCCTGGGGAGGGGGGGAACAAGGCCAGATTATAGTTGGAAGGAACGGTATATTTCACGGCGAAGTTTATCATCTGGGAGGGGGAGGCGTTGGAAATTGCCCTGATGAAAGAGATGGAGGGTGTGGAGGTGGAGAGAGGGAGGGATACAGCGATAGAGGCGCGGCAACTGGCGTGGGGTGGAGAGGTAGGAGGAAAACAGGGGATGCGGACAATATAAAGGAAGTGGAGATGTTGGAGGAACAGGAGGAGGTGGGAGAAGGGGATGAGTTCATACAGGAGCCGTGTGGGGGAAGGAAGGCGGATATGGAAGGCAAGGCGGAGTGCATGGCGTTTGAGGATTTGGCGGACCTTGTGAAAGCGGGTGAGCGTGGAGATCCAGGCAACATTGGCATAACAGAGGACAGGACGGATGAGGGATTTGTGGGTGTGCAGGATGGTGGAAGGATGCAATCCCCATGTCTGGCCAGACAGGAGGTGGAGGCAGCTTTCTGCTGGATGGTCTGGAGGTGAGGGATCCAGGTGAGGCCAAGGTACCTCAGGATGGGGGTGAGCTGGATGGGACGACCATAAAAGGTGAGGTAGAAATCATGGAGACAGAAGGAAAAGGTGGTGTGGCCTATGATGATTGCCTGGGTCTTGGAGGGGTTGAGACGAACCATTGGTTACACCAAGTGGTGAACTGGTTAAGGTGGGTTTGGAGGGTGCATTGGGACCATTGAAGGGTAGGATAGAGAGCCAGGAAAGCGGTGTCATCAGCATACTGGAGAAGGTGGACAGGTGGGGTTGGCTTGCGCATATTAGCCGAATACAAGAGATAAAGCAGAGGGGAGAGGACAGAGTCCTGGGGGACGCCAGCAATGGGATAAAAGATATGGGAGTTGGTGTTGTGGAGGGTGACATAGGAAGGACGGCACGAGAGGAAGGAAGCGACCAGTCGGACAAACTTGATAGGCAGGGCGTAGGTTTGGAGCTTAAAGAGGAGACCGAGATGACATACATAGTCATAGGCATTTTGGAGGTTGCGGGAAGCAATAATGGTGGAGCGATGGGAATTGAGCTGGAGGGAGAGAAGGTGAACGAGGTTAAGGAATTGGTCTTCAGTGGAGAAGGAGCGGCATTTTATATATCTTCGGTTGTATAAACCAATTTTGTCAAAACGAAATGAGAGAACATTTGTGTAATAAGCTAATTTACTGACAATTAGCTTGATTTCTTATTTGATGTGGTTGTGGAATAAAACAAGGACCAAATCACAGCCGGCTGGTGTGGCTGAGCGGTTCTAGGAGCTTCAGTCTGGAACCGCGCGACCGTTACGGTCGCAGGTTCGAATCCTGCCTCGAGCATGGATGTGTGTGATGTCCTTAGGTTATTTAGGTTTGAGTAGTTCTAGGTTCTAGGGGACTGATGACCTCAGATGTTAAGTCCCATAGTGCTTAGAGCCATTTGAACCATTTTGACCAGATCACAAGTTTTAAACTTCGTTACACTGTGTCTAAGCAGCGACTGACGTAAACGTGAGTGAAACGGTCGTTAAAGACCACCATAAAGGCAGCCCAGTTCGCACCATGTGTCCGTGGTACCACAGATCACATCGTGCAAACTGGGTTGACTTTATGATATAGCTTCCTAGAGACAGTGTAGCGAAGTTTTCAACCTTGTGATTTGGTCCTCAGTTTCATTCTACAGCTATATCAACTGAAGAAGTCAAGCTAATTGCCAGTAAATTAGACTATTACACAAATGTTTTCGCATTTCCTTTTGACAAAATTAGTTGTTATAAGCGAAGATACAAATGTTTGTCAACTGATATGTGTTCTATTCAAGTCAAATAATTTGTGATGTTCGTAACAATAATGGCGTAAGGCCGCAATCTAGATTGTGGAATAAGATCTGTTGTTCATGGAAATGGCGGTTATATCTTTCAAAAAGTTTTAAGTGGCTGTGACACAACGCCAAAGTAAAACCATTAATATTCGCTTTGTTTGCTGGTCTGCTGTTAACATACTTTGTTCAAAAAATAATCACTTACTTCGTTCATATGAAATGGCTGTTTTCTTATGGTGTGCTCATTGCTAAAGTTCCTTGGATCTTGTTAACTGGTATTCATAAACTTGAATATGACACATAAAAAGTGTTATCGCAAACACTTGTGCAGCGCAAACAAGACGGCTGTCAAAACGAAGCTTGCTTCGATTTAACCGCTGATGTGACGATCCTGGCCGCTCGGAGTTAGTTAAACCAATCTAACGCCTGCTGCTCCTATTAATATTCGGACACTGGCTCTCTCCCCTGCTCGGCTGTCTTCTGATCAACTTGCTCTCAATAAGACTCCCAACTACATTGAAACACACCTCCAGAAGAAGAATTTAATATGGAAATTGTTAACCACTGACATTAACTTCCATAACACCACTGATCCCAATTCTAGCTTGCGGTTAGTTTAGGTTGGCTCGATTTACCAGTTTATTGGAGTTTCATTATGGTTCGTGGCAATTTTGACAAGAATGGTCGTCTAATACAGGATCGTCAAAATAAATTTTCAAATGTTAGTTAGTTTAAGTAGTGTGTAAGTTAGTTTAGTTAGTTTAAGTAGTTAATTTAGTTTAAGTAGTGTGTAAGTCTCGGGACCGATGACCTCAGCAGTTTGGTTCCATAGGAATTCACACACATTTGAACATTTGATTTTGACGCTCCTGTATTAGACGACCATTCTTGTCAAAATTGCCACGAACCATAATGAAACTCCAATAAACTGGTAAATCGAGCCAACCTAAATTAACCGCAAGCTAGAATTGGGGTCAGACGTGTTATTGAAGTTAATGTCAGTGGTTAACAATTTCCATATTAAATTCTTCTTCTGGAGGTGTGTTTAAATGTAGTTGGGAATCTTATTGAGAGCAAGTTGAGCAGAAGACAGCTGAGCAGGGGAGAGAGACAGGGTCCGACTATTAGGAGGGACAGCAGGCGTTTTCAAACGGCAAACACCGCCACTACGGAAGGGGATGAGAAGCCAGGTAGGAAGTTAGGACCAGCATGTCGTCTCGTGTCAGCCAAAGAGGCGCTGTCTGTTTTGTGCTAAATGACGGAAAGCCATTGTATCGTATCTTTAACGTGGGCAATCCGATAGCACCCTGGAGATTCTCTGGGAGCATACAGTGAGAGAGCGTAGTACTGGATTCTCTGTGAGCATACAGTGAGGGAGCGTAGTATTGTGGTGCCCTGCCCTCCACAGGAAGCCAGTGTTCTTGGAAATGCTAGATCTGAAGCAGTGTCAAGATACGATCTTTGAAGTGGTGTGAGATGGAGGCCATACGGCGATTTTGGGTTTAAAACTAGCCGACCAAAACGAAACTGATTCGGTCTGAATAGTTCAGACAATAGTCGGATGGCGCTGCCGAAACACTTGTGTGAATAAATATTTGTTCAATAAATATAACTCCATCCTGTATCTGGAGTGCGGGAATTCGGCGGGTCGATTTCCAATACCAACAATACCAATAGCCGTTACTTTGGTTTTATTTATTAGGCAATCGTTTCGACATTACATTAGGTCATCTTCAGGCCTGCGTGTCTCTCGAATAACCTTCGTGTTACAAACAAACGCAGCACTGTCAACTGGTCTCGTGAAGACCTTTTTCCCTCGGATATATGCGCTCCTTGGACAGCTGTCAGCAACTGTCAAACCAGATACCAATGTTTAGGTGTTTGGTTTGACAGTTAGTGACAGCTGTCCAAGGAGCGCACATGCCCGTGGCAAAAGAAGTCTTCTCGAGACCAGTTGACAGTGCTGCGTTTGTTTGTAACACGAAGAAGACACGCAGGCCTGAAGATAACCTAATGTAATGTCAAAATGGTTGCCTAATAAATCAAACAAAAATAGCGGCAGTTGGTATTGGTATAGGTATTGTATTGTATACAGGGTGTTACAAAAAGGTACGGCCAAACTTCCAGGAAACATTCCTCACACACAAAGAAAGAAAATATGTTACGTGGACATGTGTCCGGAAACGCTTACTTTCCATGTAGGAGCTCATTTTATTACTTCTCTTCAAATCACATTAATCATGGAATGGAAACACACAGCAACAGAACGTACCAGCGTGACTTCAAACACTTTGTTACAGGAAATGTTCAAAATTTCCTCCGTTAGCGAGGATACATGCATCCACCCTCCGTCGCATGGAATCCCTGATGCGCTGATGCAGCCCTGGAGAATGGCGTATTGTATCACAGCCGTCCACAATATGAGCACGAAGAGTCTCTACATTTGGTACCAGGGTTGCGTAGACAAGAGCTTTCAAATGCCCCCATAAATGAAAGTCAAGAGGGTTGAGGTCAGGAGAGCGTGGAGGCCATGGAATTGGTCCGCCTCTACCAGTTCATCGATCACCGAATCTGTTGTTGAGAAGCGTACGAACACTTCGACTGAAATGTGCAGGAGCTCCATCGTGCATGAACCACATGTTGTGTCGTACTTGTAAAGGCACATGTTCTAGCAGCACAGGTAGAGTATCCAGTATGAAATCATGATAACGTGCTCCATTGAGCGTAGGTGGAAGAACATGGGGCCCAATCAAGACATCACCAACAATGCCTGCCCAAACGTTCACAGAAAATCTGTGTTGATGACGTGATTGCACAATTGCGTGCGGATTCTCGTCAGCACACACATGTTGATTGTGAAAATTTACACTTTGATCACGTTGGAATGAAGCCTCATCCGTAAAGAGAACATTTGCACTGAAATGAGGATTGACACATTGTTGGATGAACCATTCGCAGAAGTGTACCCGTGGAGGCCAATCAGCTGCTGATAGTGCCTGCACATGCTGTACATGGTACGTAAACAACTGGTTCTCCCGTAGCACTCTCCATACAGTGACGTGGTCAAAGTTACCTTGTACAGCAGCAACTTCTCTGACGCCGACATTAGGGTTATCGTCAACTGCACGAAGAACTGAATCGACCATTGCAGGTGTCCTCGTCGTTCCAGGTCTTCCCCAGTTGCGAGTCATAGGCTGGAATGTTCCGTGCTCCCTAAGACGCCGATCAATTGCTTCGAACGTCTTCCTGTCGGGACACCTTCGTTCTGGAAATCTGTCTCGATACAAACTTACCGCCCACGGCTATTGCCCCGTGCTAATCAAAAATGGTTCAAATGGCTCTGAGCATTATGGGACTTAACATCTATGGTCATCAGTCCCCTAGAACTTAGAACTACTTAAACCTAACTAACCTAAGGACAGCACACAACACCCAGACATCACGAGGCAGAGAAAAATGCCTGACCCCGCCGGGAATCGAACCCGGGAACCCGGGCGTGGGAAGCGAGAACGCTACCGCACGACCACGAGATGCGGGCCCGTGCTAATCTATACATCAAATGGGCATTAGCCAACTCCGCATTTGTAAACATTGCACTGACTGCAAAACCACGTTCGTGGTGAACACTAACCTGTTGATGGTACGTACTGATGTGCTTGATGCTAGTACTGTAGAGCAATGAGTCGCATGTCAACACAAGCACCGAAGTCAACATTACCTTCCTTCAGTTGGGCCAACTGGCGGTGAATCGAGGAAGTACAGTACATACTGACGAAACTAAAATGAGCTCTAACATGGAAATTAAGCGTTTCCGGACACATGTCCACATAACATCTTTTCTTTATTTGTGTGTGAGGAATGTTTCCTGAAAGTTTGGCCGTACCTTTTTGTAACACCCTGTATATTTGTGGTGGTATGACGGATCTGTGAAGAGACGTGTAGAGCAGGGCTAAAGATTTGTGAAACGTCGGCTACTTGAGTGCCTACGGAGTAGTCAGTCAACCCTTAGTGGGTCTGCAGTGTTAAATTAGTTATGCATTTCTGGACACCTAGAGGGTATCCAGTGTCTTGCTAGTGTTAAAGGTAGGTGCAACTATCAGCTACTCCCTCCTGTCAGCTCATAAAGTCGCTTGCCACCCATTCGCTTTTTTAAATCATAACTGCTGAATCTCGAATCTTCAGTGATTTGCCTTTTGTGTTCATATCTAGGCCTGCCCCTGTGTTTTTTGGCGCCCATCACCCCAAAGTTTCCATAAATGATCATATCGTAATATTTGTAGCCAATAATTTTATCTCTTCAAGTCATTATGTTCTCTACTACGCATTTTTTCTTGCCTGTTAGTTGCAGGACGTCTTCGTGTTTAGTCGTCCAACACACCTGGTTATGAACAGTCTTCCATAACACCAAGTTTCAATATCCTGTAATTCTTTCATTTCAGAGTTCCCCATTGTCCACGTTTTGCCCATATATAGAGCTAAAAAGATTTTTACATGAATCTTTTTCCGATCTCACCGTTTACATTTCCGCATTAAGGAAGCTGTGTATATTATTACGTGAAGGCTCTTTCGCCTTTTTGAAATCTGTTTCCAAGGTATCAACAAAAACGCGTTCACCGCTTCAAGAGTCTCCTGTCCGAGTTTAGCCATGCAGAAAATCAACCTGGTGTACACAGCGGCTCCTTAAGTTTCTTTTTCTTTGACTGTCTGAAACTATGTTTCCAACGGAAGCAGTACAATAAGAAAGAAACAGGATTTCTTACTTTCATTCCAGTCAATGACCACAAACAAATTATCGTCAGACTATCAATTACGGCCCGTAATGACCATCCTCAGGTCGGTCAGGAAAAGGGGAATGAAATACAATAAGATATCTTATAAAGAATAAATTATAAAATATAGAAAACTAATAATTTCACACCCAGCCACATACACCTAACCACGCCCCCCCTTCTCCCCCCCCCCCCCCCCCCCACACCTCACACACACGCGCGACCTCAAACATATCATGAATAAAATGCAAGTTTTATTTTATCCTAATATGATTAGGCCAGAGCTGCATCCTCATAATACACTAGAGAGCAGTACTCAAGAACGAAAGAAACTTTCGGATGATGTGTCACTGCCAAGAAACAAAGCTTGATGAAGCTCGGACCATTCATAGCAAGAACTGCTTCATCAATTGTAGCTGAAAGAAACAGGCAATGAGACGAAAAGAAATGACACTCTTATTCAAAGACAATAGCCACTTAGAAGTCACACCAATTTATGATGGTTCTCTGGACATTACAAAGGTTGGGCATTGTTCTTAATAGTATGTGTTATTACCATGGAGAACAGTGCATGCTCTGCAATGTGCTCCAATGCTGTCTACATTGTAGACAAGGAGATTTCATGGTAGGGAGCTCCATTGCTCCAGCGGCGCAGTTCACAGCTGCTGGATATTCATTGGTGTGTGTGGGCGTACTGTAGTACTTTTCCTTAAGGCATCTTACATGTGCTCGATGGGACTTAAGTAGCGGGAATGGGGAGGCCAGTTCATTTGCTGAATATCCTCTCATTCTAAGAACTTCTCCTGTGCTGTTCGATGCGGTCGTGCATTGTCATCCACAAAAATGGAGTCAGGGTCGAATGCATCCCTGACGCACTTAGAGGAGTGCAGTGTCACGTTTATGGGCGAGCGCACCGTTTTCATAGATTTAGAGGTCAGTACACCCATGAAACATTATGTCTCCCCATACCATAACACCTGATCCACTGGAGCGATCAAGTTGGACTGTGTTCCTGTGTGCATTACGTGTCCCCATCTCTGGCCATATGAGGTACGCCCAGAACTACTACTCACACTGAAGCTGCTCTTATGTGAGAAAAGCATGCGACCCCACTCTTCGTTGGTCCACTCCCTGTGCTCTTTACATCATCACAAACGGTGCGCCAATGTGCGGATGCCAACAGGACCCAACGAACTGGTCGCCGGACAACGAGTAAACCCCTGTGCAGTCTCTGTGCCGATGTGGTTCATGAGGTTGCGTGCCCTGTAGTCCTGTTACATGTGGTTGTAATTGTACCCGCTACCTGATATGGGTCCCTTCTCGCTTGCTGCGCAATGCAGCGGTCCTCTGCTGCTGTAGATGACCTTGGTCGACCAGCTTCTCTCCTCTGGGCAGGAGTGCCTGTGACTCGGATCGCTCCCCGCGCACGTGAAACAATGCTATGAGCAATACCAAAGTCCCTGGCAACGCACGTCACTCTTCGTCCTTCTTCCAGTTTTCCGCTTATTCTTTACCGTGTGAAGTCAAAATTTTGTCTCCAGCCCGTGTTGTAATGGGGACCAGCGCCACAGTGCACTGTTAACTGCGCAATGTCTTTTTCCATTCCTTCATCAGCCCCATTTGGCGATGTAGTAACACTGACCTATCAACATGTAACGTCCAACTTTCTGTGCATGACTGGGAGATCTCTGCTCAGATGCTCCCTCTCTTTCAATCATTTCCACAATATGTTATGTTACTTTATGTATTCCGTCCTTAAGTTCTGCAGAGCAATGTATAGAGAGTTACCTCTGCATAGTCGAACAGTTATAACAGTTCAGTGCTCTGTAAACTGTGTGCAAATTCTTACAGTAATACTATAAAACACATCGAAAACTGATAATTAATTGAAACCCTTAGTTGCCGACAGGTGCTGTTGATATACCTCGATGGGGACAGTTGAAAATGTGTGCCCCGCCTCGGACTCGAACCCGGGATCTCCTGCTTAAATGGCAGACGCTCTATCCATTTTTATTTATTTATTTTTTTGCATTGTGTTCGTTGTTGATCGTTGTGTTTGGTCGTTGCGGACGTCACGTGACACCCGTACAAGTTCGTATGTTGATCGTTCCACTCAGTTTTTTTTATTACAGAGGCCAATCAGCTCTCTGACCGAACATGCTGAGCTACCGTGCCGGCTACCATCTGAGCCACCGAAGACCCAGATGAAGAGATCGACAGCAGGGACTCATCCCTTGCACGCTTCCCGTGAGACTCATTCCCATCTGTCCACAATCTGCATACCTAATGTGCCTAATAGATATTTGACCGTCCACGCAGTGTGCGCGGGTAATGAGTGGATGGGTAAATATCTATTAGGTACATTAGGTATGTAGATTGTGGACGGATGGGAATGAGTCTCACGGGAAGCGTGCAAGGGATAAGTCCCTGCTGTCGCGCTATTCAGCTGTCCTCGGTGGTTCAAATGGTTCAAATGGCTCTTAGCACTATGGGACTTAACATCTATGGTCATCAGTCCCCTAGAACTTAGAACTACTTAGACCTAACTAACCTAAGGACGACACACAACACCCAGTCATCACGAGGCAGAGAAAATCCCTGACCCCGCCGGGAATCGAACCCGGGAACCCGGGCGCGGGAAGCGAGAACGCTACAGAACAACCACGAGCTGCTGTCCTCGGTGGCTCAGAGGGATATCAACAACACCTGTCGGCAGCTGCGGGTTTGAATTAATTATCATTTATTCTAGAAAAGCTGCACGGTAATCGATGGTATCTGTTCTTTCGAGAACGGTTACTTACATCGAAAACTATTATTTTTTTAATTTACTGAAAAAATAATACATTCAATAAAGAAAGAAAAAAACGACGCATCACGAAGGAATTACTTGAATGGGATGGAAGTCGGTAGATGAGTTGTACATGTACACACAAACGTTCAGCAAAAGTGGATGATTTATGCAAGAGAAAGAACTTCACAAATTGAGCAAGTCAATAACTTGGTGGACCACATATGGCCCTTAATGCAAGCAGTTATTTGGCTTGGCATTGATTGATGTCCTCCTGAGGCGTATCGTGCCAAATTCTGTACAGGTGGCGCATCAGATCTCCAATATCGCAAGCTGGTTGGAGGACCATGCCCTTAATGCTCCAAACGCTCTCAATTGAGCAGACGTTCAGCGACTTTACTGGCCAAGTACGAAGACAACCAGCAGAAACTCTCACTCTGTGCGGGCAGGCATGATCTTGCCGAAATGAAAGCCCAAGATGGTTTGCCATGAAGGGCAAAGGAAAGGAGAGTAGCATATCGTCTGTGCTGAAGGGTGCCACGGATGACAACCAAAGGGGTCCTGCTATGAGAATAAATGGCGCCAAAGACCATCACTCCTGGTCAGTGGGCTATACGATCGGGCTACATTCAGGATGGTGTCCCATAGGTGTCTGGCGCATCCCCAGACACATCTTGGCTGGTCGTCGGGGCTCATTTCTAAGCAGGGCTCATCACTGAAGACAATTCTACCCTCTTCATTGAGATTCTAGGCCGAAGGGGCGTCTGCAGACACTTCAGACGGAACTGGGGAAACAACCTGACTATCGCCTGACATGCCGAATAACTGACTGCATAAGGACCAGAGGTGGACCAACGCGTTATTGACTTCCTCAGTTTGCGAAGCTCTTTGTCTTGAATAACCCGTATAATTTTTCTGACTGTGTACTTGTACAGCACATCTACCGATTTCCGTCCCATTCGGGTAATTGCTTCTTCGTGGTGCTTTGCTTTTTTTGTCTTAGAGTGTATGTGAATGACAATATACTATCGATCAAAATTAGGGAGAAGCTTGCCAAACACTCTGCAGAACTGTGCTCCGCATTGGGCCTTTGCCTTTGGTGCCAGTTCGCGCTAAATTTGGTATATACACTACTGGTCATTAAAATTGCTACACCAAGAGGAAATGCAGATGATAAATGGGTATTCATTGGACAAATATATTATACTAGAACTGACATGTGATTACATTTTCACGCAATTTGGGTGCATACATCCTGAGAAATCAGTACGTAGAACAACCACTTCTGGCCGCAGTAACGGCCTTGATACGCCTGGGCATTGAATCAAACAGAGCTTGGATGGCGTGCACAGGTACAGCTGCCCATGCAGCTTCAACACGATACCACAGATCGTCAAGAGGTAGCGACCAGCGTATTGTGATCAGCCAGTTGCTCGGCCACCAGTGACCAGACGTTTTCAATTGGTGAGAGATCTGGAGAATGTGCTGGCCATGGCAGCACTCGAACATTTTCTGTATCCAGAAAGACCCGGACAGGACCTGAAACATGCAGTTGTGCATTATCCTGCTGAAATGTAGGGTTTCGTAGGGATCGAAAGAAGGGTAGAGCCACGGGTCGTAACACATCTAAAATGTAACGTCCACTATTCAAAGTGCCGTCAATGCGAACAAGAGGTGACCGAGAGGTGTAACCAGTGGCACACCATACCATCACACCGGGTGATACGACAGTATGGCGATGTCGAATACACGCTTCCAATGTGCGTTCACCGCGATGTCGCCAAACACGGATGCGACCATCATGATGCTGTAAACAGAACCTAGATTCATCCGAAAAAATGACGTTTTGCCATTCGTGCATCCAGGTTCGTCGTTGAGTACACCATCGCAGGCGCTCCTGTCTGTGATGCAGCGTCACAGGCAGGCGCTCCTGTCTGTGATGCTGCGTCAAGGGTAACCGCAGCCACGGTCTCCGAGCTGATAGTCCATGCTGCTGCAAACGTCGTCGAACTGTTCGTGCAGATGTTTGTTGTCTTGCAAACGTCCCCATCTGTTGAGTCAGGGATCGAGACGTGGCTGCACGATCCGTTACAGCCATGCGGATAAGATGCCTGTCATCTCGACTGCTAGTGATACGAGGCCGTTGGGATCCAGCACGGCGTTCCGTATTACCCTCCTGAGCCCACCGATTTCATATTCTGCTACCAACGCGAGCAGCAATGTCGCGATACGATAAACCGCAATCGCGATAGGCTACAATCCGACGTTTATCGATGTCGGAAACGTGATGGTACGCATTTCTCCTCCTTACACGAGGCATCACAACAACGTTTCACCAGGCAACGCCGGTCAACCGCTGTTTGTGTATGAGAAATCGGTTGGAAACTTTCCTCATGTCAGCACGTTGTAGGTGTCGCCACCGGGGCCAACCTTGTATGAATGCTCTGAAAAGCTAATCATTTGCGTATCACAGTATCTTCTTGCTGTCGGTTAAATTTCGCGTCTGTAGCACGTCATCTTGGTGGTGTAGCAATTTTAATGGCCAGTAGTGTAGTTGCTCAGAAAAGGCAAAACTCCAGTTAGGAGCCTCGGACTTGCACGCTGTTTAAGGTTTCAGAGAGTTCCACTTGTTGCCACTGACAGAGTACTTCTGCAGTGTGCAACATTACTTCCTAATCTTCTTGCTGAGACATTTATTCTTTATCTCGCTTCCATCGCTCTTCACGGGTTTCCAAAGTTACCGTTGGCTGACAACCGAAATGTGTGATGGTAGCTGTGAAAGAGAGACTCGACAAGAGCGTGGGCGGGGTCGCGACCCGTTCGATTTCGCCGGCTCGGAAGCGATCGGACACCTTCGTGCTGCGAGGCGCACTAGGCGAGTATTGATCTCGCCCGGGAGACCGCCGCCCCCGCCCACACAAACAGTGGACCGGTCCGGGACTAACACATCATATGCATATATAAAAATATTATCAGCATCGCTGTCCGCTGCACGAATTGCTGAATTGCTGAAATGTTTTATTTCTCAGCTGGCGTTGCCTCTGGTGTATGTGCTACGAGGGTGGGGGGGGGGGGGGGCGGAGGGGGGGGGGGGGTGGAGGGGCGTTAGGGCTAACAAAGAGATTTTGTTTTTGGACAGCAGTAGGCACGAAGATACGCGCGAATGCGTGGTAATGTCGCCGGGCAAGTCAGAGGTAAAGTGTGAAGCGTTGGCGGCTCGGGGATGATGCAGCATCGCTGCCAGTATTATCAGCACACGTCGTAAATAACGTATTAGCGATGGGCGCGCCGGCGGAAAACATTCGTACTGCTTTTCGTTTTGTGTACTCACGGTGGACAAGTCGACGTCCGGGTTGTAGTCGTCGGTGGCAACGGCGGCGCAGAGGGCGAGGTGCGAGGCGGTCAGCAGCAGCAGGAAGAGGGCGGTGGCGGCCATTGCAGCGGTGGGACCAACGAGACTGTAAGCGTGCTCACCGGGTCGCCGTCGCAGCCCGACTGAGCGCCCGGGAGCGCAGCTTTATCGGCCGAGCGCGCACGTGGCTGCAGGGCTGGAGGGGGTGGATGGAGGGGAGGGGGAGCTCAGCTCAGCGCGGCCCGGCTACCGGCTCCTGAGTCACGCCCGGTGGACTTTGCTCAGCTGCGGCGTAGGGACGACGCAGTGGCTGGCTTGCGCAAGTGCTCTGCGGACGTCCGCTGCCATATTAACGAGGTCGGGCGTCGAAAAAAAGCCACACGTCAAACATCGTCATGTGTCAGTGACACTGTCAGTACAGCGCTTAAGCGTTGCAGCATGCACATCTACACTGACGTGAGAAAAGTCATGCGTTACCTCTTAATATCGTGTCGTACCTCCTTTTCCTCAGAGTAGTGCAGAGTAGTGCATGAACCATGGACCTTGCCGTTGGTGGGGAGGCTTGCGTGCAACCACAACGGAGAGGTATCTGTTGAGAGGCCAGACAAACGTGTGGTTCCTGAAGAGGGGCAGCAGCTTTTTCAGTAGTTGCAGGGGCAACAGTCTGGATGATTGACTGACCTGACCTTGCAACATTAACAAAAACAGCCTTGCTGTGCTGGTACTGCGAACGGCTGAAAGCAAGGGGAAACTACGGCCGTAATTTTTCCCGAGGGCATGCAGCTTTACTGTATGGTTAAATGATAATGGCGTCCTCTTGGGTGAAATATTCCGGAGGTAAAATAGTCCCCTATTCGGATCTCCGGGTGGGGACTACTCAACAGGACGTCGTTATCAGGAAACAGAAAACTGGCGTTCTACGGATCGGAGTGTGGAATGTCAGATACCTTAATCGGGCAGGTAGGTTAGAAAATTTAAAAAGGGAAATGGATAGGTTAAAGTTAGATATAGTGGGAATTAGTGAAGTTCGGTGGCAGGAGGAACAAGACTTTTGGTCAGATGAATACAGGGTTATAAATACAAAATCAATGCAGGAGTAGGTTTAATAATGAATAAAAAAATAGGAGTGCGGGTAAGCTACTACAAACAGCACAGTGAACGCATTATTGTGGCCAAGATAGACACGAAACCCACGCCTACAACAACGGTACAAGTTTATATGGCAACTAGCTCTGCAGATGATGAAGAAATTGATGAAATGTATGATGAGATAAAAGAAATTATTCAGGTCGTGAAGGGAGACGAAAATTTAATAGTCACGGGTGACTGGAATTCGATAGTCGCAAAAGGGAGAGAAGGAAACATAGTAGGTGAATATCGACTGGGGCTAAGAAATGAAAGAGGAAGCCGACTGGTAGAGTTTTGCACAGAGCATAACTTAATCATAGCTAACACTTGGTTCAAGAATCATGAAAGAAGGTTGTATACATGGAAGAATCCTGGAGATACTAGAAGGTATCAGATAGATTATATAATGGTAAGACAGAGATTTAGGAACCAGGTTTTAAATTGTAAGACATTTCCAGGGGCAGATGTGGACTCTGACCACAATCTATTGGTTATTAACTGTAGATTAAAACTGAAGAAACTGCAAAAAGGTGGGAATTTAAGGAGATGGGACCTCGATAAACTGACTAAACCAGAGGTTGTAGAGTGTTTCAGGGAGAGCATAAGGGAACAATTCACAGGAATGGGGGAAAGAAATACAGTAGAAGAAGAATGGGTAGCTATGAGGGATGAAGTAGTGAAGGCAGAAGAGGATCAACTAGGTAAAAAGACGAGGGCTAGTAGAAATCCTTGGGTAACAGAAGAAATATTTAATTTAATTGATCAAAGGAGAAAATATAAATATGCAGTAAATGAAGCAGGCAAAAAGGAATACAGACGTCTCAAAAATGAGATGGACAGGAAGTGCAAAACTGCTAAGCAGGGATGGCTAGAGGACAAATGTAAGGATTTAGAGGCTTATCTCACTAGGGGTAAGATAGATACCGCCTACAGGAAAATTAAAGAGACCTTTGGAGATAAGAGAACCACTTGTATGAATATCAAGAGCTCAGATGGAAACCCAGTTCTAAGCAAAGAAGGGAAGGCAGAAAGGTGGAAGGAGTATATAGAGGGTCTATACAAGAGCGACGTACTTGAGGACAATATTATGGAAATGGAGGAGGATGTAGATGAAGATGAAATGGGAGATACGATACTGCGTGAAGAATTTGACAGAGCACTGAAAGACCTGAGTCGAAATAAGGCCCCGGGAGTAGACAACATTTCTTTAGGAATACTAACGGCCTTGGGAGAGCCAGTTCTGACAAAACTCTACCATCTAGTGAACAAGATGTATGAGACAGGCGAAATACCCTCAGACTTCAAGGAGAATATAATAATTCCATCCCACAGAAAGCAGATGTTGACAGATGGGAAAATTACCGAACTATCAGTTTAATAAGTCACAGCTGCAAAATACTAACGCGAATTTTTTACAGACGAATGGAAAAACTGGTAGAAGCCGACCTCGGGGAAGATCAGTTTGGATTTCGTAGAAATGTTGGAATACGTGAGGCAATACTGACCTTACGCCTTTTCTTAGAGGAAAGGTTAAGGAAACGCAAACCTACGTTTCTAGCATTTGTGGACTTAGAGAAAGCTTTTGACAATGTTGACTGGAATATCCTCTTTCAAATTCTAAAGGTGACAGGGGTAAAATACCGGGAGCGAAAGGCTATTTACAATTTGTAGGGAAACAAGATGGCAGTTATAAGAGTCGAGGTACATGGGAAGCAGTGATTGGGAAGGGAGTGAGACAGGGTTGTAGCCTCTCCCCGATGCTATTCAATCTGTATATTGAGCAAGCAGTGAAGGAAAGAAAAGAAGAATTCGGAGTAGGTATGGAGAAGAAATAAAAACTTTGAGGTTCGCCGATGACATTGTAATTCTGTCAGAGACAGCAAAGGACTTGGAAGAGCAGTTGAACGGAATGGACAGTGTCTTGAAAGGAGGATATAAGATGAACATCAATAAAAGCAAAACGAGGATAATGGAATGTAGTCGAGTAAAATCGGGTGATGCTGAGGGAATTAGACCAGGAAATGAGAGACTTAAAGTAGTAAAGGAGTTTTGCGATTTGGGGAGCAAAATAACTGATGATGGTCGAAGTAGAGAGGATATAAAATGTAGATTGGCTATGGCAAGGAAAGCGTTTCTGAAGAAGAGAAATTTGTTAACATCGAGTATTGATTTAAGTGTTAGGAAGTCGTTTCTGAAAGTATTTGTATGGAGTGTAGCCATGTATGGAAGTGCAACGTGGACGATATATAGTTTAGACAAGAAGAGAATAGAAGCTTTCGGAACGTGGTGCTACAGAAGAATGCTGAAGATCAGATGGGTAGATAACATAACTAATGAGGAGGTATTGAATAGAATGGGAGAGAAGAGGAGTTTGTGGCACAACTTGACTAGAAGAAGGGATCGATTGGTAGGACATGTTCTGAGGCATTAAGGGATCACCAATTTAGTACTGGAGGGCAGCGTGGGGGGTAAAAATCGTAGAGGCAGACCAAGATATGAGTACACTAAGCAGATTCAGAAGGATGTAGGCTGCAGTAGGTACTGGGAGATGAAGAAGCTTGCACAGGATACAGTAGCATCAAACCAGTCTCAGGACTGAAGACCACAACAACAACAACAACAACAATCTCCTTTTCCTCGGAGTAGTGCAGCAAATGCTGCCTCTTCAGCCGTGTATAATAATGGAACTGTTGCCGGTGAAACAGTTTGTCAAGGAACTGGCCTCTCGACCGTGTCCCATAAATGGGGACTTAACATCTGAGGTCATCAGTCTCCTAGAACTTAGAACTACGTAAACCTAACTAACCTAAGGACATCACACACACCCATGCCCGAAGCAGGATTCGAACCTGCGACCGTAGCGGTCGCGCGGTTCCAGACTGAAGCGCCTCGAACCGCTCGGCCACACCGGCCGGCCGATGGGATTCATGTCGGCCGTACTGGGTACCAAAGTCATTCACTCGAGTTGTCCAGAATGCCTTAAAACCAATCGTGAACAATTGTGGCTCAGCGATATATCACATTCTCGTCCATAAAACATCGTTGTTTGGGAACATGAAGTCCATTAATGGCTGCAAATAGCGCCCAAGTAGCCGAACATAACCATTTCCAGGTCATTGGTTCAGTTGCTCTAGAGGACCCAATCGATCCCATGTAAATACAGCCCACACCACTATGGAGAAACCACTAGCTCGCACAGTGCCTTGTTGACAACTTGCGTCCATGGCTTCTTGGGATCTGCGCCACACTCAAACCCTACTGATACCTACCAACAAGGACTCGGATAATTTTAGGGAAAAACACATGGAAGGTGCACCGACATATTTTGTCATTTCTTGTTTCATTGAATACACTGTATTGCTTAACAAGAATTGTTACAACTACAAATTAGAAACCTTGTTAAACAGAATAACAACGTTCACAATAATTTAAGAAGTTGAACAGGATCAGTTCATTAATAACAGACTTTAACTATTTATACCATTAAGAAGAGGGTTTGATACCAGGAATATACAGTCCCCATATTCAAGTACGAAGTCACCTCAACTAGGTATGGCTGGAAGCGGTTGCAAAAAACTGACTTTTACGAGTAAAATGAATTACAAATCACTGTCACTAAATGTACAAACAATTCCCAAGCATGGATAACATAAACAAATAGACAACGCCCACCAAAAATGCAGAAGGATAACAAGTCATACCTATGATTGTGGCTGTTGGAAAGCCCTTAACAAACTACAAGCCTTCATAAAATCCCTTAAGCAATAAAATACATAATCCTCCAAAATACAAACAAAGCTGGGGAGGTATACAATTTAAATGTGACTCTCAGCTGGTACACTCCAGGAGAAGTATTGAGACTGACCCTTAAATAAATATACAGATATACAGTCCCGCAAAATAGAAGCTTGGAAGACATGCAACTTAAATTTGCCTCCGAACTGGTACACACCAGCAGAAACATTGACAATGACCTTTAAATAAATATACAATCCAGCGAAAAAAAAATACTGACAAATGCAGCAGGCAGCTACCATAGACAACAGGCAACAAGCAAACAAGTTTTACAGTGGGAGGAGTAAGCTGATGATTGTGGATAAAAGAAAAATTCAACAGCTAATACTCGTAAGTAAAAGGCTTTAAAACTTATCACGCTCCAGAAGTAGCAAAAAGAGTGCAAGGTTTAAACAAGTAATTAAAGAACAGGATTTTTGAAACATTCCCTTAGAAAAATTTTATAAATGACAGTGCTGGAAAATCTCTACGTTATTTGATTTTCAAACAGCTGAGCAAAACTGAACGTACTCAGATATTTCTCTCTTTACTTATTCTGATCATCACTAAACTAACACACAATATTTTTTTAGCGCAACGCAATCTGACTATCAATAATCCCTACTAAAGAATGGCCCCGACTGACAATAACCTATACCTTTCATGAATCACTTACCCCACAAAAATCTTCGTTACTCAAACTGCTGCAATACAGCGTGCCCCAATACTGCCAGCTGAATAAAAGATTCTAACTACTGAAGGCACTAACTACTGATAGGCATAGTTAGCAAATGACATATTCTGATAGAGAACAAACAATGTATTTACCTTAATAATGTCAAAAGTCATCATATACATATATCAGTTCATGATATCCAATATTACAAATTTACTCTTTCTGATGGACACACGTCCAGATCGCCCGCTCTCAAAATTCTCTCTCCCCACATCCACCACTGCTGGCAGCTCACCTCCAACTGCGCAACGCTACGCACTGTTCACATCCAACTGCCAGTCAGCCACAGACTGCGCACAGCACAGTCAGTGATTTTCATACAGAGCGCTACGTGGCGTTACCAACATAAAAACCTAAACAGCCTACTTACATTTTTTACGAGGAACTTCGGGCTTGCAGAACACGCTTCAAAGCTTACGTGCTTGCAGGCTTCACGATCTTAGATCAAGAGTTCCGAATAAAATGGCGACACTCCGCCACGTCACGTGTCAAGCCATCAGATTTACCTGAGCCAATACGGTGCGGCTGGTAGAGGCGGCTGGCTGCAGGTCAACCTAGACGTCGTGCGACGACGGACTTGTCGCTACAGAAGAAACAAAACATGTCTCTGCTCCAGGCCCAGGAAACAGGAACGCATCGTCCGCTGCCAAAACTACTCTGCCAACACACTTCGGAAGGGAACAGTAATCTGCCCAAATAAGCCTACAGATGAGAATGCCCAGGACGTAGGCAATACTAACTTATCGCGGAAGCGACTAAACACACAAGTTGCAAGCTTAACAATTCTTCAAATTACTTGAAAATTAAAAGGTGTAAGATCAGCGCCTGCTAATCCAATAACTAGGGCATGCTCATCTACAAAGGGTGCCTTGCCTTCGACACAGACTATGTTACAATCTCAGTTTCATCAACTCATTCTCTATGAATGTTCGTACACTTGCATGGAGTATGGCCTGGAACAACAGATTACCATTCGTTACACTGATAACTGACCATGCACACAATCACTCGTAGGCGCGTTAATATGAGAGGTCTAATTCCACATTAACACAGAAGTGGCCTTACGATAACAAGTATCAATAAAAAAAAAAAAAACTCTTAACTGCATGCAGGTGTGAAGGAGCCGTGACTTCCAGGATTCCAAGCCAGGGTGTTATTGCCTTCAATCCTTACAGGCGGTCTCTTCGATGTTCCGTAAAATTTAAGGTTCCAGAGTTCGCCGTGAGCTGGCCGAACAGGTTGCACGCGGCGTCCACCGCTCTTGCCGCAACTCGTCGCTATCTGTCCTTAACCCAGCAGCCAGAGCTGGCCTCAGACCGATCTAACCGCTCGGCGCTTCTCTAGGCCTGTACCGGACAGCAGGAGTCCCCCAACTTGCCAGCCACGTGCTCTCCAGATAACTGTCAGTACCAGGAACCGGCAAAAACCAACAACACACGCCTAGGCGAATGACTCTCGCTCCCGTCATAGGATCAGGATCGATATCGGCAACCTAAGTACTTAGTGGCACCAGCGGAGTGCCATGCCCGCCAAAACTGAAACCGCCAGGACTCACCTAGCATCAGCTCTTACCACGTGAAATCGGGACTGGTCCACAGTCTTCCAGTTGTCTAGTGTCCAAACGAAGTGGTCACGTGCCCAGAAGAGGCGTTGCAGGCGATGTCGTGCTGTTAACGAAGGCACTCGCGTCGGTCGTCTGCTACCATAGCCCATTAATGCCAAATTTCGCCACACTGTACTAACAGATACGTACGCCGTACGTCCCACATTGATTTCCTGCCGTTATTTCACTCAGTTTTGCTTGTCGGTACCACTGACAACACTACGTAAACACTGCTGCTCTAGGTCGTTAAGAGAAGACTGTCGGTAACTGCGTTGTCCGTAGTGAGAGGTAATGCCTTGAATTTGGGACACTCTTGACGCGGTGAATCTCGGAATAATGGATTCCCTAACAATTTCCGAAACCCAATGATCCATGCGTCTAGTTCCAACTACTATTCCGCGTTCAAAGGCTGTTAATTGCCGTCGAGCGGCTAAAATCACGTCGGAAATCTTATTGCATGAATCACTTGAGTACAAATGTCAGCTCCGCCAATGCACTGCCCTTGTGTGCTCTATACTATCACCATCTGTATATGTGATATCTCTATGTAGCCCATGTCTTTTGTCACCTCAGTGTACATATGCCGAGTGTCTTCACCCCTCTCTCCCCTGCTCGCCAACCTACATCTACATGACAACCCATTTAAAGTGTCTGGCGGAGGGTTCATCGAACCACCTTCATACTGTTTCCTTATTGGTCGAGATCGGAACAGCGCGCAGGAGACAAGAACACTTAAATATTTCCGCACAAGCTCTGATTTCCGGCATTTTATTACGATGGTCATTTCCCTCTATGTAGATGGACTTCGACAAAACATTTTCGCACCCGCAGGAGAAAGTTGGTGATCCGAATTTCGTGAAAAGATCTTGCGGCAACGAAAATTACCCTTCTTTCATTGATTGCCACCTGAATTCGCTTATCATGTCCGTGACCCTCTCTCCGCTACTTTGCGACAATTCGAGGTGCCCCTTGAAACACGTATGTAACGCATCAGCGATGGCGAGGCATTGCAGCGTCTCTGACCAGAGAGTATGCGCTTGACCGCGCGAGTGTTGCGAGCAGTTCGCTAGTTGTCGCTATGCAGAGTAGTACTCTGTCGGTAGTCGTGGAAGTCTGTAGCTCGATTTAGTTACGAGCAGTCGGTCAGTAGTAGCAGCCCAGTGCGGTTGTGTGATGTAGGCGGTCGGCAACACTGGTCAAGATGCTGAATGAGGTATACTGTTAATTAATATAATCATTAGATAATGTAAAAATTTATTTATTGTAATTATTCTCCAACAAGTGCCCCAATAATAATTTTTATTTCAAAAGCATTTTTTCAAAAATTTAATTTTTATTGAACTAAAAATTTTGTTGCACTTCCCCTTTCATTCCACTTCCGTTAAAGAAAAATTTCAGTAACATCACAAAAAAAAGGAATATTATTATTTGCAATGCAGTTCCTCCAAGCCGTGCGCACGAAAAAGAGCAGAAATTTGACATCCAGTTATTCTGAGGTAAGACTTTAATTCTGATTGTTTTACACAGGGCCAAAGACCGATATTTCGGTTTAATTGAATTTTCTTATCATTGAATTGACCTTAATTTTTTTGAAGAACTTATATTTGAGTCAGATTGCGAATTTCACATTTTTGTTGCCATTGTCAGTACATTTCATTGTGGGCAGGTTACGCTTAGCGCAATGTCCATTAGCATTCATAATTAAATATTGTCATATTTCTTTCTTTCAAATTTTTGTGGGGAGGTTACACTCGGCTCCCATTTGTATTAAGTATTGTCTTTATTTCCTTTTAAATTACGGTGGGGAGGTTACACTTGGCGACACCCAGTCCAGGATCGTATTTCGTTGAGAGTCTTTTGAGGAACAGTCAGATATCTGCTCTTATTTGTTTAGATATAATTAGGATTTGGCGCAACGCTTTTACTAATCTTGTGACTTTCTCTCTACAGGTCAACGGCAATTCGTTGCTCTGTTGTATTTGTGTGTTGTTTTGCATTGTGCTTATTTGTTTTGTGAATAATTGTGACTATTGTAAAAATGCCGCGAAAGACTGTGAATAGTGTATCGCGAAGTATTGTGAATGAAATTACCGACTTAAACAACGTGACCGATAGGACTTGTGACACGCAGCGTAATGATGACAATCCTGCGTTCACTAACAATCAGTGTATTCCAACCACTAATGATGACTTTTGTCTTAATGATGAACAATTGTCGAGTTTACAACATGAAGTAACAGAGATGAAAAACATTTCAGTTAATAATAACATACCACAACAGACGCCACTTTACGAACATTTGTGTGACTCACGCAGCGTGGATAATGTGAGCAATTTACAGAGACTACGCGAATTAAAATCCGAAAAGCCACGCGACTTAAAATCTGAAAAGCTATGCAACTTGAAATCCAAAATGACACAGACGAACAGATTCACACACAAACCCGAACGTGTTCTCAAATTCAGTGACGAGAACGTTGATAATAAGCAGTTTGCATTTGTAAGAAAATGTAAAGGAGTTTAATAATGACAGCGTACAGGTACACGCTTTACACTGTATACGACAATTTGTTTTTATGCTTTCACCGCTATTACCTGTAATGCAGAAACTAGCTTTGAACCAGAGGCGACAATTTATTTTTGTATTTACAACAGCATTGCCTATAATGAAGAAACTAGAATTAACTTGGATACAACTATTTGCTTTTGAATTTATACCGCAATTGCCTGTAACGCAAAAGCCAAAATTTATTTGCAGTGCGTAATTGACCTCAGGGGATTCATTACGCTTTAATGAATATGTGCCGTAGCGAGCATAGGGCCCCGAGCTGTAGTAGTGCTGTTTCATCTTTAGTTTTCTGCACTGCTGCCTTCTCTTCCACTATCCTTTATATCTGTCAAAACTGCTCTTTAACTATTGCTCTACCTAGGATTAAGAATATGTAATGAAAACCCGATAAGACAAATTTTTACCGAATGTGACAATTTTCATTAGGCACTCCAGAATCACGAGAACTTTAATAACGGATAAAATCGTAATCATCAGTATGTGTAAAATTAACAGCAAACGCATTTTTTTGGTAACAATAGACTTTTTCACCGCAACAGCATGAAAGTCAGCCGCTTAGCATACGTAACCAACAATGCAGTCTACAAGGTCAACCAAACTTTAATGTTTCGCCGCGTGCACGTATAGTCCCAGCTCCAACAAATAGTAACGCATGGCAGCAAAGAAATAACTACGTACAGACAACACACCATTTCAATTCCTATCGCAATGCGCCGTATAGAAATTACTATCTTGACAGACGTAAAAATAACGAGCACAATTTTCAGCGTACATTTAATAACAGTCGATCTTATGAGCAGCAACAACATCAGCAACAACAAATAATCATGAATGGAACAGACAATAGGTGTCATCCATAGCGTAACACGTCAGTAAGAAATAACAGAACAGTTCATGTAGTGGATATGCCACAACATTCTCCCGTAAATAATAGTACGTACGACAGAATTTCACCAGACACAGTACAGGTTTTATATTACAGTAACACAAACATTACTTTTGACACGCAGAATTTTGCTCACGAGAATGTTATTTGAAAAATGCTCTGTTGAATGCTCCACTTTTATCGCATCCAGATCTTAGTAGAAATTTTTCCATTGCCACTGACAGTTCCAACACCGCTTTAAGCGTACATATTTTCCAGGAAATTGAAGAAGATGGTTCAATAGTAATTAAAAACATCGCATTTGCAAGCCGCATTTTGTCACCTGCTGAACGAAATTACTCTGTTACAGAATTGGAAACATTATGTGTTGTATGGGCTTTTACGAGATTTAGGCATTTTCTTTATGGCAGACATACCACCGTCTACACAGACCACAGAGCGATACAATTTTTACTTTCGGCCAAATTCACTCACGATAGATTAAGTAGATGGAAACTGTATTTACAGGAATTTAATTTTACAATAGTTCACATTCCCGGCACGCAAAATGTTACAGCAGATGCACTATCGCGTTCTCTCGGCAACAATCAGCAAGACGTAGCAACCAACTTTTGCAAAACAAATTTCAGTGTCATGTACATTCAACAAGTTGCGTTTGAAAACTTTACTTCATCGTCATTACAGGACATAGCAAAGGAGCAAAATAAAGACAATGTGTGGAAAGAAATTAAACACCTTTGGCAAGATAGGAATAATGTTACGATTAGAAACCACTACACTGTACGCAATGACATTCTGTTTCGCCGCTCTCATCCTGACAGCAACAATTGGTTATTATGCATTCCTGACGAACTGGTTAACAAATTAATTTGGTACACTCATTTAAGTTACGCACATTACGGAGCACGAAAATGTTTTCTTATACTGAGACAGAACTGTTACTTTACCAACATGGAGAAACGTATACGACGAGTTTTAGCGTCTTGTAAAATTTGCCAGAAAGCTAAATCAGACACCACTTCACATATTCCTCCATTATATCCCATTATACCTGTTAAATTAAGACACATGGCCGCAGTAGATATTTTTGGTCCGATTCCGAGAACTAACAGAGGTTTTTGCTACATCTTTGTCGCTGTTGAGCTCACTTCAAAATTTGTTACTTTCACTCCGTTACGCAAAGCTACTGCTAAAACTGTTTCGAAAGCATTTGTAAAACATTTTCTATTTCATGTAGGGCATGTGATGAAAGTAATTTCTGACAATGGATCACAATTTCGTAGTAGCGTATGGACACGCATGTTACGAGCCAGAAACATTTCTCCGATTTATATATCCAAGTACCACGCTTCTTCGAACCCCTGTGAAAGATTAATGAAAGAAATTGGTAAGCTGTGCCGAATATACTGCCACAAAAGACATATTGATTGGGATACACACATACTCTCATTCCAAGATGTAATTAATTCCATTCCAAATGAATCCACTATGCTATCTCCGTCTGTTATACTGAAAAACGTTGAACCACCAAACAAAATTAAAGAATTAGTAAAATTCCCCAAAAGTCGTCGCCTACGACACCACGAAATAATTGACATTGCGCTGAACAACATCAAACGTGCCGCAGAGCGCCGGAGAAGACAGCAAAAACAGGTTTGTACACGCCGCGACTTCCACGTTGGACAGAAGATATTAATACATACACACTATTTATCCAGCAAATTAAAAGGTAATTGCAGTAAATTTGAACTTCTATACGCAGGTCCATATCGGATTCGCAGCATCCCTCACCCCAATGTTGTACACGTCGAAACTTTGAGAACCAGAAAATCGAAAGGCAATCACCATATCTCAAACATTAAACCGTTTATTGAGTGAAACCACTGTATGATTCTACACACTATGATGCCATTTACTAATGCAATTATTTCACCTGACTAATTACTGATGATTATCGTATTTTTCTTGGCAAGTGCCCGGCAAGGTAAGGTTAGCAGGTCGCTTTTCTTGTCGTTACACATCAGACCGTGCACATTTTTCCACTTTTTTGTGTATATGATTGTATTCCAGTTTTGTTTGTATGCACTGTGAAATAGTTAAGATATAACACAACAGTGACTTTGACATTTTTTTTTGCCTTATGGCATCTCAACATCGTGACTGTTTTACATTTTTTGCTGCTGCATTGTATTATTCTGTGTACATTTTTGCATCTGAACACTGTCAATGTCTTTGACATATTACGTTTTCTGTCATGTTATGCTGTATGGCTAATTTTGTCACCATAAACCAGTCATTATTTAGTGGGTATATGATTTAAATGCAAGACATTAATCTTTGTTCATGAATTTCAGAAAGAAATGATGCATGTAAGAAATAAATTCAACAGAAATGGGAATTTCACCTACGGAATAAACGAAAGGAGATGCAATAACTTTATGAGGAAGAGTAAATGGATCAGGATTAACAAACATTAACAAGAATATACTATACTCATCGTAGAATAGCAGTCTTAACTAATTTTTTCTTTCAGAATACAAGGTGATTGATGCAGGCTGTCAGACTGAACTACACATCTTAGTTTTAGTGATGAAATATGCTAGAGATAAGGAATAGTTATGTAATGAGTAATGAAGTGATTTTTGCAGATGATAATTAATACTGATGAATAATGATGAAGGATATGGTATTATGAATAATGAAGTTTTTCTTTACAGGTGATGATGATAATGAAGTTATGATGGTATTGATAATGAAGTTTTTTCTTTACAGATGAGGATAATGCTGAAGTTAGGTATTTATGCTACGTAGTTATTTAAGTATTTGTTGCAGTTTGTTTTGACAGCAGGTGTTATATTGCATAGTAGGATGACGGAAAGTTTTGGAAAGGACAGCTATGGAACACATTTTATACACATTTCACTACCTGTTAATTCGAAGTTCACTACTTTTCAGCATAGTGTGCGTTTCTTCTTTCAGGTCAATAATCCATTTTGTATTTTTTTCAGGAGAAATTTTTCATGATACTTGCTAAACCTGTTACTTATTATACCTGTTCTAGTACTTGCATTTTAATTTTTACCCATTTGTGTTTATCATTTATAAATGTGATCACATATACTGCCTTGTTACATAACCTTGCTACAGCTGACTTATGACGAATGACGTTACCTATCCTCATTTGCAGCAATAGGTCAAAAGCAAATAGTGTTATGCCTCAGCAATTAATTATCGATCACAACGCAATGCATTGCTAAAAAAAAAAATGTATTACCAGTCCCACATAATGTCACTAGTTTATGATAATTCTGAATAATACTGATCAACTCTGAATAGTATGTCACTTGAGTAATGACTTCCTAATGAGACAAAAAAAAAATATATATATAAAATAATGCTTTGTCACTAGCTAATAACTGCCACTGTTTATTGTAATGAGACTACTTATAATGCCCACGATTATTAATGCTATGATTGTAATTAACTGATTTTAATAATGACTTTGTAATGATTTGAATACTACTGAAGGAGAAACACTGTTTATTGGAATGAGACTACTTATAATGCCCATGATTATTAATGCTATGACTGTAATTAACTGATTTTTAATAATGACTTCGTAATGATCTGAATAATACTGAATGATGAACTATGTTTTATTCTATTCAATACTTGCTGGCCACTGAGTGCCAATAATTAATGTCACTCGATGAATTGTTATTAATTATGCCATTAATTAGCTCTTGTTTTCAATGTTCATACTTTGTAATTAGAAAGCTAATGAACCTTAATTACTGTTTAATAATGCTACGTAATTAGGAGAAGGCTAATGATTCTTACTATATTAGAATGACAAATGATTAATTAACTGTAATTAAGAAAAGGCTAATGATTACTATTGGAATGACAAATGATTAATTAACGACAAATGATTAATTAACTGTAATTAGGAGAAGGTTAATGATTCTTAATTATACTTTGCAACTGGAAAGGAATGTGACTGTTTAATAATGCTTTATAATTAGGAAAAGGCTAATGATTAATACTATTGGAATGACAAATGATTAATTAACCATGCTATACTTTGTAACTAGGAAAAGAAGACTACTGATTCTATGTAAAACAATTAATGAACATTTTCCTGTAATACTACATACTTGGTACAGAAATGTTCAATAACTGGGCTATGAATGCCACAAACTGCTAATTAAGTCTGTAATTGTCAATATTATGTGACTTGATGTCCTTCACCTCATGAGCTAACTACCCTGAATTACTGCAATCCTAGTGATCATGGAGCACTATCTTTGGTTTTGCACTAATTCTACGTTGGTGTGCCTTGTAAGAGCGTGGTGTTGACACGACATGCTGTCCACCACCGTGAGCGATGAAGACGTTATTATGGTCGCACTGTTTGGCGTACCTAATGCACTGCCAAAATGAAAACACGAAATATTACTACGACAATTCAGTGTCTTGGCTACGCTGATAAATTCTGATGGGAAAAGAACTTAAAGTTGTGTCACTTGGTGTTGTACTACTGTGGAAAGATATGGACTTTCAGAACAGCTGTGTGCAATCTAAAGTGCTACAACCACGATGCAATCCTTCCCTTTCCTATCCTAATTCTTGTCACATAATGAAAATCATTTTTTTTGGTAACATCATTTCTGTTCGTGGGTTATACATTTTTTCGATTCGCTGAACTCCAGTGCGAGTACACTTATGTCACTGGTCGACATGATGTTTGCCATTATGTTTATTTGTTGTGAAAATGCTAAAGACATTTTTCAGTGCGTGTGCACTTTGGACATGATTTTTTTTTTTGCCATTATGTTTATTTATTGCGAAAAATACTAAAGACATTTTTTTGATTTGTTCTGAAGTACAGTATATGTACACTCTTGTCTTTTATATTGTATATACATTTTTATTTTAATGATATGTTCTGAACTACAGTGCATGTGCACTTATGTTAGGCATTAATATGTTTTCTATTGAACTTAAGTGCCTGTACACTTTTCTCAATTTTCAATATGATTTGTACTATTCTGTATATTCAATACTTCAATGCGTATGCACTTATGTCATTTGTTACTAATTGTATATACATTTCATCATTTGTTGATATGTTCTCAACTGCAGTGCATGTGCACTCATGTCACTTGTCAACATAATATTTTTTGCCAGTCTGTTTATTTGTTCTGAATATGCCAATGAATTTTTTCAGTGCCTCTGCACTTTGTTTTCTGTCAAATAATTTGTATATACATTTTTCTGATTTGCTATTATGTTTTGTACTCACATCTTGTCTTTGTCTTATATATTTTGTACTTAGTGCGTGTGCACAACATTTAATTCATGTACTACATCTAAATATTCTGTAAATTGTAGAAGTTTATTAATTAATTAAAAATTTTGCCGCGATTGGCAAGTCCAAATGACTCACTATCGCTGCCAAATTTTTGCCCCCCCAGTGGAGGGTTATGAAACACGTATGTAACGCAGCAGCGATGGCGAGGCATTGCAGCGTCTCTGACCAGATAGTATGCGCTTGACCGCGCGAGTGTTGCGAGCAGTTCGCTAGTTGTCGCTATGCAGAGTAGTACTCTGTCTGTAGTCGTGGAAGTCTGTAGCTCGATTTAGTTACGAGCAGTCGGTCAGTAGTAGCAGCCCAGTGCGGTTGTGTGATGTAGGCGGTCGGCAACACTGGTCAAGATGCTGAATGAGGTATACTGTTAATTAATATAATCATTAGATAATGTAAAAATTTATTTATTGTAATTATTCTCCAACAAGTGCCCCAATAATAATTTTTATTTCAAAAGCATTTTTTCAAAAATTTAATTTTTATTGAACTAAAAATTTTGTTGCACTTCCCCTTTCATTCCACTTCCGTTAAAGAAAAATTTCAGTAAAATCACAAAAAAAAGGAATATTATTATTTGCAATGCAGTTCCTCCAAGCCGTGCGCACGAAAAAGAGCAGAAATTTGACATCCAGTTATTCTGAGGTAAGACTTTAATTCTGATTGTTTTACACAGGGCCAAAGACCGATATTTCGGTTTAATTGAATTTTCTTATCATTGAATTGACCTTAATTTTTTTGAAGAACTTATATTTGAGTCAGATTGCGAATTTCACATTTTTGTTGCCATTGTCAGTACATTTCATCGTGGGCAGGTTACGCTTAGCGCAATGTCCATTAGCATTCATAATTAAATATTGTCATATTTCTTTCTTTCAAATTTTTGTGGGGAGGTTACACTCGGCTCCCATTTGTATTAAGTATTGTCTTTTTTCTTTTAAATTACGGTGGGGAGGTTACACCCTCTTTGAAATTTTTCAGTTTCGTCCCTCACTCGTGTCCGGTAAGGAAGCCATAACGCGCAGCAATACTCTAGCAGAGGATGGACAAGCGTTATGCAGGCACTCTCTTCAAGTAGACCAGTTTCATCTTCTAAATGTTCTGCCTGTAAAGCGTAGTCTTTGGGTCGCTTTTGGAACAACTTTATGTAACCGTTCCAATTAAGTTGTTCGTAACTGTAATCCCTAGGTACGAGGGTTCGAACTTAAATAGTGGCAACTATTTATCCACAACCGATACAAAAGAGTTACATGTCTGCACTTGTTACTGTCCTTCAAAGTAGTCACCAGCGTTGTGTAGAACCCGTTGTCAGCGATGTGGGGAAGTCGTAGTCTACCGTTAGCAGTGCCTGTCCTGTCGACGGTGCGAATGGAGCGGTCTAAAGTTATTGTGATTCTCGTGTACGACTGCGATGGTGTTATCCTAACCCATTACGTTCCTCCACGGCAGGCCGTCAATGCACAGTATTACTGTTCGTTTTTGGACCATCACCTGCGACCAGCTTTTCGAAAGAAGCGGCGACACTTTCTGCGCAACCCACTCATCATTTTACACGACAATGCGCGGGCGCATACAGCGCAAGCTGTGGCTGCCCTGTTCGGTCGATGGCACTGGAAGTACTGTACCATCCACCATACTCCCTGGACTTAAGTCCTTGTGACTCTGATTTGATTCTGAAGATGGAGGAACCACTTCGTGACATTCGCTTCAGAACTGTTCCAGAGATTCGACAGGCAGTAGACTGCTCCATTCGCACCAACAAGAGAACAGGCCCTGCTAACGGTATTCTACGCCCTCCACATTCCTGGCAACGGGTTCTACACAACGCTGTTGATTACTCTGAAGGACAGTAACAGGTGCAAACATCTAACACTTTTGCATCGATCGTGAATAAGTAGTTGCCACTATTTAAGTTCCAACCCTCGTATTTAGTTTCATTGCCAGGTGTTTAGATTTGTGTGATTTCTGGTGTAACCGAAATCTGACGGATTCGTTTTAGTAGTCAAGTGGAAGAATTCACACTTTTAATTATTTAGAGTCAACTGTCACTCTTGGCACCATACAGATATCTTGTCTATATTATTGTGCCATTGTTTTCGAACTTCTCATGACAGTACTAGACGGTAAACGAAAGCTTCATCTGCAGACAATTGAAGAGCAGTGTTAAGATTGTCTGCCGAATCATTTAAGCAGATTAATAGTAGCAGAGGACCAATGACACTTCCTTGGCGATCGCCAGATATCACTTCTGTTTTACTCGATAACTTCCCGTCAATTAGTACGAATTCTAACTTCTCTGACAGAAAGTAACGGATCTAGTCACACAATTGAGATCGTACTCCATAGGCACGCAATTTGGTTAGAAATCGCTTTTGAGGAATGGTGTCGAAAGCCTTCTGGAAATCTGGAAATATGGAATCAATTTTTGGTCACCTGTCGACGTCACACATTACTTCTTGTGAATAAAGAGCTAGTTGTGTTTTCATAAGAATGATATTTTCTTTATCTGTGCTGAGTATGTGTTAATAGATAGTTTTCTTCGAGGTAGTTCATAATGTTCGAACACAGTATATGCCCCAAAATCCTACGGCAAATCGATGTCAGCGATATGGGCCTGTAACTTAGAGGATTCATACTTCTTTCCCTCAGTATTGGTGTGAGCTCCGCATCCTTTCGTCGAGCGAGCTGTTGTATTTGAGTGCCAATAGTGGAGCTACTGTGTCAGCATACTCTGAAAGTAGACTGATTGCTACGCGATATGCGCTAGAAGACTTGCCTTTATTAAATGATTTAAGTTGCTTCGCCGCTCCGAAGATATTGTCTTATAAGGTTCTTTTGTTTGCAGCTGCTCTGGATGCGAAAGCTGGAATATTTACTTCGTCTTCTTTGGTGAAGGAATTTCATAAAAAACGTGTTTAGTGACTCTGGTTTAGTGGCTCTGACGTCGGTAGCATTACCATCGTGATTGCGCAGTGAATGTATTGATTGTGTCTTGCTGCTGATGTACTTTACACACGACCACAATCTCTTTGGATTTTCTGCCAGATTTCGAGACTAAGTTTCGGTGTGAGAACTATTAAAAGCTATCGGATTGAAGTCGGCGCCAAATTTCTGACTTCAGTAATCCACTGTCAATCTTGGAGATTTTTCTTTCTTTTAGAATTGGTATGCTTTTTTCGTTGTTTCTGAAACAGTGTTGTGCCCTGTTTCGGGTACCGTGGGGGATCAGTTCCGTCTGTCCTTAATTTATCACCTATCTCTAAACTGACATCGATTCTTCTGCCTTTAATGTAATCCACACCTTGTCTACACTTACCTAGTTAATTTGGAAAGAGTGGAGACTGTCTCTTAGGGAGACATCAAGTGAATTTTTACCCACTTTTATAAATAAATTTTGTGTTTATGTTTGGTGGATTTGCAGGTTACAGCCTTCAGTCTCGCCACAACAACCTTGTGGACACTAACGCTTGTATCCATTATGAAGCTCCCTATTTGCTCAGGTCTGTTCTTTCTTAAAAGATCATAATATGTTTCCGGAACCATTTACGCTTTGAGTGGGGTCCTGAATTAATTGTTCAAAACAATTTTCAGAAAAACGTATTGTTTATGAAACAATTGTTTGACAGCTTCAATCCACACTCATTACACAGATGCAAAGGGATGGGACCCAATTTGACCTATTTAAAAATTAGTAGCAGACTGGTTGGGCACATCGCATGGCGTAAATATTCAGGGGTAGTACTAAGAAGAAATCTGAAATAGGGCGAACACTTAAAATTAGTATTACGGACGTAGACTGCAGTACACATATTCCCTGGAAAATGCGGTTTATCTGTGAAGGATGCGAGACTTTCCTGCAATCATTTCTATAGTATTGCTCCAATGTTCGGTTTTCCTTGCAACTAGATATGAGAGCAGACATCGATCGGATTCGGAGAGTAGATGCCAGGACCGTTACTGTTCGGTGTAGCTCATACAGAAGTGTAACAGAGTGTTCGGGATACTTAAATGGGGTCCGCAGCTCGTGGTCGTGCGGTAGCGTTCTCGCTTCCCACGCCCGGGTTCCCGGGTTCGATTCCCGGCGGGGTCAGGGATTTTCTCTGCCTCGTGATGACTGGGTGTTGTGTGACGTCCTTAGGTTAGTTAGGTTTAAGTAGTTCTAAGTTCTAGGGGACTGATGACCATAGATGTTAAGTGCCATAGTGCTCAGAGCCATTTGAAGCCATTTTGAACTTAAATGGGAATCTTTGGAAGGATGTGGGATTGATCTCGTGAATTCCCAATGGGTACAGGTAGAGAACCATTATTCGGGTAAGACGGTATAACAGTTCTAATGCCACCGACGGGCATATCATGCAGACAACACGAAGATAAAATAAGAGAGATTAGTGTGCGTACAGAGAAATATGACAGAAATTTTCCCTCGTTATATGCGCGAGTGAAGTACGACTGAAAGCTAATATTAGTACATAGTACCCTAGCACTTGTCTTTGTATTGCTGTAACGTCAGCGATTTACATCGTCGTTGGATGACGTTTCTAGTCATCGGTTCCTATCCTCAGGTCACCATCTAGAACCCCTGTAAGTTCATCGGCGTCGTTTTGTTCCACCACCTACTCGTTGATAGAGAATATTCAACGTTACCGTCTCCTTGTTGTTCCTCGTCAGCACTCATAGGCTGTTTCCAGCCGGTGGCAAAAAGTACTCCTTGGTGGAGAGTGCGATATTTACTGAGGTAGTTTGTCGAGCATCGGACATGACCGTCGACGTATCGATCGAGCGCAGACCGAGATAAGACTACCTGCTGTTTGAATTCTAGGTACACAAGGCCCTGCAACTATCTCTTGTTGACAAAAGCAGATTACTGTGCGACATTCTTTGTCGTCAAACAACTTGATCAAAGTGAACCCATCTTAGACGAGGAACAGCAAGTGATCACTAAGAAAGTACTGATGGTCGTCAGTGCGTTTCACAAATATAAAAATGGTCCTCAAATGAAAGCAAGACAGATGGAAAAAGTAAGTAAACTTTTTATTGTTTAAAAAGTAATCGACCTAACTGTTAATACGTTCATACCACTGTGACACAAGACGGTCAGTGCATTCATGTTTGCAGTTGCCTACGGAACCACGTGTTTGCACGCAGACGTACACTTCTTCATCCGAGGTAAATGAGCGGTTCTAGGCGCTTCAGTCCGGAACCGCGCTGCTGCTACGGTCGCAGGTTCGAATCCTGTCTCGGGCATGGATGTGTGTGATGTCCTTAGGTTAGTTAGGTTTAAGTAGTTCTAAGTGTAGGGGAATGATGACCTCAGATGTTTAATTCCCGTAGTGCTTAGAGCCATTTTGAACCGAAGTAAATCGACTGCCACGAATGTCTTTCTTCAGGGCTCCAAAAATATGGAAACGTCTCCGGGAGAGATCGGGACTGTATGGAGGGCTTTCCAGCGGAACTCCTGCAGCGTACTCGAAACAAACGTGCCGACATGTGGGCTGGCATTATCCTGAGTATGAACTGTAAATTACGCAATTTTTTTTCGTATAGTTTTTATGTTTTTAACACATTCGTTTTTTTAAAAAATTCTGTACTGAAATTAATGGGCAAATTATGCAGAAGCAGACATTGTGGCGCCGAGAAAAGTAATCTCAGTGTCAAACAGGACTTATCAAATAAAATGTTTTTGTTACAGCGGAGTTTGCATAAAATAAAAATATGTTATGAATTCTCATACAAACTGATATACGGCTATCCATATGTATGTGTTTTGTAAAGTCAAGTGAAGTGGATAAGTTTCAGGATTGTGGTAAAGCTCAATGTGCCGAATTAGAGCTTAACGATTACGGCGTGTAATGAAGTGGCAACATAAAAAACCGGGAAAGAATAAAAAAGTTACTGCAGATAATTATTAGTGGTACAACTAAAGTCGTAATGCATCAGTCCAAAACGTAAAAAGTATTGTATCGCTATTTACACTGTACAAGGAGGCATTCATTTTGCAAGCCTGCAACTTGTGGTCAGTGCGTTTCACAAATATAAAAATGGTCCTCAAATGAAAGCAAGACAGATGGAAAAAGTAAGTAAACTTTTTATTGTTTAAATTCTTCGAGATTTTAAAATTTCTGAAAATAGTGTTGCTTTTCAAAAAAAACTCTTACAGGTACCAACTGTCGAGTGGCTGTCGAAGGAAAGATTTAATAACAGTCGAGTTTTTTACAACAATAGTTTATTTTATGATTCAAAGTCACATTCGTCAGATTTGAATTTTTACTTGTTTGAGGTACGTCGGAATTTCACTCCGCAAGATTAACATACAGCGATGACCTTGTGACCGCATTGACATACGTCAAGTGTGAGTAACAGTATGACTTGTCCAATGAGGCGCTGGTCAGTCTGCGGCAGTATTACTATATGTGACATCAGAACGCTTACTCATAACAAGATTGAGTCTTCGGCCATGAACAAATGCTTTCGTTGCTATATCGCACTCTAAACTTCCTACTGGGGGCAATGGATACAGGATGAGCAAGGGCGCTCGGAGGGTTAGGGGTTATCGTCTCGCCGAGGTCGCGTTTGTCGCAGAATAGTCTTCACATTACTCAGGCAATCGCTGGTGGCCCTGGCGTATTAATCATCACTAATACCAGCAGCAGGTCCCACTGACCCGGAATCTAGCTTCACTGTGTTTGCCATCCATCCTGCCTCGATTGATGACGTATACAAAGGTGTTTTAAAGTTGTGCTTGGTTTGAAATGTGACATAGAACTGAACGTCAAACCGTCTGGTTTCTCTCCATAACAAGTTTCTGGCAGAGTAATATGAAAGCAGATGTAATAAAATCAAACAATGGAAAATCCAGGATAGAATGTAACAATATGATGAGAAGGAAAGTTGCTACTCACCATACAGCGGAGATGCTGAGTCGGAGATAGGCACAACAAAAGAGATTCTCACAATTAAAGCTTTCGGCCATTGGCCTTCGTCAACAACAGACACACACACACACACACGAGTCGTGTGTGTGAGAGTTGTGTTTGCGCGAGTGCGTGTGTGTGCGCATGTGTGCCTACTGCTGACGAAGGCCAATGGCCGAAAGCTTTCATTGTGAGAGTCTTTTTTGTTGTGCCTATCTGCGACTCAGCATCTCCGCTAAAATGTAATAAAATTATCGTTTTATTAGTGGACCTGTCGAACAAAACATTGACTTTACTGTGCATACACACGAACAAATATACTTACACATACACTACAGTTTAACAAAAATTGACTTGTATATATCCTATCCCCCATTTCCGACCAAGGATTTCGGGACAGTTGACTCGGTTATAAGGCTAGTGTTGTAATTGGAAATCCCCTCACAATTATTCCGAATTGGGGTTCACTACGATCTTTCCCTAGCCTATTGCAATATTCGGCAGAAAAGTTTGATGTTCTGCAGGCTGGACGAAGTAAAGCTGGTCCAGAAAATATTTCGTGCACTTTCAGACAGGCAACCCAACTTACATTATCCGCTCTGGATGCAGATGTTTTAGGTTGGGTTGCCTACCAGAAAGTTCACGAAAATTTTTCTGTTCGGTTTTATTTTGCTGACCTTATAAAGCGACGTACCACTCTCTTATGAGAAGAAAATAACAAAAAAGGTAAGGAGTGGAACATACATTGTTATGTTCACAATTCATAAGGACTATTCTAGGTTGTCAGAACACAATATAAAAATAAATATTTGAACCTCGTGCTCTATAATGTTTTCAACATTTATGTTCTTATCGTAGAAACCTTTTCCTTCGAGTACGTCCGCTGAAGAGGCTGCGTGAATATTCACTCGTCGCATTGCCATATTTATGCGAGGAAAATATTTTCGCATTTCAGGAAAAAAGCATGTTATTTTAAAGCGTGTTCGAGCAGAACTAATTTGTTTTTTATTTTTGCAGGCGGTGAAACAAAAGGATTCTGAGAATTTTAATCAAGCTTTATATCTGAAAATGCTGCTGTGATTTGATGCGTAATTATTCAGCCGTGAATAAGTTAAACTCTGATGCAGATACAATAAAAGTATACCGAAAGTTCCGTAAATCGATTTAGCCTCATTACTTAATTGTTGTCACTACGAGACAGATGGAGCCAGAAAACAATGCAGTCACACGTCGACGTCTTTAGAAAGCCAATCAGTAAAAGTGCATGAAGGTGAGTAATTTTCCTGAACATCCACCCATCTTTCCCGGAGAATCTTTCGCTTCAGTGTTTTGTTGTTGTTGTATACCGCAAATATACGGAATCCGTCTTTTCTAATTATTGTAACTACTTTAGTCATTATTGCTTCCATCGACTTCTACTGTTATTTATAGCACAATATACTCAACATGCTTTGCCAATGAACTCTTATTTATATAAATCTGACTGAACGCTTAAGTAAGTGAAATAACATAACACCGTCTGATCCTTCTGAATACCATATAGCAACTGTAACACCAACACTTTGTCATTTAAAATTTTCATTCGTTTGTGTGTAATATTTTACCAGTGTTTTACATACCCCCATATTTCTGGTTTTTTAGTAAATATGAATTTTATGTGTAATACAATCTGTGAAAATATAATATGGTTAGTGGACTATGTATGGGGCCGGCAGAATCGTAATGATTCGATACAGAAGATTTGTGGGAAGCCAACCCTGTTGAGGAGACAAAACCGCGCTGATGAGAAAGGTGGAAGGCGTGTGGAGAGAGCGCCAACTAGGAACACGGCATCGGTCTGTAGTCAGCGATGGTAGAACCTCTTGGATCGAATGTTGTTGTTGTGGTCTTCAGTCCAGAGACTGGTTTGATGCAGCCCTCCATGCTACTCTATCCTGCGTAAGCTTCTTCATCTAAATCCTTCTGAATCTGCTTAGTGTATTCATCTCCGTCTCCCTCTACGATTTTTACCCTCCACGCTGCTCTCCAATACTAAACTGATGATCCCTTGATGCCTCAGAACATGTCCTACCAACCGATCCCTTCTTCTAATCAAGCTGTGCCACAAATTCCTCTTCTCCCCAATTCTATTCAGTTCATCTTCATCAGTTACGCGATCTACCCGTCTTATCTTCAGCATTCTTCTGTAGCACCACATTTCGAAAGCTTCTGTTCACTTCTTCTGTAGACAAGTTATCCATGTTTCAGTTCCATACATGGCTACACTCCATACAAACACATTCAGAAACGACTTCCTGACACTTAAATCTGTACTCGATGTTAACAAATGTGTCTTCTTCAGAAATGCTTTCCTTGCCATTGCCAGTCTGCATTTTATATCCTCTCTACTTCGATCAGTTGTTTTGCTTACCAAATAGCAAGACTCATCTACTACTTTAAGTGTGTCATTTCCTAATCTAATTCCCTCAGCATCACCTGATTTAATTCGACTACATTCCATGATCCTCGTTTCGCTTTTGTTGATGTTCATCTTTTATACTCCTTTCAAGACACTCTCCATTCCGTTCAACTGCTCTTCCAGGTCCTCTGCTGTCTCTGACAGAATTACAATGTCATCGGCGAACCTTAAAGTTTTAATTTCTTCTCCATGGATTTTAATTGCTACTCCAAATTTTTCTTTTGTTTCCTTTAATACTTGCTCGATAAACAGACTGAATAGCATCGGGGATAGGCTACAATCTTGACTCACTCCCTTCCCAAGCACTGCTTCCCTTTCATGCCCCTCGACTCTTAAAGCTGTTATCTGGTTTCTGTTCAAATTGTAAATAGCCTTTCGCTCCCTGTATTTTACCTCTGCCACCTTCAGTATTTGAAAGAGAGTACTCCAATCAAGTCTACAAAGGACACATTGCCTCGGAAGCTCGTTGGCTCCAATAGCAAAGACGTGGAATTTGCAAACAGTGCTCCAAGGTAACTGTTAATTGGAAGAAGTTCCATGAGTAAGGCATGTATTCGGTGAGGATGACGCTGCACAACACTCGACGTAATGCTTTCATCCTCGCCTCCAGGGAATGTATCCTATTCTTTCGAAATGTATATCACATGGGTCAGTTCTTATGTGTGTTCTACATCAATATACACTGTAAAATACAATTAAAAGATTGCTTTTCCGGAAATCAGTTATTTTCCCATATTGTGACTTACAAGTTTTAAATTTCACGTGAAGTTGCCTACAACCTTCCTCCGTAATCGTGTGCAGTAGCATGGCGCTCTGCGACGTCATCCCAAGGCTCGATGACGCTTCGAAGAGCAAGGTGGCCACACACGCGAAAAGAAAAAGAAAGCCAGGACTCAGAAGTTCATATGACGTGTAAGGTAGGTTCATGATGTCACAGTAGTAACAAATTTCACCACAATTCTGCCCAACGCCACCGTGGATGCGTCATACGATGGGAAGGCTGTCACACCCACATTTCACCCCTTCTCTTGACGCCTCTGCGGTGGAGGTTAGAACGGAGTGGCTGCTTGAATTTTTGGTTTCAGCTAATAATTTTGTGAAGTTTTGTTGGTATTGGTATTAGCTGTGGTGTAGCAGTATCAATACACGTAGTTGCTTTCTTAGTAGACAGTGAAAGGTGGCTACACTGAGTCACAGCGCCAGAGATTGCGCCAAAGAGTATTATTCAGCCGCTTCCACTGAGCAGTTGTAGTTTAGAGGCTGCTGTGGGCAGTGCTTGTTGAGAGGATGTCGATAGCAGTACTATTTGAGGGTATGTGCTACGGTCGCAGGTTAGAATCCTGCCTCGGGCATGGGTGTGTGTGATGTCCTTAGGTTGCTTAGGTTTAAGTAGTTTTAAGTTCTAGGGGACTGATGACCACAGCAGTTGAGTCCCATAGTGCTCCGAGCCATTTGAACCATTTGAGGGCATGTCGTGTGCAGCTCTTCTGTTGAGCCAGACAGCAGATGTTGTTCGATTGGGAATGTTGTAATGATCTCAGTGTAATTTTCGTCAACATATATGAAGGTAACCAAAAATTTTTTGATTTCAAATTTCCTAACTAACAATGCCTCTTGGTCACAGGTTCAGTCAACAAAGCATCTGGCTTGTGTTCATGTATTAGACTGTAATTCGGGTTTCTATGTGCAATTATAGTATTTCTGAATTTTTAATTACTTCATTGTAAATGCTGTTTAAAATATCTTGTCATATTGAGGAAGAACCCTGCCAGATGTGTACGTTGAATCACAATTACACACACAGAGCAGTTACACTTGTGCTTTGTTGTTTCGTAGCTTTTATAGTTGCTGGGGACTTAATTGATCAACTGTGTTAACGGAAATTTCCTTTCATTCTTTATTGTTATTCTATGCAGTCAGATTGCGTACTAATACTACTCGGGGCCAACCGGTTACGAGACTTCGTAACCGGACATACAGCTACAAAAATTATTTGCATTTTTATTTAATTAAGCCCCCATGCACGTGGCGACCGCTGCTTCGGTGCGTCCCTTGGAATTCTTTTGACAGTAAAAATAGCAGACAGTAGTATTGTTGTAGTATTTTGTAGTTTAGTAACTGTAGTCTATATTGCATGTGTAGATTTGGTAACTGAACATTTGTAGTTGTCTTGTCATTCTTCTAATGGTATTTTTGCAGAATTTAATTTTTGATGTCTCGTATACGGGTTTGACAATTTTGTGCAATTATGAAGATTACAATAGTTCGTTAATCGTGTTTGTCGGGAAGCATTTCATGTGAATGGTATTGTTGGTGATAAAGTGTTATATTGTGTGTAATTTGCGTATAGTGACGAGTTTTGTATGTTTTGTAAATGATTACGCGATCGATGAAAAAGGCAAAAATGATGGATAGTCAGAATGACGAAATTGTTAACAATGGCGAACTCGCCAACACAGGAGAACAGTAGGATGAGTAATGAAGTAGAAAACAATTTAATAAGCCGGGAAAATAGTCCGGAACCAGTTCAAAATTTTTCACAATCGTAAAATTTTCAGAATATGAGATTAACGATAGAAGATTCTGAAATAGTATCGAATTCAAATAGCTTTCCAGCTTTTTCACAATCGGAAAATTTTCAGAATATGAGATTAACGATAGAAGATTCTGAAATAGTATCGAATTCAGATAGCTTTCCAGCTATGACGAAGGAAGCTAGTTTTACGGGAAATGTTAGGGGCGAAAAGAATTTTGAACCAGTTAATATGGAGCAGTTGGTGGGTGCTATATTAAATTTGGGATCACAGATGGGAACAATGGCAACACGGTTAGACTCACTGGGATCACAGTTAGGATCTGAATTAAAAACAGTGGCAACACGGTTAGAAACTGATATGGAAACAATGGAAACATGGTTAGACTCACGAATAGGGACATGTTTTAAAAACATGAAAGATAAATTAAAGAAAGAAATTAGAGAAGAAGTACAACCAATTTTGAATGCTCACAATAATAGATTAATTTCAATAGAAATTAGACAAAAGGAATAGGATAGAGAACAGGAAGAAAGAGATCGCGCGATAGTACAAAAGTTTTCAGAGTTAAATTTACAACGTGCACACGATAAGGAAGAAATATTTGAAAGAATCGAGGAATCCGTACCAAATGAAAGAATAAATAACCTAACACAACAATACTGAAACCCGAGTCGCGACACTTACGGAAGACGTAAATAAACAGAAAGAACAAATAGGTGACTTATCAGAAAGAGTTGAGGAGATTTCAGATAAATTGACAAATCTTAGTTTAAATGGGGACAGAGATTCAGATGATACAACTCCATTGCCATTTGCAGAAATGGAAGAGTACCAGAACATAAATAAACATGTTGAAAATCAAGGAAAATTTAATGAACACGTTAAAAGGGAATTTGAGGCGTTATGAAAGCAAGTCAAATAAACTGAAAGCGAAATCGTAGGAAAAGACAGTAGAAGAAATTTAGAATCACAGATAGCAGCGGGTTTTGAAGAAAATAATTTATTTCATTTACGAGATGCAACAAGAGAGCGCCAGGCGCGCGAACTTGACAATAATCGACATTCGGACTGGGGCAGACGCGGCAGGTCTTTGTCGCCTCAAGGCGAAAACTTTGACTATAAACACTTTTTAACTGTTCGCAAATTTAAGATCTTTCGCAATTCTAAGAATGACATACAGCCATGTTCATGGTTAGATCAATTTATGTACGCACTTCCATCAAATTGGCCACTAAGTCACAAACTGGAGTTTATGTGTGGATATTTAGAAAACGATGCGGATGCGCGCACTTATTAGAGATTGTAATAATTTAAATGATTTTTATCATGCGTTTCTATCGGCATATTGGTTCGAAAACACGCAAGACAAACATAGTCTGATTATGCAGCGTAATTTTAAACAGTCTGAGTTCCGCACGCTGGCAGTATACTTTGAAGACATGATTCGAAAGAATCAATTCCTTTCCAACCCTTATAGCCCGACTGAATTAATTCGCATTTGTTTAATTAAGCTGCCACAATCGATAAGACAAATTGCTTTAGCCGGAAGATGTAAATACGACATTGAGACTTTTAAGACTTTGCTACAAGAACTTGAGTATGACAACGACGACGGGACTTCTTGTAATTTTTTCAGTAACGGTAATCACAATAGATTTTCAGACAGAAAGGATAATGATCGGAACGGACGTTATATGGGTAATTTTGAGAATGACAGACGAAACAGACAGGACAATAGATACCAGCCTTATGACAATAACAGACGTTCTAACAGAAATTACACAGACAATTATAATAACGGAAATTCCTACCGGAATGTTCAATCATACGGAAACAGTAATCGGTATCATCAAGTCAGAAATTATTCATACAATAATAGAAATTCTTACTACAGAAATAACCAGGGTAGTAGATCTAACAGTAATTTCAGAAGTGACAGTCGAAATTACAGAAGAAGTAGTCATGCAGATACCCAGGAAAATAGAAATTTTAATAACAGACACAACCAAGAATTTACATGTAACAGACAGGAAGGACCTCCACGTGACAGAAATTCAGAGAGGCAAGTGCAAATCGTAGAAATTGATCCGCGAAATGACGCGCAAATCAAAGACGTGACGCAAACAATTGACAATGACTTGTAGCTTCGGCTTCTGGCAGCAACATAGACGGTTCAGAAAGTAATGACACTATGACTTTACACTATGTACGCCTGGAAGACATGAGAGACATTTTGCTAGACGAAAAGGAAAATAATGTAGACGCATTTTTACATCCTGTTATTGAAGTATGTGTGGGTAAGAATAAGTTCACTGCGGTTTTAGAATCTGGGAGCCCATTGAATGTTATTAGTGAATCAGTTTTTCGTATATGTGTAAGAACTATTGCTTGTCCTGTGTTACCTGTTTCTAAAACTACAATACGAGGAGCTATTTCTGGAAAAAGTGTGGAAGTCAAACAACAGACCAACTTATATTTCATTTGTCAAGGATATGAATTTTCTGCTAATTTTATTATTGTTCCATTACTCAGTACACAAATTATATTAGGTATGTAGTTTGTTAACACACATAATGGAATTTTAAACTTTAAGGAAGGAAATGTGAACTTGACTGTTGCCAGAATGCCGAGATGTTTGAAATTTTTTTGAGTGCGTAACGAAATCTGAATCAGACACAAAATGTTTAAGGTTTCTTACTTCTGATGTTTTCGCTGAGCATTATGACGAAAATGTGTTCATTCATGACAGCGACAATAGGTACAGAGACAGGATGGATGATATAATTAATAGCGAAGAATTAATTAATGAAAAGGTTAACAAAGCTGAAGTGCTACATGACGTTGCAAGAGAAGAACTGCACCAAATTTTGACTTCACATGCTACAGTATTTAGTCATCTCACAGGAACTATACAAGGCTTACAATATTTATTTAAAGTAAAAGAACACACACCATTTCAGGGGAAAACGTACGCTATTCCTTTGGCTTATAGAGACAAGGTTAAGAGTGAACTTCAATGCATGTTAGACCAAGGCATTATTGAGCCAGCAGTCAGTCCTTATACCAGCCCATTACACGTCGTTCTTAAAAAGGATGGGTCAATTCGTTTGGTTCTGGATTCCAGACGGATAAATAATATCATCATTCCTGAAACTGACCGTCCACAAAATCTAGATGAACTTCTTCAACATTTCCATGGAATTAAAGTTTTATCCACGATTGATATGCGCGCAAGTTTTTGGCAAATAGAACTCCACCCTGATTGTAGAAAATACACTGCCTTTTTAGCCTTAGGTAACTGTTATCAATTTCGGAAATTACCGTTTGGACTTACTATATCTTCTGCAGCATTCATTCGTCGATTAAACGAAATTTTACCTGTTTATCTTCGTGACAATATTACTTCATATGTTGACGATATTATTATTGCTAAACGTTCTTGGAGTGAGCATAACAAAATTTTGGATTCATTATTACATATTTTTGCAAGAGTTGGCATTACAGTGAACTTAGAAAAATCTGAATTTGGTCGTTCTCAGGTGAAATTTCTTGGTCATATTATTTCTACAGAAGGTATTCTTCCTGATCCAGAGAAACTAGACGCTATTTGTAATTATGCTGTTCCTACCACAAAACGCGATGTTCGTAGTTTCCTTGGTATCTGTAATTTTCTTAGACGCTTTGTTAGATTGGACAATTTGGCCACACCTCGTTTATGTGAACTATCTGGAAAGAATTCTAATTGGTGTTGGGATGAGGAAGCTCAGTCAGAATTTGAACAACTTCGTGATGCTTTAGTTGCTGCTCTACTTCTTTCACATCCGGATTTACCTAAAGATTTTTGTTTGGCGACGGACTCATCGTACGAAGGCCTAGGTGAACATTTATTTCAAGAGATAGAAGAAAACGGCGTTGTAGTACAGAAAACTATTGCATTTGGAAGTCGTGTTCTCTCTAAATCAGAAAAGAATTATTCGATTACGGAACTTGAAGCCTTGTCTGTTGTTTGGGCTTTCACAAAATTTCGCATATTTTTGTATGGCAGATATACTAAAGTTTACACCGATCATCGAGCACTGGAATTTCTTATGTCAACAAAATTAACACATGGAAGATTGTCACGATGGGGGCTGTATCTACAGGAATTTGATTTTAGTATTGTTTACATACAGGGCTCTTCAAATATTATTGCTGATGTTTTATCACGTGCACCTATGGGTTTGAAACAAAGTGCTGAGGAGTACTGCAAAGAAAATAATTATTGTTTGATGTATATTCAAGGTGTTGCGTTTGAAAATTTTATTTCGTCTTCGCTCCAGGACATCGCTAAGGAGCAAAACAAGGATCCAATCTGGAAGGACATTAAGGAGAAGTGGAGGAGAAAGGAAAGCGTAGCGATTAGACAGTATTATTTAGTTCACAATGATATTCTTTTTATACGAAAATCGGTTGACAACTCTGTTTGGTTAGTTTGCATTCCTGATGAGTGGGTTAATGAACTGATTTGGTATACACATTTCAGTTATGCACACTTTGGTCCCAGTCCCAGAAAATGCTTTCATAAATTACGAGAGAATTGCTACTTCAGTAATATGGAAAAACGTATTCGATCTGTTCTTGCCAATGCAAATTATGTCAAAAGGCTAAGCCGCCAACTATTTCTCACAGAGTACCGTTGTTTCCTATCATTCCAGCGAAATTAAAGGAGATGGCTGCAGTCGATTTGTTCGGTCCAGTGGTTCGTTCTACTAATGGTTTTGTGTACATTTTGGTAGCAGTGGAATTGACATCAAAATATGTGTGTATTACACCTTTACGCCAAAGCAACAGCTCGTTCAGTATCTAATGCTTACATCAAACATTTTCTTAAAGAAGTGGGTCATGTTGATAAAGTTATATCAGATAATGGATCACAGTTTCGCTCTAAAATTTGGTTTCATACCCTACGGCGTCGTAAGATTAAACCAATTTTCATTTCACTTTTTCACTCTCAATCTAACGCTTCAGAGAGATGGATGAAGGAAATCAATAAATTATGTCGACTTTATTGTCATCAGAATCACAGAGCGTGGGATCAGTATCTTCATATTTTTCAAAACATTCTGATTGAACTCCCTAATGATTCAACTTCTTTACCGCCTATATTGATATTAAAAAATAAAGCACCGACAAATCGCATTTCTGAAATCGTTCCTTTTCCGCCTTCACGGAAACTGCGGCATTCTGAAGTTGTTAACCTGGCTCTACAAAATATTGCATCTGCGGCTGCTAGAAGAGAGAAATCAGCTAAACGTCCTGGTCGTTTAAAAACCTTGTCAGTTGGTCTCATCGTTTGTCTCACAAAGGAAAAGGCTTGTGTCGCAAATTTTTTCTGCTTTATAACGGTCCATATAGAGTTCGCAAAATTATTCATGATAACACTGTCGAAGTAGAAACTCTTAAATTTCTGCGCTCTAAGGAAATACATCATATATCGAACGTTAAAATTTTTGTGGAATGACATACTTTTGAGAAACTAACAGTTATACGTAAACACGCAGAGAATACAAGGATACCGCGTCATGTTCTGGCGGCGGCACATACTCAAAGCAACAGTCAAGTCTGCGCGTCGCTCAAGGCAGTCGTTAACCGTAAACAATTACTTCCTACGTCACGCGTAGCTACAGCTGATCGAGCGCTCAATGCGAATGCACTGACAGCCGTAAACAAATACACAGTCTAATTTCTCTGATTAAATTCAGTATAAAGCTATAATGACTTGATAAATTATGTTATGAACGTTCAGTATTTTTCAGGATACGGTTGTATAAAATATTTAAGAACTTCAGGTAAATTCTGTGTATGTCCGACGTTAAGAGGACTTGCTATCGAGAAAATTTCAGGAATAATGTAATTTCGAAGAAGAAAGTAATAAACTAAAAAGGTAACTATTAATTGAGCTCATTTTCCAGGTAACATATTTCCACTTAGGTACGTACTTTAGACGTAATTTGCTGCTCGTGATTACGTGATTTATACTTATGTTAATTGATTTTGACAATGATTGATTAATGAACAGGGTTGTTACTTATGTATATTATATATCGCTTGGCTGCACTGCTTTTTCACTGATGTCACATTCTTTTTTTTATTATGTGCCTGCTGTGCTTATTTATTTAAATTATAATTGTTACCTGATTAGTTGTGCTGATATGGTTATGTATGTAAGTTATACTTTGTGATTTATCTGCTTGCGCCTTCATGTTTACTTCTTAAGATTACATATGAACATTTATTTGCTTATGCTGATATGATGCTAATGATCTGTTTATTATGTAAGATATATATTTGCTGCTTTGCGTATCGATTGCATATTTACACATTTCTGTTTTGTTGTCATAACTACTCTTTAATTTGGTATATAGAAATGCTGATATACGGTGTATGAACATGGAGTCTAGGTCACACTATGGTATTAATTATAGATTGTTCGCTTGGCAGACCCTCGTTATAGGGATTGTGCTACATCCACTTGTTAACATTCTGTTCTCTACTGGTATATTTACTCGCTATTGCATGTTTTGCTTACGCTCAGTGCCTTATATTTTAAGATAAGAAAATGAACTGCTATAATTCTACGAACGACATTGGTACAAGAAACTTCACTGAAGTCACATGAGCTGGAGGTTTTATGGAAGCTGTATAAATTTATTCTAATAGGAAGGGAGCTAACGACATGACATACCAACACTAGGTTTAGACCATTGACAGTTATTACACTGCATTCTTCGTGAGCAATTGAAGTGGCAAGTGACACTTGACACGAGAAATACTCCACATGTTTGCTTCTGTTTTGCCATGATTCTTGAAGTGGTGTACACACTGTTAAATATTACGATCATTCACACTCCATACTCGTACTTACTTACTGAAAGTTATTGAAACTAAAGGCTGTTAGAGGTCATGTATGCATTTCTTTTATTTAATGATGGACAAGGTAACCAAAATGTATTTTATAATTCATAATGAGTACAAGATTTGGGTCAGATGGATTACACAGAGGTTTTGTGTGGACATTGTGTCTTCGGATTGTATGGGATGATGAATTGAAGTTTGCACTAGGATTTCATCTGTACTTGCTCGAGGAGACTGACTAGAGGAAAGAGTTGTTATGGAAGTGATATGATATTGGCGATAAGGTTTATATGTATCGACGTATTGAAGAGGTATTATTGAGGTATTGAGATTGTGTGAAGTTGATTATTGGAGTTTTGGTGGACAAGAGGTAAGGTAAATGATGTTGATGATGAGGTTTATATGTATTGATGTAAGAGGTATTATTGAAGTATTAAGATTATGTGATGTTGATGATTATTGTAGTTTTGGTGGATAAGAGGTAAAGTAAGTGAGGAGCATATTTTTTTGTTGTTGGTTCATATGGAACAAGGATGATGAAAATGGCAGACTAGAACGCTTAAGTGGAAGGAAGATTGTCTACACACACACTTTGCAAACCAATAAGCAGTATATACTTTTTTTTGGAGAGAGGAAGTATTTGCATATCTTGGCACACTGACAGTTGTTCAGCAACCGTACACTTGATTTGGCTTGGCAAACATTGGTCTTGACATGATGACTATGACGTTGACTAACTATTATTGACTGTTATACACTGTTGCCACTACTACTTGATACACATGTTGAACATCAAATTTTTGAAAGAATTGCATTTACACAGTTAACATTATTCAATTAGAAAGAGGAGTGAGTGTGTTTTGTGTGTTTTCCTTTCCTAATCCCAAATAATTGGTACCGACCTACCTCCTAAATATTACTTTACTTGTTTGTTGTGGCTTACACTGACACCCATAAATATTATAGGTTAACTGATATTTGTGTATTTGTAATAGTTAATATGACAATTATCTGATATCATTTGTGTGCTTATTATAATTTGTATGTTTAGTGTAAGAGCAGTGATAATAATTTTGTAAAAGCAATTGTGTGTGCATTCAAACTGTTGTTCGAGCTTACACGTATTAACATTGATGGTTGCCACTTGGAAATGTTTAATTTCTGCTGATAAACTCTGATGAACTGTCTGATTAGTGATAGTGAATATTATGGACTGTTACCTGCACTTGTTCAACATTACTGGGTGCCACTGATGGAACTGCTTCTATTGAAATGATGTCACTTGTTGGTGTCTCCACCTGTTCAACATTGCTGGGTGCCACTGATTGAACTGCTTCTACTGAAATGATGTCACTTGTTGGTGTCTGCACCTGTTCAACATTGCTGGGTGCCACTGATGGAACTGCTTCTACTGAAATGATGTCACTTGTTGGGGTCTGCACCTATTCAACATTGCTGGGTGCCACTGATGGAACTGCTTCTACTGAAATGATGTCACTTGTTGGCGTCCACCTGTTCAACATTGCTGGGTGCCATGGATGGAACTGCTTCTACTAAAATAATGTCACTTGTTACTGTCTGCACGCGTTCAACATTGCTGGGTGCCACTGATGGAACTGCTTCTACTGAAATGATGTCACTTGTTGGTGTCTGCATCTGTTCAACATTGCTGGGTGCCACTGATGGAACTGCTTCTACTGAAATAATGTCACTTGTTGCTGTCTGCACGTGTTCAACATTGCTGGGTCCCACTGATGGAACTGCTTCTACTGAAATGATGTCACTTGTTGGTGTCTGCATCTGTTCAACATTGCTGGGTGCCACTGATGGAACTGCTTCTACTGAAATAATGTCACTTGTTGGTGTCTGCACCTGTTCAACATTGCTGGGTGCCACTGATGGAACTGCTTCTACTGAAATAATGTCACTTGTTGCTGTCTGCACCCATTCAACATTGCTGGGTACCACTGATGGAACTGCTTCTACTGAAATAATGTCACTTGTTAGTGTCTGCACCTATTCAACATTGCTTGGTGCCACTGATGGAACTGCTTCTACTGAGATAATGTCACTTGTTGGTGTCGGCGCCTGCTCGCCATTTCTGGGTGCCACTGTTGAAGCTGTTTAAATACTGCTGATGAAAGGTTATGAGACTGCTATTTGCACCTGTTGACCATTGCTGGGTGCTACTGTTGGAACTGTCAACTACTCTGAGGAGCGCTACAGGTTTATTGAACTATTGAAAAGATTTTATGTGAATATTTGTATAAACTTTTTTTTGTGTATTGACTGTTTATGAAATGTTGTTAGACTCTTACCTACACCTATTCGTCATTGCTGGTGCCATTGATTGAATGATACTTGTGTAAACTATTATGTAAAATCACATGTATGCTAGCATTTGTATTCCTTACTGTATTTTGTATTAGGTTATTGGAGGGTCAGTGCAAAGCCAAAATTTATTTAGTTATGTGATATTTATTTATTAATATTATCTTTTATTTTTGTCTGTATTTTTTTGGACGAATTTGGTGGTATTTTCACCACCAATGCTGGCAAAAATACCATCAAGTTCTAGCCCATGGAGGAGGGGCATATGAAAGGTGGCTACACTGAGCCACAGCGCCAGAGATTGCGCCAAAGAGTATTATTCAGGCGCCTCCACTGAGCAGTTGTAGTTCTGGGGTTGCCGTGGACAGTGCTTCTTGAGAGGATGTCGATAGCAGTACTATTTGAGGGCATGTCGTGTGCAGTTGTTCTGTTGAGCCAGACAGCAGATGCTGTTCGATTGGGGATGTTGTAATGATCTCAGTGTAATTTTCGTCAATATATATGAAGGTAACCAAAAATTTTTTTATTTCAAATTTCCTAACTAACAATACCTCTTGGTCTCAGGTTCAGTCAACAAAGCATCTGGCTTGTGTTCATGTATTAGACTGTAATTCTAGTTTCTATGTGCAATTATAGTATTTCTGATTTTTTAATTACTTCATTGTAAATGCTGTTTAAAATATCTTGTCATATTGAGGAAGAACCCTGCCAGATGTGTACGTTGAATCACACTTCCACACACAGAACAGTTACACTTGTGCTTTGTTGTTTCGTAGCTTTTATAGTTGCTGGGGACTTAATTGATCAACTGTGTTAACGGAAATTTCCTTTCATTCTTTATTGTTATTCTATGCAGTCAGATTGCGTACTAATACTACTCGGGGCCAACCGGTTACGAGACTTCGTAACCGGACATACAGCTACAAAAATTATTTGCATTTTTATTTAATTAAGCCCCCAAGCAACAGAGAATTTCGAGACCGCTATTGTTAGTTCTATAATTAGTTCTACAGGTGTAACGTAGGCATATAGTTTTTTTGAGACATACAGTTTTTTTCATAGTTTTTTTCAGTAACTGTAAAATTTTATCAAGGGTGAGAAGTGTGGGCTCTGTCGTAGGTTTGTGAGTAGTGGATTTCGGTGTGGTATTTTTTCAAAATATTTTCATTGGGAGGAATGCAGTGGGGAAGCCAGTGGGCATTCTAGCGAGATCCTCTCCTAGGAATGCAAAATCTGTAGCAGAAATAAGTTGATAGAGGAGTCGGAGCGTAAGATCTGTGCCCTTCAAGTGCAGTTACAACGCGCGAAGGAGGAACTAGATAGGTTGATGAGGGTAAATGGTGGTGGGGAATGGAACTGGCAGCTGGCAAGAAGGCAGCTAGGAGGAGGAGGTATTCAGACAGTTATACTTTGCGTATATGCAATAGATTTGACCAACTGTCAGAGTTGAGAGGAGCCTCTTGTAGCTGTAGACGTAGGGAACATGCAGCAGTTAGGAGGCCTAGGTTAGTTGCAAAGTCAAACAGAAAGAAGAAGGTTCTGCTTCTAGGTAGTTCGCACGGTTGAGGTGTGGACCAGCAGTTGCAGTAAGTGTTGGGGAGTGAGTACCAGAACACCAGCAATGTGAAGCCTAGTGCAGGGTTGCCTCGGGTGACTGACAGTGTAGGGGAGTTATGTAGGAATTTTACAAAGGAGGGTCAGGTAGTGATAGTGGGTGGAGCAGGGAACAGTCTTGATAGGGATGAGGAATACGCTGTAGGTCGTGACCTGGTACAGATAGCTACTCAAACTGGTGGCACTAAAGTGCATATCGTCCAACTGTTTCAGCCTCATCTTAATGCGGCTGTTAGGTGCCTTAACATGGGGCTGGAGAGGGCGCTGATGGCAGATGGCATGGGTCACATTTCAGTGGTGCCAGTTGGGTCTATCAGCAGATAGGGTTTCACTAGGCGTGGACTGCACCTCCACAGGTATGGGAAAGGGAGGCTGGCAAAGCTTATAGATGGCAGCGTAATGAGTGGTGGTGGGATCACTCATGGAAAAATTCCTGTACTAGTTGGTGCTGCAGGCGTACCTTTTTTTGATTGAAGTCAGCTGATGAGTATACCTGCTTAAAGGAAGCCCCTCTGACTAAGGGCTCACCTTCAGAGGATGTCATGTTTCCAAGTAGAGAAGGAATTAGCATATTTCATCAAAATATAACAGATATTAGAGATAAAGTTAGTGAATTGCTTACAGATGTTGACTCTGAAATTATTGGTATGTCAAAGCTCCACTTAAACAATTTGACAATTCAGAGGCTTCCTTTACCAGGATACAGATTAGCTGGCTGTTTCTCAAGGAGTTCCTTGAAGGGTGGGGGAGAGGCTATATAAATAAGAAATGGTATTCCATTTGAGTCCACAGAGCTATCATGGCACTGCACTGAACAGATATTTGAATGTTGTGCAGGGGCAGTTGAATTTATTTGAAACTAAACTTCAAATTGTTGTTGTTTGTAGGTCTCATAACTCTAACTTCAGAGCATTTCTGCTCAAGCTAGAGAGGGCTCTTGATTCACTTTGCAGGAAGTACCAGAAATTAGTTATAAGTGGTGACTTCAATATAAATTTTGTGTATGATGATGCAAGAAAAAGGATGTTGATAGATTCCATAAATTCATATGATGTGATGTAGAGTGTGTGTTTCCCAACTAGGGTTCAGGGGAACAGTAGCACAGCCATAGACAACATTTTTATTCATTCTTCATTCCTAGATGCAACATTCTGTTAGTAAAAGTGTGAATGGCCTTTCGGACCATTATGTACAAATTTAAACACTAAAAGACTTTTCTACTCTTCCAAATGTCATAATTACAAACTATGTAGGAAAGTTCATCTAATAGCAGTAAAGAGTTTTTTGAAGCTTGCCAAGGAAAAAGAGTGGCAGGATGTTTATAGTGCTCATAACGTAGATGACAAATATAATGCTTTCCTTAACACGTTTCACATGCCCTTTGAGACTTGCTTCCATTAGAACGTTCTAAATGGGGTACTAGTAGTAATAGGGAGCCCAGTTGGCTGACTAGTGGGATAAGCATATCATGTAGACCAAAATGGGAATTATATCAAAATGTTATACATAGTCACAGTCAAGCTGCAGTAGCCCATTACAGACAGTACTGTAAGGTGCTTAAAATGTCATTAGGAAGGCAAAGAGTATGTGGTATGTAAATAGAATGGCTAGTTCACAGGATAAAATTAAAAAGATATGGTCAGTTGGGAAGGAAGTGTCTGGTCAGCAGCACAAGGTCGACAATATAAAGTCAGTTCGCAGTAAAAGTATTTCTGTTGCTGATAAATCAGATATATGTACAGTATTTAACAATGATTTTCTGAGCATTGCTGGTGAATTAAATAAAAATTTAGTTTCTACAGGGAACCATATAACTCTCTTGGCAAATGCCTTCCGAGAGTGATGTCTGAAATACTTCTCTGTGATACAGATAAGGGGGAGATTGAGTCAATAATTAAATCAGCGAAGACTAAGGACTTTCATGGTTATGATGGGGTGCCTAGCAGAATATTAAAGTACTGTGTTGCACATGTTAGCCCCGTAATTTTTCCTTTAGTAATGGTCAGTTTCCTGAACGATTAAAGTACTCAGTGGTAAAGCCGCTTTATAAAAAGGGAGAAAGGGATAATATAGACAATTTTAGACCTATTTTTATACTATCAGTGTTTGCTAAAGTTATTGAAAAGGCTGTGTATGTAAGGATAATTGATCATTTTATATCACAAGATTTCTTATCAAATGTACAGTTCGGCTTTAGAAGTCGTTTAACAACTAAAATGTTATATTCTCTTTTCTCTGTGAGGTACTGGATGGAGTAAACAAAAGGTATCGAACGCTAGGTGTGGTGTGCGTACTGTAAGACGTTCGGTACACACACCATCAGATTATTTGACTTGTCGCTCTAACGAAGTAGGCGAGTGTCAGTAATATGTCTCGTGGTCTTATCGTGGCGTGTTTATCTTCTGCCGTTAGGTCAGACGATAGAAATGCCACTTGCACGCTTAGAGTAGCAGATTGACGGTGACCAACTTTAAACAGAACTTGATTAATTTTCACACACATGTATTAAAATTTATGTAACTTGATTCTGGATGCTTTTACAATTGACAATCTGAGGTTCCTTTGGTCTTGGTACGTTAATCTTATTCTCACATATCTCTGATATTTCACAAAGTGTCTATACATTTCTCTTCATGGCTATGTACAGGAATATGATGATCTTATTAGGCGCACATTGAAACTTGACTACAGACTAATGCAGTCGGAGGTCTATACACTCGTTATAATACCTCGCGCGTTCAGGTATCACTGCGCGAGTGTGATCCGCGAGGAGGAAAGGTTCTACGTTAGCAGCAATCTCATTGGCTGCGTTACGTATTAATACGCTGATCGGCGGAAGCAGAATTTGGTCCGTCTTTATGGCAGCGCCATCTCGTAGAGCGGAGACGGACGAGCGCTGCGCCTGCGCTGTTGTGCTTAGCGGGGCGCGCTCTAGTGGGAAAGTTGTGTACGCGCTGACTATACGCGGAACTATGTACACAACACTAGGCATATTTTTTGATTTAACTAAGGCGTTTGATTGTGTTGATCACAAAATATTGCTCCACAAGTTGGACCATTATGGAAATCGGGAAGTAGCTCACAATTGGTTCACCTCTTACTGTAGCAACAGACAGCAAAAGGTCATTATTCACAATGTTGAGAATGGCTGTGATGTGGGGTCTGAGTGAGGTACAGTCAAGTGGGGAGTGCCCCAGGGATCAGTGTTGGGGCCACTCCTGTTCCTTATTTGTATAAATGATACGCCCTCTAGTATTATGGGTAACTCTAAAAAATTTCTGTTTGCTGATGACACTAGCTTGGTAGGAAAGGATGTTGTGTGAAACATTGGCTTGGTTTCAAATAGTGCAGTCCGTGTCCTAAGTTCATGGATTGCACAAAATAAACTAATGCTAAATCACAATAAGACTCAGTTTTTACAGCTTCTAACACACAGTTCAACAAAACCTGACGTTTTAATTTCAGAGAATGGGCATATGATTAGTGAAACTGAACAGTTAAAATTATTAGGTGTTCAGATGAATAGTAAATTGTCGTGGAAAGCCCAGTTCAGGATCTTGGTCAAAGACTTAATACTGCCATTTTTACTATTCGAACGGTATCTGAAGTGAGTGATCGTTCTACACGAAAATTAGTCCATCGTAATCGTTCTACACGATAATTAGTCTACTTTGCTTATTTTCACTCGCTTATGTCGTATGGTGTTATATTCTGGGGTAACCCTTCCCATTCGAAAAGGATATTTTTTACTCAGAAACGGGCAGTTCGGGCAAGAAGAGGTGTAAGTTCACGAACCTCTTGTCGACCCCTGTTCACGGGTCTGGGTATTTTGACATTGGCCTATATATATATATATTCCTTACTGTCATTTCTTTTTAACAATATTACCTTATTCCCAAGAATAAGCAGCTGTCACTCTGTTAATACTCGGCATTTGGATCGGACTTTCTTAACTCTTGTGCAGAAGGGTGTGCAGTATACTGCTGCATAGATTTTCAATAAGCTACCACTCGAATTCAAAAATCTTAGCAGTAATCCACGTGCTTTCGAATCGAAACTGAAGAGATTCCTAATGAGTCACTCCCTCTCTTCTGTCGAGGAGTTCCTTGGAAACGTAAGCTGATTCTTGTTGTTGATTGAGTTTACTTAAACTTATGGACTGACTTTTTTCGGGTTCATAAACTTTTTATTTTATCTGTTATTACTTTTATCTTGTAATTTCATGTACTGCCATGTTCCATGATCTTGGAGGTTTGCTCCTCAATTTGATGCTACGGAACTTGACGTGTAAATGAAAATAAAATAAAATCAACGTTGAAACCATGTATATTTCATATACACCGCTGCTGACAATAGACACGAAAATTCCTCACAGGAGTGGCATAAAGGGCGTCAATGAAACCATCCTTTCCTTTGGGGTTGGTTTTCGTATATTTTGCCGTCCAATACGACAGTTTTCAGTGCAGTCGGCAACAGGACGACATCCCTGATAACCTTCGATACTGATAACACCCCCGGACGTTTCAACCCCTCTCTAAGGACATTGTATGGCAGCATCCCCATTGCCCTCCTGCAGTGTCTGGGGCTAGAATAATCTGTGGTCATCAATTGCCTGTTGCAAGAGGCGATTAATAGGAGTCTTTTTATTTGGTCACTTATTGCCTTGGTATTTTAACTATTCTTTGTACTTCTGAGGGTTTTCGCTTTTTTAACGCTTTTTTCCCTCACCTTTTTTGGGTTATAATTCTAGTCCCCGTTTTGGGTTTCACCTCTACTTTCCAAATTTTACAGAAGTGTGGGCCATTGGGTGCAGGGCGCCTTACTGTGATGCATCAACTCTCCACTGTGCACTATCTTCTGCATCTGCCAATCAAGTGGATCCGCCCGTGGGGTCCACAACTCTTTTGTGGATACACGCGTTGCGAGCACAGGACCCCAAGCTAGTGCAGCTCTCATTCCCTTCCGGGCTGCACACCTTCCCTTTCCATGTCCGTCCCTGTCCCCAATCCTTCCTTCTCCTCCCCCCTTTCCCTTCTCTTTCTCACTTTGGGAGTATTTTTTGCGCCTACGTTCGGAGATGAACGTTTGTGAATGTATGACGTGGTTTCTCTTCTTTTATCTCTATCATGGAAAGTCTCTGTCCTTACTTTGTCCTCTTTTCCTTGATGCTTCTCTTTACCTTCTTCTCTGCTGAGCCATTTGAGAATTCTTCTCTTCTTTCCTTTTCTTTGTTCCTCCCTTTCTCTTCCTTTCCTCCCTGTGCGTGTCTGAAGGCTGATCCACGCATTCCCACGCATAGCTGGTGACAGGGTAACGCGTACTTCCCCACCCCAGGTAGACAAGTAAGACACGCACGAACCCCCTGGTAAAGGCCCGGCTCAGGGAGGGGTGATTACCGGAGCTGGTACCTTCCGAATGTGCCGATTGGTCCCTCCATACGTTTCTCGGGAGGTGTGACGTGAGGTGTGGACAATCACCTAAGGCGGGAGTGCCCTCAGAGGGCCCCCTCCCCACACTAGGAAGGAGCGAGCCATCGGAGACGCCGGTAATCATGGCGCATACTCCCGCCATGGTTTCTTCTACTCCTACAGCTTCTGCCCACAAAAGAATGCTAGATGAGTAAGCCACAGAAAATTTTCCCATCAGTGCCAAAGTTTCTTGGTCTGACGAAGGTCAAGACTTCTCAACAGTAAACCCTTTCATTATTCAGACAGGTGTCGATGCAACTGCACGCACTGTGAAGTCTTGTTCCTGGCTACGAAACGGAATCTTGTTGTTAGAAACATACAGCGCCCTCCAGGCACAAATATTGCTTCGAACTACACTGCTACACGCCTCCGCTGTCTGGGTGGAGGCGTACCATACATTAAACTCATTGCACGGGGTGGTTTATACCCAAACACTCGACAGATTATCAAATGAGGACATTCAAATTACCTGTCTGATCAGGGAGTAACGGCAGTACATCGAGCAATGGAAAAGGTGGAAAAGGAATTGGTACCCACCTGCACTCTCGTCTTGACATTTGACAGAGTTCAACTTCCATCGATCGTTAAAGTGGGATATGAGACAATTTCAGTTCACCCTTACGTCCCCAACTCTACGCATTGCTATCGGTGTCAGAGGTTTAATCATACCAGGCAGTAGTGTTCCAATACAGCCTGTGGCGGGGATGCCCATGAGGACGACTGTCCACGTCCTTCCCCTTGCTGCATCAACTGTATGGGTGACCACGCTGCTTTCTCTAGAGAATGTCCTATTTTTAAAGATGAAAAAATTATTTAGGAAATCTGAGTGAAGGAAAAGGTATCTACCTTTGCTGCTCGTAAGTTATTCACCAGTAGAAAGCCCACTGTGCTCCCAGTGGGTAAATACAGCACTATCTTCGCCTCTCCTCGACCTAATAAGGAGGTAGCCACGCAGACTTGCGACCTCGCCTTTAGCGCCACAGTCGTAAGATTGTCCAGCCCGAAGATCGGCCGTTCCACCTCCCCACTATCACCCACTCACTCTACAGCTCAACCTTCATTGGCTCCTGCTAAATTATGGGCCCCAAAATCGGACGCCCAGACTTCCAAAAAAGAACCTGTTCGTGATGATTTTTTATGTACCCAGACCTCACAACCCTCCACTCCTTCTTCATCTCAACGTCCAGCTTCCAAGAAGGCTCATAACAAACACAGTGCCTATCCTTCTCTGCCACACTGTCTCTCTTCTACAGCGCCACCCAGAGGTAGCCGCCCTCGGCCGTCTTCCATGTCTCCGAGACGCACTGCTCGCAGCCCATCAACCAGCCGATCACTGGCGGCAGGAGCTGCCCCTGAACACCCTATGGATCAGGATCTTTTGCCTCTGGCTGAATGCCATTCCACGCCGTCGGCCACTGGCTCTCAGTGTCGCTGAGTTGACGGCAACTGTGGCGAGTTTTTTCCTTTTTTCGTCCACCCTATGTCAATTATCCATTGAAATATCCGCGGAATTCGCTCCAATCGGGATGAACTGTCGATCTTCTTACGATACTACTCCCGAGTCATCTTCTGTCTTCAGGAAACAAATCTACTTCCCAAGATTGCTTTGTCTTCCCTCATTTCCTATCAGTTCAATTTGTCTCCCCTCTGTTGCTGGCGTTCTGGCACATGGGGACATGATTCTTCTCATGATACTATCCGTTTTCACCCAATCCCCTTACACAGTTCCTTCCAAGCTGTCGCTGTATGCCTCCCCCTTTCTGGATTCACCTTCTCTCTTTGAACCATGTATATTTCATCGTCCACACCATCGGCAAGAGCCGATCTTCATCTCCTTGGTCAGCTCCCACCTCTCTATTTGCTGGTTGGGGACTTGAACGCCTTGGGAACCTCCGTGTCCTTGACCGAAAGGCTCCCTATTGACTGACCGCTCCCACCAAACAGATCTTGTTTGCATCAGTACTAGAGAACCGTCTGCCTCCATGGCAACCTACTCTCATTTGAACCTTTCAGTCGGTACTGTTCGGTTCGACCGGCGCTTTGAATGTTTCGCTCTTGCTGATACACACACGAGTGTGTCTACGCGCCCAAGACGATGGAAATTTTCCCAAGCTCATTGGACACTTTTCTCCTCTCTAGAAACATTTGATGTCCGTCACTTTCCTAGCATCGACGATCAGGTCAGTCATGTTACAGAATTTATTCTTTCAACTGCGAAGTTCAATACCTCATACCTCCCCTTTGGCCGCCCCCCCCCCCCAGGTCCTTGGTGGAATGAGGCGTGCCGTGGCGCAATACGTGAGAGGAGACCTTCTCCTTGCGTTTTCCGCCATCATCCTACGTTGGCCAACTGTATCTGCTATAAGCAGTTACGTGCGCGATGCCGTCGCATCATACGCGATAGCAAGAAAGCAGGCTGGGGCTTCTTTACCAACTCCTTTAACACCTTCACTCTCTCATCAGGTGTTTGGAGTCGAAACCGACGGCTATCCAGCACGTTCACGATCTCTGTCGCTTAGGATACCTTAGTGTACCCAGATGCGATCTCTAACTCATTGGGTCGACACTTCGCTGAGATTTCGAGCTCTTCTAATTACCCACCAGCCATTCTCCCAAAGAAACGTGTAGTGGAAGAGCGACCTCTTGCTTTTTCCTCTCAAAATCGCGAAAGCAACAAGGCCACTTTTTTCTGCACGAGAACTCAGACATGCACTTCCTCCTCTCGCTCTTCTGCTCCGGGACCAGATGGCATCCACGTCCAAATGTTGGTGCATCTATCATACCCTAGTCTGTGCTACCTCCTTCGCCTTTATAACCGACTTTGGGTTGACAGTACCTATCCCAGAAGATGGCGAGAAGCTATTGTCATTCCTTTTCCGAAACCTGGAAAGGACAAACGTCTGCCCTCCAGATATCGTCAAATCTCTCTTACGAGTATTGTTTGTAAGGTATTGGAGCGTACGGTAAATTGCCGTTTAGGCTGGTGGCTGGAGTCCCGAAACCTTTTAACCACTGTCCAACGCGCTTTACGAAAGCATCGTTCCACTCTTCACCATCTTGCTCTCTCCACTTATTAGCATGAACAACTTTCTCCGGAAACGCCAAACGGCAGCAATATTTTTTGATCTTGAGAGGGCATATGATATCTGTTTGAGTAGAAGCATCCTCCGCACGCTGTTCTCTTGGGGCTTTCGAGGTCGGCAACCTCCATTTCATCCGCGAATTTATGATAGAGCGCACATTCAAGGTGCCTTCTCCCAAGAAAACAGGGTGCCCCAGGGCTCCGTGCTTTCTACTGTTTGCCATCGTCATAAATCCAATTATGGATTGTCTCCTTCCTGATGTTTTGGGCTCCCTGTTTGTCGAAGATTTTGCGATCCACTACGGCTCTCATCTGACCAGCCTTCTTGAATGAAGTCGTCACGGATGTCTCGATTCTCTCCACTCATGGAGCATCGAAACCGGCTTTCCGATTTTCTCCCAGTAAGACCGTCTGTGTAAATTTCTGGCGTCGTAGGGACTTTTATCCGCCTTCCCTTCATCTGGGCCCTGTTGCCCTTCCGTTAGCGGACGTCACCAAATTATTGGGACTTACGTTTGACAGAAAACTCTGCTGGTCTCTCCACGTTTCATATCTTTCTGCTCGCTGTCTGCGATCCCTCAACACCCTCCGTGTTCTGAGTGGTACCTCCTGGAGAGCGGACAGAGTGGTCCTCCTCCGCCTATATCGCGCCTTGGTGCGCTCGAAATTGGTCTATGGAAGCATAATTTACTCCTCTGCTTGGCTCTCTATTCATCGACGTCTCGACTCTGTCCACCACCGCGGATTGCCTTTAACGTCTGGAGATTTTTATACCAGCCCCGTGGGGAGGCTTTACGCTGACGCTGCTGAACCTCCGCTGTCCAGTTGGCGAGCTGTCCTTCTGAGTCGTTACGCTAGTCACCTTCCATGCCTGCTCGACTGACCCATGCCCTTTTTTTCACGCCTCCTTGGTTTTAGGGTACGCAGGCCGACCTTCCTCTCTACTACCACCAGGAGTCCGCTTGTGTCACCTGCTACATTCCCTTTCCTTCCAGTTTCGTAAGACTATCTTGACTTATGTGGGTACGAAATCACCTTGGCTTCTTCTCCGACCTGCCTTCTCCTTGACGTTTGTCAGCTTCCCAAGGCTAGTAGCCCCCCCCCCCCCCTCCCCATAGTTTATCGTCGGGCATTTACTGCTCAATGCACACAAATGAAGGGTGCGACGTTTATTTACACTGATGGCTCCAAGACCAGCTTTGGTGTCGGGAGCGCCTATATTGTTGGCGACACCCTTATTAGATTTCGGCTTCCCGACCAGTATTCGGTTTTTACGGCGGAGCTTTACGCTGTTCTCCAGGCTGTCCAATACATACGTCGCCATCAGAGTATACAGTATCCAGAGTGTACATAAAGTCCGGGAACACTTTCAATTATTTATTGCATAAGAACCAAACATTGTGCATATATCATACACTACTGGTCATTAAAATTGTTACAAGAAGAAGAAATGCAGATGGTAAACGGGTATTCATTGGACAAATATATTATACTAGAACTGACATGTGATTAAATTTTCACGCAATTTGGGTGCATAGATCCTGATAAATCAGTACCCAGAAAAACCACCTCTGGCCGTAATAACGGCCTTGATACGCCTGGGCATTAAGTCAAACAGAGCTCGGATGGCGTGTACAGGTACAGCTGCCCATGCAGCTTCAACACGATACCACAGTTCATCAAGAGTAGTGACTGGCGTATTGTGACGAGCCAGTTGCTTGGCCACTATTGACCAGACGTTTTCAATTGGTGAGAGATCTGCAGAATGTCCTGGCCAGGGCAGCAGTCGATCATTTTCTGTATCCAGAAAGCCCCGTACAGGACCTGAAACATGCGATCGTGCATTATCCTGCTGAAATGTAGGGTTTCGCAGGGATCGAATGAAGGGTGGAGCCACGGGTCGTAACACATCTGAAATGTAACGTCCACTGTTCAAAGTGCCGTCAATGCGAACAAAAGGTGACGGAGACGTGTAACCAACGGCATCCCATTCCATCACGCCGGGTGATGCGCTAGTGTGGCGATGACGAATACGCGCTTCCAATGTGCGTTCACCGCGATGTCGCCAAACCCGTATGCGACCATCATGATGATGTAAACAGAACCTGGATTCATCCGAAAAAATGACGTTTTGCCATTCGTGTACTCAGGTTCGTCGTTGAGTACGCCATCGCAGACGCTCCTGTCTATGATGCAGCGTCAAGGGTACCCGCAGCCATGGTCTCCGAGCTGATATTCGATGCTGCTGCAAACGTCGTCGAACTGTTCGTGTAGATGGTTGTTGTCTTGCAAACGTCCCCATCTGTTGACTCAGGGATCGAGACGTGGCTGCACGATCCGTTGCAGCCATGCGGATAAGATGCCTGTCGTCTCGACTGCTAGTGATACGAGGCCGTTGGCATCCGGTACGGTGTTCCGTATTACCCTCCTGAACCCACCGATTCCATATTCTGCTAACAGTCATTGGATCTTGAGGAATGCGAGCAACAATGTAGCGATACGGTAAACCGCAATGGCGATAGGCTACAATCGGACTTTTATCAAAGTCGGAAACGTGATGGTATGCATTTCTCCTCCTTACACGAGGCATCACAACAACGTTTCACCAGGCAACGCCGGTCAACTGTGTATGAGAAATCGGTTGGAAACTTTCCTCATGTCAGCACGTTGTAGGTGTCGCCACCGGCGCCAACCTTGTGTGAATGCTCTGAAAAGCTAATCATTTGCATATCACAGCATCTTCTTTCTGTCGGTTAAAATTCGCGTCTGTAGCACGTCATCTTCGTGGTGTAGCAATTTTAATGACCAGTAGTGTACATATGTCATTTTGAAGAGAAAAAAGACAAAAACACCAGATCTCACTCCGTGTGACTATTTTCTGTGGGGGCACATTAAAGATCTGGTGTATCTACCGCCACTACCACGTGATGTAGCAGAGTGGCGGGAGAGAATACGGGAAGCGACTGACACAATTGACGATGCCATACTGGGACGGGTATGGCAAGAATTCGATTATCGTATCGACGTTTGCCGCGTCACTCATAGTTCGCATATCTAATGTTTGAAAAAAAAAAAAAATTTCAGAGGTTCTCTTAAAAATGCAATATGTATGACATCCGTACATAATTTAGTTCTTGTGCAATAAATAATTGAAAGTGTTCCTGGATTTTATGTACACCCTGTATTATATGCTCGGATTCGCTCAGTTCTCTTCTCAACCTCCAAGTTCTTTACGCCGTCCACCCTCTGGTCCACCGGATTCAGGACTGCCTCCACATGCTCCACTTGGGGGGCATCTATGTGACATTCCTCTTGATCCCAGGGAATGTTGGTATTCGCAGAAACGAGGCAGCTGATATAGCGGCGAAGGCTGCTGTCTCTCTTCCTCGGTCCGCTCTTCGCATGGTGCCCTTTGCCGATCTACGGAGCAGAGTGTATTATGTCGTCGTGTTGCTCTTTTATGGCACACACATTGGTCTGCACTTCTCAATAATAAATTACGGGATATAAAACCTCTTCCTTATGCTTGGACCTCTTCCTCCTGGCCTCGTCTTCGTGAGGAGGTATTTTAACTAGCCTCTGGATTGGACACTGTCTTTTTAGCCATCGACATCTTTTAAGTGGCGGTCTTCCACCGCTTTATCCCCACTGCTCTCAATCATGGACGGTGGGACACCTATTACTTCAGTGCCCCTATTTTCAACCGCTACGCGCCCATTTACAGCTGTCGCCTGATACATCTTCCTTTTTAGCAGAAGACATGCACTTAGTCGCTTGTGTCCTTGAGATTATCAATGTTAGTGAGATGACGTCGGTTATTTGAAGCTCATTTTGGGGGAAAACAACGCCCCTTCAAGAGCAATTTTCTAAGATTTCTTTCCGTTTTTTAGTTTCCCTCCTTCTTGGGTTTCGCACCCATTGCTGCTGATTTAAATCTCGGCTTTTTAGCCTTCACTACGCCACAGAATGGGCGCATATGACCACAATAAAAAAAATCAAACTGGTATATCTTTGCAACCGAAATTTAAAGCAGTAACCAGTCCGTCGTGGTGGAGTTGTCATGTACCCTCTCGGTGGTAACCCCCTGGTAATGCAGGGATCGCACTGCCGATGCCTGAGCTGTAACCTCCCCACTTCTAGGGTATACTGCTGCTGCTGTTGCATGAATAACAACATCAGTAGCATCCTGTACCACTGTGTCGATACAGCCGTTGCTATAACTTCAGACCACTGTGGCACTAGGGTCGCCAGAATGAGCCAGAGGAGTAGGGTATCGTTGTTGCTGCAATATGAATAATAATATCAGTATTGTCCTGTACTACTCTGTCACTATTCGTTACATGACTAGCTGGAAAAGTGCTTATAGAGCTTTTCGAAGCGGACAATGTGGAGCATGTTCTTGATGTCTGTGAGTGGAAAGGGGAGAACGATAGGAAAATTGTCGCTGCCACAAAGATCGCCATGGAAGCGACACTGAAACAGGGGAAAGGCACTTGGGCTGCAAACTATGAGATCAATAGTTGTATATGTTCCATGGGCCGCACTGAAACATGCCGCACCTCCAGTGGTGAGTAGGCAGATGTCCAATTCTGAAATGAGGTGTTCTAGTACTCGGCCTCTGTAAGATATCTTGTCGCGGCACCACAGAGGATTTTGAGCATTTAAGTCCCCCAATAAAAGAAAGGTGGAGGTAGCTGTTTCACTAATTCTAACAGCTTGTAATATCGGAAAGGTCCTCCTATGGGTAGATAAACATTAAGTATTGTCATCGTAACTGAATGGTAGACCTAACAGCTATGGCCTCTGCTTACTGGAAGTATCGGAGATTATGGGGGTATGGACCCCACTTGAGGCTCTCTAGACGTTAACGCGATTGGTACAGTTGGGTGTAGTTTTTCAGGGCGGGGAGGTGTGTTGTCATAAACTGTGTTTCCTAAAGTGTTATGCCAATCGTGGAGTAAGTAGCAATTAAATAATGGAGTTCGGTTAGATCGTGATAGTAGGCAGTGCAGTTACATTTAAGGAACGTTGGAGTCTGGACTGAGAAAGTGCCAAATGGAAAAGATGGGTATGAACACCTCGCTACCAAGTCATAGTTCACCTGACTGTATGATTCGTCGTCAGTGTGCATAGGTTTGACCTCTGCAGGGATGGGAAGCAGAACACCCGAAGCTCCAGCTGCTTATCCTTCTTACCCTTGAAGATTTTCTCACTTTATCTTCTGGGAGCAAAGAGGACTGTATTGTTCTTTTGGGCCCCCAGACTGTAGCAGATGCTCCTTGTCTTGAAAGGGGGCACCTTGACATGTGTCCTCATCCCTGACGACACCAGAGGATGAGTAGGCATCTATGCCCACAGCGATGGTGTGGGAACTACTGATGATGTAGGTGTATGGGGCAGGAGAGTTGACATTCCCTCCTCCAACTGTCAGGCAGGTCCTGGAATACGACCAGGACCAGGAGGTGTCGAGTGAGACCTGGTCATCACATGAGGTATTAACTGTGACACAACAGCCGCAAAATTTGAGACCGTTTCAGTCAGATGAAGTGTTTCAAACTTTTTCTTTGGATCTTGATAAGATAGGTGGTCAAGTATTGTATATTGTTTTCTTCTCCCTCTTGAACACTGAGCATTGCAGTGAATGAGGTCGGTGTAGTTCCAGACCATTGACATTGAGGGGCTTAGTGACAAAGGCTGCCCTCATGGGATGCCCATCCACATACTCTACAGATAGCCTCATTCGAACAATATGAGGGTATGTGTCCGAACCTTTGGCACATAAAACATTCCATCAGAGGACGTAAACAAGGCCTGAAGTCATGCCTATAACTGTGACCTTCACTTTCTCAGGTAAAATGTTACCTTCGAAGGCTAAGTTAAGAGCTTCAGTGTCCACTCCATTAACCTTGGGTCTCTACTGGATGTGGCGCACAAAATGGACTCCATGCTGCGCTAGATTAGTATGCAGTTCTTCATCAGTTTTTAGTGTTAGGTCCTGTTTGAAGATAACACCTTGAATTCTTCTGAACTTTTTAAGGGAAGAAGTGGTGAGTGGTATATCTCCTATCTTGACACAGGTCTCAAGTGCCTGCGATTGATTGGCATACGATGCTTTGATCAGAAAAGATCCATTTCTCAACTTCTTTGTTGTGGCAACCTCCCCCAAACGGATCTTCAATGTTTTCAACGAGAAACAGTGCTTTGTCGTAGCGAAAGATCCGCTGTCATTTCAGGAACGATCCTCATTATCTGGATTTCGTATTGAGGCATGATCAACCACGGAAATGTCATAGGATTGTAAACCTCTGCAATAAAATTGCTGTTCCTGACTGTTGAGACAACTGTGTTGGCACAGCCGCCATTAAGTTTGATTCATTTCATTGTGGATCATCTGCCCCAGTGCCACTCACTCTGACTGGAGGCTCTCATCAAGGCCTGACAAGACAAGGGCCATCTAGCAAATCAGCCATTGTCTGGGATCCTGGTACCCTGAAGTGGGTACTCCTTGCAGCAACAGCAGCAGCAGCAGCAATATACCCTAGTCCTCTGGCTCATCCCGCTGAACGCTGGTGTCATGGTGGTCTGAAAATATAGCTGCATCTATGACGGAACGTCACAGGGTGCTTCTACAGCACAGGCGCCATCCCTCTATAGGTAATTTAATAGTATTCGATAGACTCCAGGCGAAAGTGCGGTTTTTAATAAAGAAAAAGAAAGGGGAGTATTGGGAGCAATATGTATCATCTATGCGATCCCACGCCCAATCGTCCCAAGTACGGGCTGAACTCTGCCACATTTGCAGCCACCATCCACCACAGTCAACCACTGTCTTTGTTGATGCCTTGGAGTCAGAGAGCATATATTAGGATTCCAGTTTTGTTCAAGCTTTCCAGTCCACCATGGATGACCTGGTACGTCTGGAACCTGCTGTGTGCAATACTTCGATGCATCGCCAACATCTGATTGCTGTGTTCTTTGATCTACAGAAGTCCTGCGATACCTCCTGGCGACATCGCATACTGTCTACACTGCCTGTGTGGCGTTTATGGGGTAGTTTACCCGTTTTTATCCATAATTTTCTTTGCCTTCGATTTTTTCGAATCTGGATAGATTCGACTCTCAGCATCCAATACGTACAAGAAACTGGAGGTGCTCAGGGATCAGTTCTGAGGGTAATGCTGTTTGCTATCGCCATAAACAGCATTGTAAATGTAGTATCACCGCCAGACACCACACTTGCTATGTGGTAGCCTTTAAATCGGCCGCGGTCCGTTAGTATACGTCGGACCCGCGTGTCGTCACTATCAGTGATTGCAGACCGAGCGCCGCCACGCGGCAGGTCTAGTCTACACAGACTCCCTAGCACTCGCCCCAGTTGTACAGCCGACTTTGCTAGCGGTGATCACTGACTACATACGCTCTCATTTGCAGAGACGACAATTCAGCATAGCCTTCAGCTACGTCATTTGCTACGACCTAGCAAGGCGCCATATTCAGTTACTATTGATATTGATATTGTGAATCACGTACCTTCAAGAGCGACGTTCCTCATTAATGGATTAAAGTTAAGTATCAAACTAGATACGTCCACTTTCTGAATTCTAATTCCTTGTCATGTTCCAGACCTCACGTCACTATAGTCCTTCCCTCTTCACGTCAGCCTGCGTGAGCTACAACGCGTGCATTTCGGTCTCCTCTAGTAACACGGTGTTGGCTCTTCTGCCAACACAACAGTAAATGGAGTGGGCCCCATCATCTCTCTGTCGCCGATTGCCAATGGTCTTTACCTGTACTGTGCTACTGCATCACTGAGCACCGCTGAGTGCCAAATTCATGGGTCTGTCTGGAGAGTACATGACTGGAACCTGAATCACGGCTATCAGTTTTCTCCAGCAAACATTTTTGCTAACTCTGGACTGTGCTCCCATACCCAGAAATTTATATTGGTGACCAGTTACATGAAGTCATTGAAACACTTCAATTCTTAGGTATTTTATTTGACAACAAGCTAACTTGGGTGCCACATGTACGCTGGCTCAAGGGAACTTGCATGAAGAAGCTAAATGATCTCTGTCTTCTTAGTAACTCCTCATGGGGCGCATACTGCGTAGTTCTTCTGAGATTTTACAAAGCGCTGATTTATATGGATGTGTTGCCTATGGGTCAGGAGCACCGTCCATACTGAGCTTTCTGGAGCCTTTCCACCACTGTGCCGTACAGTTGGGGATGGGAGCCTTCTGTATGAGCCCTGTTGAGAACCTCATGACGGAAGGCAGCGTCCCACCACTGCAGGTTTGGCGACAGCAACTTCTGGCAAATTATGCAGTCACAATCTTTCAGATGGATACTGACACATGTCACTGAACTCTGTTCCACAACTAACAGTTCAGACTGTTTGCACATTGTCCAGAACTGGGTAGACCAGCTGGGATCCAAATCAATACTGTACTGAAGGATCTCCAACAGGTCCTTTAGTCTGCATTCCTAGATTTCCCTCTCGACACATCCCGTGGCCTGTATCCTGTCATATGGTTTGGATGGACCTCTTTTGTGGCCCCAAGAAGGATGCTGATCGTACCCTTTTCTGACAGCTGTTTCGTTTGATCCTGCACAATTATTATAACTCAATATCCCGCAGTATATACATTCCAAAGTTGGTTGCCATATCTTAGGCTTTGCGGTACACCAAATCCCTGGTCATGACGAACTTTGCGATCTGTAGCGATTCCGTGAGTAGCTTAAAAGGTATAGCGATGTGCTATCCTAAAAATCGATTGGTTACTGAGCCTTGGTAAAAACTGCTGTTTTGAAGAGCGCACCGCAGCGTGTAGCGTGAAGCAGTCGCCCCCCATTTCTGGCAGTGGCGTCGCTGTGGCAGTCGCAGCTTTGGTGTCTCCCTCTGGTGGGAAAGGGGAAAGGTTGCCTCTTCACGTGCATTTAAGGGGCGCTATGAGCTCACCAAGGGGGTCAGTGTGGGTCAGTCTCTCGTCCCCAGCTTGCTAGTCTGTCTCTCGTTCGCATTTGTTAGGCAGTTAGTGTCTGTCTGTCTTTCGGAGTGCTAGATGTCTGTCGTTCGGATCAACCTTTAAAGCCGGTAAAATGAGAGGCTTTCCACTCCGCCAGTAAGAGAACTCAGCGAGTGGTCGCCCGGTCGGGGCTTAGTTCCTGCATCTGAGTCTGCGCGTTAGGCCGCCAGTCTGCTCGAGTTTGCTCAGGCAATGCTCATTGGCGGTTGGATCGATCGGTTGGTCGGTCGCTCACTGGGACACAAGATGACTCGTCTTGAGCGTCGGCGCATGTGAGGCCGCGACGTGAGTCCAGTGGGCCGCGGCGTATAGCGAGGGGTAGTGACTTCGCGGTCGACACGAGAGCAACAGGAGTCAACCCACGACATCAGTCTGGCCGGTGCGAGTTGCGACGCCGTGGGAGAACGTCGCGCCAGCCTGCGTCCGTTGAAGCGACTGGCAGCGGAAGGTTCGGGAGAGCGATCTGGGGGTGCTGCGCCAGGTCTTCTCGAGAAATCGCAGTTTATTGAAAGTTAAGTGATTATTGATATGTTGATTTACTCTTGTTAAATTCTACTTGTTTTCTTGGTGAGGTCACGAGCTGTTTTGCTTTGGGGTCGTCCCACCATTCTTCTCCGTTTGCCTACCCGCGGGAAGGTGGTTGTTTATAAATTGGGTCGTCCGTTTTTTTTTCTTGTGGAGTAAAAAATGGCTCTGAGCACTATGGGACTTAACAGCTGTGGTCATCAGTCCCCTAGAACTTAGAACTACTTAAACCTAACTAACCTAAGGACATCACACACATCCATGCCCGAGGCAGGATTCGAACCTGCGACCGTAGCAGTCGCACGGTTCCGGACTGCGCGCCTAGAACTTGTGGAGTAGGGGCGGGTTAGAGCAACGTGTGGTTCGGGTTGTTCGGTAATTTCCCTACCGTAAGTTTGTAGCTGGCTCTGTCATGTTTGTCGGATTTGGTGTGTTAACGAATTTATTGCTTGGAGTGTAACGGCCTAATACCAGAAATTAGTTTTGAACTTTGGAAACTTTGATATTATTGCCTATGATCTTGAGAGGCGGTATCTGTGTATTGTAGAGCATCTTAACTACTGTTTAGCCAACCTTGTAGATTTTTATATAAGATTGCATTTCATGGGCTTTTATTTAAATAATCATTTTAGTATATAAAGTTGCCACCCTTTCACCGTAAGACTTTTCTTAGAAGTTAAAATCAAGTTGCACCTTCAGTGGCAAGGTTAACATTTTAATTGTTAGAGTTTTGTACCATTTACAGCCCTCCTACAGGGGGTGCATAGGTTGTGTGCTTGTGTAAATTGTCAAAACTCTTAGTTTAAAGTTATCTGGCGTGTTGCAGATTTGCACCAGTGTAGTGTTTCAGAGGCTGTTGTGAGCGGTCGTAACTACGGCCGTGTCAAAAGGGAGCGGCAAGGTTCTCTGCCCAAAAGCTCGTACAGCCAAAACTTGTTTCTTTCTGCCTCTGAATAAATTGTAACTTTTGATATTTAGAGGGTGCTTTCTGATTATAATTTTAAATCTGTTTCTTTTAAAAAATGCTTTTAGGCCCAATTAAAGTGAATTAAATTCCCATTTGTTAAAAGGAATTTGGTTATGATTTCGCCAGTTACTCCCTGGCAACCACTTCCATGCTTACATAGTGTGATTAAATGTGTTAATGTTCTTGATGAATCGCTAGTAAATAAAATAAATTCTTAAGAATATTCTTTGAAAATAAATCACGGTTCAGTTACCAACATTCAGAACCTACTGGTTGACTTCCACTTTCAGTTTGAGGGGGGTCGTGAGGGAGAGGGGGGGGGGGGGAGGGACGACGACTAGCCCTGTTGCGGGTACCCCCATTCGACTGCAGGTTTCTTTCTTCCCCGTCACATTGTTGTGCGTTTAGACCGTCTTGCTCAAGATGCCGCCTCTCTGGTTCAGGGCCGCGCGGATGTTGAAGCCCGCCAGAACAAATTGATCTCAATGGCCGATAGAGGGCAGTGTCGCCGCAGCGCTGCACTCTCCTAGTGAATGCGCCACCGTCTCGCCGCGTGAATACACCGACCAATAGCGCCCCCGCGGTAAACATAAATACCGCCGCATCTCGACTGCTCAGTCAATCATGTACTTCGTTGGATAGTATTCATTTTCTGTCTCCATCATACTACTGACTACTCGCCGACAACTTCGTTGTGATATCGATTTTTCTCTCTCTTCTCGATTTGCATCGTGGTTGTACTTGATCTGTTGACAGCGTCGTGTCGAAAGTTCGTTGTACTTCGTTATGGCCTACATTGCCTTGCTCTTGTTGTGTGGGATCTGCCGTTCGTCTGTGCTCTTGATCGAGTCCAGCGTGGGTTTAAGTCCCGACCATAGGCGGTCTTCCCGCTTTGCGTAGTCGTTTCTTACCTGTTCGCTGAGGTGTGCACCAGTATCCAGTGACCAGCGTATATAGCAATTGGCGACGAGAAAAAAGGAAGCCGTTTCGCAGCATGCTCGAGCAACAGGATCAGCTGATGCATCAGCAGCAGATACAGACGGACTTGTTACAAAAGTCGCTTCAGCTGTTAGTGGACAAGCTTCGTGTGCAGGAGGCCGCTGTGCCCCAGGGACTGGCGCCTCCTGTACTAGACATCACATTCCGTCCTCCGTCGTTTCCTCCTTTCAATTATGCTACAGAGGATTGGGACGCAAGTTTATGTAGACTGAGCACCATTTGACAGTGTTTCAAGTCACGGACGATTCATTGGTACGGTCGCTCTTTCTCTCTTTGACGTCGCCGCACACGTCTCTGTTTGACATTGTCGCTTACTACTTATATAAGAATAAACCTGATGTAAACTGATGTCAAGGTCGATGGCAGCATGTGATGACCTCACACAAATAAAGGATGCTGTTCGATCGGTACCCCTGGGATTTGCAGTGGGATGATAGACGCTAGCACGAGTGGTGTGGTTGTAGGAATCTGGAACATTCTATAATAATTAGTACTGGAATACTTCAGTAAATAACTTTTACACTACCGGCCATTAAAAGTGCTACACCATGAAGATGACCTGCTACAGACGGGAACTTTAACCGACAGGAAGAAGATGCTGTGATATGCAAATGATTAGCTTTTCAGAGCATTCACACAAGGTTGGCGCCGGTGGCGACACCTACAACGTGCTCACATGAGGAAAGTTTCCAACCGATTTCTCATACACAAACAGCGGTTGACCGGCGTTGCCTGGTGAAACGTTGTTGTGATACCTCGTGTAAGGGGGAGAAACGCGTACCATCACGTTTCCGACTTTGATAAAGGTCGGATTGCAGCCTATAGCGATTGCAGTTTATCGTATGGCGACATTGCTGCTCGCGTTGGTCGAGATCCAATGACTGTTAGCAGAATATGGAATCGGTGGGTTCAGGAGGGTAATACGGAATGCCGTGCTGGATCCCAACGGCCTCGTATCACTAACAGTCGAGATGACAGCCATCTTATCCGCATGGCTGTAACGGATCGTGCAGCCACGTCTCGATCCCTGAGTCAACAGATGGGGACGTTTGCAAGACAACAACCATCAGTACGAACAGTTCGACGACGTTTGCAGCAGCATGGACTAGCAGCTCGGACACCATGGCTGCGGTTACCCTTGACGCTGCATCACAGACAGGAGCGCCTGCGATGGTGTACTCAACGCGAACCTGCGTCCACGAATGGCGAAACGTCATTTTTTCGGATGAATCCAGGTTCTGTTTTACATCATCATGATCGTCGCATCCGTGTTTGGCGACATCGCGGTGAACCCACATTAGAAGCGTGTATTCGTCAGCGCCATACTGGCGTATCACCCGGCATGATGGTATGGGGTGCCATTGGTTACACGTCTCGGTCACTTCTTGTTCGCATTGAACAGTGGACGTTACATTTCAGAGGTGTTACGACCCGTGGCTCCACCCTTCATTCGATCCCTGCGGAACCCTACATTTCAGCAGGATAATGCACGATCGCATGTTGCAGGTCCTGTACGGGGCTTTCTGGATACAGAAAATGATCGACTGCTGCCCTGGCCAGGACATTCTGCAGATCTCTCACCAATTGAAAACGTCTGGTCAATAGAGGCCAAGCAACTGGCTCGTCACAATACGCCAGTCACTACTCTTGATGAACTGTGGTATGGTGTAGAAGCTGCAAGGGCAACTGTACCTGTACACGCCATCCAAGCTCTGTTTGACTCAATGCCCAGGCGTGTCAAGGCCGTTATTACGGCCAGAGGTGGTTGTTCTGGGTACTGATTTCTTAGGATCTATGCACCCAAATTTTGTTCAATGAATACCCGTTTATTATCTGCATTTCTTCTTGGTGTAGCAGTTTTAATGGCCAGTAGTGTCCTGCTACTGCTCCCAGGAACATAACTAATAACAACTATCTTTCTTGAATACATAACAACTCATTAACAAACATTAACTGGATTATACAAAAAGGAAGATAACACAATTCTGGTATTACGTGCGTAATATATGCGAGAACTAGAGCCTCCGAACCTAGCGAGCTGATGGCTATTCTAATCTGACTTCGTTCACGACCTGTAGCTGACTCGGCCGGTGCGATCTGCCAGTCTCTGTCCGTGCCATACGGCTGCGCTGCAAGCGCCAGCGAGTCCAGAGAGGTTGCAAGTGCTGGAGCGCTGTCGATAATCGCAACCTCTAGCGCGGTGACACCATATTCCTCCCCGGCAAATATACGAACAGACGTGGAATAGGGCTTACGCCTGCTGGGGGGAGGACCCCATGCTGACGTGGATGATGGGGTGGGGATCCGAACTTCAGGCGAGGCTCGCCCACCCCCGTACCCCACCATTCCGACCGAGGGGATCACGGAAACGCCAGAAAACCACCTCCAGGATGCACGTCAGCATGTGGTGTGTGCGTGTCTACTGCAGTAGGAGGGTCCTCCGAGTCTACCTCTATCGGGCCAGGGCACCCGACGGGCAAAAATTGACCACAGTCCACGGGGCCAGGTCGTACAGTGGGGGTGGAGGCCACTATGGCGTCACTATCTGGAGGCACACCCACCGTCATCCGCGATGGGCCCAAGGAATCACCCGGCCGCCGTAGCGATGTCTCAACTACGGGCGGTTCCGGCGCGGCACTGGGAATCCGCGCAGGCGCACTCGCGGTTTGGGCCTGAAATCATACGACGAGAGGCAGAGACTTCTCGGCGTGCAAGGTGCATCTGGTTCTGATGCCGGCGCACCTCTCCAGATGGGCGAGAAATGACGTACAAGGCGTTGCCAAAGCGGTGAAGAACCCGGCGTTGTAACCAGCGGCTAGTGCCGCGATGGTTTCCAAAAGATACATAATCGATACCAAACCAGGTACAATGACGGCGAGCCAACTGCTTCGTCCGTACAAGACCCCAATGGCCTCGATGTAGCAGCGCAACACAGCGGATTGCAAAGAATGTGGAATGACAACACGGGACTGATCGTTCTAAGTGCGGAGTAAAAGAACACCACGTTGTCCAAATAACCTCTGGCGGTATGCAAAGAAACGGCGAACAACAGGATCTGAAATCCGTGAACTAGAAGAAGGCCATTGCGTAGCAATATATTGCAAAACACGGCTAAGAGACGCAAAATTTTGTACATGGCTGCACGTTCAGAGACCGTGAATAGTTACAATTGAGAGAAAACAGCCCTCGGTCACTATTTTTAACAAATTAACCGGGTTTCAACACTGCTACGAGTGTCTTCCTCAGAATTTAAATCAAAGAATGGTCTATAACATGGTCACCGAAGTATGACTAAAAACGTACGATACAAACTACAAAAATGTTCAAATGTGTGTGAAATCTTATGGGACTTAACTGCTAAGGTCATCAGTCTCTAAGCTTACACACTACTTAACCTAAATTATCCTAAGGCAAACACACGCACCCATGCTCAAGGGAGGACTCGAACCTCAGCCGGCATCAGCCGCACAGTCCATGACCGCTCGCCGAATCCCGCGCGGCTAAAGTACAGAATCATCGTGAAAGACTGGCAGTACTTATATGTCATTTATAAAATAATAAATATTTTGAAAGGGCATTAGTCACAAACATATTTAAGATAAAAAATTTCTGATGGCGAGCCAGTAAGGGCTGCTCGTTACTTACGCGGTTACAGGTCGCAAACGGACTGAGGTGCCCGCGTTAACAAATGCGGCCAGGTAAACATGGCACTGCACTGAGCGCGCCATCTAGTAGCCGTAGATACAATTACGCTACTTCACATTGAAATATAGGCATAAATGATTATAAATGAACAGTATTTGGTACAGAATGGAAAGCAATATTTGTTTGATAGTAGCACACAACATAACATTTTGTCTACATCGAAGCTTATAACAGTAAAATAAAACATGAACACATCACTATGAAAATGTAGATAGGACTGAATGACAACTTGTAGAAAGCAATATTGACGTGAAGTACAGCCAAGAAACATTTGATAATCAGAAAACATAGGACTACCTTAGAAGGAAAAGAACATCCATCTCCTTTCCCAAGGTGGCTTCCATAAACTCCCCCTCCCGGATGATGCCCTCCCTCCCTCCATTTATCCCTCCTATCAACTCTGATCCTCACCCTCCCTCCTTTCCTCCGTCCTTTCCCTGGGCCCCCTCTTCACCCCTTCCATCCTGGTGTTTTCTCCCCACCGAACCTCTCCCTGCCGCCCTCCCCCCCCCCCCCCCCCGCGAGTCCTTTTGTATTCCCCTCCTCTGCCTTCCCCCGTCGCGTCTGCTCAGCACCCTCCACCCCTCTTATGGGTCCTCATCCTCCATTGGCTCCTTTCCCCCCTCCCCCCCTTCACTTTTCATCTCCTTCCCCCCTTTTTTATTTTCCCATCATCTGTCCAGTTTCCCCCCACCTACTCTCGGCTGTGGTATGTCATATTTGCCAACCTTTTAGTGCAGTGTTCCAGTGAATGTTCAGTGTTGTTTCGTCTTTCCAAGTGTTGCGAACAGAAACCATGCTGTCGCTGGGTGTGAATTTTGTCTTTTGCGAACAGAAACGAGACTGTCGCCGTGTATTTTAATTGTCTGTCTATTATTTTACCTGTCTGCTTCATACGTATTTTATTAGCATCATCATCCCTTTGTTCTATGTTTTAAGTTCCACGATTTTTTCGCCATGTTCCAATTTAAGTCTCCGATTGTATCGTCTTTTTTATTCTATATTATCTTCACCTTTTTCAAACAAAGTCTGTAGGCTGAAGAGCGGCATACTACTCTACTGCCAGCCCGTCCCCTTCGAGGGGAATCGAAATTCAATAAAGAAAAAAAAAAGAACATTTCGGCAACCTGCACAAGGAGACCCGAAGTCAGATACCGAGTAACGTCTTTATACCGTTGAAAATTTTTTTATTACGTAGCTGTAGCTGTTCGTTAAGGATGAGGCTATCCTTTCGAGCAAGATGTTTGAAAATCTCTAACTCTTCTAGGATATCTAGTCTACGCCCTTTCTTTTCGGTGTGCAAAAATGTTGCTATCGCTGATGGCTTTAGGTGAATGACCTGTAATTAGAAGATTTTCGGCAAACGACGAATTTTGGGGGCTAGTGCCATTTTTTCTTAGCAAGTGTTCTTTATATCTGGTAGTGAAGGCACCTCCAGTTTGTCTTATATAGTAAGAGGAGCAAGTATCGCAGACAATTTTGTAGAAACCAGAATTTCCTAAGGAGAACGAATAGAATGTAAATTATGAATGAAGTTTTTTTTTTCAAATTGTTATTAGTAGAAAAAGCAACGTTGCAATCGTATTTCTTTCGAAGAATGCGTTAGATCTGATAAGAGACAGGCCCCACGAAAGGAACAGAGAAATATTTTTTTGAGTTAGACTCGATAACAGAAATGCCTAGCGTAGTAATTCTTTTAGCAGTTTTCTTTTCAAGGACGTCATCTACTATGTTAGGTTTATACTCGTTGTTAACTGCTATTGTTTTCAGTAATTTGATTTCGTCGTTGAAGTTTTCTTTAGAAAGTGGGATGGAAATGGCTCGGTGAACAGCAGAATGAAAGAAGACTTTTTTAGGCGATTGTCAATGAGTAGAAGATGCAGATCGTTCTCTCAATTGTACGTTTAAGAGAAGAATCGGCAGCAGTAGCGGCCGCTACGCGACGATAGTCGAGCGGAAAACCTTCAACCACATCATCGTTTTGTAAATCAATAAACATACAAACCTGTTCAGATTCATCAAAAGTTGTGTCTTCAGAATTGGGAAGACGAGAGCGTTACCGTGCTGATCAGTAGACCGATAGAGTATGTCGTAACGGTACTGCGAAAGAAACGAAGACCAGCGAATCAATTTTTGCGCCGTACGTGGAGGTACGGGCTTCGACGGTTGAAGCAACGAAGTCAATGGTTTACGGTCGGTTATGAGAATAAACTAGCGACCATTCAAGAAATCATGGAATTTTGTCACACCTATAATGACAGGTAAAGCTTCCTTCTCGATCTGCGAATAATTTTTCTGAGCAGATGAGAGCAATTTAGATGCAAAAGCAACTGGATGATCGAGAGAACCGGTTTTATGGACAAGAACCGCCCCGATCCCAAAATGAGAAGCATCAACCATGAGAACTAATGGTTTCTGAGGATCAAAGGGTGCTCAACAAGTACTGGATAACAACTCTGCCTTCAGTTTCTGGAAAGCCTTGTCACCTTCTGGTGTCCAAACAAACTAAACTTTTTTCCGCCGAAGACGATGAAGAGGAGATGCAAGGGAAGAGGCATGGGGTGTAAAGCAGTGGTAGTAATTGATCTTGTCTAACATCGCTTGCAGTTCCCTTATCGTCGTTGGAGCTGGGAAATCGGCGATGGCTTGCAAATCTTCCGGCGATGGGTGTATGCCCTGAGAATTAATTACATGTCCAAGGTAAGTCAGTTCACTCACGAAGAAGGTGCACTTGTCTCTGTTTATTTTAATTCCATTGTTTCGAAGCACTTGACAATGATCGGTGTCACCCCAGACACGACAATGTCATCTAAATATTAAGGCAAGAGGGTACCGATGCACAAAAGGTTTGCAGATAACTTTGAAATGTGGATGGGGAAGAAGCACATCCAATAGAAAGGCGTTAGTATTTGTACAACCCGAGGTGAGTATTCACTACCAAGAACTTTTGGGTTTCTTCATCAAGTGGTTGTTGAAGATAGGCATCCTGCAAATCTATCTTGGAGAAAAAAATCCTGGCCCCAACCGATCAAACAAGTCTTCCGGGCGAGGCAATGGAAATGTTGCTATAACACATTGTGGGTTGACTGTGGCCTTGTAATCCACACACAGTCTCAACTTTCCGGAAGGTTTTGTTGAGATAACAAGTGGTGAATCCCACTGTGATGCTGAAATATGTTCTATTACATCTTGTTTTTCCAGATCACGCAAAGTTTGTGCAACACTCACGCAGCGCGTGTGGGACTGGGCGCGCTCGCTAAAATTTCGGCCACGCATCTGCTTTTAACTCGACATGAGCTTGAAAATTCTTCGCGCAGCCCAAAACTGGCGAGAACAAGTCTGAAAATTCGTTACACAAGGCTTCGACGCTGGTCTTTGGAACACTTGCGGTGATGGACAGTACTTTATCACGCACTGTTAACGAAAACGGGTCGAAGGCGTCCGTACCTAAGATATTGACAGAAGTGCGGGAATGAAGCACATGCACAGTTAACACTTGTGTTTGTCCACAGTATGTCGCTGGCAAGTTACACAGTCGTAATACCAGGATGCCATGACCACTGCATTCGCTTCACGCATGGGAGCGCTTCCAAGCAAATGATACGTTTCCTTGTTAAAAAGAGAAACGGCAGCTCCAGTATCTAATTGGAAAGTAATTCGGTGTCCGTGTATAAGCAAATCCACAAAACGTTTGTTCTGACGTCGTGAAAAAATGTCAGAGGTCGTGGCTACATGCACGTGAGTATCCTGATGAGCAAAACGAGCACGTCGCGACCGAGGCTTTGAAACGTCCCCTTAGAAAAATTTATGAATTACTGTACTGATAGACCTCTTACGTTATTTGATTTTCAAACAGCTGAGTACAACTGAAGGTACTCAGACATTTCTTTCTTTACGTATTCTGATCAACACTAAACTGACATACAATATTTTTAGCGCAACGAAATCTGACTTTCAATAATCCTTCCAAAAGAATGGCCCTGACTAACATTATCCTGTACCTTTCACGAATCACTTAGCTTACAAAAATGTTCGTTAGACGAACTACTGCAATACAGCGAGGGCCAATACTGCCAGCTAAATAAAAGATTCTAAGTACTGAAGGCACTAAGTACTGATAGGCATAGTCAGCAAATGAAAGATTTTGATAGAGAACAAACAATGTATTTACCTTAATAGTGTTCAAAAGTTATCATATAAATACAGCAGTTCATGATATGCAGTATTACAAATTTGCTCTTTCTGATGGACAAACGTCCAGACCGTCCACTCTCAAAATTCTGCCATCTCTCTCCCCACATCCACCATTCTTGGCGCCTCACCTGCAACTGCGCAACACTACGCGCTGCTCACATCCAGCTGCCCAACACTACAATAGCGTATATTCCAACAATGCAAACCAGCCACAGACTGCACACAGCACAGCCAGTGATTTTCATATAGAGCGCTACGTGGCGTTACCAGCATGAAAACCTAAACAGCCTACTTACAGCTTGAGTCGCGTGCGTTGCGTGCGCCACTGACAAAGTTCAGTGTTGAACCCGGGCGAGTCACAATTCGGTACCGCAAAGTTCACTTGTGGAGCAGAAACGACATTAACGTCGATAGGTACAGCCACTTTAAATTTGGTTTTGACCTCCCGTTCCAGGAGTTACTGTTGCTGGAAGGGAAGGTTGATTTGAACGTTCGCGTTTCAAACATACAGACTGGACGTGTCCTTTTTGATTACAAAAATAGCAGGTAGCGTTCCTGGAGGGACAGGATTGACGCGAATGCTTGCGGTGGCGGTTACGCCACGACCGCACAGCGGATGGAAGTTGTTTACGCTGGCGGCCTGGGGCCGATGCGCGAGCAGCATGCGCAGAAACTTTGCCACGTGTCGGGGTACACGTTGAGCAGCCGGCGAACTAATGTCACAGACTCCGGGCGGCGATCCAAAGCATTTTGGCGCAAAATCTTGTGTGTGTCCTGTCTTTCAAGAATGTCTATCGCTTTTTTTTATGGAGGAATTTGACAGTTTCAAAATTTGTTCCCTGATTCTGGAATCCGCAATGTTCTGAGCTATGGCATCTCTAACCATGCTATCTGCATAGGAAATTCCACACGAGCAAGAATAACTGTATTCACGCGACAGTCCATGCAGTTCCGCTGCCCTGTTCGATTGAAACTGATTACTGGAGGTTCAGAGAAATTCAAATCTCTGTGCGACCACATTGATAGTGTCAGCGAAGTATTTGTCCAGTGTTGCTATAACTTCTTGGAACGTTGGGTCGTCTAGATAGGTTCGTGTATATAAGTTACACAACACTCTGTAGGTGGCTGCACCCACTCCAGATAAGAAACAGTGGAGACGACGTTTACCTCTAACGCTGAATGCGTGGAGGTGGTGCTGCAGTTGAGCCTTGTATTCCCTACACGAATCAGCGGTGGCGTCGAACGGGCGAAATTGCGGCACTGGCTGCCGTGGCGGCATCTACATCTACATGATTACTCTGCAATTCACATTTAAGTGCTTGGCAGAGGGTTCATCGAACCACAATCATATTATCTCTCTACCATTCCATTCCCGAACAGCGCGCGGGAAAAACGAACACCAAAATCTTTCTGTTCGAGCTCGGATTTCTCTTATTTTATTTTGATGATAATTCCTACCTATGCAGATTGGGTTCAACAAAATATTTTCGCATTCGGAAGAGAAAGTTGGTGACTGAAATTTCGTAAATAGATCTCGCCGCGACGAAAAACGTCTTTGCTCTAATGACTTCCATCCCAACTCGCGTATCATATCTGCCACACTCTCTCCCCTATTACGTGATAGTACAGAACGAGCTGCCCTTTTTTGCACCCTTTCGATGTCCTCCGTCAATCCCACCTGGTAAGGATCCCACACCGCGCAGCAATATTCTAACAGAGGACGAACGAGTGTAGTGTAAGCTGTCTCTTTAGTGGACTTGCTGCATCTTCTAAGTGTCCTGCCAATGAAACGCAACCTTAGGCTCGCCTTCCCCACAATATTATCTATGTGGTCTTTCCAACTGAAGTTGTTCGTAATTTTAACACCCAGGTACTAAGTTGAATTGACAGCCTTGAGAATTGTACTATTTGTCGAGTAATCGAATTCCAACGGATTTCTTTTGGAACTCATGTGGATCACCTCACACTTTTCGTTATTTAGCGTCAACAGCCACCTGCCACACCATACAGCAATCTTTTCTAAATCGCTTTGCAACTGATACTGGTCTTTGGATGACCTTACTAGACGGTAAATCACAGCATCATCTGTGAACAACCAAACAGAACTGCTCAGATTGTCACCCAGGTCATTTATATAGATCAGGAACAGCAGAGGTCCCAGGACGCTTCCCTGGGGAACACCTGATATCACTTCAGTTTTACTCGGCGGTTGTTGTGGCGGAGCGAGAACTTGTTGTTATAGCATGGACCCCAGTGCCTGCAGTAAGGCATTTGTCTGCTGCGTCTGTACATGAACAAGATCACCTAGCGTAGTCTGCTCATCGTTTGGCGAAGCCATTTTCACAATAAATGAGGAAGGAAAGGAAAATGAACATGCAGTCAGTCATTCACACCACGCAAGGGAAAGGAGGCGCCGCGATGGGGGAACATACACGAACGTAGAAATACACTGCAGCCCCCAAAAAGTTTTCCAAAAACTTTTGATTTGAAAGAATTGAAGAAAGGCTACTTCCCACATTTATTCAATACGCCAGAAAATGAAAACTACGTAGGACCGAGTCGTGATACTAAATATTACTGTCTTGACACTATGAAGCCAAAAGATAGAGAAGCATTTCTCAAGTGGCATAACTCAAGAGTTAAAGAAAAGAATGTGTTTCATATGAAGAAAGAAATTAACGAGTACTGTAATTCTGATGTAGATATATTGAGAAGAGGCTGTTTGGAACTGAGAAAACAATTTCTAGAGATAGGTAACATTGATCCATTTTGTTATTTAATTATCGCTTGCATTTGCATTGCTATTTACAGATCCAAATATTTACCGAAATATGCAGTCGCTATATTGGATACAGGAGAGAAAGAGAATTACAGTAAAGAATCCATAGCTTGGTTAAACAGTAACAACATTCAACATGCTCTTAATGGCGGCGAATTAAGAATAGCTGGTGCAAAAGTAGATGGATTTGATAAAGAAACTAATACTGTTTATCAATACCATTGCTGTTATTGGCATGGATGTAAAAAATGTTTAAAAAATGAGACGATTAACAATGTTGTTGTTGTTGTGGTCTTCAATCCTGAGACTGGTTTGATGCAGCTCTCCATGCTACTCTATCCTGTGTAAGTTTCTTCATCTCCCAGTACCTACTGCAACCTACATCCTTCTGAATCTGCTTAGTGTATTCATCTCTTGGTCTCCCTCTACGATTTTTACCCTCTACGCTGCCCTCCAATACTAAATTGGTGATCCCTTGATGCCTCAGAACATGTCCTACCAACCGATCCCTTCTTCTGGTCAAGTTGTGCCACAAACTTCTCTTCTCCCCAATTCAATACTTCCTCATTAGTTATGTGATCTACCCATCTAATCTTCAGCATTCTTCTGTAGCACCACATTTCAAAAGCTTCTATTCTCTTCTTGTCCAAAGTACACTCCTGGAAATGGAAAAAAGAACACATTGACACCGGTGTGTCAGACCCACCATACTTGCTCCGGACACTGCGAGAGGGCTGTACAAGCAATGATCACACGCACGGCACAGCGGACACACCAGGAACCGCGGTGTTGGCCGTCGAATGGCGCTAGCTGCGCAGCATTTGTGCACCGCCGCCGTCAGTGTCAGCCAGTTTGCCGTGGCATACGGAGCTCCATCGCAGTCTTTAACACTGGTAGCATGCCGCGACAGCGTGGACGTGAACCGTATGTGCAGTTGACGGACTTTGAGCGAGGGCGTATAGTGGGCATGCGGGAGGCCGGGTGGACGTACCGCCGAATTGCTCAACACGTGGGGCGTGAGGTCTCCACAGTACATCGATGTTGTCGCCAGTGGTCGGCGGAAGGTGCACGTGCCCGTCGACCTGGGACCGGACCGCAGCGACGCACGGATGCACGCCAAGACCGTAGGATCCTACGCAGTGCCGTAGGGGACCGCACCGCCACTTCCCAGCAAATTAGGGACACTGTTGCTCCTGGGGTATCGGCGAGGACCATTCGCAACCGTCTCCATGAAGCTGGGCTACGGTCCCGCACACCGTTAGGCCGTCTTCCGCTCACGCCCCAACATCGTGCAGCCCGCCTCCAGTGGTGTCGCGACGGGCGTGAATGGAGGGACGAATGGAGACGTGTCGTCTTCAGCGATGAGAGTCGCTTCTGCCTTGGTGCCAATGATGGTCGTATGCGTGTTTGGCGCCGTGCAGATGAGCGCCACAATCAGGACTGCATACGACCGAGGCACACAGGGCCAACACCCGGCATCATGGTGCGGGGAGCGATCTCCTACACTGGCCGTACACCACTGGTGATCGTCGAGGGGACACTGAATAGTGCACGGTACATCCAAACCGTCATCGAACCCATCGTTCTACCATTCCTAGACCGGCAAGGGAACTTGCTGTTCCAACAGGACAATGCACGTCCGCATGTATCCCGTGCCACCCAACGTGCTCTAGAAGGTGTAAGTCAACTACCCTGGCCAGCAAGATCTCCGGATCTGTCCCCCATTGAGCATGTTTGGGACTGGATGAAGCGTCGTCTCACGCGGTCTGCACGTCCAGCACGAACGCTGGTCCAACTGAGGTGCCAGGTGGAAATGGCATGGCAAGCCGTTCCACAGGACTACATCCAGCATCTCTACGATCGTCTCCATGGGAGAATAGCAGCCTGCATTGCTGCGAAAGGTGGATATACACTGTACTAGTGCTGACATTGTGCATGTTCTGTTGCCTGTGTCTATGTGCCTGTGGTTCTGTCAGTGTGATCATGTGATGTATCTGACCTCAGGAATGTGTCAATAAAGTTTCCCCTTCCTGGGACAATGAATTCACGGTGTTCTTATTTCAATTTCCAGGAGTGTATTTATCGTCCATGTTTCACTTCCATACATGGCTACACTCCATACAAGTACTTTCAGAAATTACTTCCTGACACTTAAATCTATACTCGATGTAAACAAATTTCTCTTCTTCAGAAACGCTTTCCTTGCCATTGCCGGTCTACATTTTACATCGTCTCTACTTCGACCATCATCAGTTACTTTGCTCCCCAAATAGCAAAACTCCTTTACTACTTTAAGTGTCTTATTTCCTAATCTAATTCCCTCAGCATCACCCGACTTAATTTGACTACATTCCATTATCCTCGTGTTGCTTTTGTTGATGTTCATCTTATATCCTCCTTTCACGACACTGTCCATTCCATTCAACTGTTCCTCCAAGTCCTTTGCTGTCTCTGACAGAATTACAATGTCATCGGGAAACCTCAAAGTTTTTATTTCTTCTCCATGGATTTTAATACTACTCCGAATTTTTCTTTTGTTTCTTTTACTGCTTGCTCAATATACAGATTGAATAACATCGGGGAGAGGCTACAACCCTGTCTTACTCCCTTCCCAACCACTGCTTCCCTTTCATGTCCCTCGACTCTTATAACTGCCATCTGGTTTTTGTACAAATTGGAAATAGCCTTTCGCTCCCTGTATTTTATCCCTGCCACCTTTAGAATTTGAAAGAGAGTATTCCAGTCAACATTGTCAAAAGCTTTCTATAAGCCTACAAATGCTAGAAACGTAGGTTTGCCTTTCCTTAATCTTTCTTCTAAGATAAGTCGTAAGGTCAGTATTGCCTCACGTGTTCCAGTATTTCTACGGAATCCAAACTGATCTTCCCCGAGGTCAGTTTTTCCATTCGTCTGTAAAGAATTCATGTTAGTATTTTGCAGCTGTGGCTTATTAAACTGATTGTTCGGTAATTTTCACGTCTGGCAACACCTGCTTTCTTTGGGATTGGAATTATTATATTCTTCTTGAAGTCTGAGGGTATTTCGCCTGTTTCATACATCATGCTCACCAGATGGTATAGTTTTGTCAGGACTGGCTCTCCCAAGGCCGTCAGTAGTTCCAATGGAATGTTGTCTACTCCGGGGGCCTTGTTCCGACTCAGGTCTTTCAGTGCTCTGTCAAACTCTACACGCAGTAACGTATCTTCCATTTCATCTTCATCTACATCCTCTTCCATTTCCATAATATTGTCCTCAAGTACATCGCCCTTGTATAGACCCTCTATATACGCCTTCCACCTTTCTGCTTTCCCTTGTTTGCTTAGAACTGGGTTTCCATCTGAGCTATTGATGTTCATGCAAGTGGTTTTCTTATCTCCAAAGGTCTCTTTAATTTTCCTGTAGGCAGTATCTATCTTACCCTTAGTGAGATGAGCCTCTACATCCTTACATTTGTCCTCTAGCCATCCCTGGTTAGCCATTTTGCACTTCCTGTCGATCTCATTTTTGAGACGTTTGTATTCTTTTTTCCCTGCTTCATTTACTGCATTTTTATATTTTCTCCTTTCATCAATTAAATTCGATATCTCTTCTGTTACCCAAGGATTTCTACTAGCCCTCGTCTTTTTACCTACTTGATCCTCTGGTACCTTCACTAATTCATCCCTCAAAGCTACCCATTCTTCTTCTACTGTATTTGTTTCCCCCATTCCTGTGGATTGTTCCCTTATGCTCTCCCTGAAACTCTGTACAACCTCTGGTTCTTTCAGTTTATCCAGGTCCCATCTCCTTAAATTCCCACCTTTTTGCAGTTTCTTCAGTTTTAATCTACAGTTCATAACCAACAGATTGTGGTCAGAGTCCACATCTGCCCCTGGAAATGTCCTACAATTTAAAACCTGGTTCCTAAATCTCTGTCTTACCATTATATAATCTATCTGATACCTTTTAGTATCTCCAGGGTTCTTCCATGTATACAACCTTCTATCATGATTCTTAAACCAAGTGTTAGCTATGATTAAGTTGTGCTCTGTGCAAAATTCTACCAGGAGGCTTCCTCTTTCATTTCTTAGCCCCAATCCATATTCACCTGCTACGTTTCCTTCTCTCCCTTTTCCTACTATCGAATTCCAGTCACCCATGAGTATTAAATTTTCATCACCCTTCACTATCTGAATAATTTCTTTTATTTCATCATACATTTCTTCAATTTTTTCGTCATCTGCAGAGCTAGTTGGCATATAAACTTTGCACTACTGTAGTTCACTATGCTGTTTGTAGTAGCTTACCCGCATTCCTATTTTCCTATTCATTATTAAACCTACTCCTGCATGACCCCTATTTGATTTTGTATTTATAACCCTGTATTCACCTGACCGGAAGTCTGATTCCTCCTGCCACCGAACTTCACTAATTCCCACTATATCTAACTTTAACCTATCCATTTCCCTTTTTAAATTTTCTAACCTACCTGCCCGATTAAGGTATCTGACATTCCACGCTCCGATCCGTAGAACGCCAGTTTTCTTTCTCCTGATAACGACATCCTCTTGAGTAGTCCCCGCCTGGAGATCCGAATGGGGGACTATTTTACCTCTGGAATATTTTACCCAAGAGGACGCCATCATCATTTAACCATACAGTAAAGCTGCATGCCCTCGGGAAAAATTACGGCTGTAGTTGCCCTTGCTTTCAGCCGTTCGCAGTACCAGCACAGCAAGGCCGTTTTGGTTAGTGTTACGAGGCCAGATCAGTCAATCATCCAGACTGTTGCCCCTGCAACTACTGAAAAGGCTGCTGCCCCTCTTCAGGAACCACACGTTTGTCTGGCCTCTCAACAGATACCCCTCCGTTGTGGTTGCACCTACGGTACGGCTGTCTGTATCGCTGAGGCACGCAAGCCTCCCCACCAACGGCAAGGTCCATGGTTCATGGGGGGGGGGACGATTAACAATAGAAACAAGAAAACGATGGATAACATTTATCAAAAGACTTTCAGAAGAAGTGCAGAAATACGAAATGGTGGATACAATCTGGTAGAGATGTGGGAATGTGGTTGGCTGAACTCAGCAGAGTATAAAGCGCTTAAGAAATTAAAGCAATTGCCTGAAATTGTTTAATCGTTGAATCCAAGAGACGCTCTTTATGGTGGCCAAACAAATGCGATAAAATTAAGAGCAGAAACAGATGGTGTTAGCTCGAAAATAAAATGTATTGAGGTATGTAGTCTTTATCCTACTGTGCAATTTCATGACTTTTATCCTGGACAACATCCGAGAAAAATATATAGACCAAGATATTATTTTAAAAATTGGTATGGTTTAAATGTAAAGTATCGGCTCCTAGAGGATTATATCACCCTGTTTTGCCCGTACGTATGAAAATCGATAAAAATGAAAAACTGTTGGTTCCTTTGTGTGTCAAATGTGCAGAAGAACAAATAAGCAAATGCAGTCACACTGATAAAGAAAAAAGTTTTATTGGGACTTGGGTAACAGGGATAGCTGAATAGAGGGATTGCGGAGGAGCAGTTCGGATTTAGAAGAGGAAAAGGAACAAGAGATGCTATTGGCCTGCTAAGAACTATAGGGGAAAGATATATGGAAAAGGGTAGAGAAATCTTTGCTGTTTTTATAGATTTAGAAAAGGCTTTTGACAGAGTTCAGTGGAACAAGCTGATGGATATCTTGAAGAGGAAAGGAGTAGATTGGAAGAGAGACGACTGATACAGAATCTATATTTACACCAGAAAGTAAGGATAAGGATTGGAAATGAAATGTCAGAAGGAAGCAGCATTGGACGAGGTGTTAGACAAGGTTGTTGCCTTTCCCCACTGCTGTTTCACGTATATCTTGAAGAGATTGTTGCGAAAAGCTTAGATGGGAAAAGAGGAATATGTATTGGTGGAAAGAGAATAGAATGTATAAGATTTGCTGAGGACATGGTATTAGTGGCAGAAAGTAAGCGGACAGTGAATAACATGCTTAAAGATCTGAATGAAGCTTGTGTGGAATATGGGATGCAAATAAACAGAGCAAAAACAAAGCGTATGGTCATCAGTACAAGACGCAGACTGTCCAATATTAAAATAGGACAATCTACCATTAGCCAAGTAAGTGAATTTAAATATCTCGGAAGCACAATAACTGAAGACTTGAGATGTCAACAGGAGGTGAAAACTCGAATTGCTATAGCGAAGGAGGCATTCAACAGAAAGAGGAGACTCTTATGTGGCAAATTAGATAGAGGACTAGGGAAAAGGCTTGGCAAATGTTTTGTCTGGAGTGTGGCACCATATGGGGCAGAAACATGGACACTGAGACGAGAGGATGAAAAAAGGTTAGAAGCATTTGAGATGTGGATCTGGAGGAGAATGGAGAGAATAAGCTGGATGGAAAGAGTGAGTAATGAAAGAGTATTGGAAACGGCTGGTGAGAGAAGATGTCTGCTGAAGGTTGTAAGAGGAAAGAAAAAGAACTGGTTGGGACATTCATTGAGAAGGGAGTGCTTGCTAGTAGATGCTTTGGAAGGATTGGTTTGTGGGAGAAGAGTGAGAGGAAGATGGAGATACAAGATGATAGACGACATAAAGGGAAGAGGAAATTATGCAGGCCTGAATAGGATGGCAGAAAACCGAACAGCCTGGAGTAAAGTTGGCCATGGAAAAAGGATATAACGTTTTAGAAGTCTATTAAGTATGGGATTTCAGAAACAAAAGCATCAAGCTGTTCAAAAATTATGTAAAAGCCTTTCTGAAAATTGAACTCGAAACCAGTCCACATAATTTCGAGTCTGATGAAGAGTATATCAAAATACTTAAAGAGAAGTTGGATATTGACTTGGATCATAACAGAATAAAGGAAAATCCTTGAAAACGAGCTGTTGATAAGATATGTCTTAATTCATGATGGAGAAAATTTGGGCAAAGCAAAATATAAGTCAAACATAATATGTAACCAATTTACAGCAATTTTATGAGATACTGCTGGATGACCGATTAGGTAGCTTAGATATCAATTTTATTACAGAGCAGATTGTTCAGATGAGATATAATTTGAAGGATTATTATGTGGAAAATAATACATCCACAAATATTTTCATAGCTGCATTCACTACATCAAATGCAAGACTCAGATTATATGATATGTCAGATAAACTAGGAGAATCTGTCGTATATTTTGATACCGATTCTGCAGTATATATTGATGATGGTGAAAATACTGTGGAAATAGGCTGTATGTTAGGCGAATGGACTGATTAATTGGGAAAAACTGCATTACAGATTGGGCTTCAACAGGCCCGAAAAGTTACTATTATGAGAAAAATGATGAAAAGACAGAGATGAAGGTAAAGGGCTTCACTCTAAATTACAAGAATATTCAAAAGCTGAATGGCGAATCGATGATAAGGCTAACAGAAAGTGAAGTGAAAGAAAAGATACAGCTAGAGTACAATCAGATAACGGGAGATGTTGATACTAAAAATCTGACCAACAAACAAGTTAAGAAAGAATTTTCATTTCAGCATGATAAAAGAGTGGTTCTAGAAAATTTTAATACTGTGCCTTATGGTTCTTGAATCTCTTCTAATGAAAAAAAATAAAATTCATACCATATTCTTTATACAAATAGTATAAATGATGACTAACTGAAAACCTCAGCCGCTGACAGGTGTTGTTGATATACCTCGATGTGGACAGCTGAAAATGAGTGCCCCAACTGGGACTCGAACCCGGGATGTCCCGCTTACATGGCAGACGCTCTATCCATATGAGCCACCACGGACACAGATGAATAGCGCGACTGCAGGGACTTATCCCTTGCACGCTTCCCGTGAGACTCACATTCTCAACTGTCCACAATTCTACATATGTATTGTACCTTATAGACATTTGCCCAACCACTCATTACTCGCGCACACTTTGGCCGGCACACATTTTCAGCTGTCCACATCGAGGTATATCAACAACACCTATCAGCAGCTGAGGTTTTCAGTTAGTCATCATTTATTCCAGGGAAAAGCTGCACGATCATCAACAGTAACTGTTCTTTCGAGAACGAGTTACTTTCTTCGTGTATAGAAATAGTATAAAGTAGTTAGTTGCATTTTGTTGTATTCTGTATTTTTGGTTACAGAGTGAGAAACTTTTAAAAATAATGAATAATCTTTCAAATATTTTTGTAATTTTGTAGGGAAATTATTAACTGTAATTAATTAGAGTCTACTATTTGCTTTGCGGTCATAAAAAAGAGAGAATCGGAATTTTCTATTTCTTCGCATATTTCTATATCAGTTTCCTCATAGCTATCAAAGTTCTTTTCGTATTCTTCTCCATAAATTCTCTTTAATACACTAACACGTTCAGTACGATTCTGACTTCTCAAGTGCTCTATAATTAATGATGGTTTAAAATATCCTTTGCAAGTATTACACTCAACTTTTTTCTCTCTTGGATTATTACTTCTCTTGAGAAAGATGTCAAATTTAAATTCATATCACACATTAGTCATATTTATAAAGATTAAAAATTTAAAAGCTTATTAAAATTTTGTTCTACATAAATGGATGCTCTACTGAAGAAGCTAAATAATGTAAGCAAATCTAATTTGTTTAGAAATATTAGTGAGCTTGAAGTAAATGAGTGGTATTACGTTACTGATTGCAAACATTTAAAAACTAGATATGGAGAGAAAATTTCTATCTAGCTCGATAGTAAATATAAAATTATTTTACCAAACAGATACAAAATATTAATTAGTGGTTGCGACTTTCAAATTTTTAAAGATGGTGACATTAAGCTAAAATATAAAGGAATGAAAAAGGCTAAAAATAATGAGAATGAATTTCATGATCTGGAGTTCATTGTGTGACTTTTGGGTGTGTTGGTTTGCGCACGCAATTGAACCGTTTATAAAATATGTTAGTAAGTAAGTGGGTAGTGTGCTCAACCTATCCGTTTATAACAAAATGAAAAAAGTCATTAAATTATCTGCGAGTGCACTCAAGGTACCCACTTACTACTGGCACTTAAAGTAGTGGATGAGTTTTGCTATTTGGGCAGAAAAGTGGTCGAAGTACAGAGGATATAAAATGCAGGCTGGCGATGGCGAGAAAAGCGTTTCTGAAGAACAAAAATTTGTTAACATTGAGAGTATAGATTTAGGTGTAAGGAAGTCTTTTCTGGAAGTATTTGTATGGAGTGTAGCCATATATGGAGTGCAACATGGACGATAAACGATTTAAACAAGAAGAGAATAGAAACTTGTGAAATGTGGTGCTACAGAAGAATGCTGGAAATTAGATGAGTATATCATGAAACTAATGTGGAGTTACTGAATAGAACTAAGGAGAAGAGCAATTTGTGTCATGAGTAGAAGAAGGGATGAGTTGGTAGGACACATTCTGAGGCATCAAGGGATTACCAGTATACTACTGGAGGGTTTCGAGGAGGGTAAAGTCGTAGAGGGAGACCGAGAGATGAATACAGTAAGCAGATAAAGAAGGATGTAGGTGTAGTTACTTTGAAGTGAAGAGGCTTTCATGGGATGGAACAGCATGAGTAATTGCATCAAACCAGTTTTTGGACTGAAAACCACAACAACAACATCGCTCTGTGATGAGATGATGTAAGATGAACAGTGGTCTTGCTTTGTTGTGCTTACAGAGAAAGCATCGATACTCTGGAAGCTAAAAGTTTGTCTTCCTTCCTAGAGCACGTTATAGAGGAGGCAATGCCTTTAATAGCGATAAATGCAGTCATGCAGTTACTCAAAAGGAGAGATAAGGCAGCTAATCCAACCAATTTTTTTTTGCATGGAATTTGGTCTATTACATCCCTTTTAACAGCTTTTAACACTTGACAAGTGCGACATGAGGCCAACTTAAAATCATTTTTGGTGCATTCGGAGTGCAGTGGCACAGTACCTTCTTCCATATATGTTTAGAGTAGATACTATAGTTATAAATCGAAGCTTAACATACAAAAATAGTTCAACGATATGCTTTAGGTTGTGATACCACAGTGTATCGTTTTCCTCGTTAACCAATTAGACCTATAGGCAGGTAGATGACAGTTCGAATTTGATGCATTGGTTCTTTTTCCCTTAGGTCCTACGGAATGTCATCGCTTGGCAGTATCATGGTAAAAAGAATATGTTTCTTGGGCTGCACAGATATAAAACTTGCGTAGTCTCAATGTGAGCTGCTTAATCGGCATGTATGTCAAACAAGTACTCTAACATACATGACTGCGAACACATATTCGTAGAAAACCAAATTTTTATATGAATTGTGCTACACAGTCTTGATATTTCATGGAGTGCTTACACTAAATTGTCTGATGGTAGATACAGTAGTCATTAATTATGGTGTAATGTGGTAACAGTTTTAGGTTTAGTCACACGTAGCTACCCTACAGAACTAATATTTTTATTTTTTTTGTAGAATTCACACACATAATGTTACGTGAAGGTTTATTAATATTTACTATCACTTTGCGGAATATGCTACGACGTCGCACACACTGCAGTGTAATTGTATTTTACCTTGACAACTCTTTTCAGCAATCATTAATGCACAACAGTCAAATATTTTCTTAATGTAAATGCGTGTCTGCAAGAATGGATATAATTACACATCCACCAATACCGTTGTTGTGTCTGCATTTTTAGTGTATTCTCCCATATTACAAACTTCTAGATTCGGTATCCTATCAATTTACCAATTTTACAGCCAATTCTACTACTTTCCTATTTGGCATCCTCTCACATTGTCAGATTTATGCCCAGTTTTATCCATTTCCAGATTTGGTACCTTAACAGTTTACCAATTTATTGTCAGTTTTACCAATTTCCACCTTTGGCACCCTACCAAATAACCCATTTCACAGCCATTTCTACCAGTTTCCGAACTGACATACGAAACTTCCGATTTTATGGACAATTTCACCAATTCCAGATTTTTTGACCTTCCAAATTGCCAGTAATAACAAATTGTACATTTGGTGTCTTACTATATTGCCAATTAAGCAGCTAATTTTACCAATTACCGATTTCACTTTCTAGGCTTTGGTATATGACAGCAGAAGACAGACTGTTCGTCCTGACGAGCTGGGGTTTGCAAAAGTATTTAGTCAATCACAACTCATTAGAAAATACATGAAAAAATGTGACCTGCCTAATAGAGATGCTATGTCAAACTAATACACATGACTGTTAATGCATGTACAACGCACCCAAATTCTTAATATAAATACCTTACACAGTCTCCATTTTTTAGGTTCATTCGTGCATAGTTCGTCTAGAGAACTAATGTCTATGTAGAACACATACTGACACCACACTGTCAAAGTGTCTTATGTTAGTATTGAACATCATTTTGCAGAATATGCTATGATGTTTAATTTATACTGTCAGAGTGTCTTATCTGACCGTTTTTCAACTCTGCTTCTCATTAGTGTGAATCACAAAAACTCAAATAATTGGATTAATAATAAAAACTTAATTTCTTATAGAAAATACCCACAGCCCAATCCTCTCATAACAGAGCACAAACTTAGAATGCAGAGCAAACAGCCTAAGAGCAGTGGAATCCTACAGCTGTTGGCTGACAGCAGCAATGCATGATTGATCAATAATTCAGATCACATGAAGTGTTAATTTTTTGGTACATCTTACCTATTTCAACAATTTCCAAATTTAATGTCCTACTAATTTACCAATTTTACTTGCAATGTTTTACCTATTTCCAGACATGCATCCATCCACTTTGCCTGTTGTATAGCTAATGCTACCAATTTTTGGACTGCTACCACTCAACTAATATTTTGCTGACCATGCTATGATGCCATTACTATACTGTCCCAGTATCTTATCTCAACTTTTTTAAATTTTGTTCCTCGCTGCAGCACCTGGCTCGTCACCACAGAGCATAGGTCTTGAAACGAGAGCAACAATGCATGACTGATAAGTAATAGAGGTACTTTAGAGCACTACATTAATAATAGCTCTCAGCAGCACATGGTGATGATGCAATGGGATGCTGGTGTAAAACTATTGTTACCTTGGTGCAACACTGTTGTTAAGCTACACTGCACTGTCGTGATGCTATGCATACATCACAATTACACAGCATACACTGTGTACACACCTGGGAGGTGTTGTCAGATCGTTTAGATACTTTTGGGCAAAAGAATTAATTTGTTACAACAAATTCCCAAGCACTGAGCTAGAATAGAGAGCATTTTGTGCAAAAACAATTGGAGCCCCCTTTATCCTCGAATTATAGATAGTGAAGAAATGGTGATGCTCATATAACCAAATTACAAAAATTAAAACTGGTCCAAGTTTGGGGGAATGAACTTGCACATAATTGGCTAAGACATAATGAGATCAACCAGCACACCCTTGGGAGCAGGAGCAGCAGTGGGCACAGGATGGCTGCAGTCTTCATGGGCAGTGATGTGATGATGTTATGGCCTTGGTGCGACTCTTCAGATGTTATGATGTCATATAAATATAACAAAGTACAGCCGCCTGCAGACTGGGATGCTGCTGTCAGCGATTCTGGAAATGCTGATGCTGATGCCATTGGTTCCAGGAATGCTGATGCTGATGTCAGCAGTTTTTGAGACAGATATCCAGTGATCCTCTATACTGAATTTTGCTTCACTCACTGTAGCTCTTTATTTAACATTTGTGGTGTTGTATTCTGTGTTTGCTTGCAACCTGTATTTGTATCTCTTATGTGTTTTGAAAATGAGATTAAATATTTTTGTATTTTTGGTAAGCGTAATATGTGGTGTATAGAACATTATTTCATGTGGTATGTAAATGACCTTAAATAAAGTAAGTGCCACCAATTATAGTAAAATTCTACACCTTCTTTAAAGGTAACGTGCCTGGTAAAGACTAATACAGAAAAGTATCTGCAATCGTATTCTAGGAGGATTACTGGGGAGTTTCACGCATTATTGGGCTGCAGATTTTATTTTAAGTTGCAACACATCACTTTAAGTTCAACAGACATTAACACTCCTCTCACATGAATTCAGCATGAAATTTAATGCTAAGTAGATGTAAAGATCTCATTGCTATGACTGGCGTTATTTCGATGTGACATTTTTAACACAGAACAGCAGTTGCAGCTTTCACTACTCACCATCTCTTACAAACTGGGCCAAGTGCAACGCTGTCATCAGCGAGGTTCCATCAGTGACGTATTGTTTCTCTGCGGCTCTCCTTCTGCAACAGGTCACATCACAATACCGTCATTCAGTTTACGCGACTATCACATGGAAAGTTATTTTTAATGCACTACCTGTCAAAAACGTGAAGCACTCAGAAGTAGTGGAGGACTCGGAATGAAACCACGTGGGTTTAGAGAGTACGTGACGTTATTTCAGTGATTACAAAATCGAATCAAATTGCAAAGAACTTGGTGGTATAAGCCCATCTATCAGTTTGAGATTGCACCCCATCTGGTCTGGATGCCTGCACCGATTTAACTAAGAATGGTGTCAAACGCCTTTGTATCCTCTCGTGAGGTAAGCTGGCCCACAACTGTTGTAACATAATGCATATGCTGTCGAGCTATCTGCCAAGTAAAAGTTACCATGGAACTGTAATTACTGGTTTGGCTGGCGAGACCGGAGGCAGAGAAGGCAGCTGAGCTGTCAGAGAGCCACACGCTCGACAGCAAGTGAGCATCCAGCGACAGGTAATCTATGGTTTATCCCAGGCCCAGGACTTGGGGAGAGGCAGCTAGCCATTTGAAAGCACAGTGTGCATGTAAACAGGTCTAACAAGAGAACCTCGCCATCGCACCCCCCTCAGATTTAATTACAAGTTGGCACAGTGGATAGGCCTTGAAAAACTGAACACAGATCAATCGAGAAAACAGGAAGCAGTTGTGTGGAACTATGAAAAAAATAAGCAAAATATACAAACTGAGTAGTCCATGGGCAAGATAAGCAGCATCAAGGGCACTGTAAGCTCTGAAGCGCCGTGGTCCCGCGGGTAGCGTGAGCAGCTGCGAAGCGAAAGGTCTTTGGTTCAAGCCTCCCTCGTGTGAAAAAACTTTTATTTTCAGACTATTATCAAAGTTAAGGCACTCAAACATAATCAACTTCGCTCTCCAAAATTCCAGGACATGTTCCGATTTGCTTGGACACATGCAGGATTTGACGGTCTACACACGGAAAAATTTGAAAACGTTAGAAACGTATGTTTTGACAGAGCACAGGGAAAACTGTGCGACTGTGAAACTGTTGCAGTTCATGTGACAAACTCCTATGTTTTCATCACTTTTTTGGGAGTGATTATCACATCCACAAGAAAACCTAAATCGGCAAGGTAGAAGAATCTTTTTACCCATTCGCCAAGTGTATAAGTTAGAAATGGGTCGACAACATATTTCTGTCAGGTGACGCACATGCCGTCACCAGTGTCGTATAGAATATATCAGACGTGTTGTCCTGTGGAGGAATCGGTTGACGTATGACCTTGCGAGCAAATGTTTTCGGTGCCCACTGGAGAGGCACGTCATTTCGTCTACTAATCGCACGGTTTTGCGGTGCGGTGGCAAAACACAGACACTAAACTTATTACAGTGAACAGAGACGTCAATGAACGAACGGACGGATCATGACTTTGCGAGAATAAAGAAAGTAAAATTTTCACTCGATGGAAAACTTGAACCAAGGACCTCTCCCTCCAGAGCTGCTCCCGCTAACCACGGGACCACGGCGCTCCTGAGTTCCCAATATCCTTAATGTTGGTTATGTTGCGCATGGACTACTCAGTTCGTATATTTTGCTTATTTTTTTCGTAGTTCCACACAACTTCTTCCTGTTTTCTCGATTGATCTGTGTCCAGTTTTTCAAGGTCTATCCACTGTGCCAACTTATAACTAAATCTGAGGGGGGTGTGATGGGGAGGTTCCCTTGTAAGATGGAGTCGCTTTCAACATGGCAGAATATGAGTACTTCGCAATATTTCGAAATTTAATGATAATTCACAGTTTCATTGTAATGCAAAACTAATATGTGTATTGAGACAATATTTTGAATATTACTGAAAGCATAGAAGTTATGTAGTTGCAGTAAATGAATAATCTTACAAAAATCATTAAAAATTAATAACTGCTGAATGTTTCTGGTGATCTTACTAAACAGGTTATTGGATGACAGCTTAGATCATTACTCTATTTTTATCTCATTTAACTAAATGTTAATTCAGGATATATTAAAGACTCTAGCCAATTGAGAGTGGCAATTTACGTACAAGATTTCATATCACCACTGAACAGAGTGCAATAAGACACATCTATTGAGCAAGCCAAATTTATTCTTTTACATGTTTTAACATCTTTATCTCTGTTATTTGTCATAAGCATGCATGTGCAAAATTCATGCTTTAATTGTTTATGCTTAAACTTTTAGATAAAGAATGATGTGTATGGCCTGAGGAGGGTCTGAGCAGGAGAGGAGACCTCTAATTTAACATAGGTAGCTGTAACTTGTGCATATTTTGAATAGTAGTTGATTTTCTATATAGCGAACAGTCGCTTCTGGTCTTTCTGAGTCATGCAGTCATTCTGATTATTCTGATTTGCACAGTCAATCTGTACCAATCAATGTTGACATAACATGTTCAGAAGCTGATAGTACAGTTTCAGACAGTGATTTTGGGCAGCCACGCAAATTTTTCAATGTTCGTTTGTACTTAGAAAAATTCCCAGCCAAGTGGGACTTGAAGTCTGACAGCTGACTGGAATTTCTACATATTGCACGCATTAGATGATGTGCAGCGTTGACTTTTAACTAACTTCGATTGCATTTTGGAAATAATACTGGATAAAGTGCAGGAATATACTAATAATTTCATCAGTTTTAATATGTGGATCGCCATAGTGGGCTTTATGTTTTTCAGTTATTCAGTAGAATATACTTTTTTATCATTATTGTTATTACTCTATTTTATTTAAGAAATATTTTTATTTAAAGTTTTGTGTTACATGCCAGTTCTTGAATAATTGTATTGAAGGAACACAGGCTACAACTATTTACTGCAGCAAGTTTAGCTACTGGGCATGAAAGCAGACACATATGTCTCGACCCAGTGACTATATTGAGCTACAATTCTAAATTGAGCCATGCATCGCCCATGGTCAAAAGAGCTCACCCTCGCCTGAGTGGTGTTATTTAGTAAAAATCATTAGTAACGGTAAGCCGCAAACTAGTCCTTAATATCCTGCACAGTGTCACCAGGACAGAGTTTATGTCCGAACGGGTTCCACATATGTTCTAACAAAGACAGATCTGAGGATCTTTCTGGCCATGGGAGAAACTCAACATAGCGCAAATAATTCATGCACACAGATTCCATGTATGAATGAGCAGTGTCCTGTTGAAAAATGGCACCACAGTACTGCCATATGGGAGATAACACATTAGGACATGGGGTTCAGTTGTGCTGTCAGCATTCTTTCGGTGACTGTCAGTCAGTCATCCAGTCTTTGTCCCTGCAGCTACAGAAAGACTGATGAGCCTCCTAAGGAATCTCATGGATACCCCCCATTGTGTGTGCACCTATGGATATTTGTATCACTGAGTCACCCAGGCTTCCACACATTGGCAAGGTCAATTGCTCCACAGTGAGCATTTTATATCTTTTGTGGTTATTATTACTCAAATACTAGGAATCTGTGGCACATTGAAAGTGCAGGTAATGGCAAGTTGTTTTTGCGATGGGATGATGGTGAGGTGGTGGGCTGAAGGGAGACCAACTGTGACCCACTCAGGCACTGCCAGCGTTGAACCGTGGATCCGCAGATGGACTCGAGTGCATTTGTTGGTTTGTAACGTAGTTGCCTGCTGACCTTGGATGGTGTGTCAACTGATAAGCGCCACCTGGAAGAGTCTCCCAGACCTCTCATAAGCACATGTAGCTGTTCACACTGGGCTCTAGGCTGCATTCTACACAGCTGCATCCCAGGAGTCTGCAGCCACCGTTTCCCATCTTAACGTATGTGTTACACTGCGCATCTGATTTCAGAACGGTTTTCCTTACACATCTTCAAACTGTACATCCACATTTATATTATGCTCCCAAGATATGGCCCTCTGACCCAACTTCTCATGCTGCGGAGCATATATGGCAATTTCTAGCAATAATACTTCGAATTACTTGCGATTTTCATCTCTTTCCTTTCGTGATGTTTCCTTCCACCAACTTCCACACTAGTGCAACAAATATCCATGAGTTTTTCAGTTCTTTTCTCATTACCGTTCGCTCCTCGTTGACGTGGTGTCCAGTGTCACCTCGTCGTATCCCAGCTCTTAAATTTATTTATTTTCTGGTGATTTGTATTCTCACTGTTTTTATAAGCCCTGCTACGACTTTATCTTCTGTGGCAATGCCTCCATCTCACAGCAGCACTTACAACTCCACATTCACAATTATTTGTAACATACATTCCAATATCTGTCTTCCCCAACAGTTTCCATCCACTAGGACTCCCATTTATTTCCGCCATTGCTTCTTCCGTGTATAGATTAAGCAGTAGAGGAGAAAGAATGGATCCATCCCTTGTTGCTGTAGTGGTCTTCAGACTAAAGACTAGTTTGATGCAGCTCTCCCCGCTACTCTATCCTGTACAGGCCTCTTCATATCCGAACAACTGCTGCAACCTACATCCTGCTGAATCTTCTTCGTGTATTCATCTCTTCGGCTCCCTCTACGATTTTTACATCGCACACTTCCCTCCAATACTAAATTGATGGTCCCTTGACGTCTCAGAATGTGTCCTACCAACCGATCGCTCCTTCTAGTTAGGTAGCGCCACAAATTTATTTTCTCCCCAGTTCCATTCAGTACCTCCTCATTAGTTACGTGATCTACCCATCTAATGTTTAATATTCGTCTCTAACACCACGATTCAAAATCTACTGTTCTCTTCTTGTCTAAACTGTTTATCGACCATGTTTCACTTCCACGCATGGCTACACTCCATACAAATGCTTTCAGGAGAGACTTTCTAACACTTAAACTTTTTTAGATGTTAACAACTTTCTCTTCTTCAGAATGGATTTTCTTGCTACTGCGTCTACATTTTATATCTACACTGTTTCGGCCATCATAAGCTATTTTGTTACCCAAATAAAAAAAATCATATACGAGTACTACTTTAAATGCGTCTTTTCGTGATCGAATTCCTTCAGCATCACTTGATTTAATAAGACTGCATTTCGTTATCCTTGTTTTCTTGTTGTTGATGTTCATCTTATACCCACCATTCAAAACGCTGTTGTTGTTTATGTTCATCATATAGCCTCCATTCAAGACGCTGTTAATTCCGTTCAGCTGCTCTTCCAAGTCCTTTGCGTCTGTGACGGAATTGCAGTGTCACCGGCAAACCTCAAAGTTTTTATTTCTTCTCTCTGGACATTTTCCTACTCCAAATTTTTCTTTGGTATCCTTTACGGCTTGCCCAGTGTACAGACTGAATAACATCGGGGACAGACATATCTCACTCCCTCCTTAACCACTGCTTACCTTTCATACTCCTCAGCTCTTGCAACTACCGTCTGGTTTCTGTACAAGTTGTAAAGAGCCTTTCTCTCCCTGTACATTATCCCTGTTACACTCAGAATTTTAAAGAGAATAGTCCAGTCAACAAACAATGTCCAAAGATTTCTCTAAGTCTACAATTGCTACAAAAGTAAGTTAGCCTTTGCTTAACCCATCTTCTAAGATGCGACGTAAGGTCAGTATTGCATAGCGTGATCCTACGTTTCTCTGGAATCCAAACTCATCTTCTCCGAGATTGGCTTCTACCAGTTTTTCTATTCATATGTAAAGAATTCGTGTTAGTATTTTGCAGCACTGACTTAGTACACTGATAGTCCGGTAATTTTCACACCTGTCACTAACTGCGTTTTTGGAACTGGAGTTATTATATTCTTCTTGAAGTCTGATGGTATTTCGCCTGTTTCATACATCTCGCTTGTCAGATGGAAGAATTTTGTCATGGCTGCTACTCCCTAGGCTATCAGTAGTTCTGACGGAATGTCTACTCCGCCATTTTGTACTTCCTGTCAATCTTATATTTTAGACTTTTGTATCCCCTTTCGCCTGCTTCATTTACTGAATGTTTATATTTTTTGCTTTCATCGATTGAATTCAATATATCTTGCATTGCCCAAGGATTTGTACTAGCCCTCGTCTTTTTATCTTCTTGATCCTCTGATGCCTTTACTATTTCATCTCTCAAAGCTACCCATTCTTGTTCTACTGTAATTATTTCCTATGTTCTTGTCAATCGTTCCCTAATGTTTCCTCTGGAACTGTCAGCAAACTCTTGTTGCTTGAGTTTATCCAGATCATTCTCAACGACGTCTGGGTCTTCAGTTTATCCAGGCCCCAACTCTGTAAATTCCTACCTTTTTGCAATTTCTTCAGTTTTAATCTACAGTTTATAACCAATAAATTATACTCATTGCCCACGTGTGGCCCTGGAAATGTCTTACAATTTAAAATATGGTTCCGCGATATATACTGCGGCGACGTAGCGAAACTGTCTTGGGCGTGGCTACGTCAGTCCGTTCATGTCTATGCAGGTTGTAGTGATTACATTTTCTTGTGGTTGTTTTGCGATGTACCCACCTTGTTTTCGTACCTCGCTCTTGGGACAACACCACAACTATCTTGCTTCACAAACCACTGTTACTCCATTCTCACCTTGGGACGAGGACAGTCACCCTGCTGGGAGCTAGCATTGTCATATGACAATTTATCATGCGTAAAGGGGTGCAGGTGGTCCGCTTTAATGTGCACGAGGACCACAGCTGCCATGCTGCATTCGATTACTACAACAGGTCCCATGAAAATCCAGTTGAATGTACTTCATAGTATAATACTGCCCCTGCTTTGCTAACATCTTTTCACCCTCTTTCATAATTTAACACTCCATGGATTACTTATGTCATAAGTAGGATAGAACTGCCATAGCTACTGTAGACTATTGTAAGTAAGCATACTCTACGGCAATTTTCCTAGTAGCTTTGATCAGTTAAGATCATAACCGTGTTACCTATACGACAGATGCGTTGAACACCCATCGGGCGTTACCTCATTTTGATAGCTGTGTTTGCATATGCGATCGGTATATCACTAAATTCTCGTAGAAAAGTATGTGGTGAATCATGAAGAAACTCAGTGTGGGTATATAATGGGCCATGTAACATAAGGAACAGTTTTGTTCTGCATGGTTATCCTATTGCCTGTTACTTAAAAATAAAGACACCAAAACTTTATCAATGCGGAACGTATATAAGCCGGAAATCCGCCCAAATCGTAGAAGTATTTAAGTCCCGATACATTCAATACACTTTTACACGCAATTTTTTTATAAAGTGGAACATGTCTAAAGCGGAAACGGAATGCAAATTTTAAGACTTTATTAATAATTCATTGTGTAACACGGAAAGTTATTCATGACTCTACAAGAACGCTACTTTTAACACAAACACTGTATATACCTGACAATACTGCTAAGGGGCGCAAAACCAAGAAAAGAGGATACGTGCTGCAGGTGTGGACATCAAACTGCACTGCTCTGAGCAACAACGAACAAGCTAAACCGTATTTTTGGTAGATCAAAGGAAATGGTTCGTTCGTGGACGCACTGTGCGTCGGGGTTTCTGGTTTTCCATTATTGTTGACGGAGGGGGGCGCACACTGGAAAATTGTAGCGCAGCTGTGGACACTACTGCAATCTGCGCAGTGAAAGACATGAGTGTTGTTCCGATAAACAATGGTTTTACCCGGTAAGGTCAAGCATTCCAAAGAAATGCAGTAACTGCATTATCTTCTGTTCATTTCAGTTGACTAGTAGCGCTTTAAGTGATAAAATGATGTCGAACAAGACCTAATGAAAACATTATGGTAATCGAGGTGAGTGAGAAACACCAACTCTCTGTGCACGAAATAATGTTGCGTTTCAAATGCGTAAAAACACAAATTTACGATACTTTAAGAAACAAGAATAAGATACTGGATGAATGGATGATTAGGAACCGGTAAATGGAAAGAAAGGCAAAGAAGACGGGAAATTAAGAAATTAACGAAATAATGTGGGAATGGTTCGTAAGTGAGCGGGAAAATAACTTACCTTTGACTGGACCCACATTGGATAGTGAGCCAAAGAGCTTGGAAATATGGGGTTTAGGCATACACGGCTGGAAAGTTTTAGAGCTAGGCACAACATCGTGTGGAATCAACTGTGTAGGTAAGCTAAGGATGTGCAGGAAAGTGTAGCAACAGAACAGAAGACAATACTGTACGACCTAATTGCGGATTATTACCCAAGAGACGGGTCCGTTTCATCGCGCACTGCCTTCAGAATCTCTAGCAATTCTAGGTGAAAAATGCATCGGCGGAAAAATGTCCAAGGAAAGAATCACCGTACTGCTGAGTGGAAACATATTACGTGAAAAGGGGAAGCCAGTGGTGATTGGACAGGCGGCAAAACCGCGTCGTTTCGAAAACATAGACCTCAGTAATCTTCTAGTTACATGGCGAAGCAATAAAAAGGCATGGATGGTGTGTGGTCTTACGGAAGAATGACTGGGATCTTCAATGCCAAAATGAAAACAGGATATTGCCAAGCTTTCCTTTTCCCGGACAATGCAACCTGCCACCCGAAAGTCAAGTTATCAAACATGAAACTAGCTTGGTTCCCCCCCCCTCCCCCACCTCCCCCCCCCCCACAACCAATGGACTATTCAAGTCAAATTATGTGCGATTGTAGATGCAGTCTCGTATTCTCTGTGTTGCAGCAAGTGCATTTCCTCTTGCACGGTCAGTTTCTGTCCTGCATGCAGTAAATTGGATTGGCTTGGCAGTAAGAGAAATGAAGTCCGAAAGCGTTACCAAGTGATTCAGCAAAGCAGGGTTTGGGGCTCAAAAACAAGACACTTTTGTGGTCATCGAATCTCAAGGAAATGTAGCAGTAATCGCTTAATTAGTTAAACGCGAAACATTTCATGTACTGCAGATGACAACATTCGAAGTCATGACTTTCTGTCAGATCACTCCACTTTTACGTCAGCAACAAATATAACATGAACCCGCAACACAGAAGATGATCAAGATGAAGAAAAGGAGCAGAATTGTGTCCCTTGATATGTTGCAAGAAAGTGTAATGTAGAGTAAATAAACGTAGGAATACTGTGTATTAGATACAACAATAAACGAATTTAAAGTTGGAATACAAATACACAAATGTAGTAGTATTATTTATCAGTTAGTGTAATAGTCTAGTGTTCTGTTGTACAATATACAGTAAACGACCATCTGTTGTGCAAGGATGCACGTACTGCGTAAATACGTTCATAAATTTATACCTTTGTGCATGATACCTGGCAAGTTTTATGTAGCATAGTGAGTTTTGTGTAATCTGGAAACTTGCCCAATTTGGAAAATTATTTTAGTCCAATGGGATTCCGTTTTGAGCGAGTTTTACTGTAGTATTTATTGCAGAACTGAAACTGTCGTTGTGTAATTGAAGTTTTATTCGAAAATTGTTGATCTGTAACCTGTAAAAGAGGAACTTTACAGTAAAAACAAAAAAATAAAAATATAGAGTTATCATAGGAAACGCAATTTCCTCAAAAAATAAAAAAATAAAAACAAAAGCTATCAAACATCGCGTCAGTACTTCGACGAGCTTATATAAAATACGTTTCTGTTATTGCTAAACAACTTTCGCACTTACCAGTTATAACAGGAAACTCTTGGCTTTAATCATGATGAAGAATATGCTACTGAGTAGAAAATAACGACAATAATTATGTAGATATTTTTGCGTTTGTGCATGTAAACTGTACTTGGATCAAAAACAACTGTTTTGGTTACATAAAAGCGCAGAAGTAATCCGAGCAACTACTTTTTAAATTTTAAAATCAACTTATATTTTGTGAAGATATAAAATACAAATTGGAGTAACACTGAACAACGTGCGGTTCTACTTATGTGCAAAACAAACAAACAAAAAACAAAGAGAAATCGTCGGCAGCTAGTTCCTGTATCATATATTCTTTTATACAGGGTGTTTATAAATGAATATCGGGGTTTTAACGCTTTATAATATTTATTATATTAAACTTACAGTTATAAATGATATGTAAAATGAAAGAGCAGCTCAAACAGTTTTACCAAGAACCTTATAAATGTTCAATGTGAGCACCATTTGTCACACGGCACACATCAATTCTATAGCCGAGTTCTTCCCAAACGTTGATAAGTGTGGCTTCAGTGATTGTAGCAACAGCTGCTTCAATTCGGTTTCTTAATTCAGGGAGGTCTGCTGGTAGCGGAGGCACGTACACACGACCCTTGATGAAGCCCCAGAGGAAAAATCGCATAGCGTTAGGTCGGGTGAATATGGAGGCCATGCAAAGCAATCCCTGTCATTGGACCCCTTGCGGCCTATCCAGCGCTTGGGTACAGTGAAATTCAACCAATCTACCGGATTGCGGCGGAAACATTGCGCTCTGCGTATGCGCACTGGTGCCAAACACAACTGTTTGAGTTGCTCTTTCATTTGACATATCATTTATAACTGTAAGTTTGAATTAATAAATATTATAAAGCGTTAAAACCCCGATATTCATTTATAAACACCCTGTTTTTGTTTCCCTACCAATGCTACCAATACTATCGATAATCATGCCATTCACCACGTCATTTATATGCTGTACTAACTCTACAGGGTCATAGCTTTTGTAGAGCGCAGTTCCAGTCCTAGGTCTTACTGCATGTGCTTCAGATACTTGGAAAAGGATACAGTAGATCATATCTATTTTACTTCATTTGAGATCAGCAAGTCTTTTTCTTGTCCCAAACCATTCCTTGAATATATGTATGTAGGCTATGGATGCGTGGGTGAGTGTTTTTGAAACATAACGTTGTAGATCAGAAAAGTTTCTCTGGTTCAGAGCGTAGTAATACTAACCTAGATGTTTCCATTCCGTGTATGTTTTCTAAGAAACATGTTTCAGCTTTTTAGTTCTCACTCTATTGCCTAGCCGAATGACGCCGTCAGACTCCTTTCATGAAATAAGTCCTCGTCTTCATCGGTCAACTAGAGGCTAGTTTTCTAAGTCAATCTTGCGACCGTCACCCCGGTGTGAGTATGCTTGTCCCTCTGGAATATGATCTAGTATATGTCAGGTAGCTTTCTGTTGGCTAGGATATCTGTAGATGTACGTAGATCAACTCTTTCAGGAAGAGCTAGAAATTATTAATGCCTTCACTGAGATTCGCACTTTCAACCTAATTAAATTCGGATATAGCATGCTGTCTCGCAGATAGATTTTGCTTTTAACTCTAGTTTTATGAGTCTCAAAGCGAAAAGCATTTGTGTTTGTTCCAGCGATTTGAAAAGCAGTTAAGATAGACATATTAATGTGATCAATTTGTTTTGTTGTATGCTACAGCACAGAGTTTTTAAACAAGAAAATTCCTTACATTAAAAATATAGAACTGTATCTACTTCCTTGTACTTCAAAACCTGTACTGTTATGTTTCATTCTTGCACAGGCAATTCTGGACAACTTGTTCTTTTTTATATATACAGCTGTAGATTATATTACCTGAACTGCACCAAAAAAAGTCGCTTAGAAATGGGACAAAGTCAAATATTAACCGTTAAGTTCAATACAATACAGTTACTTAAATTTGTGAATTGTTATAATATAAAAGTGCTAATACGAATTTTACTCAAATACCTTATTCTTAAAGACCCTTGTGCAGATACTCATTTACAGAATAGTGTGAGTTGACTAACACAGAGTTCTTTAATTTAATCCTAAATTATCTGGAAGACATTTGACGACTACAGTATATTACTGAATACTTGTACTAATCTAATTCATCTACCTAAAATTCATCTACCTCACTAATCTCTCTTTTAATAAGTTCGCAAAATATTTGAAGAGTTAATTTTCATCTCTAATATTATTTTCATATTGTATAGTATTTTTTGAGAGAAGAGGAATATTGTCGAAGGAAGGATTGTATTATGAAGCAGTTATCAGAATATCAAACGTCTTGAAAAAGTCTCTTGGCTGTTCAGAAACTCATAACACATAATTATCGTATCTCCCTTTGTCTGAAACGTCATTTCTATAAGCGAATTATTATGTGAAATATTACCAAATGGAAATGAGCAGAATAATCAAACCTCTTCGTTCTTAAGTTAATTTCAGCAATAGTGATGTAAGCCAACTGCTCCAGATGTTTCTGAAATGAGGTGCTTCATTAAATACAAACTCCTGGTGTTACAATGGTGCTTGTGATCTAGTAGTAGGCCTAAAAACTGAACACTGTCTAATTTCCCCCCTAATTCCCCTAATTGTTTGTCTATGTTAGATGACCTGACATTTTATAAGATTAACTGATCTGTATACTCTGTTTCTTGCCAAATGTGAAACAATCCATTTCTCACAAATATTTTGTTGATGTTGTAGCAATCACTAAGATCACTATTGCAATAATGTTTTGTTATACTTGTCTCATGGACAAAAGAGACAAAGATTTTATCTTCTAGCGTTGCAAGTTCGTTTAAACCAACAAATTACGAAAATTGAACATTATGGTAGCCACAGTTCATTGCTTCATATTCAGAATTCCTAATGTTCGTGGGCTGATCTGTACATGATTCACATTGTCTCCTATCATACAGCAAATATGAATAACATTAACTTTCTTTGTCGAGTATACCACAATGTTTTAAGAGTTCTTGAGGGTTCATGATCCTCACAATCAAAAGATAATCAAAACATGAATTACAATATATTGTCAATGCTAATAATTTCTGACTTTAATGATTTTTCTGACAAAGTGAATACCACTTTTTCAGTTAGCTTTCAGATTCAGATTCTCTACAGTTAGTCACTGAAAATATTTATCTCTATGAAATTTTTATCAATTTTAGTGTACAAACAATTTCAAAATTTTACCATGACTGGAAGTACGGTGTTCTAGATGATTTTCATTTACACTGAAGCGCAAAAGAAACTGGTATAGGCAGGCGTATTCAAACAGAGAGATATGTAAACAGAAGAATAGGGCACTGCGGTCGGCAACGCCAACAAGTGTCTGGCGCAGTTGTTAGATCGGTTACTGCTGCTACAATGGCAGGTTACGAAGATTTAAGGGAGTTTGAGCGCGGTGTTATAGTTGGCGCACGAGCGATGGGACCCAGCATCTCCGAGGTAGATATGAAGTGGGGTTTTCCCGTTCGAACATTTCACTAGTGTAACGTGAATATAAGGAATCCGGTAAAACTTGAAATCCCAGACATCACTGAGGCCATAAAAATATCCTGCAAGGACGGAACCAACGACGTCTGTAGAGAATCGTTCAACGTGACACAAGTGCAACACTTCCACAATTTGCTGCAGGTTTCAGTACTGGGTCACCACCAAGAGCTAGCGTGTGAACCATTCAAAGAATCATCATCGACATGGGCTTTCTTTCAGATTGTTGATGTCTGGACATATGTTGCCTGGACGGACGAGTCTTGTTTCAAATTGCATCGAGCGGATGAACGTTTCGGGTATGGAAACAACCTCATGAGTCCATTGAACCTTCATGTCAGAATGGGATTGTTCAAGCTGGTGGAGTTCTGTAATGGTTTGGTCGTGTGCAGTTGGAATGATATGTGATCCCTGACACGTCTAGATATGAGTCTGATAGGTGACACGTACGTAAGTATTGTCTGATTACCTGCATCCATTCATGAACATTGTGCATTCCGACGGACTTGGATTATTCCAGCAGGACAATGCGACCCCAAATGTCCAGAATTGTTAGAGAATGGCTCCAGGAACACACCTGTGAGTTTAAACACTTCCGCCAGCCACCAATCTTCCCAGACATGAACATTATTGAGCATACCTGGAATGCTTTGCGACATGCTGTTCAGAAGAGATCTCCACCCCCTCGTTTTCTTACGGATTTATGGTGTCAGTTCCCTCCTGCACTACTTCAGACATTAGTCGACTCCATGCCACGGCACTTCTGCGTGCTCGCAGGGGCCCTACACGATATTAGGCAGGTGTACCAGTTTCTTCGGCTCTTCAGTGTAGAGTGCTTAGGACTGTCTATGTAAGTACAACACTGAACATCATAATGTCAGATAGTATTCTTACATTACAAATCTTAAGGGATATTTGATTATGTTGTAACTACTTGCTCGTCATCAATAAGAAATGTAGTTTTATAATTGATAAGGATATGCTGATTTGCATCATATCGATTGTGGGAAGCATGGGAACTATAGCATATTCATTGAAAAGGCATTAAACCGAAATTAATTTGTACTGACTGAAAAAAATGTTGAAATGAAATATGGTGTCAACCATTTCCTTTTTGATATGATTTATTCTGCTTGTGTTAAGACTTGCCATGTTTCAAATGCCTCTTATTTTACTGTCAGAGGAGCAACATTTTTGTTTCTAGAGTACTTTTGTTCACATATAATAATTTTATTCTACTTCTTATAACTGTAAAGTGGAGTACCACTTACCTGAATTACCTGAGTTAAAATTAAAAGCACCTATATTTCGGGTTTTCTGTTAGTATTTATGTATCATGAACCGATTTCTGAATTAATGCTTCAGGTATCTGTTATCTAAGTTATTTCATATGGTACTTTTCATTTTCCTAAATATATGTAGGTTTGAAACATATCGCTGTACAGCTAATCTATTCTGTATACATAAATCACAGACTTACGTAGGTTATTTGCAAATTCTTAATGATTCATCTTGAAATGATTCTGTTACAACTAATAAAACTAACTTAGACTTAACATAACGCCGGCCGGTGTGGCCGAGCAGTTCTAGGTTCTTCAGTCTGGAACCGTGCGACCGCTACGCTCGCAGGTTCGAATCCTGCCTCGGGCATGGATGTGTGTGATGCCCTTAGGTTAGTTAGGTTTAAGTAGTTCTAAGTTCTAGAGGACTGATGACCTCAGATGTTAAGTCCCATAGTGCTCAGAGCCATTTTTGAACCTTAACGTAACATTCTTCCGCGCTTATCCTCTCGAGAACGTAAACTGAAGTCTTCACTGCTTCGAAGACGACTGTCTGGTTCACATTTTTGCTTCACTGTAGCTTAGGAAGTGGGGCGACTTCGCCTTAAGTCACCATATTCCATATCCACTGCAGGGAGAAGAAAAGCTAATGATTAGGTAAAGAGAGCTTAGTGAACAGTGAAACGATACAATGCATGCGCTGTTCAAGAAAACAGCTTCTCGACTGTGTTTGCTCTCGCAACATTAAAATTCAACAGCAAACATTTTCATCTTCATTTCAAATTTTATCTTTGTTGTCCAGGAGCGGTCAGAATTCATTTTATGATCGCCTTGTCCCCAAGTCTACCCCGCCAGTCCAAACAGTTTCGAGAATGGATTAATGGAAAATATAGAAGAGTTAAGGTCACATGTTCTTCATAGTCTCATCCCATTCGGGTACAACTCACAGAACGCTGATTAAATCATGTCAGATTGTGAGAAAAGCCCTTCTTTGGGACGTTGTTGAATTGGCACGTCACAGTGTCAGCTGTGCCGTCAAAGCGTTGATCCTTCTTGTGAATTTCTGCACTCTGACGTTTTGTGGTGTATTCGTATTGATAACACCAAGTATCGTCACATGTGATAATATTTTTTCTGGAATACAATAGGCATGTGCTATTGGTCTGCTACACTATGCTGCATTGCTTAAATGACAAATTTTGTAATTTGTAATTGTGGACTAAACTACTATACAACACTACACAGAACTAAACTACACAGCACTACACTAAACTACACTAGTGTACTTGGGATCAGAACTATGCTACATTCCTTATTTCTCCGGATAGTTAGCCCGTGGGGCGCTGACTGCAATTCACGGGGCTGTGCTGCCGCGCTAACCAAGGTGTAGATATCAGGAGATGACTGTCAGGGTTTTAGGAAGTGTTTTCTGGTCCTCATCGAGGCTCATCTCCTCGCTGTTGTAGCTAGATGTCCCGCCGTGGTGAATCTCGTTGTCGAAATGTATGACTTTTTCTTGTTTGTCTGTGAGTCACGTAGGCTTGCATGTCAAAAGCTGATATTTAGCTGCCAGCGAGTTCAGCGTATGTCCCAGTTCCTCATTCCTTATTATGTTACAGATAAACGATGCTATACACTACCTGTTCGTATCCCAGCTACCTAGTGAAAGTGGCATTTCTATCGTCTGACCTAACGGCAGAAGATAAACACGCCACGATAAGACCACGAGACATATTGCTGACACTCGCCTACTTCATTAGAGCGACAAGTCAGATAATCTGATGGTGTGTGTACTGAAGGTCTTACAGTACGCACACCACAATCTGCTTCAGTATTTTGACAGGGCAGGCCACCACATATTGTCTACTGTCTCAGCTATATCAATCATCATGCCTATAGCGTACTTGTCGTTTGAGGTATTCACAACGTCCATTGCACAATTTATCACATTCTTGGTGGATTTCCCTTTCTTGAAACTACACAGCCGGGGGTTCATGCCCACTACCTGTGTGCGGTCCCTTAGGAAGTGGAACGTAAGCTTTTTGTGTAATTTGTCTAGAGCATTTACCAAACAAATCTGCCTGCAAGATATCGGTCTGTGTTAATAGAGCGGTGTATCAAACGTAGAAGTTTCAGACAATAATGGCAGAGTTCGAAAATATAAAACATAGTTAAACTGAAAGACAAACAACTGTACGTGAGACGCTGATTGTTTCTGGGACTTTCTACATCTCACAATCATTTATGATGAGTGCCCGATCTGTTCACGAAGGCCCGGAAAGACGTCCGCACGTATCTAACGAGTCGGTTATACAAGTTTTATCCGAACACTGTTTAAACTTCGATGTTGGTTCCCTCACGCCCAACAGGGAACAAGGTCAGCTCAATGGACAAATGCTGTTTATATTGCAAATATTAACACTATTGCTGGAGAAAGAGTACGTTAAACAAGTTTCAATGTGAAATGCCACAATTTAAGTCCAGTCATCATCTGTAAGAGACGAAATACCAAGTTCTCATGTTGTGCATTTGTGAAGAAATAGATAACCTCATGACACAACTCAGGCGAGACACCAGTAGCAGTTTATGATTAATATGTGGGCTGAAATTATAGGTGGCTGTACACAACGGGGAAACCAGCGGTCGTTCCATACACTAAAATCACAAAACCCCAATCAGTTTAATTTTTGAAAATATGTATTGATTGATTATGAATGCTGACCCCTACATAGGGAGCTGTGTATTCCATAATACTGGTCATGTTGCAGAGGAAGCAAGCAGGCGCCAAAGTGACAGCCAGGCTGATCTTCTTGTTGTACTCTGGAACTATGGACAGCAATATGGAAACCATGATTTCGCCCCCCCCCCCATTAAGTGTCCGACATTGAATACGTTGTCTTTCTTGGTGAGGGAACACATGTAGTCGATAGTCGCTGAGACGTCGTACATGCCCATCTCATGAAAACTGTAAATTAAACGTAGTAGATGTGATTTTGTGAAATGTAAAACAAATTACTTTGAGAATGCATGCAACGTTACGACTTTTGAACACTATCGCTACATACAATAACCTGAGTGGAGTGGAATTCTGAGAGCTAACACAGACTGATGAGCCGATACAGTATGAGCACTGCCCATCGCGATACTGAACCCACCCTAATGGAGTTTCCGGTACTTGACACAGTAAGGAAAGTTAACAAGTGGAGCGAGAGGAATGGGGAATCGATACAGGCCGGAGATGAGTAAATCCACTGACATAATCGACTCTGATAAAGGGGAGACTGTTATGGCCCAGCGCACAGGAACAAGAATCTTGGAAATGGTGAAGCTGATCGCCTGTTTGCGTGTTACTGTATCGTGAATACCTGTTGTAAACGACTGAATACTGAATGTGAGCAGGCGACAAGGTGTTGGACGCGTACCCCGGAACAGAAAACATGAAGATCGAAGGTTTTCCAACTCTGTACAGCACGATAGGTTTCGATCTGCGGCGGATCTGACGACAGAGGACAGTTTTGGAGCAGAACACAAGTACTGCAGAGCGCACCGTCAGAACACCTCGCTGAACCACTAGACGCCCCCAGTGTGTTTATATGCTCACCCAACGACATCGTCAGTTACCACATTGAGGACCGTATAGTTCTGTTCCAATTTACCGCAGTGGTCAGGTATTGTGTACTGCCTGACTTGCATGCAGCCCGCACAACATAGCCGTCCCGCAGGTCCTCTAGTTTCTCTTTGGTACCATTAGTTGTCTACACATTGTAAGTAGGCTGTTTAGGTTTTTTTATTGGTAACGCCACCTCTGTATGAAAATCACTGGCTGTGCTGTGTGCAGTCTGTGGCTGCTTTGCATTGTTGTAATACTCGCCATTGTAGTGTTGGGCAGCGGCAGCTGGATGTGAACAGCGCGTAGCGTTGCGTATGAAACGTCCCCTTTGAACAAGTATACATGACTGTGCTTAAACTGACACACAATATTTTGTTAGCGCAACGCAATCTGACTTTTAAAATTCCCTACAAAAGAATGGCCCTGACTAACATTAAACTATACCTTTCACAAATCACTTACCTCACAAAAATCTTCGCTGCTCAATCTACTGCAATACAGCGAGCGCCACTACTGCCAGCTAAATAAAAGATTCAAACTATGGAAGGCACCAACTACTGATAGGGATAGTTAGCAAATCAAAGATATTAATAGAGAACAAAGAATGTATTTACCTTGATATCATCATATATAAATATAGCAGTTCATGACAAATTTCAAAACTCCGTCATCTCTCTCCCCACATCCACCACTGCTGGCGGCTCACCTCCAACTGCGCAACGCTACGCGCTGTTCACATCCAGCTGCCGCTGCCCAACACTACAATGGCGAGTATTACAACAATGCAAAGCAGCCACAGACTGCACACAGCACAGCCAGTGATTTTCATACAGAGGTGGCGTTACCAATAAAAAAACCTAAACAGCCTACTTACATAGATATTTTCTTTACAATTACATAGTAAAATAATTTATTAGTTTATTAGTTGTCTCCTTCTGCATTTTTATCTGATTTGCTGAATCTTATTGGTTTACATTCAGGATACTTCTCTGTCAAAAAGCTGCGTACTTCCCCATACTCACTCAGCATTTCCAATCTCACCTTGTCATGGTTTCGAACTTTCTCCATTTTCTTCATAACTGTATCCCAGAAGGGTAGATTGGTGTAAAATGGAGACCATCTTACTTAGAATCTGTTAACATGTAACAATGTTTGAAGTTAAATATCCAGTCAAGAACCAAGAGAACTTATTGAAACAGAAATGACGAATGCATTGTTATAGTGAACAGACGTCACAGTGTTATTGTGTGTGTAGATTCTTGCTTGTTAGTTGCACGATTATGGAACGACTATAAGGCTTACATACTTAGAACATTTACCAGTACTGCTAATGAGATTTTAATGCAACATTTTGGTTTACTTGAAAATACGAGGGCCGTTCAGAAAGTAACCTCCGGTTCATTTAAAAAAATACACGAAGTTAAATAAAAATATTTTAATATATACGTCTTACAACTACATCTTTGCACTATTTTTCTACATAGTCTCCATAGCGATTGAGGCACTTATCGTATCTCTTCACAAGCTTTGAAATTCCTTCTGCATAAAAATCACCCGTTTGTGCCTGGAGCCAGCCTGTGACCGCATCTTTGAGCTGTTCGTCGTCATAAAACCGCTGTGACCCGAGCCATTTCTTCAAATGCATGAAGAGGTGATAATCACTTGGCGCCAGATCTGGGCTGTAAGGTGGATGGTTGATAACGTCCCACTTGAAGGACTCAAGAAGGGCCGTTTTTCTGCGAGCAGAGTGAGGACGGGCGTTATCGTGCAAAAAAACGATACCGAAAGTCAGCATACCACGGCGTTTGTTCTGTATAGCCCGTCGTAACTTTTTTATTGTTTCACAGTACACGTCTTGATTAATGGTCGTACCACGTTCCATGAATTCAACCAACAACACCCCTTTGCATCCCAAAACACTGTTGCCATCAGTTTTCTGGCAGAAAAATCTTGCGAGGCTTTTCTTGGTTTGGTAGGCGAATTTGAATGTGCCCACATCTTTGATTGTTCTTTTGTCTCAGGGTTCACGTACTTAATCCAGGTTTCGTCACCGGTCACGATTCTGTTTAACAATGGTTCTCCTTCGTCCTCATAACGTGACAGAAAGTCTAATGCAGAGGCCATTCTTTGAGTTTTGTGGTGGTCGGTAAGAATTTTGGGCACCCATTGTGCACAGAACTTACGGTAACCCAATCTTGCTGTCACTATCTCGTACAAGAGAGTCTTAGAAATCTGTGGAAAACCAGTAGACAACTCCGACATTGAGAAACATCGATTTTCACGAACTTTTGCACCAACTGTCTGAACGAGTCTACCACTCCTCTCTTCATCATAAACGTTTTCTCGTCCACTTTTAAATAAACGTACCCCTTCACGGACAACTCCTTCACTCATAACTCTTGGTCCGTACACGGCACAAAGCTCACGATCAATAGCTGCTGCAGAATATCCTTTGGCTGTAAAAAACCTTATGACAGCACGCACTTCACATTTGGCGGGGTTTTCTATTGCAGCACACATTTCAAACTGCCACAAAAACTAAACTAGCGCAGGTACGACGTTCACTCGACCACGGCTTGATGCCGACTGACCTGTTGAGTGCGTGAACGCACAGATGGCGTCGCTACTCCCCCCACAACCCGCACTGTGACCAATCGGAGGTTACTTTCTGAACCGCCCTCGTATATTCTGGATTGAAAGTACTTTCAGTGAGATACCAGATGGCACAGTGGTTAGTTTATTTGACAGCTACACGACTATATCACCACGCTACTAATGAGTGACAATTTACAATGTTGCTTTTGCAGTGTTTCTGTTTTATATCTGCACAGTTTTCTGTTTTATTCTGGAAAGTAAAACAGGTTTTAGTAGTAACTTTTGTGATATAGCTACAATGAGACTGCCTTTTCCGTAGCACAACAATACGTTATAGCACAGTACTTTCCTCATCACGGCAATAAGCGTAATAACTAAGACATTTATACGCAAAGCATTTCACTTTTGTGTATTATGAGGTAAGTACATTAACTTCTGCAGAACTTATCTTTCGGAGGACGATAACTACGACACTTCCACACAGATTATGTTGCAACAAGACGCACATTTAGCGCTACAGTACACGTATTTGAGTGATTAATTTTGTACTTAAAACATTTATTTTTAAAGATATTTGAAGTACAATAATACAAAGGTTTTCCGTAATGCATTTCATTCCATTGGTGTAATCTGTAACACCTGAGGATATAATTACATTAATCCTCAGGGGGATACACGCTTACTTTGTGTACCATGTGTGTGGCAACCACAAGGAACCCTAGCTAATATGGTATTTGCTTATACAACTTTACACATCGGTACCATATTTCTCTAACACACAAATTACACAGCTATCTGAACATTTAACAGAGAAAGAAACTTTTTTTTACTACATCAGTGTCACATGTTTACGCAATACACAGTTGGGTAACTTCACACTTATGAAACTGTATTTTGTCTGTACTTTGTAAACTGTTCATATTTTTTCGGAACCATTGTGATACTATGAGAGCTTTGAATGATATATTTGGTAAGGGAGCATGATTTTAAAGTACGTTTGAGGTAGATGACACTATTGAAATGAGCAGAGAATTTTTTTTTAGGTTTTGAAATTATTGCAGAAAGCTACGACGTTTTTGAGATTTGACTGAGGTGTTATGATGTTATTATTACGACGACGATGTGTACTATGCTGTTGAGATATGTTTATGATCAATAAGATGATGCTACCGCATATGAGGAATAAGAAGTATGTTGGAAACCAAGAATCGTACTTTAAGAGTTATGAAATGTGCGTAAATGCGTGACTGTATCACAATGCTGACGAATATTTTATTTGGACACTTATATTTATAGGATTTTCTTTCTACAGATTTGCAACGCTAATTCTTGACCTGTGAAATATTTTTATGTGAGACTGTCACTGTAGCGGAAACTGCTGTCGTAAATATTTCCGTAAGAAAGTTAAGTGACCACCTGCACGTAATGCGTCGCGGGCACCCACCTGGGTGACAGCCGCCCGAAAAAAAAAGCCATTAGCCTTTCAGCGGCACAGGTAGAAAAAAAAGGGGAGGCCATTATCCTCGCTATTGACGTACCTTTGTAGAAAGCATCGCAAAAACGACACGATAATGACAAGTGTCTTTCTACGAGAGTTGAGAGCTACTGACTTACGAAATGCCACATAGCTATTGAATGATGTTTTTATGCTTTGGTTTGCGTAATTGCTTATTTCATTTGACATCTGTTTTCCAGCTGTGTTGCAGCATTGGTTTCATAAAATAAAAATAAATGCATTTGCTAATGTGAACACTTTCTGTCAACAGATCTATTAAATAATAATTTTGTGATCCACATTCTTCAAAAAAGGAGCACTTGGAAAGGAAAGAACAATAAGAAGGGACTAGTAACAGTAACTGCATACATAATACTCTTTTCAAGTACATGGTAATATTTCTTTTACAATAAGTTGTTGTGGTGCACCACTTTAATTACTTAGACATTAAGATGTGAATATAGATTTCCCTTATCTGCATTATTGTTTTTACTGTAACATTTTTTCTGCTTCAGCTATGTCATGTTTAGATATAAGCTGCTGTTTGCCAGGCATAGTGCTACTGAACTTTTATTTGTGTTACTCTGCTAAGCCAGATTTATTTTTTTGTTTGCTGCGCATTGCCTCATATTAGTTGTAATGTTGAATTGCTTGGTAATTTAGATTTACTGTAGCTTGCTCTGCGATTTTCCATTTTTTTTCATTGCTGTTTATATTAATTGTTTTATGTGCTGCTGCATTGCCTCATAGATTTAAGTTAGCTTAAGAGGGGGTAGCCTATAAGAGAATGAGTTGCGATGAATTTGAAGAAATGCACTGAGAGGCTATACGAGAAAAGTACGGGAAGGAGGTATAGATAGGACCTTTTGGGAATAATGATGAATGAAGGGAGATCTCCAAGAAGTAAAGAAAGTTTTGTTCACAAAACACTGCAGTAAAACAAACCCTGTCCTTTCCTTGTATTATTCCGCTATATGTTTGTGTACCCTTGGGTATTTATGTTTTTCCTGTATTTATATGTTTATCTGATAAGACTTATGTTGTAGAATTTTTCTAATACTAAGCTACATTCACTATGATGAGGAATACTGTTATCCTCAAACATAATTTACATTTATAATATGTTATTTTCTTTGTAAAGATGTTTAGACATTATTTATTCTGTTTAGTTTTAATGCTCATGTTTGAGGTTGATGTTTCAAAAGTTATTCTGATCTTTTATATATTTACTTATGTCATAATTCCTGTAACATTGATGTATATGTCTATTTCTATTCTTTTGTAAAGCCTGTTTTACTACAAATGTTATCTGTATTGTTATGTTCTTTAATGATGTATTCTGTACCTTTGTTATTGTATTCTCATGTTATAAAATTGTAATTGACACCAGTTTAACAAACTAAGTAACTTGTAAGCATTCATTTCACTGCACACATTTCCGTTGGTCATAGTATATGGACAATATGTGAGAATTAGGGACTGATAGTGTTTGCATGTGTGTTAATGATTCAGCAAGGGACTGGATAACAGCATTGCTGGATCTAAGGACAATTCCAGAAACTTTGTGAGTGCACAAGGGGTGGTTTATGGACTTGCTATATTATCCGCAAGACTCTTCAATGGTGATTGTGCACCTGCACAGTCACAACAGATGGCTGCTGGCTATCTCTATAAGGACTACAGTGGGTCTACATCTTTGATGATCCATCAATATCATTATTCCTACAAGGACTGCAGTGGGTCTGCACCTCTGGTGGCCCACCAATACCGTAATCTCTACCAGGACTACAGTGGGTCTGCTCTGTGATGACCTACCTACCAATACTCTTCAAAATTTCGACTGACTCTGCTGTGGGTTTGCTCTGTTGTGGCCCATTACCTGTATGCATGTCAAGAGTCAGCACTGTCTTTCCATTGGAAGGACAACACTACGTCTTCAAGACAGCATGGAAATCCACTACTTCTGTGTGCATTTTCTTTTACTGCTCAGACTTTGAGAAAAACACTGCAATTTTACTGTGACGAATGATGAGGACTGTCTTTATGGACTGTGAGAAAATTTTAGCTTTTGACCAACATTGTATCAATAAGTGTGTGCATTTGATTTCTTTGTTATTGTAATTATGAAAATTTTTTTCAAATCTGTATTGGCCACTGCCCAATCCAATTTGTAAAATTTTTTGTGGGGAGCATGGGGGCTATGTAAGTAGGCTGTTTAGGTTTTTTTATTGGTAACGCCACCTCTGTATGAAAATCACTGGCTGTGCTATGTGCCGTCTGTGGCTGCTTTGCATTGTTGTAATACTCGCCATTGTAGTGTTGGGCAGCGGCAGCTGGATGTGAACAGCGCGTAGCGCTGCGCAGTTGGAGGTGAGCCGCCAGCAGTGGTGGATGTGGGGAGAGAGATGGCGTAGTTTTGAAATTTGTCATGAACTGCTATATTTATATATGATGATATCAAGGTAAATACATTCTTTGTTCTCTATTAATATCTTTGATTTGCTAACTATCCCTATCAGTAGTTAGTGCCTTCCATAGTTTGAATCTTTTATTTAGCTGGCAGTAGTGGCGCTCGCTGTATTGCAGTAGATTGAGCAGCGAAGATTTTTGTGAGATAAGTGATTTGTGAAAGGTATAGTTTAATGTTAGTCAGGGCCATTCTTTTGTAGGGAATTTTAAAAGTCAGATTGCGTTGCGCTAACAAAATATTGTGTGTCAGTTTAAGCACAGTCATGTATAATTGTTCAAAGGGGACGTTTCAACATAACAGTGCTTCTTCGGGTTGCTGTTGCGTTTTTGCATCTATCCATAAAGCAATTTACATCTTATTAGCTTTGTGTCTTTATATTTTAAACTGTTAGTGTTTGAACTTAAAATATTTCTCCGCATTATGTAACAATTTTTATTGCATGCTAAAAATTATCATTTTTTATAAACTATAAATGTGATGTAATTATAAACTTCGTGTTCATATAACCATCATAATACACCAGCCACATGTCTTAGTCACCCCGTCTGTGAAGAGATACCTTGCGGAACGAGCAGATGTAGCGGATTTGCTTCCTCAACTTGTGTGCGCTGCAAACGTTGCAGGGCTTGGAAGGGTATTTTTTGGTCCCTGATCCAGCAGCAACCAATGACTGTCTCCAGTTTGTGTCCTCATATCCCCTGACAATTTTTGAGGATGATCCTCTTTAGGTGTTCGAGATATGAGAGTTTTCCTGGGATCTTCGTCTTCTCCTCCAACATGTCCTTGATCATTCCCTTCTGGCTGCTGAGTTAACACCCAGTATCTGCCTGTATCCAACAGGAATGACTTCATCTTCTTTTCAGGGTTCTGTGTTCTGTACACTAGGATGGCATTGAATACGGCACCTTAGATCAACCAGAGGACTATCTTCTTGCTCCATTCGAGTCTTTCTCAGGATTGAGTAGTACGACAAATTCTTATCTACTCTGTCCACACCCTTCACGTATTCATTGCACTGAATGATACAGCCGGGATTCTTCATAACACCTCTCTTCCTTTCTACACTCTTCATCATAGTTGGAGGTACAGGGCTACAATTCAAACCACCCGCTAGTCCTTACAACCTTGTAAAAGCACATCTCTCTTTCCCCTTTCTTGAGATTGTTTACAGCAGTAGAAAACTCAGTTGGAAGTTCCCTATCAGACCTTATTGTCCCACAGACCCTTGTCTTCAGTGGAAGCGAGTTATGTGCAGTTGTCATACTGTTATAGTTGTCCTGAGGAACATGCTGCCAGATGTCCAAGTGCGGTGCCAATACAGAAAAAATGGTTTCGGCCAGTCTTTTCCCATCCCAATTATACGGAGTGAACGGTAATAAAACTGAAAAACTGCAGAGACGGATTCCTGACTGAAAATGGAGGGAGAAACGTCCTATGAACAATATGCACGCAACAACAGTAAATCATCCCAATAAACAGTACAGAGCTGCATCGCGTCCACGTCACAACAGATCTTCGAAGCGGCCTCCATGGGATGCAATGCACGCTTTCACCCGTCACATCGTGGATTGCCTTTCTCTTTCGCACGTTTCAGCCTCTCTGCGTGTAGCGTCACAGGTGTCTGAACACGCCGTCGAAAGGCCGGCACATCAGGAACAGCCTTCACAGTGCTTTTTAGCTGCCCCCACAGGTGAAAACCATGGGGGTTTAAGTCCGCTGATCTAACAGGCCATACATCAGGGTCTCTACGACCTATCCAACGTCCGTGGAAGATGCTGCTGAGATGTTGGCGAACTGCTGAAACCACGTACCCTATCGTATTACCAAAGGCACATTCTCAAGCAGCCTGGACAGAGTATTCCACAGGGAGCCCAGGTATGTCCCTCCGTCAAGCCGTTTTGGAATAACAACCGGTCCAAGTATGTGGTCGCCAAAAATCCCTGTCCACACATTGATGCTGAACCGATGTTAATGAGACACCTCAGCCATTCCCCGAGGATTGTCCGTAGCCGACAGATGACGATTACGCAGGTTTATGACGCCAGTTCTGGTAAAGGCTGCTTCGTCGGTAAAGAGGACTGATGATAGAAATCCCATAATTGTGATGGCCTGGTGCAAAAACCATCGACAAAATCGTTCTCATGGAGGGAAATCCACTGCTGATCATCCCTGGATTCGTTGCGTGTGACAGGGATAGTAGCGGTTGTCATGCACGATACATACAATCGTGCTTTGGCTTACACCATGTAGGCAGGTCACTTGCTTGGAGCTTGTATTAGGGTTCATCTCAATATTCTGTAGAACCTGGTCCTACAAATCTGGTGTACGCACATTCGTCTGTCTTAAAGGACCCCTCGTCACATAAACGCCCATAAAGGGCTTGAAATGTTGTGTGATGTGGTTGAAGCCTGCGAGCGTACTTGTTTTGGTACAGTCGTGTTGCCTCTTGATCGCTTCCATAAGCTTGGCCGCACACAAACACCATTTCGGCTTGTTCTCGACGTGAAGACTGGACCATTCTGCTGCTTACAGTACGTTGCGTCAGTCACACAGCCTGCAACACAGAATGAAAAGAGCGCAATTGCAGAGGAACTTACATTCGACAGCACCATCTACTGTGGCAACGATGCACTTCAGCATACTTATTCATAGCACTTTTTTTTATCCCCTCCATTTCCAGTCAGGAATTCGATCTTGCAGTTTGTCGGTTTCATTCATGGTCACTCTGAAAATTTCCACGTTACATATGTAACATATTGTTGCCTCTCGTACCGTTCAGACAGGTAGGCAATATACACCAGCTTTCCAGGATTATAGGCCCTAAACCGTAGGCGGCCTTTCCAAGGTAACATGGCTTCATTAAGTTACAACTCCTGGGTGGTTCATATGCGGTCTGAAAACAACGCACAAAATGCTGGAGAAACGGCCGGCCCTTCTAGACAAAACCATACCTTCCTTCCGTCTCCTCAACTTTTGTATCACCATTTATGGCCGTCCTATCACCCTCACCCCTACCCTGAAGTACCTTGGAGTCACCCTTGACCGTCGCCTCTCCTGGACCCCAATCTCCGGACTATCCAAGCCAAGGCACGCTCCTCAAGTTCCTTTCTGGCCGCACATGGGGTCTGGACCCCTCCACCATCCTCCACGCCTATAAATCCCTCATCCGCCCTATTCTCTGCTACGCCCATCCAACCTGGATCTCTGCCCCTCCTACCTTTTACATATCCCTTCAAATCCTGGAACGCCATGCGCTCCGCCTCGCCTATCGCATCTGTCTCCCCTCCCCCATGCAGATCCTCTATGACCTTATTCCATTCCTGCACCTCCTCCTTTTCCTCGAACGGATAAGGATCCTCTACATCTCCCACAAACTTGATCCCCCTCACCCACTCGTCTCTCCCATTCTTTCCCATACCCGTCCGCTGCCGCACCTGTATTACCACGAACCACCTGCTCTCCATCTCTCCACTCTCCATACCCTCGCCCAAGGCGGCTTCTGACAACTCCCCATCCCTGATGATGCCCTCACCCCTCCATATATCCCTACTACCAACTTTGATCCTGCCCCTCCACCCCCCCCCCCCCGTTTCTCCCCAAGGGCAACCCTCCTCCCTTCCTCCCTCCCTACTCTCCCCTCGGGCTTCCCCCACCCCCTACCTTTTTTCCCCCCTCCTCTCTCCTCTGCCACTGGCATCTACACCCCCCCACTCTTCCTCCTCCCCCACCTTTTCCCCTCAGGTGGTCCCTGGACTCGTACACGACCAGTGAACATTCGCGCGCCGTAGATCGTCTTTGTGGGAGCCAACATTCTGTGTGTCGTTGTATTAAAACCTTGTCGTCGTTTTGCTCGTTGCGTGGAGTTGAACCGATTTTGTTGATTGGTCGGTCGGCTGTCTGCCAGTTGGGTTGCCTTCAGATTAAGAAGATGGCGTTAGTTTTACAATCCCAGACCGTTCCTTGTGTGCTACATAGTAATTTTCCTGTCTGAATCTTAGTTATTCGGATGATATGTGGCCTTCAGCCGAGTATCAATATCTCTTAAATTAATGTTCTGGTTTTTGCGCTTAAAGCATGAGATTGTCATTCTTTATAGGGGTCTTCAGCCGAATTTTATATGAAGTGTTTTAAGACACGGTCTTCTGCCTTTTAAAACTGAAACTCCTCTTTCTAGGTCTTAAGCCGTTAAATTATTTGCTAATGTGAAGCCTTCAGCCAAGTTTTAATATCTCTTAAATTAATGTTCTTGTATTGCCCTTAAGGCATAAGATTGTTATGTTTTTTGTATGGGGCCTTCAGCCGAATTTTGCATGAAATGTTTTAAGATAACGCCTTCTGCCTTTAGACTGAAACTCTTCTTAATGCCTAATATGCGGCCTCCAGCCAAGTTCAATGAAAATTAAATTGCTTAGGCTTTAGAAAATATTCTCGAATGAAACCTCCAGAAGAAACTTGTCTTTCGATTTCTTGCTTAGGTCTTGTGTCTTGGATTTTGAGTGTGGCCTGCAGCCGATCTAAAGTTAATCGAGTGTTTTGCATCCACGTTGTAATATTGTTGCCTGGCCTAGCAGGACAGAGCAGATTAGGTTGTGGAATGGGGACAAAATAAGTTGCTGTCAGTTGCACTCAACCAGGCCCCCACAACCGCACGAGTGGTCGACTATGAAGAGCAGACAAATTGAATAGCTGGGCGGCGGCCATTAGAGTGGTAAACTGACGCGCGGAGTTCGAATGTTTATACATCGCTTTTGGTTATAAAATGCTTACCCTTGAGTTAGGTCACAAACATAATGCCTCATTTAAATACGTTACTACAATATACTTTTTAATTTATGAACAAACAGCAACTAGTCACTGTTTATGAATTTATCTTACGTAATACATGGAATCTGCCGTAGCTAAAAGTTATGTACTGGACCCCTAGCATTTTTCGTAGTTCATTTACGATAGATGTACGCAAAATGCATGAAAATACTCTAAGATTTGCTCACTATATTAATAGATATTTTCTGACTCTACCTTGCTTTAGATTTTATGACAAGAAATGCGTTATATATGGCGTAGTGCTTTGGCAACTCACGACCGTATTATCAAGTTTCAACCTAATCTAGACCATGAAAACACTACCGATCAGCCAACTTTCTTCAAAATGATCAGAACATATAAAATGGTATTCTGTCGGTCGGAAATCTTCCCTCCTGACTGCGTGCAACCATTTTTGTAACAGCTGTGGTTTTGAGAAAGGAAACCTGCAAATAGTTGCACAGACATTATGCTAATACCGTGTTACAAAAACATTTATTAAGCAAGTGCACTGACATACAAAACAACTTAAAATATTCACATATCTATGAAATGTAATATTCGTTCCTTTCTCGAATTTATTTGTACAATTAATCGCTGCACAAGTCTTCACCATTGTACTTCTTTTGATTGGAACGTACAGACAGTAGAATTACGAGTAACAAATACTGTATGTACGCCCCAACCAATATACAACGTTGAATCAGGGTCTTCATAAACAACAATACTACACAACACATCAGACTACAACCACTATAATGGCGTCCAGCCGAAGGTTCAAATTATCCCGCGACTGCAGCGCCATCAGTGGGTCTAGTTATTTTTTACAAAGTCTTTGCACTCAACACACAAACTTTATCATCACAAGGACCAAATATACGTCGGCCGATGAGACGACCAACCGAACAACCAACCAACAGTCGTTCCCGCTCCAATCTCCCTCCGTCGGACAGTTCATGTGTGTCGCCAGCGGTCGGCGAGCACTGGCTGTCGGCGCCTCACCGGCGCTCCGTCGCCCGACTTCACTACTGCTGCGCCCCGACTGCACTGCCGGTCCGTTCCGAACTGACTGCCAGACACACGACGACCCGGAAATACTATCGGTCGCTCCAGAGATGATACGACAGAGCTCACGGGTAAGTAAGGCAGGAAGCTAATGACGCCAGTAAATGTAAAAGGAAAACGTGGCGGCACTACCGTAAGAGAAGATGACAAACAGTAAATGGGAAAAACGCTAGCCGTGCACGGCTCAACCCCCCCCCCCCCCCCCCCATCAAACATCAAGCCGGGGGTGACATAGCACGAAATTGACCGGCAGCTGCATAGTGACAGCAAAAGACAACGGGCATGAGAAATCCGCAAGTGAGATGCTCGTTCGGATCTGTCTATTCAGAGGGAACACGCCTACTGGCTAACGACATCCCTGCAACAGGATCGGACCGACCTATGTCCCGCAAGATGACTTCCAGTGTAGTGCATGCCCTACAGAAGCTTCATGTTTACTAGAGGCTGAAAAAAACCTGCTTAGCTGTTAGAAATAACCAGTTATTGAGATGTCACTATTATCGTAACCACTAGTTACCTCAGCTGGGCAGTTATTTTGACTGCCAACACCTTGCCCAATCTGTTTACTCATGTACGCAGTATCACGCGATACATTCAGTCAAGTAACCAGCTACTACCATACATTAATAGTCAATGGGACTAACGCTCGTTGACAAAGAGGTAGTAAACATATGAACGTATGGTATGTACCTATTCGTTGACATCTGATTAATAGGTCTATGCCAATAACAGACGCCTTTATGAGAGCTGCAAAATTGCTGTATTCACTGCTAAATAAAATGCCACTAGTTATACAACCAATGACTTCATTTGACGCGTTTCGGGAGATACCCATCATCAGTCCGTCATGATCATCTAGGTATTCAGATGCATAAAGAGACATTGCAATTGATTAGCTGCCAAAATTACAATGACAGAGGTGTCAATACTTTGCATTTCTCCAAGCTCTTACTACCGCATGAAGAAAGTGGCCGATGCATAGCTGTTGGTTTATTTTACTGTCATAGATGCGAAGTCCGCCAAGAGTGGGATCTCTGTTTCTTTTATGAATACTGGCAGGTAAGTAATGATTAGAGTCACAACCAAGAGCCTCATTTGGTTTCCTCAATTAGTCTCAGAATCATCTTGTGTAGAAATTCTGAATTTCACTATCTTTATCCTGTAAAATTTTTATTGTTGATCGTTTAATATGGATGTTACATAACAACCTCTTTCCGTAAATTCTGTACAGTGTTGCAGTGTTGGGCAGTGAACGCTGAGCGATAATTTTACTTGCAGTGTGCTTTCGAATGCTTTTTGTTAATGTTGAGAGGGGCATGCATTTCCTGGATACATCAAAAAGCAAGGTACTAACATGAGGTGCAAGCCCATTATAGGCATTGTGACGAGCAAATACTGGGGATCGGTATGGCCACAAGCCCTTTAGAAATCGAAAACGGTGACTGGAAGAGAGGTGTCGGCATGCCACGTTAAATGACGGAAGTCACGATGTTCAACTAAGATGTTCTCTATTGATCGTTGGGCCGCAGCGCTGGTTCAGAATTTGCCTGACAAGTGTAAGACAGTTTTTATTCAGACGTCGCGTTAAGAGCTTAAGATCAGCATTAAGTACAGTCGATGTGCCTAGTAGAGTGCTGCAACGTTCAGTGTTTGACCGGTCACTGCTCGCCTGTGGCGTGGGGACCGAGCCGCTCGTGTCCGGCCCCACACGACTCGGCTCGGTCACGTACTCGCCCCATGTCTGTTGTCCGGATTCCGGACACGCGGATAACCGAGCATGACCGGTCACCGCTGACGGCTCACCTCGCTTCGCCCCGGCTCGCTGCACTGTACTTTACTGTACAAATCCAACGCCTCTCTTTCTCTCTCTTTTAATACAAAAGTAACATTTCCAAGAACGGGTACGTGACACAGCTAAATTCATAAAGCACCTGGAAAGTAAAATACAATCGCGGATAGAAGACGAGACTCATTTCCAAACAAAAAAGATATTTTTCCTTTCATTTATAGGAAACATTAAATAAGTGCTTTCCCTGTAATCTAGAAGACAACCATCTTCATAAAGAAAGCATACAAAGAACATTAAACATTTACAGACGTAACTTGTCATACGTTCAATTGTTTGCAACATAAACAAAATTATATTTATTGTTGATCAGCAGGAAATCACTAACGCGTTCCGGATTTAATTGGCTGCGGCAATTTGTTAGTAACATGCCGGCTTTACTAAAGCACCTTTCACTAGGTGCGCTTGTTGCTGGGATACATAAAATACGTCTTGCAACTGCAGCCAAACCTGGCAGATCTGTTTCATGTCTGCTCCATCACTTTAAGATGTCATCATCATCTCCGGGGTGCATTAAAATGTACAGATCTACTTCATCTGCTGCGGATGATCTGTTGTTCCTCCATTCATTGAAACGAGCTCTCTTTCTGGGTGGTGATGACACAGTACTTGAAGGATCTATGATAATAAACAAAAGAGACAAGTAATACAGAACTGATATGGAAATCATCGAAACATTCCCGTAAGAGACCGATGACCTCGCTGTTTGGTCTCTCCCTCCAAACAACCCGACCCCCGTTCCCATAAAAACGAGATGTTTTACGTTAATGAAATATTATACGAGTCACAATATTTCCGTTTCTCTATAATACACATTCCACTAACTATGCAAAAACGATTATGTTAATGATTGAATGTTGTACCTGCGTACGTAGCACACATTTATCCCACATTGTTAAGAATTTCCTGCTTTTCACTTATTTCAAGCATATTAAGATAACGGAAGGACGGCCAAAGAAACGATCTTTGTGAGGTTTCTTGCAACTGTGTTTCTTTAAATGAGTGGTTCCCGACTGGAAAAACAATAAAGTGGAGCAGTTTATGCACGATACGTACCCAGTAGACGCAATGTTTTCATCTACAACAAACAGAAATGTACTCCATACTTGGCTTCTTAGACCTTCCCGTTTCTTTAATGTGTAAACATTGGTTTCAATCTTACGTCTTACTACACTGGCTTCCTCGCGCTGCATGATTACAGAGAGAGACACACACCACAAATAAGAAGCCCGTACTGGCTGCAGTGTCACACGGATAATAACACGTGTAATGTGTCTGAAGTTACGTGCTACGTATTCGGCCACGGCTTCTATGCTCGGTCACAAGAACTAGTGCGGGCAGCCTATCCAGTTAGGGTGTGCTCTCCCAACCTCGTATTTTGTGCTCGCTTACTCGGTCATGCAGGACTCTAGTGCCTAGATCTTCGACTGTCGTACTTTGCGATCGTTTGGGAATGAGCACTGTTATCACGTAAGTGAAGTCCCCTGGAAGCATCGCTCTGGAATAATTCGATGAGCATGACTGCAGACCAGTCTGAAAAGGGGCACCAGAACCGTACGTGAAATTCCACGGGTAATCTGTTTGTGTCGGGAAACTTGAGACACCAACGCCATTACGAGCGCGTTGTGCTGTACCCCAGACGTGAGAACTGTGGTTAGGTCGACGTTCTATGCTGTGTTAGTTGCAGCAGTGTATTTATCTGGAGTAAAATTCCTCGTAACAGCTGGCGACCTTAGATTCACCCACTTGTGTAAAACTGCTCGATCGTATTGTGCGGATTCCACCAGGCAGCACCGAGTCCGGTGCAGCTCTTTCATAACGTCATGAAAGGAGAGGGCAGGGGGTGTGGTGCCGAGCGGCAAGGTCTCTGCTTGACCTCTTTTAGATCATTGTGATCTTACCGTAAGGCGACAAAAGTGTGCGGTTTCTTAGGAAGGATGTTAAACAGGTAATACGCTCCATTTTTGACGAAATGTATTCACAATGGTGGAAGTGGCTGAAACTCGGATACGATATGCAGAACTGTATGCCAAGCACACACACTGCCGTACGAAAAAGGTGAAGAACCCTGAAGACATGGTCGAGTGTCAGTGTCATCTGGTACACGTTCACACCAGCGGCGGATATGTAAATGTTTACAGTGTCAGCTCTCTGTGACAGGTGGAATGATCATTAGAGCGCATCAGCGTTGCTTAGTGTCCAACCAGGCCTGGAAGAGCATATAATGGACTTTAACAGCGTCTGAATCAGCTACATCTACATGATTACTCTGCTATTCACAATAAAGTGCCTGGAAGAGGGTTCAATGAACTACCTTCATGCTGTCTCTCTACCGTTCCACTCTCGAACGGCACACGGGAGAAACGAGCACTTAAATTGTTCGGTGCGAGCTCTGATTTCTCTTATTTGATCGTGATGATGTTGAATGATCACTGCGATGGACACGGAATTGTCGAGTACTCGTGTGAGACTGCGTCAACAACACCTTTCGGAGATTGAAAGGGGCCTCATTCTGGGCCTCTATTTGGCCAGATTGTCGAATCGTCCAATATACAGATTTGTGAGACATTCCCATGTGACAGTGACCAGGGGTACCACTGCATTGAAGACAGGCATACTCTCGTCACGTTTCTGGTGGACCACCTCTGACTGTCATACATTGAGCGTCATATCTGCAACTACCATCCGAGAATGAGTAATTGATTCCCTGAAACATTCTATATCATCCCGTACCATTGCTCGCAGACTAGCAGCAGTAGGACTGGGTAATTACCGGCTCAAGCCTAGGTTGTTGTTAACACTATAACACAAACGGCTGCATTTGGACTGGAGCCGAGACTGGGACGCATGAACTGCTGATGAATGGCATCGCATCGTGTTTGTCAGTGGGTCTCCGTTCTGCACTACCCCAGATGAACATCGCTGGGGAGTATAGGGGCGACCTTGGGGGAGGCACAGTGGTGTTACTCCTGTGGGGAGCCACCTGGTGTGACTTCGAGACACGACTGGTAGTGACTGAAGGAACTCCGATGTCACAACAGTACGTCAACGCCACGGAAATCTTGCGTGCTGATGCGACAGTATAATGGTCCCATTTTTCAACTGGAATAGGCTTGTCCAAAAATACACGTGTCCCTATGAACTGTTTCCGTGATGCTGAGGTACATTGTAGCTAGGAAGATCCCAAGCTCTGCCCTTGATAGAACATTTGTGAAACTAGCTCGGATATCAAATCTGTCCCAGTGCCAGTATTCATGATATCAAGGACTAGTCACAAAAGGTGTGTGTCAATTTCCCTCACGAGCGGATACACGGTTTTTTGACACTCTTCCCAACCATTCAGTGTACACATCAACACTAGACGGGGCCAACGTCATACTGATAAGTAGGTTCACATTTCTAAATTCTTTTTAAATTTCATTCGATTTTCCAATCCCTAAAATAACATCACAATCACTTCTAATCTCCCCCATCCTTCCTTCTTACATCTGTTGTCCACATCAAACAATGCCGAGTCCAGGTAATTTATAAGCAAAGTTCTTTTTGAAGATTTTAGAGGAGCGAAGATTACAATAAACTTTCAAGTTTACTTAGCTCGTGATGTTGAGATGGATCCACTTGTTCTTCTCTGTTGAAGCTGAAAATCTAACATCTGGTCCTCACAGTTGGTTTGAACTAAGTAATTTGGAAGAGTGTTGTTAAATTTTTTACGTAAATATATTTTCCACTGGTTTCCTCACATTATAGTATATCATAAAGTATTTTGATTTTTCGCATTAACAAAGCCGAAACTATATCGTTCGCACCTATAATACAAAAATGTTACTAGCTACCTTGCACAACAACGTCGCAAAGAAGCAGGAAAGAAAGGGAAATTTGGAACAATAATAAAACCACGTGACAAGTAACCATGAGCGCTAAATAAAACCCTTACCTACTGTTACCTCATTTTAATGTGACACTCATTGTTGTTTTTCATAGTAAACGAATGAACAATAATCAAAAAGGCAATGGAGGCATTTATCTCGGCAATTAGGCATCCATATTAAAAAAAGGCAAGAAAAGGCACAATAAAACTGCAGCGTTTCAGTCATAAAGATATAAATCGTAGAGATTCACGTTCAAATTGAAAATAGAGTTAACACATTTAAAAACGAGTTCTTCCGAAGTTCTGGTCTCTGGTTGGGATAATATAGACAATACGTGGTCTGCATCTTTTGTGAATACTACGTCTTCTAATAATTATTGTTGATTTAGTGAATTTAATCATTAGTGTGGATGATGGTGTGAATGACAAGTAGTACAATAAATCAGTATTGCTGTGTCTATTAACTAATTGAGTATACCTTAGTGTGTAAACTTTGCCTGTTCAGAGAGTGAATCATACTCTCAGGGGAAATTTCTAAAGTGAAAATAGCCGGTATTGGGAATCAAGAAACATTTTACGATTGTTCAGTTATTTATAGAGGGAGTTATATCAATATTCGTGGATTTTCTAAATTTGTTCATTTAGGAAACTTTTCATGAAGGCTATTATGTTGTGACTGGTTTGTAATAAATAAGCGGGATTGCGCGTTTTACTACTGATATCGGACTGGCTATGATGTATATAGGCCAATCAGAGGTCAGAACGTCCGTGCGTATTTTGTGGGCTAGAGAACTGTTTTGTGAAGTCTAGATTAAGGTCGGAGCTCAGCCATCGTAACGTTCGGATCCGTACATTAGGAGCTCGGAACAGTTGCAATACTTTTGTAGACTAATAAGTAAAATTTGACCGTGAACTGCCGCAAAGTGAACGTGGATGTGTGAAAAAGACGAACAAGCGATATTACAATTTTTATGTGTAAACTGTGACTTTTGGAGTAACTAAAACCGTGTGAGTATTTGGACCGCGAACTGAACTTTCAAATGGATCGAATTGTGCAATATTTGAGCGAGCATTCCGTCCCAGACAATCCGTTTACCATAAGCTGGCTATTGCGAGTGAATGTGATCGCATATGAGTGTGATTGGCGCGGGCATCGCAATGTTTTTGTGTCAAACAGTTACATGATGGAGACCGTGGCTGTTATTTGAAGACAAATGTTGATGGTGATAGGACAGCAACCAGCCACAAATTTACTTTCAGTTCCTTTATTCAAAGGGTACCGTTACCGGTTTCGAATCGTTGTGATTCATCTTCAGACGGTTTACACGCTTTCATTATGACATGTGGTGTGTTTTTTACAAATTAATTGTCCTAAAATATAAATAATACATAATTATAAGCACGCCATACACTGATGGTTGCGTTACAGATTTTCGTTGCATGTGACTTACTTGAAATGTCGGTTTGGAGTGTTTGTTTTCATAACATTCGTCCAGCAGATGTGAATACATTCCCACTGCATTCTAATTGTTGCACACGTAAATTTTTCTCACTGAACACGTTAGATTTGTCACCGAGAAGATTTCTACCACGCACCGCATGTTTTGATACTAAATGTAATTAAGTAATGTACTATTTTACCTATACAGCACTAAAAAACTTCATAATTAATCTAACAGTATCAACTCAAAAAATCAATGTCTCTCTACTAGTGTATAACGTGTTTCAGTTGCATAAGTGAATATATGATCCTTTCCAAACATAGGACATCTTCAAATGTTACGATATATCATAGCATCTTTGATACTCATATGTTTGTAAGCTCTTTGTATGTATCAAAACATGTGGTGCGTGGTAGAAATCTTCTCGGTGACAAATCTAAAAGGTTCAGTGAGAAAAATTTACGTGTGCAACAATAAGAATGCAGTGGGAATGTATTCACATCTGTTGGACGAATGTTATGAAAACAAACACTCCAAACCGACATTTCAAGTAAGTCACATGCAACGAAAATCTGTAACGCAGCCATCATTGTATGGCGTGCTTATAATTATGTATTATTTATATTTTAGGACAATTAATTTGTAAAAAACACACCACATGTCATAATGAAAGCGTGTAAACCGTCTGAAGATGAATCACAACGATTCGAAACCGGTAACGGTACCCTTTGAATAAAGGAACTGAAAGTAAATTTGTGGCTGGTTGCTGTCCTAACACCATCAACAGTTAACAAAATATTGAAGTTTTAACTAACATACTATCTATCATTTAAATGCTTAGACATTTGCGCTTCTTGAGATTATTTTTATGTGGTCGATCCACTTTAAATCGCTTTGTATACACACTCCTAAATATTTTACGGATGTGACTGCGTTCAGTGATTCTTCTGCAGTCGAGTAATCGTAGAACATTTTTTATGCTCAATACGTTAGATTTGTTTATGTTGTGAGTCAATCGCCAATACCTGCAACATGCGTCGATCCTGTATAGGTCTTACTGCATTTAGCTGCAATTTTCTAGCGTTGTGACTCCACTATGTACTACAGCATCATACGATATTACCCCCTACGACATTTATATATAAATTGTGAAATGTGGTCCTATACCACTTCCTCGTGTTTCCATACTAGTTTTTGTACTTCCTTATTTCGTCAATCAACTAAAGTATTTCTTCTGTTGCCCAAGGCATCTTTGCAGTTAACTTACTTGTACCTACATTTGCCTGTCCAACAACTGTGACTCCCCTTTCTAGTGATGTCTCCTCTTGAACTAAAATGTCTACGGTTATCTTCATCAGTGCGCACATTCTTAGCTAATTTCAAACATGTCTCACCATTCCTCACTACTTCAGTATCGTTTCTCGTTTCACATTTATTCTTTTGCATGACTCTCTTGGACTTCAGTTTAGGCTTCATCATCACTAAATTGTGATCTGAGTCTACATCTGCTCCCAGGTATGCTTTACAATAAAATACCTAGTTTGAGAATCACTGTCTGAATATGATGTAATCCAGCTGGGCTCAATCCATACCTCTCACCATGATCCAGGTATACTTCCTCCTCTTGTGATTCCTGAACAGACTATTCGCTATTACTAGTTGAAATTTGTTGCAGAACTCTGTTAGTCTTTCTCCTCTCTAATTTCTGCTAATAAACTTATATTCTCCCGTAACCCTTTCTTCTATTTGTAGGGAATTGGTCACAATGGAGTGTTGCAGTGATTGTGGCTGCGTCATGTTAGTGGCTATTGAGACAAAAAGAATGAAGTATGGCCTAATGCCTTTCCCATATTAAATAGCGAGAGAGTCACTCACGTGATGTTCTGCCGTCCCATGACCACACAGGCAACTTTCTTAGTCACTTACTTGTAAGGAATAGTCGTCTAGTCGAAATGAAAGTTTATTGTAAACTGAAAAGAAACACAAATTGAGGCAGCCCCATCACATAGTTCTACTTGTCCATCAGCAATTACCAACGATTTGGCGAAATGACTTCCTGCTGTAACACAGGTAGTGCGTTTCACAAACACATCAAAAAATCAGTGAAACAGTGAAATCGACGACCGATACTGAGAAAGAGAGAGAGAGAGAGAGAGAGAGAGAGAGAGAGAGAGAGAGAGAGAGAACACAGGAATAATAGCGAGAGTTGAACCTCGAATATGAGAAATGGAAGTGACAGGAATCGAGATACGTTAGCAGTAACAGGGCCGACACCTTAAAGCTTACAACAGTACAGCTAACGAACTCGTGGTATTAAATGCGAGCGGCTAATCTTGTATGACTGCACGAAAGTAGCTACTGTTGTTGCTACAAGCTCCCGACTACCTGTCATGATTTGGGTAATTGATGACTGCTGCATGCACGTTGCTGCTTATAACGTGATGGTGAGACAGTCGTGTCAAAGATGGCGGTAACTTCCATGTTGCTGCTACTCATGGAGAGATACGTCCTACATCTGCAAACAGCTTCATACAACTGAGGCCCAGAGATTGGGTCTCTGAACTTTTGTTACATTGGGCACCATGCCACATTATGCTTCCATGGGAGGTGAACAGGTGCCAGTCCGAACATAGCTTGGGGAGGAAGCGCTAATGGGTTCTGTGGTCACAGACCGACGGGGCAGCTGGGCCTATGAAGCTTAGGTTACCAGTCCTCCTTGGGTGCCAGTTCTTGATATCGTGGATAACTCGTGCCTCTACGCACTGGGATGCCCTCTGGTCAACTTGAAAGTAACGACTCCAGCTGTAAGAAAATTCGCCTTCTTGAGTGCTTGTAACACTATTTGAACGATGAATGGGAAAAAGGTTTAGACCGCTCCATCCGATAATCCACCATGCAGGTATCAGTGGTGTTTGTTGAGTGGAGAAAATTAATTTTGATGCTCAAATTGACTGATTTAAGTATCAAGCTTTTTGATTACAGGATTGTCAGCTAGTGCTTGGTAACGATAAGTCTATGTGTTTAACTGCCCATCTCTACCCCCCCTCACCCCCCCCCCCCCCCCACACCACCACCACCTAAGGTAACAACTGTCTCCTTAAGAAATCAGAATCCCTTGCTGACTGACATATAAATCAATATTTACCAAACATTAAATCTGCACCCGCACAAATAGAAAATAACGAAGACAAGAATTTTTGCACGATTGAAAACCATGGTTACCCAGGGATTATCTCTTTACATTTACACTTCATGTATAGAAAAGGCTTATTTCTACGACAAAGGTGAACTCACGTTCTACTGGTGTCTATTGCCACTTTTATAGCATGCCATTTGCAACTGAGATTTGATTTTAATAAAAGAAGTCTTTTACGAAATATTGCAGGGTTTGTGTGATTTTAATGAACTCAGTATATATTTTTGACTCATTCATTTCGGCCAGTTTGTACCAAGACGGATCCTCACCACAACTATGGATGTTAGAATGAGTTCATCATGCAATGAACACTAAAGTTATCAAAACCAGGAGATTTTTCGTGAACTGGAGTCTGACTCTGCCATGGCAGGTTGGTCGCCAGTCTTCCTCCTGTCTGACTGTGTGTGGACACACGGTGACTGTGTTCTGGGCCGTACCTGCACCCAGTCATGTGGCAGCATTCACCACACCAAAACTGAAGCGAAAATAGTGGGGTGTGGAGTGTGGAGTGGTCTGTAGTGGTCGGGGCTAGCAGGTAGCGGTGCGTTGGTTGGAGCTGACGCACCTGGACGAGGTTCCTAACCGCTATAAAATCGTCCTCACAAAGGCGAACTTGTTGGGGGCAGACCCAGTCGGCAGAGGGGAGGGGGGAGAGGGGTTTGCAGACTGATCAGACGGCTTAAGGGACACAGTTTACTGTTTAATCACAATATTTTCCGTAGGTAGATGGCGGGGCTGGAAGGAGCCAGTTTACTCGGAGACGCAGAAGGGTGCCAGCAGGTATTCGACGCAGCCTGGCACATTCGCTAAGCAGGCTGCGCCCACAGGCCTTCCCCTTCCAACAGCTGGCAGGGTCTGCCTGTGTGGCATCATGGCGTCAGTTGGTTCTGGCAGATGACTTTAACTGTTCAGACTTCTCAATTATGAGCCGATTTTCTTCAGGTTTTGAGTTACGAAGCAAAACATCTTATATTAACATGCACTTGATACAATAATAATAATATACATACTTGGGAATTACATTTTTCCTTTCTGCCATGGCCACCTACTTCCAAAAGTAAGTGCTGACACAGTTACTGATTGTTTTTCAGACTGGTGCCCATCCATGGAACAGTACGTTCTCGCATTTGCTATTAGATAATACACTTTTTCTACTAACTTCAATTTATCAGCTATTACCTAATTAATTTCTATACATAAGTTCTTCTCATTGGTGACGACTGCAGCAATGATATTTAGACTTCCCTTCCTGGTGGCAAGATCTCTACTACAAGACGGGAGCACTGCAGACAAACTGTCTGACAGTCCACAAGGGTGCTTTCCTTTATCGTACCACCTGCTTTTCCGATAGAATCCCTGAGAGTCGCTGGCTGATCAAGATCTTGAAACTGATACCGACGTTTTGTGCCTCTGGTATACTCATTTGTTTTTATTATGTTGTGGATCACGTTTTCAATCTTTCCGCTACTGTTCAGACGAAGCAATGTCTCAAGATCTCCACTGATTAAATCTATTTTTCTTCCTAGACATTTCCTTCTCTCTGTCCCACTTAACGCCTTACTAGAGTGCTTTTTCACCTGTCCATCAGGATGTTATGAATTCCATCTCTAACCAATGATATCTTTTTGTTTCTTAATATTGACAATGGTAAATTTGCTGTTAGTTTTCACCTCTCCCCCCCCCCCCTCCCCCATTCTCGTTTCTAAGTACCCTGAGGTGGTCCATTAAAAGTACAGTTTGACGTACTTCACAGGCTAGTCCCGATGAGTGTTCGTGTCTGGAAGTGTAAGTTAGTGGTTGAGCCAACAGTCTGCTGCAGGGGTGTCCAACTTGTGGCTCACGGGCTGCATACGCCCCAATGCAAGTATCAGTGTGCCCCATGGCTTGAGTATCTATCACACGATTGGTAAAAAAATCATAAAATTCTTTTTTTCTAAGGTTATGATAAACTGAATATTTTCAATATGAAGCTCCTGCCACACAACGATATACTGTTCTGTCATTGGCCCATCTTCTTTTCTTTTTGCTCAGTAGTTATGGTTAGTTCTGTTAAGTACATTATGGCTTCTTGCAATGTGGTCCAGGTAACCTAAAATGTTTGGCACCCTTGGACTACTGGTTTTGGTGTCAGGTGGGTTCCCTCGTAAGTTGCGAGGTCGTCAGGTTTGCAGATCGATTCACCAGTCCAATCTGTCTATGGGAAGTACTAGAGTGATGGAGAGGTGTTATCTGTGATCTGGTCATACAGGATACACAAGGCAGGCACTTCTCAGGATACTCCTGCCTCATAGTGAACAGACCTACACCATTACCATCTCTTCGATATCCCACACCACTGCAGCACATGTGGCCCATAGTTCTTTTCCCTAGTCTTCCTGAACTGAAAAGCTTCTCATGTATTTCATAAATCTGTTCTCGACAGCGGCTGCACTTCCTTGTCCTCTACATTCCCAGACATTTCTTTACCTGACTACAAGATTCTACATAAATGATAATCAGAAAAATAAAAACTGTACCCTACGTATACACATAACCCCCTGCAATATTGGAGACTAGAATAGAACCACAGCCCTTCCTTGCCTTTCGCAAGAGGCGACTAATTTTTTATTTGGTCAAGCTTTTTACCTTGGTTTCCTGACTGTTCTTTGGGCTTTTGAAGGTTTTTTCTATTTTCACTTTTGTGAATGCTTTTTCACTCACAGTGCTAGCTTTTTAAATTGTTGCCCCTTTTTGGGTTTCACCTCCACTTTTCAAATTTTACCAAAGTGTGGGCTACCTGGGCAAGGACGCCTTGCAGTCATACATTACTTCCCCATTTTGCACTGTTATCTTTTGCGCCTACCAATAAAGTGGATCTATGTCCACACCTGAAATCCAGCACAGTAGCCAGTCTGTCATGGTGAACTTGTCATGTACCTTCTCGGTGGTAGCCTCGTGACAGTTCAGAGAACACTGCCAATGCCTGAGCTGTGACCTCCGCATGTCAGCCAAGGAGTAGGTGCCTGTCCAATTTGGGGCGCTGGGACTCCAGGCAACGACTTTTGCCTTGGTGGGCTGACACCCATCGGCAATGCCTCTGATCAGTGTGACACATGATTCACAATGAAACGGATCAAACTTAATGGTGGCCATGCCAACACAACTGTCTCATAAGTCAGGAACAGTGATTTTAATGTGGAGGTTTACAATCCTACAGCATTTCCGTCATTCACCGTGCCTCACGAGGAGAGCCAGGCAAGGAGAAGTGGAAGTGGACAGTTTTCCGAGTTCTTGGTTTATTTCCAAACAGACAGCGTCTCTTTCATTTCAATGAAGCCAATGTGTTTTGTTGAAAATATTGAAGATCGCTTTGGGATGTTGCAGCAATAGAGAAGATGAGAAATGGATCTTTGCTGATCAAAACATCGCACGCCAACCAATCATGGGCACTGCACGCTTGTGTCAAGTTAGGAGATCTACCAATCACCATTTCTCCTCATAATAAGCTCAATAGAATTCAAGTTGTTATCTTCCATCAGGACATAACGCTCCAAACTGATGACGACCTGCATAATAATCTGGCACAGTGTTGAATCCATTTTGTTCACTGCATCCGGAAGGGTCCCAAGGATAACAGAGTGGACACTCGAGCTTTTATCCTAGCCTTCTATGGCAATGTTGTACCTGAGAAAATTAAGTTCATGGTTTATAGGTGTGATGCCACACCTTACTTTCCTCCTCCTATGAGATGTTTTAAGTGCCAAAGTTTCGGACACATGTCCTCCCAGTGTTCTAATGAGGCTGTTTGTAGAGCATGTTGGTGCAGCCCTTGTGACGAACCCTCTCAGTGTGTCAACTGTCCAGAACCGCACACTCCTCATTCACTGCAATTCTCTAAGATAATTTTACTAATGAATAAATCCCTACAATTAGGACACTCTTTAACAAAAATTATTAACAATTCATTAGTTGATTTACCTGCACCAACAAATCTTTCATTTTGATGAAATTTTGGGTCCCTATTAGCATTGAAGAGGGAGAAGAAAATGCATGAGTAGAAAACACTTGACTGCCTGTCTTACCAAGATGCAAGGAAAACGTTTGAAAGGCCTCATATGACTAATATGGTCTCCAATTTTGCGACTGTTGTGTCACAGTCCACACAAAGTCTCGCACGACACCTCCTGGCCCTGGTCATATTCCAAGGCCTGCCCCACGTTGGGAGAGGGAATGTCATCTCTCTCATCCCCTACTCCTATAGCACCGATGTTTTCCACACCACTGGTGCAACCAGAGACGCCTAGTCATCCTCTGGCGTCACGGATTCAGGGCTCCTGTCAAGGTGGCCCCCTCTCAAGACAAGGACCAGCAGGCACAGGCTGCCAGCCGAAGAAAAATGCTATCGTTTTCTCCCCCAGAAAATAAAATGGGAAAATATCCACAGAAATCAAAGTTTCACAAGAACAAGAAGGATAAGCAGAAAGACAAACTACTTTCTGAGGCTTAGGGTGTTCCTCCTCCCCACCCCTGCCGAGGTTGAACCCATGCCCACTGACGATGGATCACAAATCAGGTAGACTAGGACCTGGTAGCGAAGTGAACACACCTGTCTTTTCCATTCACCACTTTCTCAGACCAGACTCTAACGCTCCTTCAACCGAACTGTACTGACTACTATCGCCATCTAACCGAACTCCATCATTTAATGGTTACTTGGTAATTTTCTTAGTGCTTCGAGAAACATGGTTTACGACAACAGACCTCCTGGTTTGAAAAATTACCGACTATACTGGTGGGGCTTGTACCCTCATATGCTCCGATATTTTCAATGCGTAGATGGCCGTTAGTGTCTCCCTGTCCGTTAAGACGACAATATGTAATATTTATCTACCCTAGATGGATCTTTCCATTATCATGAGCTGTCCGAGTTAGTGGCACAACTCCCTGCCCCCCTCCTCTTATTGGAAGACTTTAATGCCGGTAATCCTCTGTGGGGCGGTGACACTATGTCTCACAGAGGGCGAGTACTAGAACACCTCCTTTCAGAATTGGACATCTGCCTACTCAACATTGGAGCTGCAACGCATTTCAGTGTGGCTCATGGAACGTTTTCGCCTATTGTCCTCACAGATTTCAGCCCACGTATCTTACCCCTGATTCAGTTCAAAATGTTCAAATGTGTGTGAAATCTTATGGGACTTAACTGCTAAGGTCATAAGTCCCTAAGCTTACACACTACTTAACCTAAATTATCCTAAGGACAAACACACACACACCCATGCCCGAGGGAGGACTCGAAACTCCGCTGGGACCAGCAGCACAGTCCGTGACTGCACCTGATTCACTGACACATCCATGGTGACCTTTGTGACAGCGACCATTTTCCTATCGTTTTCTTCCTCTCCACTCACTGGCATCTAGAACATGCTCCAAGTTGGTCGCTTTGTCCTCAGTAGCCACTTTTGCAGCCAGTCTTGTGACGAATATCCACAAATTGGTATTGGATACTATTGGTACTATTAATCATGGTACAGTAGCAACGATACCTACTCCTCCGTCTCATTCCGACAACCTCAAGTACCATGATGGTCTGAAGATATAGCCACAGCTATCGGGAAACACCACAGGGCTCTTCAGCGGCACAAGTGCATCCCTATATACGGACAATTTAATAGCATTCAAGAGACTTCGGTCGAAAGTGTCGCTTTTAATAAAGAAAAGGAAGCAGATATGCTGGGAGCAATATGTTTCAACTATGCGATCCCACACTTAATCATCCCAAGTATGGGCTAAACTCCTTCACATTTGCACCCATTCAGCGCCAACGGTGGTTTCTGGCACTCTTGTCAATGGTAACATCTGGACTTATTCTGTGGTACTTACTGAATGTTTTGCAGCTCACATCGCTGAAGTGTTTGCTTGCGGTAATTACCATCCTCATTTCCTGACCTGGAAACACGTTATTGAGTGCCACCCATTATATTTCCATGCACACACTCTTGATCATATAATATCCAGTTTAGTGAATGGGAGTTTGCAGCAATTTGGCAGAGTGTAAAGATACGGCCCCTGGGCCTGACAAAATCCACAATGAAATGCTCAACAATCTTTGTGCTGACAGCATGAAGCATATCTTCAGGCTCTTTAATTGTATTTGGCGGGAAAGAGGATTTCCCTCTCTATGAGAGGAAGGTATTATTATTCCTCTCCTGAAACTGGGAAAAAAACCATGTATTTTAACTAACTACTGGCCGATCTATCTCACGAATGGGCTTTGTAAGCAATTTGAACGAATGGTCAACTGCCATCTTTGTTGGTGACTTGAAGCTGGAAGGCATGTATCACGATTTCAAAACAGCTTTCAGGCTTTCTGGTCCACCACGGATCACCTGGTTCGCTTGTAATCTGCAGTGCACAACGCTTTTGCGCATCGTCACCTCCCGACTGCTGTGTTCTTTGACTTACAGAAGGCATACGATACCACCTGGCGACACCACATCCTATCTACACTGCATGAGTGGGGTCTCCAGGACAGTTTACCTATTTTTATACAGAATTTACTATCTCTCGGACTTTTTTGGGGGCGGATAGGTTTGACTCGCAGCAACCAGTATATACAGGAAACTGGAGTCCCTTAGGGATCAGTTCTGGGCGTAACGCTGTTTGCTATCGCCATCAATAGTATCGTAAATGTAGTGGGCTCCACAGTCTCTCCGTCACTGTATGCGGATGATCTGCGCCTGATACGTGCCTATGCACCACTGTGCACTGCTGAGTGCCAACTTCAACCGGTTGTCTGGAGAGCCTACGCTGGACCATGAATCATGGCTATGAATTTTCTCCTGCAGAATCACAATTTGGGCATTTTTGTTGACTCTGAACTATGCACCCTGTGAGCATACAAGCTGTGGCGGAAGATTAGAGCGGCTGGCAGTTTCCCGCCACAGAGCAAGAGGCTGGCAGTTGCTACGGGGCCGTCGCGAGCGGTTAGCGTTTACGCGGCCTCGGAAAAACCTGAGCGGACGCTCGGCAGGAGCGCGTATGGAGAAATTTATATGCCAGAGAAAAATTGATAAAAACTAGACTAAGAGTGACACGTAGGTGCAAGTTCGCACTCATGTATAGAAAAATATTTAAAGCTAAATTATCCAGACGCGCCACAAAAATTAGTAATAGTTTAAAAGTTGTTGTTGTCTTAGAAATTGTAAATTTATGAAAGTTCAAGTGCTTGGTAATAAATAAATGAAAAGAGACGAAACTAGCGGCAGAATTCTAAAGTTTAAAGAGGTAGATGAGTAATTAAGTATCTATTTTTATTTGTTTATTTATGTTTAGTATCAAAAAGAGAGTGCCCTGAACCTCTGTCCATCCCTCTGTCCTCTTCGACAACGCCACTGGCAGAACGAGTGTGACTTCTTATGCCGGAAGTCGTCGATCACCATTGCTGATGATTGTGAAATTAGAGATTTAAGCAGTGGCTGGGCTCGAACCCACAGGGGAGGACGTTTTGATCACTAGTCAAAGACAGACCATAGGAACGAAGTACAGAAAGTTCAAGGAAAGACAGGAAAACATAAATACAAAAAACGGGGAATGAAATAAAAAGGAAATACAAGGTAGTTAAGGCGAAACGTCAGCATGAAAAATGTGTTAAAATTGAAAAAGAAATGATAGTTGGAAGGGCTGATTCACCAGACAGAAAAGTCAAAATAACCTTCGGTGAAATGAAAGAAAGGGTGGCTACATTAAGAGTGCAGTAGGAATTCATAGTTAAACGAAGAGGAGAGAGCGGATACATGGAGAAAGTTCATCGAAGGCCTCTGTGAGGGTAGGCCTTGTCTGATGACGTCACAAGACAAGAACAGGGGGTCGATATCGAAGATGTAGGGCATCTAGAATTTGAATTAAACATGAGATCAAATAAGGCACAAGGGACAGATAACATTATAATGGAATTGCTACAATCATTGGGCGAAATGGCAACCAGTCGACTGTTGCATAAGCATCACACAAAAATTGATCTTCTGCAGTATACAGTCGAATTCAGTGGTATATTATTCCAGCTGAGATCGTCCATTTCGATTGTGACATCATTTCAAGGTTCAACTATCATAAACGTGGTACCGAAAAAACTGCAGACGTGTGCTCCAAAATTCAGTTCGCAAGATAGGATATCAAGAGGTATAGGAAAGATAGACTGGGTGAATATGGGTACTGACATGGCTGACAGCACTGTTAATCAAAGAGATAGCTTATGGACGGAGGTACTGTAACTGTCGTCGGATGGTAAAAGAGTATACAGATTTTGCTGCAAGTATAACGACATAAATTCAAGAACTATCAGCGATGCATATCCAATGCCGAATATTATGGAGACAGAGGACAACTTGGGTCAGTGCACTTACTTTTCGTCGTTGTATTTAGAAAGTGGTTATTGCCAGTTGGAATTAGTTCCTGAAGACCAAAAAAAGACCAAATTCGTACTATTGATGTCATAGGGTGCTATTCTGAGATGAAGAAGTTGGGACAGGAGGATAATTCGTGGCAGACCACTTCAAACCTGTCAGGAGACTGACGACCAAATGTATGCTTGAAGCTACTTTTCCACCTGTTGCCTTTTCCCATTGAGAATAACACGCAGTATTCTAGTATTCGGTTTGCTAGAAACTTTCCAATCCACCCATACAGTTGATACTATACCAGTAGCAGGATAAACTGCGTTCTGACGCAGTGTCAGTATCAAATTGATATGCAAGTTAATTAAATTGTGACAGTTGACTGTTTTATAACCATAACCTATCGTTCTGCTATGTGGTTTATGACACCCTGGTGATAATCCATCCTTCTGAGAAACACCCCTCCCCAACCCTTCTGGGAAACCCTCACGAACATAAGCACACTATTGATATAAAGTTAATTGACTAATTTAAATCGGTCAATTAATTAACCCCTTCCCCTCTCCTCCATCTAGAAATTGGCAGGAAAAGGACTCAGTCTGTGCTGGAGAGGAAGGATGCTATGTTATGAAATTGGAAATCAGTATCAATTACATAGCATAGAAAATGCCATTTACTTATAAATTTCAATTTTCAGGGGCTGAGTCTCTTTATTTCGCGGGAAAATCTCACATCCAGAAACTATGCAATGTAATTATGTAATAACACTGTCGCACATTGGAGGTGTGTTATTGTTGGAAAATTTTCATGTGTGTGCTTGCCTTGAAATCCAGGGATCGACTGAGCTAGTGTACAATCCCACCACCAAAGGATGTTCCACCCCCCCCCCCTCCTACCCCTCTCCACCCCTCCCAGACGAATGTGGTGGGAAAAAGACTCACTCTGTGTTGGAGAGGAAGGATCTCATGATACGAAATTCAGATCAGTATCAACAATATTGACACATATTCTTTATTTAATCAATTTATGGGGGACAGGACACTCATACTTGGGTCACACTCATGCCTGCAACCCCCACTTCCACTTCCTATGATGTAAGTCTTGTTTGGGGTTTCCTGCACATGTGTCTGTAGTCCAGGAGTTGCCAAGGAGGTGAAAAATCACCCAATGTCCTAATTACCAATCACGATACTAACTGCTACATATCACAGACCGGTTGTCAGCCTACTTTGATCTCGTGATCCTGAACAAAGAATTAGGTGGTGGCAACTCTTTGACATTGATACCTGAGATATTCCTGCCGAAACCCATGCTGTGTCTCTCTCTCTCAAGTGGCTGATTGCTTCACAGTGAGCATCTCTTGTGTGCCACACTAACCTCTCTTTTACCCTGAACAAAGCAGTGGATAGCTGGTAAACCACCAGCTGTGGATGCCTTTGAAATATTCCCTCACTCTGACTGATTGATTGACTTTGCATTCTATTGGTGGATGCTATGACTGGTGTATTTGATGGGATTCGATTCCACAACTGCTCAGTTTCCAAATCCTTCGGGACTTTTTTTACCCTGCCTCCTAATGTTGGATACTAGCACAGTTACATCGTTTTGCAGGAAGGCTGTTACGTTAGAGGTAGCAGAGAATTTCAAATTTCAGCTCAACTGCATGCCATGTTCTTAAAAAATCATTGGAAGATTTATGTGTTTGCTCGCAGTTCTACTGTTGAAAATAATAAATTGACGAATCGTGAATTTAACATCTCGATTGGAAGTAGTGCTGTATAAAACGATAGTTGGAATCTCAAATTTCGGCGTGTATTTATACCATCAGGGTTGTGATATTCTCGACCACTACAGGTCTGCTAACACTGTGCAACAATGAAAATGTAAATCGAATGAGAATAGCCAATTTCTATCAGTTCTAATGTGCTGATCGCGATTTTCACAAACACAATTGAAAATCAGCTCTAGTTTCCATTTAACTCTTTCATTACAGTGAGATAGTTATAGACAGATTGAGTTAAAAATCAAATATTATAATGGTTTGTCAAAGTCATAACTACTAACAATGAATTAGATTATTGTCCCTGGTCTTAGTTGTGTGCTATTTTGGATATAAACATTTTGATACCAATTCTAGCGATCGTTTTGTCTCCCTCCTCTTCAATTTCAATGACTTTGTTAATGCACGGAATAATTTTTGCACATTTGTTTCCAGACTAACTACCAGTTGTTCAAGTTGACTGCTATTGAAGTGAATAAAAAAGCCACGGGTTTGTGTTAAGAGTGCTGCTATGTGAGTGGAGAAGTTACATTTGCTTCATAAAAACAGCAAATAACTACATTGATTAAAAAGCTTGCAGTTGTTATTTTGGGATAACAACCTCAGGAATTGGATGCATGGGAAAGGACTTTCAATGCCCTTTGCAGTGCCCATGATCTGGCGTGAGCCAACTAACCATGTCAGTGACTGCTACTTTTGTGTGGTTCCTCCTCTCAAGAAGGGAATATCTGAGAAGAAGAAGCGGACGGTGATCTGTCCTAACATTCCATCTGCCATACCTCCAGTTCTACATGGGGAAGGATTGCCAATACCTGAACTACCGACAGAGTACGAGATTACCTCTGATGGGGATTCTGAATATCCTGAACCATGTATATCACAAGATCCAGAGTTTTTCCCAAATATATAATAAAATGATGGTACACAAAAATTGTCTCAAAATGACTTAAGTGATCTCATTAGAGATTTGGAGCTCTCTAAAGCTAAGGCTGACATTTTAGCTTCAAGATTGCAACAGCCCAATTTTCTGGAAAGCAATGTAAATGTTTCATTCTACTGCGGAAGATAGCAACAGTTCACTCCTTTTTTTAACATGAAAGATAGTCTTGTGGCATGTGTAGACATTAAAGGGTCTAATGAAAGCTCTCAGCCCGCATCTCGTGGTCGTGCGCTAGCGTTCTCGCTTCCCACGCCCGGGTTCCCGGGTTCGATTCCCGGCAGGGTCAGGGATTTTCTCTGCCTCGTGATGGCTGTGTGTTGTGTGCTATCCTTAGGTTAGTTAGGTTTAAGTAGTTCTAAGTTCTAGGGGACTCATGACCGTAGATGTTAAGTCCCATAGTGCTCAGAGCCATTTGAACCATTTGAAAGCTCTCAGAATTAATTACAACCCTGATGAGTCGAGACTCTTTATTGATTTGTCGAAGTTGAGCTTAAAAACAGTGCTTTTACATATTGGTAATGAGCGTCCTTTTGTTCCAGTTGGGCATAGTGTGCATATGAAAGAGTCATACCAAAACATGAAAATTTGACTAGAAGCCATCAAGTATAATGACTCTCAATGGCAGATTTGTGGTAACTCGAAAGTAGTTGCACTGCTATTACGTATGCAGTTAGGGTATACTAAATATTGCTGCTTTCTCTGTGAGTGGGATAGCTGAACTCGTGTCTCTCATTACAGTAAATATGAATGGCCCACCAGAAAATATATTCAACCAGGTATAAAGAACATTAAGAGTGAATCCTTAGTAGACCCTAAAAAGATTCTGCTCCCACCCTTGCACATCAAGTTGGGTCTCATGAAAAACTTTGTTAAGGGAATGAACAAAGATGTTGATGCGCTTAAGTACCTAAGGCAAAAATACCCACCTTTAAGTGATACCAAAGTGCAGGAGGGTATCTTTGTAGGTCCACAGATTCGAGAGCTTTTTGGAGACCATATTTTTGATGGAATCATACAAGGCGATGAGAAGTACTCATTGGAATGATTTAAGACAGTCTGTTTACAGTTATTAGGGAACAAACGAGCAATAGATTACTAGGAGATTGTAGATAACATGTTGTCATCTTATGAAAAACTTGGTTGCAACATGTCACTGAAATTGCATTTCTTAGATAGTCATCTTCACTTCTTCCCCAAAGATTGTGGTGCAGTAAGTGATGAACATGGGGAGCGAATTCATCAAGATATTGCCACATTTGAGAAGAGGTATATCGGAAAGTGGAGCCGTACTATTTTACCAGATTACTGCTGGACTGTCATAAGAGATGTTCCCGAGTATGTGTATAAACGTCAAGCCAAACGAAAACAGTAATCTTCTGAATTTATTTCTGAACAAAATATGTAATTCTATATACTGTACATTTGGACACTTAACATTTGTAATCCTTTATATGCATTTGTGACCAGTTAATTTATATACTTTCTTTTGTACTTTACATACACTATGTCATCAAAAGCATCCGGATACCTAGCAGAAAATGATTTACAAGTTCGAGGAGTCCTCCATCGGAAACTCTGTAATTCAATGTGGTTTTGGCCCACCCTTAGCCTCGAAGACAGCTTCCACTCTGGCAGGCGTATGTTCAATCAGGTGCTGGAAGGTTTATAGGGGAATGGCAGCCCAATTCTTATGGAGTGCTGCACTGAGAACAGGTATCGATGTCGGTCGGCGTTCCAAAACATCCCAAAGTGTTCTATAGGACTCAGGTCAGGACTCTGTGCAGGCCAGTCCATTACAGGGAAATTATTGTCATGTAACCACTCAGCCACAGGCCGTGAATTAGGAACAGGTGCTCGATCGTGTTGAAAGATGCAGTCGCGTTCCCCTATTCGCTCTTCAACAGTGGGAAGCAAAGGAGGTGCTTAAAACATCAGTGTAGGCCTGTGCTGTGATAGCGCCACACAAAACAACAAGGGGTGCGAATCCCCTCCATGAAAAACATGACCACACGATACCACCACCGCCTGCGAATTTTACTGTTGGCACTATACACGCTGGCAGATTATGTTCACTGGGCATTCGCCATACCCACAATCTGCCATCGGATCGCCACATCGTGTACCGTGATTCGTCACTCCACACAACGTTTTTCCACTATTCAGTCGTCAAATGTTTACGCTCCTTACACCAAGCGAGGTGGCGTTTGGCATTTACCACCGTGATGTATGGCTTATGAGCAGCCGCTCGACCATGAAATCCAAGTTTCTCACCTCCCACCTAGTTGTTATAATACTTGCAGTGGATCCTGATGCAGTTTGTAATTCCTGTGTGATGGCCTGGGTAGATGTCTGTCTAATTCACATTACGACCCTCTTCAAATACATAATTATATTAAATATATTTATTATATTATTTAATCTTTCTTTATTATTAGTGAAAAGAAAGATTAAATAAGAAAGGATATAATACATTTATCTCTGTCAGTCAACAGACAAGGTCGGCCTGTATGCTTTTGTGCTGTACGTGTCCCTTCACGTTTCCACTTCACTATCACATCGGAAAAAGTTTAGGAGTGTGGAAATCTCGCGTACAAACGTATGACACAAGTGACGCTGAATCATCTGATCATGTTCAAAGTCCGTGAGTTCCACATAGCACCCCATTCTGCTCTCTCACGATGTCTAATGACTACTGAGGTCGCTGATATGGAGTACCTGGCAGTAAGTGGCAGCACAACGCACCCAGTATGAAAAAAAAAGGTTCAAATGGCTCTGAGCACTATGGTACTTAACATCTATGGTCATCAGTCGCCTAGAACTTGGAACTACTTAAACCTAACTAACCTAAGGACAGCACACAACACCCAGTCATCACGAGGCAGAGAAAATCCCTGACCCCGCCGGGAACTGAACCCGGGAACCCGGGCGCGGGAAGCGAGAACGCTACCGCACGACCACGAGCTGCGGACCCCAGTATGAAAAGCGTATGTTCTTGGGGGTGTCCAGATACTTTTGATCACATAATGTATGTGAAGAAACACTTAAAAAATGCAATGCTAGATTGAAATCATAAGAAATGTACGAAATGCTATGACTAATACACTGGATTTTTAGACCTATAGAGTCATTCTTTCTGGTGAAAATTCTGTGTGCGATTTGGAATAAAATCTCGCCATTGAACCATACACTCGTGTTGGATCTTATGGAGATGTCTTTTAATAATTATAGCCAGTGTGAATCATATTCATGGCACTCTCATATATGTAAATGAGTCACGTTCTTTGAACCCATCTTCTATAATTCAAGTTTAAGTCGGAACTGAGCGGAAGTAGGAGAGTGCTGTTTCTGCCATTTTCTGCATCCCATAGAGAAGCCAGGTGAACTGAGTTAATGTGACAGGGCCGTGTTTTGACCACTGAGTGGAAATGGGAACATGTTGTCATAGCTCTGAAAACAGTGTACAATGCCAACAGAAGCTTTCTCCTGCAACACAAATAGTTTAAAAGACCGTATGAGTAGTTACAGTGGTATTTCTAATTGGAAAAATAAGGATGAATTCACATCATATGAGAACTGGAAGAAGGACAAAGATTTTGCTACAGTATTGTGGTTTGTTTCCAAACTACATGGTGGTACTGCCGTCCAAAGGAGATCTGCGTCTCTTAGGGTGCACTCATGTCTGTCATCTAAACGATCTCTCCTTAGTTATTATTTTGTACCATCCATCAGAGAAATACTGCGAAGTATGGAAACTTTGTTAATGTCATCCAGCTGAGTAGTCGATAAGTTATTAAAGCTACCATATCTTCCAGCATATTGTAAGAAATACTCTCTGTATGCTGACATCGAGCATATGTAGCGATCCTATTAAATACACAGGAATTCTTCCGTTGAAGCTGGCAGCCAGTGATCGAAGTCACTTGCACAGACAAGTGTAAAGTTTCGTCACCCTTCCTGTAGGAGGACCATATCCCACAGACTATCAATGACAAGACAGTGTGCATGGGGGCTTAATTAAAAATATTAATGAATAAATGCAATAGTTTTAGTAGCTGTGTGACCGGTTACGAAGTCTCGTAACCAGTTGGCCCTGACTAGTATTAGAACGCAATCTGACTGCATAAAATAAAAATAAAGAAAGACAAGGTATTTCCATTAAGACAATTGATTAAATTAAGTCCCCTGCAACTATAAAAGCTACGAAACAACAAAGCACAAGTGTAACTGTTCTGTGTGTGGTAGTGTGACTCAACGTACATGTAACATGTATCTGGCTCGGTTCTTTCTCAATACGACAAATATTTTAAACACCATTTACAATGAACTAATTGAAAAACCAGAAATACTATAACTGCACATAGAAACCAGAACTACAGGTCTAATAAATGAACGCGAGCCAGATGATTTGTTGAATGTACCTGTGAACAAGAGGCATTGTCATTAAAGAAAACTGTAATACCTTTTTACCTCATTATATATTGACAAAAATTTTCCATTACACCAGCATCATAAATCAAAAGCCCATCTCCTTTCTCAAGTACACTCTGATAATTGCAACTTCTTCCATCTATACATTACACCAACCGAACAGCATCTGCTCTCTCGCCCAACAGAACAATAACTGCCCTCGACATCCTCTGAACTACTACTGCACCAGTGGAGGCGGCGGAATAATAATCTTTGGCGCAATCTCTGGCGCTGTGACTCAGTGTAGCCACCTTTCAAGTGTCCCTGTGTTGTTCTTTCACAAGCAGCTTGGTACATCATTTTTCTTCTGTAACGCATCCCAGCAGTGTCTGACTGCAGCTTTGTGCTCCACCACACATCTTGTTTTTGTTCCAAGACTTCGAGGTCTGTATTAGGTTCTACCCTGAAATTAAAACATTTCTATCCATTGGTTCTCACAGTAAGATGACTGTTGTAGATTGTGATACTCCTGGCTGTGGCTACCAGTATTTTATTTTGCTACAAGCTCGCCTTGATGCAGTTTGATACACACGAAGTAGCATATGGTACAAAAGGGGAGTGAGGTACAAGTGACAGAGGGTACAATATGTACCAGTCCCGTGGGAGAGTCCGCCAATTGTACCGAACTTGCTTCTAATTGGTTGCCACATTTGGGTGTTGGGCAACAAATCGCCTAATTTCTCTTATTACTTATTTACATACTTCTCATTGTATTTAACCCAGATTTTAGTATGACAATCTCTGATGGCTACCCTATCAGTATATCGATTTTGTTTATTAAATTTCACTAGTTTTGAGAAACATAAGAGTAACGATATTGCAACTGAAGTGCATCTTACGCCTTCGGTTCACTTTGGCATGCCTAGGAGATGAAGTGCTTCGGCTGCACTAGTCACTCTGTTTCGGGTGTTCCAAAGGGCTGGATGCGTAACTCCATTTCGGTCATTCTGGAGGGACGGACACAGCTCTCGGATTCGGGCGTTCTACAGAGGCGGACGTGTATCTCTGTTTCAGGTGGACATGTTGTACCCTATATTGGAAGTGGACAGAAAAGTTACCATACTATTAAAAAACTATGTCGAGTGTTGTAAAAGACAGTGAAAAATGTGTGATTATTTAAAATATAACCAAACTAGAAAGATTAACGGGAAGTGTTGTTTACCTCCATTGTCAGTACTACAGATCTTGTCCTCTATAGATGCGGAGACTAACCTGGGCAAGCACAATCACAGGTTCTAGTTGACAGCATAGCAACCTCCGCCGAAGATGATTGCAGAACCGACGAGCTGTCTTCTGCGCTTGGGCAAAACTTTAGAAGACGACAGGTTGGTGGAAAGAATGTTTAGGGACTCTTACTAAATCTCTCCAGATTTCTCCAGCTTCCAGATCTGACTTTCAAAGGACGCATAATTTATATATAGCATCCCTTGTGGAGAATCATGTATTTAAAGAAGAGCCTACAATCCGTTAACGAGAACTGTGAAATGGGTGAGACATGAAAATCCTAGTGAGAATAATGAACTGTAATGATTATCATAAAACGCCCGAATCAATAGGGTATGAACAGTGAAAAAGATAAAAAGCGACACTGTGTGAAGTGAAATTATATCCTCTTTGTACTTTTATAAGTTTCTTTGAACTGTTAGGCAACAAAATCTGTAAATGCTGCTAATTAATCCGTGTCGCGTAGCTGAAAGTGAAAACGCCAAAACGTAAATCGAAGTATAAAGTTATAACTGTGTTTGGGGTCCAAAGGGATTACGTTTTATTTCACTGCTACGAGAAACAACGCTTCAGTTAGCATTTAGCATAGCAGCGTACAACAGGCGAGGCGTATGACTTGGAAGCAATAACTGTGGCCTCTACTAGCTGCAGTCCAGCGTCAGAGAGCGGCTAACGGCAGGGATAGGCGTCTGTGGTCGACTATGGAAGCCGAAGACACCCAACATGACCAAAACAATGCGTGGAGCAGCAGCATAGAGCCGGAGAAGAAGGTGGCGTGAACGCTAATCACTTTACAGCTAGCGAGAGGAAGCTAGTATTGACAACCATAGGGATACTTAAGAATATTGTTAAATTGTTTTGTAATAATTTCTTTAATAACAAAATGTTGTGGGAAAGTGAAACGCGGTACAATCTAGAAGTAGAGAGGCAGTGCAGCAGTGCAGCCTCAGGGTAATGAAACTGAAGAGGCAAACCAATTACAGGGCATGCCAGACGAAATTAGTTATATCAGAGGAAAGTGTCCAAAATCAAATGGATGATAGCTATTTGCCAGAATAATCTGTTGTAGAAACTGAAGTTTTCCAAGAAAACTTAATTTCCAATAGTAGCAATAGTGAATTTGGAGAGGTGGATTCTGATGTAGATGACATGAACGTTAATAATAAGTTAAATAAGGTGAATCGTGATGTCAGAGGTGATGGCTCTGACACCGCCATTGCTTATGAATTAATAAGTAAAATGAGTAGATTAAGGCATGGAACAGCATCAGCTGATACAGTGCCTACACAAGATGATAATAAAAGTATGGTTGAAATATTAATGGAGTTAGTGTCTAGGCAAAACGAATGAAAAATAAGGCTAAAAGAAAAGATATAACGGGGGCAAAAAGAATTAAAAACAGGGTTAGAAGAAAAGATAGAACAGGGGCAAAAAGAATTAAAAAAGTATTCAAATGAATTAAAGAAAGGGCAAAAATTACATGCTGATAAAATAGAAGCAACAAACAAGGAGGTACCAAAAATTAATCATAAGTGTAAATATTTAGATACCAGGGTTGATTCTCATAAAACTAGAATAGGGGTTTGTGAGAAAAGAATTGAACATGAGAGTAAAGGATGGTGTCAAAAATTAGATGAGTGTAAGCAAGTGGTCAATCATGAGATTGATGATGAAGTAGTGAAAAAAAGTGATCTCATACAAGCTCAAGATACTTTTGTATTGTCAGTTACAGATCAGAGTAAAATAAACAAAACTTGCAAAGACACGCATGGAAGGCAAAACAAACAAGTCATAGACTTAGAGAGCGAAAACTCAGTCCTTAGCAGTAAAGTATGATGTATATAATCTGTTTGTAATGGTAATACAAATACGATTCAGAACAGACGGTAGAAAACATACCTCAACTAAGTGAGGTGAGTAAAAATAAAGATAATATGGAAGTTGTGTTAAAACAGTAACTCGAAGCGTGGGTTGAACAGGAAAAACGTACGGGTATTGTTCATATTAATGAAGTAGTCAGTAATGCCAATGCTTACAAATTTCATAGCTTCTCTAGCAAAGGTAGAATACATCCTGTTGCTTTCATTCATCACTTTGAGGGCATCATACTTGACAACATGACAGAAAAGCAAAAAATGAAATTTGTAACCAGTCGTTTTGAAGGGGACGCGATATCATGGGAAACAGGAGCCAGCAACACATGTAAAACATACCAAGAGTTTGTTAGAGCATTCTTAAACAAATACTAGTCCACAAGTACACAAAACCGAATAAGAACAGAAATATTTGAAGCTAGGAGCTTTGAAAACAGTGGCTGCAATAGTTATAAGGAGTTCTTTCAGCACTACTGGGAAAAGAACCAGTATTGAGCTGATCCTGTCGTGAATCTGACCTAGTAGAAGTAATAGTCTGTACAGGAGAGACTAATTCATGTCAACAATGGTGAGTTTAACAATCTCTTGATGCGCAAAAGCGTTGTGCACTGCAGATTACAAGCAAACCAGGTGATCCGTGGTGGACCAGAAAGCCTGAAAGTTGTTTTGAAATCGTGATACATGCCTTCCAGCTTCAAGTCACCAACAAAGATGGCAGTTGATCATTCGTTCAAATAGCTTACAAAGCCCATTCGTGAGATAGATCGGCCAGTAGTTAGTTAAAATACATGTTTTTTTCCCAGTTTCAGGAGAGGAATAATAATACCTTCCTCTCATAGAGAGGGAAATCCTCTTTCCCGCCAAATACAATTAAAGAGCCTGAAGATATTCTTCATGCTGTCAGCACAAAGATTGTTGAGCATTTCATTGTGGATTTTGTCAGGCCCAGGGGCCGTATCTCTACACTCTGCCAAATTGCTGCAAACTCCCATTCACTAAACTGGATATTATATGATCAAGAGTGTGTGCATGGAAAGACAATGGGCGGCACTCAATAACGTGTTTCCAGGTCAGGAAATGAGGATGGTAATTACCGCAAGCAAACACTTCAGCGATGTGAGCTACAAAACATTCAGTAAGTACCACAGAATAAGTGCAGATGTTACCATTGACAAGAGTGCCAGAAACCACCGTTGGCGCTGAATGGGTGCAAATGTGACGGAGTTTAGCCCATACTTGGGATGATTAAGTGTGGGATCGCATAGTTGAAACATATTGCTCCCAGCATATCTGCTTCCTTTTCTTTATTAAAAGCGACAATTTCGACCGAAGTCTCTTGAATGCTATTAAATTGTCCGTATATAGGGATGCAACCTATTTTTTCGCGTCATGAAAATGCATTACAGAATCACGAAGCAGCCATAAAGGAACTGCAAACTATTGTTCATGAAAATCACGACACCTTTCAAGCTAAAATTGACTCAATTGCATCTACCGATTCGGTTACGCAACTTGCAAAAACTCAGGAAAACTTGGACACAGTAGATATGATTCCAACAGAAATGGACACTCTGAAACTTGGTTCAGAAAAGCATACTGAGGAAATAAGTTCACTATGGGATAAAGTAGCCGAACTTTCGGATCAGTTCGCTCACTTATCTACAAAGGTAGATGATGATCTGAATGACACAAGACCCGTAGCCTTCACTGACACAGAAGAGTATGAACAAATTAGAAAATTCAAACAAAATCAAAATCAAATCAATACACAGTACGAAAGAGAAATCCGGGAAGTACAAGATCAGCTGACACAGGTAATACAAGAATTACGTATTTCAGAGGACACTCGCGCTCTAATGCGGGAAGAGGGACATAGAAATACGGAAAAGCCACAAAATAATAACACAGGGCACTTCGGAAATTATGAAATTGGCAAGGTACACCGAATTTTGAGATGGAACCGCCGAAACGAAGTAACAATGGCCGATATGCGACTCGCCGACATGATGATTTTGACTATAAGCTATTCATTACTACACGTAAATTCAAAACATTTGAGAATTCTGGCAACAACATTCATCCACAAGCATGGCTCCATCAATTCTCTCATTTTTCTCCCCGCAACTGGTCATTGGAGCACAGGTTAGAATTTATGTGTGGCTACTTAGAGAATGAACCAGCTGTAAGACTGCAACCGGTCATTCACGATTGTCACAGTGAAGGAGAATTTTATTATGCCTTCCTCTCAGCATATTGGTCTCAAGCTACACAAGACCGAGTAAAACGTAGCATCATAATGATGAAACATTTCGAACAATCTGAATTTTCCAGTCTTGTCAAATATTTCGAAGACATGTTACATAAGAATTTGTATCTTTCAAACCCATACAGCCCCTCAGAACTCATCCGCATTTGCTTAATCAAATTGCCTGAACATTTACGACATATTATTTTGGTAGGACGTTGCAAAGACGACATTGAAGCTTTTCAGGGACTGTTATAAGAATTGGAAATTGACGCTGACAATCGCGAAAGGCGAAAACAGGAACACAACAATTACAGGTCACATCCGTCGCAATTCCGCGATGACAGAAATAATAACTGCACACGACAAGGCTATTCTTACAACGTAAATCGTGACCAAAACAGACACCACCCGTATGACAATCGTTGGCAGAGTAGTAATGATTACAGGGAAAGATCACCTCTCCACGGTAATGACTATCACAGAGACAATCAGAGATACAGACAATATGGGAACCAAAATAATTATTATCAAGGGAGACAGAATAACTTTAGATGCAACGGTCCGCCGTGCAGTTACGACTCCTGGAGAAATGCTCTACCACATGACCGACAAAAAAGAAACTATGTAAACTACCGACAAAACGACAGACCTGAATTTCATCAGAACTGGCGGGATTCCAACAGGGCAGGGCCTTCTTGACAAGGTGAATTTGTAGACGTTGGATCTCCAAATCCCAATAACGACGCGCACCAACAAGGGAACAATAGGCAATGACTCACACTGCTGGCAGCCGCAAAACGTACTTATGAAGCTGATGACGTAGCTGCCGTGGCTAATAATTACGTAAAAATGGAAGACATTAGGGATATCTTACTCCAGGAACATGACATAAAACATAACAACATTGCATATCCTGTAATTCACATTACAGTAAATGACGTAAAATTTATGGCAGTACTTGACTCAGGCAGTCCCATTTCAGGAATTAGTGAAACAGCATTTAGCAAATGGAACAAATCGAACGATTGACCCACACTTCCGTTACGTAAGATTAAATTACAAAGTGCAATCGTTGGAAAAAGTGTAGATGTACGCCAACAAACCGACTTAGAATTCTTTCGTCAAAGCCACAGGTTCTCTATGTACTTTTTAATTGTTCCATAATTGTCAACGGAAATTATATTGGGAGTAGACTTTTTGAATGAATAAAAAGCAATCTTAAACTTTCACGATGCTGAAATAAGTTTAGAGAAAGAAGGTAAGTCAATAGCTTTGAAATTTGAAGATTGGCTCTCAAACCATGACGAGGAAATTAATCGGCTTTACCTTCTGTTAGACAACAGTTCGAAATTTTCGACGGAACTAGACACTAACAATCACTCTGCAAGTACTGACAGGGATGATGTCGACGGCGTATTTGATACTAACGAGTTAATTCAGAATAAAATTCAAACAATTGAGAATTGTAATGACACTGACAGGCAGGACCTTTTTGAGATTTTACAAGCACATTCCACAGTTTTTACTCACAAAACAGGAACAATCAAGGGATTTCAATACCAATTTCGTGTTCGTGAGCATACTAAATTTTGTGTTAGACCATACGTAATTCCGGCACATTATGGGGACTGTGTTAGAACAGAAATACAATCTATGCTTGACGAGGGAATTACTGAGCCTGCAGTAAGCTCATACAACGATCTATTACATGTTGTTGAGAAGAAAAATGGATCGATCAGGTTTGTCTTAGATTCAAGACAAATCAATACTATCATCATTCCTGAAACAGACAGGCCGCAAACGTTGGAAGAACATCTTCAAAATTTTAATGGTGTAAAAGTGTTGTCTTCTATTGATCTCAGATCCAGCTTTTATCAGATCTAACTTCATCCAGAATTTAGAAAATACACACCTTTCCTTTGTTTCGGCGTTTGTTATTAGTTTCGGAAACTTCCTTTTGGTTTGAACATTTCTTCAGTAGCATTCATTCGCGGACTAAATTCCATATTACCTGAGTTCTTAAAACGTCACATCACCTTATATGTGGACGATATTCTAATAGCAGAAGCTTCATGGGAACAACATAATCGCATCCTCAACAGTTTGTTACGTATTTTTGCAGAATCTGGAATTACAGTTAACTTGGAAAAGTCTGAATTCGGTAGGTCAAAGGTGAGGTTTTTGGGACATTATTTCTTCTGAAGGCATACAACCGGATCCTGAAAAGTTAGAAGCAATCAGAGCCATTCCAGTTCCATCCACAAAAAAATAAGTCCGCAGTTTTCTAGGTCTCGTAAATTTTTACCGTCGTTTTCTGAATATGCAAGTTCTAGTTACACCAAAAGTTTGTTCTCTCACTGGAAAAAATACTGTTTGGAACTGGGACGAACAGGAACAGCTGGAACTCAATTCTTTGAAAGAAGCGCTACTTAACGCGCCAATACTAGCTCATCCAGATCTGTCACAAGAATTCTGCCTTAGCACAGATTCTTCTAAAGTTGGTCTTTGTGCCCATTTATTTCAAGAAGCCGTAGAAAATGACACTACTGTTCAGAAAACCATTGCTTTTGCTAGGCGAGTGCTAACAAAATCTGAAAAAAAATAATTCCGTTACTGAATTAGAAGCTTTAGCTATCGTTTGGGCATTTAACAAATTCTACATCTACATCTACATCTTCATCCATATTCCGCAAGCCACCTGACGGTGTGTGGCGGAGGGTACCTTGAGTACCTCTATCGGTTCTCCCTTCTATTCCATTCTCGTATTGTTCGTGGAAAGAAGGATTGTCGGTATGCCTCTGTGTGGGCTCTAATCTCTGTGATTTTATCCTCATGGTCTCTTCGCGAGATATACGTAGGAGGGAGCAATATACTGCTTGACTCTTGGATGAAGGTATGTTCTCGAAACTTTGACAAAAGCCCGTACCGAGCTACTGAGCGTCTCTCCTGCAGAGTCTTCCACTGGAGTTTATCTATCATCTCCGCAACGCTTTCGCGATTACTAAATGATCCTGTAACGAAGCGCGCTGCTCTCCGTTGGATCTTCTCTATATCTTCTATCAACCCTATCTGGTACGGATCCCACACTGCTGAGCAGTATTCAAGCAGTGGGCGAACAAGCGTACTGTAACCTACTTCCTTTGTTTTCGGATTGGATTTCCTTAGGATTCTTTCAATGAATCTCAGTCTGGCATCTGCTTTACCGACGATCAACTTTATATGATCATTCCATTTTAAATCACTCCTAATGCGTACTCCCAGATAATTTATGGTATTAACTGCTTCCAGTTGCTGACCTGCTATTTTGTAGCTAAATGATAAAGGATCTATCTTTCTGTGTATTCGCAGCACATTACACTTGTCTACATTGAGATTCAATTGCCATTCCCTGCACCATGCGTCAATTCGCTGCAGATCCTCCTGCATTTCAGTACAATTTTCCATTGTTACAACCTCTCGATACACCACAGCATCATCCGCAAAAAAGCCTCAGTGAACGTCCGATGTCATCCACAAGGTCATTTATGTATATTGTGAATAGCAACGGTCCTATGACACTCCCCTGCGGCACACCTGAAATCACTCTTACTTCGGAAGACTTCTCTCCATTGAGAATGACATGCTGCATCCTGTTATCTAGGAACTCCTCAATCCAATCACACAATTGGTCTGATAGTCCATATGCTCTTACTTTGTTCATTAAACGACTGTGGGGAACTGTATGGAACGCCTTACGGAAGTCAAGAAACACGGCATCTACCTGTGAACCCGTATCTATGGCCCTCTGAGTCTCGTGGACGAATAGCGTGAGCTGGGTTTCACATGACCGTCTTTTTCGAAACCCATGCTGATTCCTACAGAGTAGATTTCTAGTCTCCAGAAAAGTCATTATACTCGAACACAATACGTGTTCCAAAATTCTACAACTGATCGACGTTAGAGATATAGGTCTATAGTTCTGCACATCTGCTCGACGTCCCTTCTTGAAAACGGGGATGACCTGTGCCCTTTTCCAATCCTTTGGAACGCTACGCTCTTCTAGAGACCTACGGTACACCGCTGCAAGAAGGGGGGCAAGTTCCTTCGCGTACTCTGTGTAAAATTGAACTGGTATCCCATCAGGTCCAGAGGCCTTTCCTCTTTTGAGCGATTTTAATTGTTTCTCTCTCCCTCTGTCGTCTATTTCGATATCTACCATTTTGTCATCTGTGCGACAATCTAGAGAAGGAACTACAGTGCAATCTTCCTCTGTGAAACAACTTTGGAAAAAGACATTTAGTATTTCGACCTTTGTTTCAGTACCATTTTGGTCACAGAGTGTCTGGACATTTTGTTTTGATCAACCTACCGCTTTGACATAAGACAAAAATTTCTTAGGATTTTCTGCCAAGTCAGTACATAGAACTTTACTTTCGAATTCATTGAACGCCTCTCGCATAGCCCTCCTCACACTACATTTCGCTTCGCGTAATTTTTGTTTGTCTGCAAGGCTTTGGCTATGTTTATGTTTGCTGTGAAGTTCCCTTTGCTTCCGCAGCAGTTTTCTAACTCGGTTGTTGTACCACGGTAGCTCTTTTCCATCTCTTACGATCTTGCTTGGCACATACTCATCTAACGCATTATTTACGACTGTTTTGAACTTTGTCCACTGATCCTCAACACTATCTGTACTTGAGACAAAACTTTTGTGTTGAGCCAACAGGTACTCTGAAATCTCGTTTTTGTCACTTTTTCTAAACAGAAAAATCTTCCTACCCTTTTTAATATTCCTATTTACGGCTGAAATCATCGATGCCGTAACCGCTTTATGATCGCTGATTCCCTGTTCTGCGTTAACTTTTTCAAATAGTTCGGGTCTGTTTGTCACCAGAAGGTCTAATATGTTATCGCCACGAGTCGGTTCTCTGTTTAACTGCTCAAGGTAGTTTTCAGATAAAGCACTTAAAAAAATTTCACTGGATTCTTTGTCCCTGCCACCCGTTATGAACGTCTGAGTCTCCCAGTCTATATCCGGCAAATTAAAATCTCCACCCAGAACTATAACATGGTGGGGAAATCTACTCGAAATATTTTCCAAATTATCCTTCAGGTGCTCAGCCACAACAGCTGCTGAGCCAGGGGGCCTATAGAGACATCCAATTACCATGTCTGAGCCTGCTTTAACCGTGACCTTCACCCAAATCATTTCACATTTCGGATCTCCGTCAATTTCCTTCGATACTATTGCACTTCTTATCGCTATAAACACGCCTCCCCCTTCACTGTCCAGCCTGTCTCTGCGGTATACATTCCAATCTGAGTTTAGGATTTCGTTACTATTTACATCTGGTTTCAGCCAACTTTCTGTCCCTAGTACTATATGGGCGTTGTGACCGTTTATTAATGAGAGCAGTTCTGGGACCTTTCTGTAGACGCTCCTGCAGTTTACTATTAGCACATTAATATTGTTATTCCCTGTTGCATTTTGCCTACTCCTACTTTGCTGCGTCTCAGGAGGCGTCTTGTCGGGCCTAGGGAGGGGATTCTCTAACCTAAAAAACCCCCATGTGCACTCCACACGTACTCCGCTACCCTTGTAGCCGCTTCCGGCGTGTAGTGCACGCCTGACCTATTCAGGGGGACCCTACATTTCTCCACCCGATAGCGGAGGTCGAGAAATTTGCACCCCAGATCTCCGCAGAATCGTCTGAGCCTCTGGTTTAAGCCTTCCACTCGGCTCTTTCTTTCTGGTAAGCACGTAAAAGTCTACAGTGATCATCGTGCATTACAATTTCTTATGTCTTCAAAATTAAATCATGACAGGTTAAAACGTTGGGCATTGTTTCTGCAAGAACTCCACTTCACAATAGTCTACATTCCCGGCAAGGAGAACATTGTTGCGGACGCACTGTCACGCGCACCGGCTGGGCTTGAGAAAAGTAACACAGAAGGCAACCTCGAGAAAAATTTCAGTATTCTTTACATTCAGAAAGTGGACTTCGAAAACTTCATCACCACATCTTTAAAGGACATTACTCATGAACAAGATAAGGATCCGATTTGGAAAGACATCAAAAGTAAATGGCATGAAAAGACACACAAACACAGATTCGGCATTATTATCTTGTTAGAAACAACATACTATTCAAACGCTGCACTGTTGATGACAAGCTATGGGTACTTTGCATTCTTGACGATTTTGTTAATAAGCTCATTTGGTGCATTCATTTCAGCTACGCACATTTTGGTCCAAGAAAATGTTATCATATTCTTCGGACGACTTGTTATTTTAAGAATATGGAAAAGAAAATTCGAAGAGTCTTGTCTATTTGTAAACTTTGTCAGAAAGCTAAACCATCTACCATCTCACATCGTGCTCCGTTGTTTCCTATCATTCCTTCTAAATCAAAAGAATTTGCTGCTGTTGATCTCTTCGGACCTCTTGTCAGAACATCGAATGGATTTTGGTACCTTCTACTCGCTGTTGAACTTACTTCAAAATTTGTTTCTTTCACACCGTTACGTAAAGCCACTGGACGGTCTGTATCCAATGCCTTTGTTAAAAATTTCATACGTAAAGTTGGACACGTTAGTAAAGCCATTTCAGATAACGGAACGCAGTTCACGTCTGCTGCTTGCTCACGAATGCTTCGGCATCATAAAATCAAAGCTGTCTTTATTTCATTGTACTCACCACACTGTAACCCGTCCGAACGGATTATGAAAGAAATCAATAAGCTTTGCAGACTCTATTGCCTCATGACTCCACTGCTTTACCACTTATTCTTGTACTGAAGAATGAAGAACCACCGAACAGAATCAGAGAGATTGTACCTTTTCCGAATACACGTAAATTTCGACACAAAGACATAATTGATTTGGCTATTAAAAATATAAAATCTGCAGCAGACAAAAGGAGAAAACTACACTGTAAAGCAAATGCAAAGAAATTATATATTGGTCAGAAAGTTCTGATTAAAGCTCATTCATTGTCACACAAGAAGAAACACTTGAGTCACAAATTCTTTCTGATTTACAATGGCCCTTACAGAATCCGACATATACCACATGATAATTGTGTTGAAGTTGAGACTCTGCGTACTAGGAAGAGTAAAGGACTACACCACATTTCATATGTAAAACCGTTTATTGAGAGATAATCTGCTTTTTAACTTAGTCTTTGCTATAAAATTTTTCACTTCACGTTACTAGTACTCTTTGTCACACTTAGAAACTGTTAACATGCAACTATGTTTTAAAGTTAGCTATCCAGTCAAGAACCAAGAGAACTTATTTAAACAGAAATTACCAATGCATTGTTATCGTGAGCAGAGGACACAGTGTTATTGTGTGTGTACATTCTTGCTTGTTAGTTGCACGACACTTCCACAGAAGTATCTTACAGCAAGACGCACATTTAGCGCTAAAGGAAGACGCACATTAAGCGCTAAAGGACACGTATTTGAGTGATTAATTTTGTACTTAAAACATTTATTTTTAAGGATTTTTGAATTACAATGATACAAAGGTTTTCTGTGATACATTTCATTCCATTGCTGTAATCTGTAAAACCTGAGGGTATAATTACATTAATCCTCAGGGGGTACATGCCTACTTTGTGTACCATGTGTCTGGTAAGCACAAGGAGCCCTAGCTAATATGGTATTTGCTTATACAACTTTACACATCGGTACCATATTTCTCTAACACATAAAATTCACAGCTATCTGATCATTTAACTGAGAGAGACAAACATTTTTTTTACTACATCAGTGACACATGTTTACGCAATTACACAGTTGGATAACTTCACACTTATGAAATTGTATTTTGTCTGTACTTTTTTTTTCGGGAGCATGGTGATACTATGAGAGCTTTGAATGTCGCATTTGGTATGGGATCATGATTTTTAAAGTACGTTTGAGGTATATGACACTATTGAAATGAGCAGAGAATTTTCTTTAGGTTTTGAAATTATTGGAGAAAGCTACGACGATTTTGAGATTTGACTGAGGTGTTATGAGGTTATTATTACGATGACGATGTGTATTATGGTGTTGAGGTATGTTTATGATCAATAAGCTGATGCTATATGAGGAATCTGATTATGCTACATATTTATTATGATGAAATATTGAAGTGTCGACGGAAGATTGACGTGTCGACGAATATGTACACTCCTGGAAATTGAAATAAGAACACCGTGAATTCATTGTCCCAGGAAGGGGAAACTTTATTGACACATTCCTGGGGTCAGATACATCACATGATCACACTGACAGAACCACAGGCACATAGACACAGGCAACAGAGCATGCACAATGTCGGCACTAGTACAGTGTATATCCACCTTTCGCAGCAATGCAGGCTGCTATTCTCCCATGGAGACGATCGTAGAGATGCTGGATGTAGTCCTGTGGAACGGCTTGCCATGCCATTTCCACCTGGCGCCTCAGTTGGACCAGCGTTCGTGCTGGACGTGCAGACCGCGTGAGACGACGTTTCATCCAGTCCCAAACATGCTCAATGGGGGACAGATCCGGAGATCTTGCTGGCCAGGGTAGTTGACTTACACCTTCTAGAGCACGTTGGGTGGCACGGGATACATGCGGACGTGCATTGTCCTGTTGGAGCAGCAAGTTCCCTTGCCAGTCTAGGAATGGTAGAACGATGGGTTCGATGACGGTTTGGATGTACCGTGCACTATTCAGTGTCCCCTCGACGATCACCAGTGGTGTACGGCCAGTGTAGGAGATCGCTCCCTACACCATGATGCCGGGTGTTGGCCCTGTGTGCCTCGGTTGTATGCAGTCCTGATTGTGGCGCTCACCTGCACGGCGCCAAACACGCATACGACCATCATTGGCACCAAGGCAGAAGCGACTCTCATCGCTGAAGACGACACGTCTCCATTCGTCGCGACACCAATGGAGGCGGGCTGCACGATGTTGGGGCGTGAGCGGAAGACGGCCTAACGGTGTGCGGGACCGTAGCCCAGCTTCATGGAGACGGTTGCGAATGGTCCACGCCGATACCCCGGGAGCAACAGTGTCCCTAATTTGCTGGGAAGTGGCGGTGCGGTCCCCTACGGCACTGGTAGGATCCTACGGTCTTGGCGTGCATCCGTGCGTCGCTGCGGTCCGGTCCCAGGTCGACGGGCACTTGCACCTTCCGCCGACCACTGGCGACAACATCGATGTACTGTGGAGACCTCACGCTCCACGTGTTGAGCAATTCGGCGGTACGTCCACCCGGCCTCCCGCATGCCCACTATACGCCCTCGCTCAAAGTCCGTCAACTGCACATACGGTTCACGTCCACGCTGTCGCGGCATGCTACCAGTGTTAAAGACTGCGATGGAGCTCCGTATGCCACGGCAAACTGGCTGACACTGACGGCGGCGGTGCACAAATGCTGCGCAGCTAGTGCCATTCGACGGCCAACACCGCGGTTCCTGGTGTGTCCGCTGTGCCGTGCGTGTGATCATTGCTTGTACAGCCCTCTCGCAGTGTCCGGAGCAAGTATGGTGGGTCTGACACACCGGTGTCAATGTGTTCTTTTTTCCATTTCCAGGAGTGTATATGTGTAATAAGGTAATGACTAATGAGTAGTGGTTAGGGACTCTGATTTGTGAAAAAGGATGTTGGAAACCAAGAATCGTACCTTAAGAGTTATGAAATGTGTGTATGCACGTGAATGTATCACAATGCCGACGAAAATTTTTTGGACACTATTATATTTGTAACGCAAATTCTCGACCTGTGAAATTTTTATATGAGACTGCCACTGTACCAGAAACTGCTGTCGTAAATTTTTGGGTAAGAAAGCTAAGTGACCTTGATGTAATGCGTTGTGGCGCCCAGCTGCCTGGAGAAAAAGCCATTAGGTGAAAAAAAGGCCATTATCCTCGCTATTGACATTTCTTTGTAGAAAGCATCGCAAATACAACACGCTTGAACTTGAAAACATATGATTACACTGTGGAGCTCTTAATGCCTAATGAAATGATGAGAAACATTTTACATCTATTGTCTTTCTAGTTGAGAGGTTTCTCATTTTGTTTAATATCTAGTTTTTAGCTGCACTGCAGCATTGGTTAAAATAAAATTTAATAGATGTACTAATGTAAATATTTTCTGTCTACAGATCCATTAAACAGTAATTTTGTGATCTACTTTCTTAAAAAAAAGGGGGAACGCAAATAGACATTTTCCTTCACAGGAATTGCATAAACATTTTTTTTTACGGTTTGGTAACTTGTCTGCTGGAGTAAGTTATCGTGATGCATCACTCTAGTGTTAAGATCTGACATAGGTATTAGACATTTCCTATCTTTACTGTAATATTTTTTCTGCTTGAGGTTTGTCATGTTTAGGTATAAGTTACTGCATTTGCTGCTACTGTTTGTCAGGCATTGTCCTACTGAATTTTACCTTGTGTTAAGCCAGTTTTAATACTGATTAATTTTTCTTCTTTGCTGCACATTGCCTTATATTAGTTGTAATATTGCATTTGCTAATTTAGATATACCGCTGCTTGCTTTGCCGATTTGCATTTTTTTGTCATTGCTGTTTGTGTTAATTGTTTTGTGCTGTTGCATTGCCTCATCCCTTATTATATATATCTGAGCTCAGTAGATTTAAGTTAGCTTAAGAGGGGTGGACTATATAAAAAACTATGAAGCATAGGGAAAGAATGCATTGAGAAGTTATATAAAAAATAGTTGGGTAACAATGAGTATTGTACAATGAGAAAAATTTATTTAGAAAGAGGATACGAACAAAACAGTAGGGTTTAGGGACAACAGGGTTAGTTAGGAATTTTTTTGGCAGGAGAAAATGTTCAAATAAGAGGGTAGATCTATGGAATGAAGTTTTCGGTTGGACTGCAGTACCAGACGTCTCACTGAAAACAAACCCTGTCCTTTCCTTTTGTGTTATTCCGCTACGTGTTTGTGTACCTTTGTGTATTTGTGTTCCTCCTGTCTTTATGTGCTTAGCTGATACGAGTTATGTTGTAGAATTTTTCTAATAATATGTTATTTTCTTTGTAAAGACGTTTAGACATTATTTATTCTGTTCTGTTTTAATGCTCTTGTGTGAAATTAATGTTTCGAAAACTATTCTCATTATTTCATATATTTACTTAAGTCATAATTCCTGTAACATTGATGTATCTGTTTATTTCTATTCTTTTGTGAAACCTGTACTATTACAAATGTTATCTGCATTGTTATGTTCTTTAATGATGTATTTTGTACCTTTGTAATTGTATTCTTATGTTGTAAATTTATAATTGTATAAACACCAGTTCTTCACATTAAGTTTCTATTCACTGCACACGTTTTTGTTGGTCATAGTATACGCAGAATATGCGAGAAAAAAAGGGGACTGTTAGCACTTGCATGTGTGTTAGTAATTCAGCAAGGGACTGGTTAACAGCATTGCTGGTTCTAAGGACATTTCAAAAAAAATTTTGTGAGTTCACAAGTGGTGGTTCATGGACTTGCTATATTGTCCCCAAGACTCTTCGGCGGTGATTGCGCACCTGCACAGACGCAACAGATGGCTGCTGGCTGTCTCTACAGGCACTGCAGTGGGTCTGCACCTCTGGTGGCCCACCAATACCGTAATCTCTACCAGGACTAAAGTGGGTCTGCTCTATCTACCAATATTCTACAAAACTTCGACTGACTCTGCGGTGGGTTTGCTCAGTTGTAGCCCATTACCTGTCTGCATGTCAAGAGTCAGCACTGTCTTTCCGTTGGAAGGACAACACTACTTCTTCAAGACTGCATGGAAATCAACTACTTCCGTGTGCATTTTCTTTTACTGCTCAGACTTTGAGAAAAAAAATCACTGCAATTTTACTGTGATGAATGATCAGGAGTGTCTTTATGGACTGTGAGAAATTTTAGCTTTTGACCAACATTGTATCAATAAGTGTGTGCATTTGATATCTTTGTTATTGGAACTATGAAAGATTTTTTTCAAATCTGTATTGGCCATGGCCCAAAACAATTAGTAAAATTTTTTGTGGGGGGCATGGGGGCTATGTAAGTAGGCTGTTTAGGTTTTATGCTGGTAACGTCACGTAGCGCTCTGTATGAAAATCGCTGGCTGTGCTGTGTGCAGTCTGTGGCTGGTTTGCATTGTTGGAATTTGCTATTGTAGTGTTGGGCAGTAGGCTGTTAACAGCGCGTAGCATTGCGCAGTTGGAGGTGAGCCGCCAGCAGAGGTGGATGTGGGGAGAGAGATGGCGGAGTTTTGAGAGCGGATGATCTGGACGTGTGTCCATCAGAGACAGTAAATTTGTAAGACTGGATGTTATGAACTGAGATATATATATATGTATTATGACTTTTGAACACTATTAAGGTAAATACATTGCTTGTTCTCTATCAAAATCTTTAATTTGCTAACTATGTCTATCAGTAGTTAGTGACTTCAGTAGTTAGAATCTTTTATTTAGCTGGCAGTATTGGCGCTAGCTGTATTGCAGTAGCTCGAGTAACGAAAATTTTTGTGAGGTACATGATTCATGAAAGGTATGGGTTATTGTTAGTCAGGGCCACTCTTTTGTAGGGATTATTGAAAGTCAGATTGCGTTGTGCTAAAAATATTGTGTGTCAGTTTAGTGTTGATCAGAATAGGTAAAGAGCGAAATGCCTGAGTACGTTCAGTTCTGCTCAGCTGTTTGAAAATCAAATAATGTAAGAGGTTTATCAGCACAGTAATTCATAAATTTTTCTAAGGGGATATTTCAACAGTTTACTTCCTTTTTTTTCATGCTGTTAGTTCTTCCCTCTTCATCATTCTAAACTGCAAATTGCCATGTATCCTTCTTCTCTATTCAAGGTAAAAAGGTAAAAAAGAGACAAAAATGAGATCAATTCAATCAAAAGACATAGTAATTGAATAGTTAAGCAACCGATCATAGACTATACTTATGTAGAGCAGGAGATAAAATGCATCATGAAGTTTGCAAAACAAGTACAGAGCATAGGCTATAAGACCTAAGATCATCGTCTACACAGGCAGGAGAACACTCTATATACTACATACAGAAACGTATTATGTATGTTATGAAACGCAAAGAAATTACATATGCATATATACAGAGAAAACAATATTCTATATTTCTATTTAGGTAGCTTGCAGCTGACGCAGAGGAAGAAGGCGATGCCAAATCAAGTAAGTGGACACTATTAGAACAAATAATACACAGTGGTTCAAATGTGTGTGACTACGCAGTGGTTCTGAGACTATTAGATTAATCTTTATCAGCAACAATTGGTAGATGGTCTGCGAGTGATTACAAACAGTGATGAGGTTTCCGCTGCAATACATATATATTTACGCTAAGACGAGTCCAGCCACAGTTAAAATGATGTTTAGGATCGACCAAAGAAGTCGACTACTCGTATATAAATGATTAGGAAGGTAATAGGCGACGTGAGAGTCGGCCACACGTTTAGGGATCAGTAGGCGAGGTATTTCCGCCGAAGCATTATTATTAATTGTATCACGACGCAAAAATGTTACCCACACAGCTAATGAACACGAGACATGAATCTCACATAGGACACACACAATAATAAGTACTGAGGTACAAATACATAAAGCACATGAGAAATGTATGTTATATTCATAGTGTCTACATGTTTGAGCTGCAAAGTTCATAATAAGCTACGAGCGAATTTAAACAACAGGATTTGTTTCGCTATCTATGGTATCTTCAGTTCTCTCAAAAGACGTGTGAATCTTGTTTGAATGCCTAGTTAAGTTAATGAAATGAAAATGAAACCTGAAGTACAAAATGAGAGCTATTCTCATATCATTTCGATTCTCAAGACGTAGACGTAAGATAGCGATGCGCCGAGCGCCGTTATAAACTTGAATGGAAGTGAGCGTTGACTGGAATAAGTCACGCTTGATGCGTAACGGCAAAATATTAACTGGTGGTCCGATAGTGCACTGACCGATGGATCAAGGTTAAGAAAACAAAACCTTAGGAGACAATTCAAATGAAATCTCTGCAGCTACCACAGCAGTGACAAAGACTTTGTAAATATTATTTTATTGTGTTCAATGCAACATTGTGTACGTTGTAAAACTATGTAACATTTATGTATGAATTTTATATAAGGACGCTTATATGCTGACACAATTTAGAGTATTTCTGAGCTATGTGATAGTAAACAACATATATGGACGGCAATGCGCCGATGTTAGATAAAAAAATGTGTGTTGTTTGGTAAAAGTGGACAGCACTGCCCTGATATTAGATGAAAAACGTGTGTCGTGTAAAGGTGGACGGCATTGCCCCGACAACATATTTTGTTTAGTTCCTATCATATACAAACGTCAGTTTTGAGTGTTTATGAGGAGATTTAATGGCCCAAGTACCGATTTTATTGTTGAATAACAAGACTACAGAAAAACTGAAGGACAGCTATGTGCTGGAAATCATAAATAATATTTTGTAGTAAGAAGACGTTCCTGATTTAATGAGTGCTAGTTAAGGTTTTTTGATAGAATTAAGATGAGAAAGTATATGTTTAGCATTAGTAAGTCAATGGTTTTGGCTGACTAGGGTGATATTTTAGGAACAACAATTTCCAATTTTTTTTGAACAATTTCCATGAATAAGAGAGTAGGGGAGCTACTAAGAGATTGGAAACTTGATTTTTTTTTCAAATTTGTGGCAACATTTTCTCATTTCCAAATTTGTTAGTTGTCTTCGAGAACAGGCCAATTTTGGGAATCAGAGAAGGAGGGGGATGTGTGATATTCCTGGCTGTGGCCACCAGTATTTTATTTTGCTAGAAGCTCGCCTTGATGCAGCATGATACAAACGAAGTAGCATATGGTACAAATGGGGAGTGAGGTACAAGCGACAGATGGTACATTATGTACCAGTCCCGTGACAGAGCCCGCCAATCGTAATGAACTTGCTTCTGATTGGTCGGCACATGGGGGAGCTAGGCGCCAAACCTTCCAACTTCTCTTATTAATTATTTAGATACTTTTCACTGTATTCAACCCAGATTTTAGTATGAGAATCTCTAATGGCTACCCTACGAGTATATCGTTTTCGTTTATTAAATTTCACTGGTTTTGAGAAACATAAGAGTAACTATATTGCAACCGAAGTGCTTTGGAGAGCTTCGGCTCACTCTGGCGCGCCAGGGAGACGAAGTACTTCGGCTGCGCTAGTCACTGTTTCGGGTGATCCAGAGGGCCGGACGCGTAACTCTATTTCGGGCATTCTGGAACGACGGACACGTCTCTCTGATTCGGGCGTTCTTCAGTGCCGGACATGAATCCTTGTTTCGGGCGGACATGTTGTATTCTATATCGGAAGTGGACAGAAAAGTTAACGTACTATTAAGAAAGCTATGTCGAGTGTTGTCATCCCAAAGCCACAGCTGTCAGCAGGAGGTATTTTCGATACTTCGCTCATTATCGAACGTCACCGGATTGGTGCTGCTATTGTAATATTTCATTGTAATTACAGTGATAAATATGTGGCCGCTTTGACCGCACCCACAGCCGCCGGGGTGAGTGGCGGAGGTAGCCAGTGACTAAAACGAATTGATATTTCTGGCTTAAGGCTGTCTTGAGCAGCAGGTACTAGGAAGAGCTCCGGCCGGCCGATTAGTGTTCTCGCCTGCAGCTGCAGGGACAAATCCCGACGACGACACTCGTGGCGCATTCTGGATAGCTGAATAGTGAACTATTGCTGAATATCCGTTGGGCTGTCTCTGCAGCTGGGTTTGCTACATTTGTTCTTCGCGAAAAATTGAGCAATTCAGTATCGACCACTGTGCAAAGTGTTGGTGTTGGACATATTAATAACATCTGATTTGCTGCACTCTAATCATTCCCAGATGCCATCCATGGCCACGATGATGCGCGCTTTCAGATACGCACGTTCACGGCTTACACGATGCAAACGCACTAAGTAAGCCAGTATGCACTAGTTAACACAGTTACACAAACAGACACACTTCTTTGCAGTAGCACAGGCAAACAAAAATTAAACTGAACGATGTCCATAAACAGAAACTGCTGCTACTCCTAATGTATACGATCGAGTCAGTGGCTGCTCCTTACATCTACACGCGCTGCCGATGGAGAAATCCATTGACAGAAGCGATTTTGACAAAGGTCAGATTGCTTCGGCCCAGCGCCAGGGAACGAGCATATCAGTGAAAGTGAGGAGGAAGAGGAGATTAGTGTTTAACGTCCTGTCGACAACGAGGACACTAGAGACAGAGCACAAGTTCGGATTTGGGAAGGACGGAGAAGGAAAGCGGCCGTGCCCTGTCGAAGGATCTGAGGCGTGGCGCCTTATATCGCTCCTGTCTAGCCTGTGTATGGGGAGAATGACTCATGCATGCACAGTTCTAATTTTCATCTGCTAGAAGACATTAGGGGACAGGACTAAACAGAAAGAACTATAATGTAGTTATGAATTTTGAGCACCCGAGTCCAGTAGTGCTCAGAGACATTCAAGAAACAGGTCAAGAGAACGTTTTTGTGAATTGTTCTCTTTATTTCTTGAAGGTTTTTTGTTTATTTATGTTTGTACAGTTTTGTAGATGCTTTTAGCAGTGTAATGATGCATGAATGTGAACTAAGGTAAATATGTAGATCGTTGTTCTACCTACGAACGCTGTACGAACTAGCGTGAGAAAGTTATAAGACAGTGTGAATGCAGACGACGGGGAATTTTGTATCATAATATGTGAAGTAAGTTTCTGGTAAAAGGAAAGCTTATTCGAGTCCAAATGAAAATAGTTAATAACGTAAAGTATAAACAAAATATCAGTACGTTAAATATTTATTTCGGGAAAAAGTGCAAGTCGAAAGTGTGTTATTTGTTGATCGGTTAGTAATGTAAAGCGCGGACTAACGCGAGAGAATAGTGTTTTTCTATTGGCCTTAAAGGAAACTGACCAATGAGAACGGAGTATTCTTCCCGCGTCTTTTCTCTTGGAGGTATAGAATGCTTACAGCAATCTAAGGGAGTCGGAGCCCAGCCTTTTAATGGTGCGGTCGTGTGTAGTATGAGCTCAGAAGGAAGTTATAATTTGCCGGTTTTAGTTGTGCTACATGTTTCAAAAGTGTTTTAAAGTGAAGGCATATTTATTCCTCTTTTTTTTTTTTTTTTTTTTTTTTTTAGAATATGCGGATTTTTAAGTGATTTTGTGTATGAGAAAAGGCAGTAATTGTGCGTGGCATATTGAGTGACTAAAAACTTGAGTGCATTACACATCGATAAACTTAATAGTATGGCGAGCATTTTCATTTAAGAACAATCCGTGCTTAGTAGCTGTTCAGATTTCGGGAAATATGTTACCATAAACTTGCTAACGTGAATGAAAGGGCTTGTGTATGAATTTGTTAAGATTAGCACGGGATTGGCAGTCATCATGTACATCTCAAGGTTCAGAATATTCCGCAGTTTTGCCAGTATTTCTACCTTTCATTCAGAATTAAGACCTTTTCCCGATTCTTAGAATTGTTACGTTGCATGCAGTGCGGTAGGTTTCTGCTCGGCTTTCCTTCCGGCGATCTGCTGCAACGAGTTCACAGGTAGGTGCAGGTAATGGACGAACGTAACCTCGTCGCCGCAGAAACACCCCGGAATTTTCCTTAAGCGGTTTAGAGAAATCACCGAAAACCGGACGCGGGTTTGAACCGTCATCCTCCCGAATTCGATTCTAGTGTGCTAACCCCAGCGCCACCTTTCTCGGTCGGAAAAGGCGACTCTATTCGGCTGGTCGCATGCTATTGTCGTGAGCAACTATGGAAAGAGGTAGAAGGACAGTGAAGCAATGAACAGTAGATATGGTATTGGCTTGGGTGCCCACATCTCGTCAAGGAATGTAGAGGTTGGAAACTCGCTCTGTAAAGCAGGATAGGTGGCGATCTGCTACATATCAGAAATGTATTATGGTGAGATGTAAAATTTTCTCAAATTCCCCTCCAGCCAGCATCAAGCCAAAGAAAGGAATGCCAACGCCCCTTATGGCCGCCAAAACGACAAATAGGCGGATCGAAATGCGGAATGGAGGTTTACAAACAGACTTTTTCGCGTATCCTCTAATGTAAGAAATGCATTTGAACTTACCATTTTTCCACAAGCACGCCAACGTATGACTAATTTATGCAGATATCATGTATCTCCACTTTCGTATCCAGATTTTTTCCATATATTGGGCTTAAAGTATTTGTAAGCCTTGTTTGCACATAGGCAATCACCTGTTTGTGTTCAAGTAGCAGTTTCTAGTTTACCTTCATGACAAATGTTTTCCCAAAATCCAACAGTTTCCGTGTTTCTCCAGTTTTCCACATTAACTCCGCTTAAAGGAGTAATTTCTTCAATAGGGACTGGTCTTACTCTATCGACTCATTACTTTTTGTTTCTTAATATCTGTGGAGTAACATTATTTGTGCAAGAGTAATAGTTCATAGTTCTTTTTTCTTAGGACCTGCATAACAAGATGCACCATGCCCAGTCCACCACACATTAAAACAATATAATATTCCTTTTTTTAAAACCAGGTCCAAGTAGGAAATGAGATTTATAAGCAGGTTTCTTCCCAGCATGCCCCAACGTAGTAAGTACCCTCAAATCCAACATCTTACTGAAAGTACACCCACACGTAACGCTTTTCCGTTATTATTTACAGTAAATGCAGATATCACGTATTCCCCATTGGTATAAGGATTTTTTTCCATATTCTGTGTGTTAGTGTAAATGCAATGATTCAAAAAGATTTTGTTCTAGAATATTTGTGCTCTCGTCTGTTATTCTACCAGCCGTGGCGTGGTTTCTTTAGCATCTGGGGGTGATCCAGATTTCTCACCCATCCAGAGTGTATACAGAGTGTCTCCAAGATCGCTTCTTTTTCTTTTTTCAACACATAACTACCCAGGAAAACGTCTGCAAACATGCATTGCTAACTGCCAAAGTCAGCCCTTATACACTTTAAAAGACATGGATTGTGGTGGAGGTGCAGTGTGTTACAATGTTAGCGCATTGTAGGTGAGTGTGGTGACTTAAACTGTCTTAAATACAGGTTTATGCACACTGGTTTCTTACAAAATCTCGGTCCATGACCATATAAGAAACGTATAAAAATTTTTCTTACTTTCTTGTATGTTGATAACACATAATACTGTCCAAATGCTGCTTCGTATATACTCCAAAGATCCAATATGTGTGTAAGAGATGGAAATAAAATTCGAGGAATTGACTTACCCAATTGTAAACTCCTATGACATTGCGAATTATCTGTTTGTTGCTCTAGATAACTTAAAAAACAGCTGCTGTGTTGTATTTGAAAGTGTTCTACAGTTTGTCTACTGTGGTAGTAAGAACACATGAAAGTTGGCTGGTGTTCAAGCAAAACTTCAAGAAAATGAAGAAACGTAAAAGGTTATAAACTATGTTCTATCAGCAGACAGTTTTTGTTGCATCCCAACATACCACATGGAGATTGTTAACACAGAATCTAACAAACATAATATAGGCCTAAGTATCATACGGAAGTGTTAATGTTGAAGGCGGAGAAGAATAACTTTTGTCAATACAGGAAATTGTTCTCCAGAATACCATCAAATATAGACTTACCAAATTTGGACTAGTTCCCACAAGCAATGTTATTCCTCAGGTCATAACAAACAATCAATGTGTCAAATGGAATTAAGCTGTCCCCTATTAAAGAAATTACTCATTGAAGTGCAGCTAACATGTTGTGTTGATTGAAGACTCCATAGACTGCTGTGTGCACAACGACCACATGATAAATAAAATTAGAAGGAAGGTCAGCGTTGGCCGTAATTTTGATGATTTATTAACAGAAAAACCGATTTTCGATCACATAATGATCATCTTCAGTGCTGGAAGTTATAAATTTTCGCATAATGATCAGTAAACAAGAGACAACAGACCACAAATACACTTGAGTATAAACCGAACATATCTTTAGCGTACAAATTAAAGTTGGTAGGCACTGGTGTCTAGTTATTAGCGGTACCGTAAGCTACGAAACGATCACAATAACTGAAGCCGCTGTTTACATTCGCCTTTACAGCAGACCTCGGTGTGACAGGGACTTGGAACGCCCTCTATGTGTCATGTGTCACGTGAAGACTTAACATTACTTTCTTTGGCAAGAGATTACCACAAAATGCCAAATGTGCATTTGCAAATTAATTGAATGTTTCAAATTTAAAATTGTACATTAAAAACGCATAGCAAAAGCGAAGGAGGGAATGCACATCTTGCTAACATACATTGGCGTGTAGTATCAACTGTAAATGTATGTATGATGGGTTCTGACCCAGTGCTTGTGCGGAAGTGTATAACTAGAGTGCCATCTATTTTTTTGGGACAAAGCTTTTATACTTTAAAGACAACACTGTTTCCTTATACCCAAGTTCTGTTCGTATCATATAAGAAAATTTTTTCTATAAATAATAGGTGTGGTAGTGGAGATTTCTACTAGGCTAGTTTATTTCGTACACTTGTGTCTCTAGCCAACGTCTCACTAATTCTTTGCAATTTGTAACAGTAGTTCTTACTGATGAGTGTGCAAACGATCTCTGCATTCACAAAGTGCTTTTATATCATTCTGCTTTTCATAATGATGATGATTTTTATAATTACACCTCAGTAATAGTTATAATGTGTTAACACGTTCCAACGGCACGAACGACATGTGAGTATCATAGTGTCGTTAAATACTATAAAAAACTGTTAGTCTGCATCCTAAAAAATTTTTTATAAAGCATAATGTGTTTCATGACATTTTGACCTATTAAATCGTGAAATATATTGTATAATCACCACTATTTATGTATTTCACTTCTTGGTTTCAACGTAATATTTTACGTAAATTAAGAACTTTGTACCTCTGACTTGCCACGCCAGATGGCGGTTACTGTGCTGTAACAAATTCTGTTATATTTGATGTCATGTTATTGTATATTTTTCTTTTTTACAGGTCCTGTAATTTGACATCTTATAATTTTACCTGTTGATTTTTATTCTTGCATGTTTTTTTAAGTTGTTTTGAACATAACACGCCAATGTATGTTGGCAAGACGTGCATTTCCTCATTCCTTTTTGCTAAGCGTTTTTAATATACAATTTTAAATTTGAAATATTCAATTGATCTGCAAATGCACATTTGGTATTTGGTAAACTCTTGCCCAAGGAAGTAATGTTAAGTCTTCACGTGACACATGTCGCAGAGAGGGCGTTCCAAGCCCCTGTGACACCGAGGTCTGCTGTAAAGGCGAATGTAAACAGCGGCTTCAGTTATTGTGATCGTTTCATAGCTTCCGGTACTGCTAATAACTAGACACCAGTGCCTACGAGCTTTAATTTGTACGCTAAAGGTATGTTCTTACCAACAGTCGGTTTATACTCAAGTGTATTTGTGGTCTGTTGTCTCTTATTTACTGATCGCTATGTGAAAATTTTTAACTTCCAGCACTGAAGATGATCATTATGTGATCGAAAATCGATTTTGCTGTTAATAAATCATCAAAATTACGGCCAACACTGACTTTCCTTCTAATTTTATTAACATGTTGTGGATATGCAAAAGAACACAGAAAATGGAAGAGATCGACTCCGAAACGAAAACCGGAGCAATAACTGTGGTACTGGAACAATATAAACTGTTATTGGGGAAATAAGAAGCCACTGAAAATGTGGAAGTAAGGCTTACGTATTACTTTACACACAGTATATGGAAAAATACTTCGGAAGCCACCGTATGGTGCATTTCGGAGGTACCTTGTATCATTAGTAGTCATTATCTTTTCTGCTGCGCCCACAAACTGAGCGAGGGGAAAACAATTGCCTTTATGCCTCGAAACGAGCCCTGATTTCTCTTATCTTGTTTCGGCTGTCCCTATGCGAGATGTACGTGGCGGCAGTAGAACTGTTCTTTAGTCAGCTCCAAATTAATTAATGAAATAACGTTCCAGTTCTTGACATGTGCCTTACCTGTGGCCACGACCCATTCCAGCCTTCACATTCAGGCCATTTTCAAATCGATCTGAAACTAGAATTGTTAACATATAAAACGGATATATAAATATTTCATGTAACAGGACAGCAAAAACTAAGCTATGTACAGTATATGTACAGAAAAGTATACAACTTACACGTTGCTGTCGTGAGACAACGTCGAATGATAAAAAGAAGGAAAATTTTGTGGATTTAAAAGTTATATGCTCAATGATATCGTGAGAAAAACGGTCGTGTCGTGATTTAAAAACAGCACAATTCGATACATTAAAGGTGTTGGCATGTTTTAGCATACAATGAGTAACATTCTGACATGTTCGAAATATTAAATTGCATACTTCCAAGTAAGGTAATAAAAGCTCAAAACATTTGCAGTGGACGGTGTGTCCAGGTTAAGCGTAAAGTTACGTCCTCTGGCGTGAACAGGTGAAAGTTAAAACATAAAGAACAACAGAAGGCGTAGCATCTTTTTTGTGGAGTGATTACAAGAAAATGATTACTAACATGTGGATGCAGTTACGAACTTGCGGAGTACCTCTGAAAGAAGTTGTAAATAACGAGGCGGCATCTGTCCAAGAAACTGGTGGGAGAAGTTCGTTTCACCTGACTCTTGCTGTGGAGTGACGTCAAAATGACGTTGCACATTTGTTGAATGCTGTCGACTTTAGTCAAATTGTATCGAGATTCGGGTGAAACTAGCTTCTCCCTTTGATATTCATTTCACTCGCAGCAATTTAAGCTATGCTCTGAGGTTCCTGCCTAGCCACATCCTCAGGAATAACGACATATTTGGAACGAAGCAGGCAAATATTTGTGACAATCAAGAATAGAAACGCCAATGCTGCTAGTTTCACTCGCTGCAAATTAATATTTCGTTTTTAATCAATATGAAGTCACGAAATCGAATAAATTCATTAATGACATGGAGCGGTGTTATGTATGAACAACATTGAATACTGCGAAACATAGTTTCCCAGAATCTTATAAAACCGGGAAGGTGCAAAAAAAAAAAAAAAAAAAAAAAAAATGCAGACTCTAACAGGACAAAAAACTATTTCTTCTGCTTCTGAACTCCAAGTCTCTGTGCCCTTCACTACATTGTACTCACGCATTATGTGAGATTATCTTTTATCCTGTGATGTCCTGAAGACTGTTAGCACTAAAGTATCATTAATTGAAATGCAATTATAGCAAACTGTACCACAACAGACGTATTTGTGATAAACCTTCGGTGTCCGTCGTTGCCTTGTAATGAAAAAATTATAATACGAAAATATGAAAATCCAATAAAGCGTTTTCAAAGTTCTTAATTTGTCGACAGCTATTGAGTTTCGTACTCGCAACGAGTTTTATGTAAGACACGTCGTTTTGACTTCACTTCCGAGCAAGAGTCTGCGAAGCGAAATTGCCCCTTTCTGGAGGCTGTGCGCTGCTCATTGAGTGCCTATTCCCTGGATTTTTTCAGGTGGGCGTAAATTTCTGTTTCTTCATATACACCCATAATGAATCCAGACATCGCTGTGTGAAGAACTACGAGTTTCTTTTCGATACTGCGCTCTCTGTGACTCCCTTGTATGAGGTGAACTGCGAAGGGGACTTACTTCGTTGCCTATGTGTTTTCTTTTAAGTTCCTTGCGTTCCTTGTATCACGTTGTGGAATTCCTTCCCGTTCGTCCTATGTAGCTCTCCTTAGACTAGAAAATGTTGTATATACCACCATTCTGGTGCAAGTCATATGTTGCGTTATTGTCCTACGTTAAGAGACGTAATAGTGAACGTTGATCTTCACACGTGACGTGCACATCACGTATTTTAAGAAGGTGAAACCTGGTCATAGAAAGTAATCAATACAAATTGTTTTTACGTAGTTCCTCACTTTGTGGTAACTGATTTCCTTTGGACTTCGTGTAATTATAAATTTCATCAACTACCTTGCTGTAATAGCCGTTAGGCTGGGTTGTATTTAGCAACCAATTAAATTATTTTCTACGTCATCAGCATGTAGTGGGTGTTTAAGAAGTCTGTTTATTGCAGAAAGAAAGAAGTCTGTTTTGTATTGAGCAGGATAACGTGATTCGGCATAGTCAGAACAAGGAGAAACTCGTAATCCTCAACGTTTGCCTGTTGCCACGTAGTGAATCTATGATGCTAAGTTCACTTCAGGCTCATGCATCCTCCTCGTTGTTGTGAATTGCACAAAAGCCATCACAAGCTAAATAAGAAGTACCGTAAGAACAGACCTCTCAGACACAGGCTAATGGATAACAAAACACGTAACTAGGCACTTGTAGAAGATTTCGAGGCATATAAATGGGATAATTTTGATGCAGAAAATCTTTTCCTGTCTTCGCTTTGCTTCTAATAATAGACTTCAAGGGCAGTTATTGTGGCATGACAAATAAAAGTTAACTGACGGTTAACACGTCAGTTTGCGTAGAAAAGGTATGCTGGAAGTTCACATTGTGTTAGAAAAGACGCTGTCCCTTTACTAAAGAAAAACGGACTCAGCGGAACAGGCTGTAGCTCCTACCTGCATCACAGAAATGTTCCACTCGAACCGTTTACATCACATCCATCCCGGTGGAAAGTGAAGATAATTAATATGGCAGAAAAGCCCACAGCTTCACTTGAGAAATGAGAACAATATTCGAACGTTTCTCACCGTAATCCCGTAGGTACAAAGACATGAGTTTTCTATTCTCCTGCGAGTCACTTGCGTTCTTAACTATGAGCGTAGCTGTGCCCAACCATACAGCCATCTGTACTTTGTCGCTGACTGCATTCTCGGGACGTTCTGAACTAGAAACTTCTTGTTGCTGCTTTACCGTATTCGCTGAGACAACTTCGGGGAAAGATTCACTATGTTTACCAAACGCTGACAAGTATGTAGTTAAAAACGCAGTAACAGTAAGGATGGAGCAGTTGCTTTAAAGTTAAGAAATTCGCCTCATTTACGTTCAGACACTTCCATTTTCCTTGACACTTTGACATAACATTTTTACTATCGTTAACTGCTGTTAGTTTCTTTGCGGTCTTTTCCTCACGTCATAATTTTGGTACTTAAGTAAATTACAACTTTTCTCAGAAGGACCCTTCAGTTTTATTTCACATTCAGGCGAAAATTAAACGAAATACACAGTTCGTAATGCCCGTGGTTTGTAATTTTCGCTGAGGCAGCTGTTGTCCAAAACAGCTCATGCGTAACGCCTAAAAGTTTTCACTCCTTCCTAAAAAGTATGTCACTATCCCACGTATGCATACAAGTTGCAGGAAATTGTTTATTTTATTCTAGTAGCTAATTAAAAATTGAAAATAATGGATCCTTCTATTTATGGCTTTTTAAAATTTACTCTCTTTCTATTCCCGCTATAATACAATGAATATCACTCTAAATTACAACTACATGATTGGATTCATCCAGTTCAGTATTAATATGTTGTACACTTATGAGTAATGGAAACTTGTTGATTAAAGGAGAAAAAAGTTTCATCATAGCACTGCAACTGCAACAGTCGTTAGCATACGTATTACACAGGAAAAACGTGTATAGTAGAATCATCAAAAATGGTGCATATTACAGCAAATTGTTTGTGGGTGTAAAGTGAGCTCGCACTTTACAATTGCCACTCTGACGAAGCATGAAAACTGAGGGCATATAATACAACCATCCAAAGGATTTGCATAACGCACAGAATCACATTTTTTGAAGAATTACCGGAAGATGCTATCGTTATTGTACTTCTATCTCAATGTAGTAAGCTAGATCTTCACTTGGTCCAAGAGTGTAGTAGCATGTATATTCTCTTTCCCTTCCTCCATCTGCTTCTTGGTGTCACTCTTCTTTCTCTCCTTTCACACATCTATACACCCCATTTTCTTTACCTTAGAACTACGAGCTTTCCTCAGGCGAATTCACCTACATTATAATGTTGAATCTTTTGACATTGTCAATTAACTTTGTGTGAAATCTGCTCATTGTGACCCACTTGCAGAATGTCTTGAAATACATTAACAGTTGTCAAAATTACAACGTATAGAAATAATGACCCAAATTGATACAGGCTCAGAAGATGTGCTGAAGCAATATGTTATCATTGTCATCCGTACTGCTGAGAGATAGCAAGCGTGTGGCAGCGCCTCCTCTTACGAAAGCAGAAATGAATTGAAAACGTGAAATCAAAATTCAGGAGACCTTGTCGATGTCAGTAGGTGCAACACCAGCATGTGAGAATTCGATCAGGATAATAATGACAGTTATGGATTTGTGATACTGTGAAAACATGGATGCTGTATTCCATGCAAGTACGACAGTATTGTGTGTCTGCAATTAAACGAAAGAAGACGACATGCAGCGACGAATCGGTATTGGACCACACAATGTTACAACAGCACGCGATAGGTGCAACCTCGTCCACATAGAAGTAATATGAGACCTTAACTTCTTCATACTGATGGAAATCTGAACAGCAGGTACTAGAGCTCATGATACTACCTGAAATTCAAGAAAATCTACATGTCGTATTTTAGCAGCATAACGTCCAGCAACACATGGAGAGATTATAGAAGACCACATTACAGAATGCGTTTAGCTGAAACATTGTCCGGGCGGCCCTTCGTCATTAACTTGTTCAACACGAGTCCCCAGTAACTGCAGCTGATATTTTATGGATTTGCACGGAAACCGTGTGTAAAGAGATGCCACAGAAACATATTCATATTATCCGTAATGGATAAGCATAATATTCAGTCTCTCTTTAACTTGATGATTCATCTTCAGATGGTCTAACTACGGCATTCTGTTTGCTTTACACCGTTGTGGTTTCTCAGTCACCAATCAAAGCGGTGTACATACCGGTCATTTATTCGGACGAAACGGGGTCCAGATTGTGTCTGGATCATCCATGTTTTTGTGTTTCAAGGTTGCTCTAAATTTCTTAATGGAAATGCCTACGTGCCTTCCCTGGAAAGGCTACTATTCTTCTTGCGTTATCCGAGGTTGTGCTCAGTTCCGAGGAATCTGTTTCCGACAAGACCTTAAAATATAATGTTCCGTCATTGTAGCCGATCTTCTGAAAATGAAAGGTCATACGTAGGTTTGTAATTACAGTGATTCCGGATGTAACGTTAGCTATAAACCTTTTTCAAACATGTTTACTGTGGTGTCACCGCCAGACACCACACTTGCTAGGTGGTAGCCTTTAAATCGGCCGCGGTCCATTAGTATACGCCGGACCCACGTGGCGCCACTGTCAGTGATAGCAGACCGAGCGCCACCACACGGCAGGTCTAGAGAGACGTACTAGCACTCGCCCCAGTTGTACAGCCGACTTTGCAAGGAACGGTTCACTGACAAATACGCTCTCATTTGCCGAGACCTAGCAAGGCGCCGTAGTCAATTGATAATTAATATTGTGAAGCATGTATCATCAAGAGCGATGTTCTACAATTATGGATTAAAGTTAAGTATTCCAGAAGCTACGTACTTTTCTTTATAGCATTCATTACGTATCCTGTTTCAGACCTCACGCCAGCCTGCGTGAGTTTAAGCGCGTGCCTTTCGGCTTCCTCTCATTGTGTCTAGGCTGTCTTGTCTAGACACAACATTTACAATACTCGAGGCGCGTTGGCCAGTAACCTGTCGACGGATTTCACGCCCTGAGCTACATTAAACTCCCCAAAATTCCAAAAAGTGAAAAAGGTTCCTGTAGTTGCAGAAATGATATTTCCTAAACATTCTGCTAAACTTGAAGCCATGTTGCCTTTCCTTTTCTAACATCAGGCTGATAATAGTAGTTGAGTTCATAATTGAAATACCTGAATAATGTCGCCAACTTAAAGCAGAACCGTGCAGGGTACGTGTGGTTGTGAGGTTGCATACACAACTCGTTGACTAGAAAGAGTTGCGAAGCTGTGGAAGTCTATTAGTTCCGAAGATGGCAGTAACAACGTAATGGCAAAATCACACGAGGTGGAAACCGCTAGGGCGGACAAAGTGCGGTCGCCAATTCTCAACGGACACTTCCGCTTTGGTGGCGCTCGTGGGCGGACGTAGCTGCTGCTGGTCTCCCCAATTAATTACATTTTTGTCCCACGTGTGGCGCTGGCGTCTCTCCTCTGTATAGATTTCTGCGTGTTGTTTAACTGCTTAAAGCATCACGGAAGTGCTTTGCTTATTGATTGCATATAGATTCCGACTTAATTACGCTAATTGAAATAGTTTTCGTTTGTGGCCGTCATTCACTTTGTAATATCAGTAAATGAATTTCTAAACTGCTTTCATTCATTGCTAAAAACATCGTGGTAGTGTTTTGTTACTGATTTCGTGTAAATGACGATATCAGTAAGTGGATTTATGCCACTTTGTATACTGAACCATGTGCCCGTAGTTCAATTTGGGCTATGTTAGGATACGAGTACAGGTTTTGTCATTTAGTGTGTGTTTGTGTGTGTGTCTGTGTGTGTATATGCGTGAGTGCGGGGCCAGTACATTCTTTTTGGAATGTTTTCCTATCATTTAGCAGCAAAGAGATAGTCGTTTCTCCAAGCTATTCCACTTTATTAAGACGTGTAACTGATTCTTACATACTATTATTCCTAGCCACTTTCGAAACATATGTTCCGTTGTTGTGGATCGCAAGATCTGCTCTCTATCTATATTTTTTTCCACTAATAGTGTGTCTTATTTCGTCTTCGTGTATAATTTGTCACTGAATTTCTGTTTCTGGTATACTGTGAGTTAAGTCCAAGGTATGGGACATGAGTTATTACTATAATAAATCTCAGAAAACTCATTATTTTTTAATCAACAACCAGTATATAATGCACCTTCCTGGTGATGATTTATTAATTGAACTGCTAAATTCCTCGCTTCCCACTTCTGTGTATTACGACAACTCTCACATTTTTAAAGCAGGGCTTCTTGCATTATGAGCGCTGAAATTGGACAAACATAAACGTAATTTATAAGCAGCTATGATGTTTAGGCCAACGACCTTGCCGCTGTCGTAACACCAAACCCCATCGTATCTTGGAATTTAAGCGCTCTAGAACTAGGCTCCACCTGGATGGGTTACCATTCGGGTCTGTCCACCGCCACCACCTAATGTCTCTAGGTGCTGGTGGTCTGTCGAGTGCTCTTGGCAAGCGGGGTGTACTCAATCCTGTCTGGCCAGTTGAGGAGCTACTTGGTTGAGAACTAGTGGCTCCGGTCACGAAAACTGACAACGGATGGGAAAGCGGTGCCCTGACCACATTTCCCTCCACATTCGCGTCTGGTGACACCTAAGGGTTGAGGATGACACGACGTTAGGTCGGACGGGGTATCGTGATTAGTTTATTACTGATGTCAATAGATATCGCCACAGTCCATTCAGGCTCATGGTGCCCACCAACATACACAAGATTTTCAAATTCTGCTGCTTACCACGAAAGGAAATCAACAGAGTGCCTCGGGTAAGTCTGCTGGCTTTCCCGCCGATCTGTCAATATCTTGAAGTGTTAGGTGTTCTGCCGATATCAGCTACTACAATGCACAATATTTCGTCAACGTGACTCGTTGTCCTCACAGGTGCTACCTGCGACTTCTAGTCGAGATTTTTTTTTTTTTCTATAGCGTGGCCACTCCATGCCCACATCGGCACGATGGCCAACACAAAAGATCTACTGCCATCTCTGGATATTGGCTAGTTTTCACTAAATGAGGTCTCGCAGGACGTCGGTACTGCTATTTTTGCGTATGTCTGGTTATCGTTAACCATTAATATGGGCCCATGTGGAGATAGATTGGGTTGAAAATTGAACGAAGGGCAGAAGAAAAAGAAGGTCCAAGGCAAGAGCAAAGGGATAGTTGGGTGGGGTTGTAAGAGCAGTAGCGGTTTTCTTGCTGCCTGCGACAGGTCATGCAAGGGTAGACTTTGTTAGAAGTGGGTACCATGCAGGCAGATACCTTTGCCGTTGTGAAGCGATGTTACTCGGCGGTTACAGCTGGGTACATGCGTTATCTGCCCAGTCAGCATCAGCACACCTCTAACAGTTGGCTTCATCATCGGTTAGGGTCAGATAGGTCTTTGTCAGATAGGTCATATATCGGATACACAGTGTAAGGTAGTGTTGGCGGTTTGTTTGCGCGTTAGTGTGTGTGCTTGTCGGCTTCCCTGCTGTAGGCTGTTAGTCGGCTGTGATAGCAGGTGGCATATCCAGCCAGTATTGCTGATTTGCAGGAGCTTACCGATGTTGTCGCTTGCGAGTGTACATTAGCTAGCCATAGGTGGTTACGCCATAGCTAGCAGTATCTTTGGCCGTTTATGCATCCACCTATGGTTGTGATCACGGTTTGGCAGAGTAATGATGAAAGGGTTACTCGAGTGTCTCGAATTCATGTGTAGTAGTGTGGCGAGTTTTTTTTTTAACACTTCGTTGAGGATTTCAATGCGATATTCATGATGAGCATAACTTAATCATAGCTAACACTTGGTTCAAGAAGCATAACAGAAGGTTCTATACATGGAAGAAGCCTGGAGATACTGACACGTTTCAGATAGATTATATAATGGTAAGACAGAGATTTAGCAACCAGGTTTTAAATTGTAAGACATTTCCAGGGGCAGATGTGGACTCTGACCACAGTCTATTGGTTATGAACTGTAGATTAAAACTGTAGAAACTGCAAAAAGGTGAGAATTTAAGGAATGGGACCTGGATAAACTGACTAAACCAGAGGTTGTACAGAGTTTCAGGGAGAGCATAAGGGAAAAATTGACAGGAATGGGGGACAGAAATACTGTAGAAGAATAATGGGTAGCTCTGAGGGATGAAGTAGTGAAGGCAGCAGAGGATCGAATAGGTAAAAAGACGAGGGCTAGTAGAAATCCTTGGGTAACAGAAGAAATATTGAATTTAATTTAAGTGATGAAAGGAGAAATGCAGTAAATAAAACAGGCAAAAAGAAATACAAACGTCTCAAAAATGAGATAGACAGGAAGTGCAAAATGCCTAAGCAGGGATGGCTAGAGGACAAATGTAAGGATGTAGAGGCTTATCTCACTAGGGGTAAGATAGATACTGCCTACGGGAAAATTAAAGAGACCGTTGGAGAAAAGAGAACCACTTGTATGAATATCAAGAGCTAAGACGGAAACCCAGTTCTAAGCAAAGAAGGGAAAGCAGAAAGGTGGAAGGAGTATATAGAGGGTCTATACAAGGGCGATGTACTTGATGACAATATCATGGAAATGGAAGAGGATGTAGATGACGATGAAATGAGAGATACGATACTGCGTGAAGAGTTTGACAGAGCACTGAAAGACCTGAGTCGAAACAAGGCCCCGGGAGTAGAAAACATTCCAATAGAACTACTGACAGCCTTGGGAGAGCCAGTCCTGACAAAACTTTACCATCTGGTGAGCAAGATGTATAAGACCGGCGAAATACCGTCAGACTTCAAGAAGAATATAATAATTCCAATCCCAGATGTGAAAATTACCGAACTATCAGTCTAATAAGTCACAGCTGCAAAATACTAACGCGAATCTTTACAGACGAATGGAAAAGCTGGTAGAAGCCGACCTCACGGAAGATCAGTTTGGATTCCATAGAAATATTGGAACACGTGAGGTAATACTGACCCTACGACTTATCTTAGAAAATAGATTAAGGAAAGGCAAACCAACGTTCCTAGCATTTGCAGACTTAGAGAAAGCTTTTGACAATATTGACTGGAATACTCTCTTTCAAACTCTATAGGTGGCAGGGGTAAAATACAGAGAGCGAAAGGCTATTTACAATTTGTACAGAAACCAGATGGCAGTTATAAGAGTTAAAGGTCATGAAAGGGAAGCAGTGGTTGGGAAGGGAGTGAGACAGGGTTGTAGCCTCTCCTCGATGTTATTCAATCTGTATATTGAGCAAGCAGTAAAGGAAACAAAAGAAAAATTCGGAGTAGGTATTAAAATCCATGGAGAAGAAATAAAAACTTTGAGGTTCGCCGATGACATTGTAATTCTGTCAGAGACAGAAAAGGACTTCGAAGAGCAGTTGGACGGAATGGACAGTGTCTTGAAAGGAGGATGTAAGATGAACATCAACAAAAGCAAAACGAGGGTAATGGAATGTAGTGAATTAAGTCGGGTGATGCCGAGGGAATTAGATTAGGAAATGAGACACTTAAAGTAGTAAAGTAGTTTTGCTATTTGAGGAGCAAAATAGCTGATGATGGTCGAAGTAGAGAGGATATGAAATGTGGACTGGCAATGGCAAGGAAAGCGTTTCTGAAGAAGAGGAATTTGTTAACATCGAGTATAGATCTAAGTGTCAGGAAGTCGTTTCTGAAAGTATTTGTATGGAGTGTAGCCATGTATGGAAGTGAAACGTGGACGATAAATAGTTTGGACAAGAAGAGAATCGAAGCTTTCGAAATGTGGTGCTACAGAAGAATGCTGAAGATTAGATGGGTAGATCACATAACTAATTAGGAGATATTGAATAGGATTGGGGAGAAGAGGAGTTTGTAGTACAACTTGACAAGAAGAAGGGATCGGTTGGCAGAACATGTTCTGAGGCATCAAGAGATCACCAATTTAGTACTGGACGGCAGCGTGGAGGGTAAAAATCGTAGAGGGAGACCAAGAGATGAATAAACTAAGCAGATTCAGAAGGATGTAGGTTGCAGTATGTACTGGGAGATGAAGAAGCTTGCACAGGATAGAGTAGCATGGAGAGCTGCATCAAACCAGTCTCAGGCCTGAAGACCACAACAACAACAACATTCATGTTGAACATGCACGGTGCGAACGTAGCATGAAGCGATGTTAATGATGGGTATCACTTTCTTCTGTATGATCTGCAGGCGACGCAGGCGTGTAGGAGCTGCATATCCCCAGACGGGAGGTGCGTTCATCAGAGGTCTAATCAGTGTCATGTATATGGACCTCGACACCTTCCTTCTTACTGTCCTTTCCCTGCTAAGCACTGGGTAGAGCTGATTGAGCCTTACGTGCGCTCTATTGGCAACGTTTTCTGTGTGGTCCCCCCATGTAAGTTGACGGTCCAGCCAAACACCGAGGTATCTGACTTTCTATCAGAAGCGTATTGGACGTGCATGTAGTGTTACCTGTCTACAGTGTTAATGTTTGCTCAGTAGCTTCGGTCTGCATGTGAACAGAACTGATTCGCACTTGTGGAACGGGTCCAGTATTTATACCTACCGGCTTGATTCTCCATAGTCGGTCCTGAGACTACCCACCTTCGGTCCAGCGTATCTGGCCAGGAGTTGCCGTTCCCGGTCCGGTGCTCCTGACTGCGATCTGGCGATCTCTTCTCGGAACGGTTGTCTCTCTGGGATTCGTTCCTTATGTCAAATTCTCATATCCACCTTTGTCGAGTTCTCTTACCAGCACCGCTGTGTTTTAGCAAATCCATTGCACTGTAACGACCCGGTGAATTTCGGGTCGCTGCGCCTCAGAGTGGGCGAGAAAAATCGTGGGGGAGCAGACAGATTCACCCCGGGGTGTGCGGTGAAACGGTGGTATCATTGAAGGATGTTTATTGGAGCAGCCTTATGCAGCACTCCGTTTCGCCTCGGGGCCGAGCAGTCTCCTTGTAAGCCGGCCGGTGTGGCCGAGCGGTTCTCGGCGCCTCAGTCTGGAACCGCACGACCGCTACGGCGCAGGTTGGAATCCTGCCTCGGGCATGGACGTGTCTGATGTCCTTAGGTTAGTTAGGTTTAAGTAGTTCTAAGTTCTAGGGGACTGATGACCTCGATGTTAAGTCCCATAATGCTCAGAGCCATTTGAACCATTTGTCTGCTTGTAAACAAAGCCAATTGCGGAGTGCAGTGATGTGCTATCACACACAATCACGCCTGAGTCGCGGCAGCTGCCGCCTCGGCGCGAGTGGGCCCCCAGGCGCTAAAACGAGCGCGGTCCGCCAGCTAAGCAGCCCCGTACGCGCTCGTACCCCTGGCATATGACTTTCTGCATTAGCCGACGTTTCATAGCCTGGCGACGAACATCAATTCCCCACCCATCTACCAGGGGTTATACACAACTGGCCATTAAAATTGCTACACCAAGAAGAAATGCAGGTGATAAACGGGTATTCTATGGACAAATATATTATACTAGAACTGACATGTGATGACATTTTCACGCAATTTTGGTGCATAGATCCTGAGAAACCAGTACCCGGAACAACCACCTCTGGCCGTAATAACGGCCTTGATACGCCTGGGCATTGAGTCAAACAGAGCTTGGATGGCGCGTACAGGTACAGCTGCCCATGCAGCTTCAACACGATACCACAGTTCATCAAGAGTAGTGACTGGCGTATTGTGACGAGCCAGTTGTCTCGGCCACCATTGACCAGACGTTTTCAATTGGTGAGAGATCTGGAAAATGTGCTGGCCAGAGCAGCAGTCGAACATTTTCTGTATCCAGAAAGGTCCGTACAGGACCTGCAACATGCGGTCGTGCATTATCCTGCTGAAATGTAGGGTTCCGCAGGGATCGAATGAAGGGTAGAGCCACGGGTCGTAACAAATCTGAAATTTAACGTCCACTGTTCAACGTGCCGTCAATGTGAACAAGAGGTTACCGAGACGTGTAACCAGTGGCACCCCATACCATCACGCCGGGTGATACGCCAGTATGGCGATGACGAATACACGCTTCGAATGTGCGTTCACCGCGATGTCGTCAAACACGGATGCGACCATCATGATGCTGTAAACAGAACCTAGATTCATCCGACAAAATGACGGTTTGCCGTTCGTGCACCCAGGTTCGTCGTTGAGTGCACCATCGCAAGCGCTCCTGTCTGTGATGCAGCGTCAAGGGTAACCGCAGCCATGGTGTCCGAGCTGATAGTCAATGCTGCTGCAAACGTCGTCGAACTGTTCGTGCAGACGGTTGTTGTCTTGCAAACGTCCCCATCTGTTGACTCAGGGATCGAGACGTGGCTGCACGATCCGTTAGAGCCCTGCGGATAAGATGCCTGTCATCTCGACTGCTAGTGATATGAGGCCGTTGGGATCCAGCTCGGCGTTCCGTATTACCCTCCTGAACCCACCGATTCCATATTCTGCTAACAGTCATTGGATCTCGACTAACGCGAGCAGCAATGTCGCGATACGATAAACCGCAATCGCGATAGGCTACAATCAGACCTTTATCAAAGTCGGAAACGTGATGGTACGCATTTCTCCTCCTTACACGAGGCATCACAACAACGTTTCACCAGGCAACGCCGGTCAACTGCTGTTTGTGTATGAGAAATCGGTTGGAAACTTTCCTCATGTCAGCACGTTGTAGGTGTCGCCACCGGCGCCAACCTTGTGTGAATGCTCTGAAAAGCTAATCACTTGCATATGACAGCATCTTGTTGCTGTCGGTTAAATTTCGCGTCTGTAGCACGTCATCTCCGTGGTGTAGCAATTCTAATGGCCAGTAGTGTAGTACCACTTCATAACCTGAATTATCGCCTCCCTTCGCAAGAGCGCAGAGATGTAAATAACATCGTTGGCTTCTTAGCGTTCCGTGATTTTTAACAAAACTTGTGTATTGCGTGACTTTACTGATGATTCTTTTTCCCTAATAGTAGACTTGCTTACGAAAGGACGTATTTTGAAAGGAGGTGTACTTATATTGTTAAAAAAATAAACGACAGCCGCCTTTGCTGCGAGATATAAGAAATTATTAATTTTTGTTAATATACAATCTAGTAAGAAGCTGAATATATACTGTAATAGCTGAGCATTGAGAAGAACGTTTTTATGAAATAATATTTGTTATCTTAAAAGGTAAAATTTTTCTCATTTCTGAAGTGAATATTATGCTCATCTTTCCTCTCCTAGTAATTACAATACGAAGTGAAAGCAAGCAGAAGACTTAGGATTTTGAATGCTAGATGGTACTGTGCGATCCTTGTTTGATATCCCGGTCTTTTGGAATGAACAGATTCTCTTTTGTGAAAATTTGTAGAACTTGCCGTACCGACACAGACTACACAATTGTTCAGAAACGTATCCGTCTGACTTGCTGTTCAATGACAGCGTCAAGAATTTTTCAGAGCTACATTAGGACGCAGATCTTGAGAAGCTGTTTCTTACGCTGGCTGTTAAGAAGAACTTTAACCTTGGGTGCACTCGATTGCACTCCGGAGACGCCACCCATTACTAAAAAATTAATAATTTCCTCTTTTTCGTTTCACCTGCCTCGAGATGACTGGGTGTTTGTGCTGTCCTCGTCATTTCTTCATCATTCATCAAAAGTGGCGAGATTTGACTAAGTGATGGTTGGGAATTTGTACGGGCGCTGGTAACCGCGCAGTTGAGCGCCCCGGAAGCCAAACATCATCATCATCCTCTTTTTCAGCCAAGAAGACAGTAATTAACATTCACAGCACTAAATATTTTATTCTTGCAGAAAAGATAAATTTCAGTTTTCATATTCAAAAGTAACACCAAAGAAAAGATTTATTTAAATCATTTAATATTAGGAAGGAAAGAGGACATGTTAAGAGTAGGGAACAAAGTTACAATTAAATTTTGCAGCGGAAAGTTTAGAGGGTGCCTGTCTCTTGATTCTTTTTGCTCTTATCAAGAATACTTAATAATATTTCTAGTGCCAAGGGGGGGGGGGGGGCATTAGAGGGTGGACCAGGACGTGAACAATGAGGTGGCTAGCAGGCCGCGAGGATGTGCACCCTCTCCCTTCCCTCCCCCTCCCCCCCCCCACCACTCCCACCCAGCTGGATTGTAGACAGCTTGCAGTCCGTCAGCTGTCACTCAGAGGGTAGTGGGTGACCGGACTCCAGCTCCTCGCATCGGCGAAACTACCCGCAAGTCCCGCAACGGCCACGCTACAGGTGTGGCATGTCAGGTGCCGCAACTCGATGAGTTAATCAGCGGCTGGTTACCGACCAATTTCCGTCACCAAGGGAGGATCGTGGTTTCTCTCAAACTCAAAAGCCCGTCGTTATCTCCGGTTCAACATGCAGACAGAATGGTGATATGACCGAATACTTTGAACCCGTAATCTCGATTATTTATACCGTCACAGCTATACTTCTGATGTAGTCATACTGGAGGGAGACAGGTAATTTTAGGTAATTTTGCATCATAGTACTTGTCCTGTCAGCATTCCCCACATCGCTCTGCCAAGAGTACGAGTTGCTAGGCCGTTAGATTTGCAGCGTGTGAGTTTCTCAGTAGCACGGTCTTGGTCATACTGTGTTAGATGTTTGAGGGACTCGACCATTGACTGCCGCCACAAACTCCCTCCTGGATGGAGTGTTTTGTCATGATGTTAAGAATACCGTCCAGTGACTTACTCAGTTAGCGCATCGACTGCGCCGGCCTCTGCTGCCTAGGTGCACTTAGGAATAAATCTTCAAGAAATTCACCGAACTTTTTTGGGGCGCAACAGCAGGATCGTCTCTGGCTTTTGGTACCCTGAGTCACGATTCATGAGGTTTTCCGACAGCTTTATCTCTATTGACGTTCTTATAACACTGTCCCAGTGACCGTCGGTCTTTGCCAGTCATGTCATAGTTTATGTCATGATTAAGTTCCAGACAGTGTTCGGCAGTGGCTGATTTGGAACAACTGAGGCACACCGCTGGGTGTGCCTCAGTTGTTCTTAGCATCTAATGTCCACTGTCCTAGTTGTCTGACCAATGTACGACATGCCATATTGACATGGTATAATACAATGACGGAAAAACTTGCAACGCCAAGAAGGAGTTGTGCGTATTACTAAACGAAAGCGGTTAGGATACATCTGAAAGAGGATCTCTATTCAAATTTCGTACCAGTCGCTTAAGAGTGGCGTTAGTAGTACCACTATGAGGATGCAAATCAGGTTTGCCTTAGCTACACGCTATAAAGGTCGTGAGAGATAGTTACCTTTGTGACTGGATATGGAGAGTTGATGTTGGTCAAGAATGCCTTTAATGCTACAATTACCCCATTATCGACACTTCACTGAGATTGAACGACGTCGTGTAATCGGGCTACGAGAACCTAGGCGTTCCATCCGCGATACTGCAGAGAGACTTGGCAGGAGTGTAGCCACTGTATACAATTGTTGGCAGCGGTGGTCACGAGAATGTACAGTTACAACATGACCGGGCTACGGGCGGTCACGTGGTATTACCGAGTGAGAAGGCCTATGGCTCTGGCGCATCTTACTACATCAACATCTACATCTACATCTACGTGATTACTCTGCTATTCACAATAAAGTGCCTAGCAGAGGGTTCAATGAACCACCTTCATGCTGTCTCTCTACCGTTCCACTCTCGAACGGCACGCGGGAAAAACGAGCACTTAAATTTTTTCGTGCGAGCCCAGATTTCCCGGGTGCCAACAGAATGTTTTCGCAATCGGAGGAGAAAACTGGTGATTGAAATTTCATGGGAAGATCCCGTCGCAACGAAAAACGCCTTTGTTTTAATGATTGCCACTCCAATTCAAGTATCATGTCTGTGACACTATATCCCGTATTTCGCGATGATACAAAAGGAGCTGCCCTTCTTTGTACTTTTTCGATGTCATCCGTCAGTCCCACCTGATGCGGATCCCACAGCAATACTCCAGAATAGGGCAGACAAGTTTAGTGTAAGCAGTCTCTTTAGTAGATCTGTTGCACCTTCTAAGTGTTCTACCAATGAATCGCAGTCTTTGGTTTGCTCTACCCACAATGTTATCTATGTGGTCGTTCCATTTTAGGTTATTTGTAATTGTAATGCCTAAGTATTTAGTTGAATTTACAGCCTTCAGATTTGTGTGACTTATCGCGTAATCGAAATTTAGCTGATTTCTTTTAGTACTCATGTGAATAAGTTCGTCCTTTTCTTTATTCAGGGTCAATTGCCACTTTTCGCACCATACAGATATCTTATCTAAATCATTTTGCAAGTCGTTTTGATCTTCTGATGACTTTACAAGACGTTAAATGACAGCATCATTTGCAAACAATCTAAGACTGCTACTCGGATTGTCTCCTATATCGTTAATATATAGCAGGAACAACAGAGGGCCTATAACACTTCCTTTGGGAACGCCGGATATTACTTCTGTTTTACTCGGTGACTTTCCGTCTATTATTACGAACTGTGACTTTTCTGACAGGAAATCACGAACCCACTCGCACAACTGAGGCGATACTCCGTAGGCACGCAGTTTGATTATATGACACTTGTAAGGAACGGTGTCGAAAGCCTTCTAGAAATCTAAAAATATGGAATCAATTTGACATCCCCTGTCGATATCACTTGTTACTTCATGAGTATAAAAAGCTAGTTGTGTTTCACAAGAACGATATTTTCTGAATCCTTGCTGACTATATGTCAATAAATCGTTTTCTTCGAGGTACTTCATAATGTTCGAATACAGTATATGTTCCAAAACCCTAATGCAAATCGACGTTAGTGATATGGGCCTGTAATTCAGCGGAGTAGTCCTCCTCCCCTTTTTGGGTATTGGTGTAACTTGAGCAATATTCCAATCTTTAGGTACGTATCTTTCTGTGAGCGAGTGGTTGTACGTAATTGCTAAATACGGATTTATTTTATCAGCATACTCTGAGAGGAACCTGACTGGTATACAATCTGGACCGGAGGCCTTGCCTTTATTAAGTGATTTAAGCTGCTTGTTACACCGACGATATCTACTTCTATGTTTCTCATCTTGGCAGTTGTTCTTGATTGGAATTCTGGAATATTTACTTCGTCTTCTTTGGTGAAGGAGTTTCGGAACACCGTGTTTAATAACCCTGCTTTAGTGGCACTGTCATCAGTGACTTCACCGTTGTTATCGCGCAGTGAAGGTATTGATTGTGTCTTGCCACTGGTGTGCTTTATGTATGACCAGAATCTCTTTGAGTTTTCTGCCAGATTTCGAGACAGATTTCGAGACATCTGCAGCAGTAATTTGAGCAGTAGTTGGCACCGCAGTGACACAACGAACTGTAACAAGTCGGTTACATCAAGGACAGCTCTGTACCAGACCCCCTGTAGCTTCCATTCCATTGACCATCACCACTTGCGGTGTCAAGCGGAGCTCAATAGAGAGCAGGATGGAGGTCTGCTGTGTTTCCTGATGAAAGTTGTTTTTGTCTCCACGCCAGGGACGGCACGTCCTCAGGTAGCATGGCGGTTCGACCCCAAACCGGTTAGTCATCTGCGCAGCATTACATAGTGTTTTGTTGCCTAATTTAAGTTAGCCATTTAAAGCAGAATTGTGGTGGACGTAGATTATGCAGCGTTTTTAACAATCGTGGTGACGTATATCTAGGCTGCAATGCGAAACGTTCTCCAATCTGAAACTCTATGGAACTGCTTTAGTAAGAATTCGAGGTGGTCTTTTAATTTATTTACTGGAGACAGCTGACTCTTATTTTCAAGTTTGGGAGACAACCATGTCCATACTGTTATTGTGCATGCATAGAAACACGTGGTCAGCAGAATTTGAGAAGTACTACATACTCTAAACACACTTTTCGGGACTGTGAAGAATAGCGTGCCTGTATCGGCTACTATCTGCTTCGGGTTCGTGGCGTTATGCACGCAGTTCGCATGCCCAGATCTGTGGCAGCTTGCTCTTGATTGGTTGGTGTGAGGAGAACGAACAACAGCTAAATGGTTCAAATGGCTCTGAGCACTATGGGAATCAACTGCTGAGGTCATTAGTCCCCTAGAACCTAGAACTAGTTAAACCTAACTAACCTAAGGACATCACAAACATCCATGCCCGAGGCAGGATTCGAACCTGCGACCGTAGCGGTCTTGCGGTTCCAGACTGCAGCGCCTTTAACCGCACGGCCACTTCGGCCGGCGAACAACAGCAACCCCGTTCGCTAGACCTTAGGGCATCGCTTCCGAAGTTCTTGCAGAATAATATGAGGGTTCTACTTCGAAAACAAGGCCGCCTAGTGCTCTGGCCCAACGACCCCGTCGGCAGAACGGCCAAAAGGTACAGTATAGGGTCCCTGGCATGGGAGTGTAGAGTAACACAATGCATATTAGCACTGTAATAATATAACTTTGCAACTCAGTATCTGCCAGGGCAAAATAATATGGTAATCGACGCACTATCAAAACTGCCAACAGGCAAGGATAATATTGAAGTCAATGCAACAGATCAGAAAGAAGCGTCTATACTACGATGGTAATCCCAAAAGTAAGGTCTCCTATTTTTTTATAAGTACAGAACAGCGTTTGTGTGGCAGTTGGTCACACTGTTATGAAGAGTGCTTCACGCGCTGTGTGTAAACATGCGCACGCAGCGCCGAGGCGCTCAGTCTTGCCTTGGCAGCCGTTGAGAATGGAGCTCCCGCTGGATGTTACCGCCAAGTGCGAACTGCGCGCATTTATTCGGTTTTTGAACGCAAAGGGCACTCGGAGCACAATTAACGCTGACAGGTACTGTGAGACTCTGAAAAAATTCAAACGGGCAATACAGAGGCGGAGAATGTTGAGCAAGGCCGTACACATTCTCCATGACAACGCTCGTCCACACATCGCTCGGCAAACCGTTGCTCTCCTGCAACAGTTTCAGTGGAACATAATCACCCAGCCACCCTATAGTCCTGACTTGGCGCTCAGTGACTATCACCCGTTCCCTAAGTTAAAAGAACATTTGGCCGGAAAGCGATTCAGCTCCGACGACGAGGTGAAAGAAGAGGTTCATAACTTTCTGAACAGCTTGGCGGCGAGCTGGTATGACATGGGCATACAAAAACTGCCACAGCGTCTACAAAAATGCATCGACAGAAGTGGTGATTATGTCGAAAAATAGGTAAATGTTCAAGCTGTAAAATGATGTAAACCATTGTAGAAATAAACAGGGGTATGTACGTATAAAAAAGGTCTATGTACTTATAAAAAAAATAGGAGATCTTACTTTTGGGATTACCCTCGTATATCTGACAAAGGTAAAATACGAAGAAGGGATGAAACACAGGTCGAGAAACATGAGAAGAGAGAAGAATGTATATTAATCACAAAATAATTAAGTTATAACAGATTTGGGAAATGGAAATAAAATCGGGAACAAACTTTTTAATACATGAAGGAACACTGAACCACAGAGCATATCCTAAGAAGGAATGGAAAGTATATTGGATGGAACATGCAGGTGATACACAATGGGGTGACAAGAGTCATGGGATACCTCACAACGTCGTGTCGGACCTCCTACTGCCCAGTGTAGTCCAACAACTCGATGTGCCATGGACTCCACCGGTCACTGGAAGTCCATTGCAGAAACACTGACCCATGCTGTCCTCTTATAACTTTTATAACTGCTCATGTGTCGCCGGTGCACGAGCTGAACTCTCGATTATGTCCCATATCGGGAGACCTCGTTCGAATTGTGCAGAATATTCTTCAAACCAATCGCGAACGACTGTGGCCTGGTAACATGGCACATTGTCATCCACAAAAATTCCATCATTGTTTGGGAGTATGAAGTCTATGGACGGTTGTAAATGGTCCTCAAGTAACTGAATATAACCATTTACATTCAATGATCGGTTCAGTTGGACCAGAGGACCCAGTCCATTTCATTCAAACACCGCCCACACCATTATAGATCCACCACTAGCTTTCACAGTGCCTGTAGACGGGTCCATGGGCACGCTCGAACCCTACCGTCTGCTCTTATAAACTGAAATCGGGACTAGGCTACGGCTTTCCAGTCGTCTAGTGTCCAACCAATATCACCACGAGACCAGGAGAGCTGCTGCAGACGTTGTAGTGCTGTTAGCAAAGGCACTCGCATCGGTCGTCTGCTATCACAGCTCATTAATTCCAAATTTCGTCGCTCTGCCATAACGGATACGTTCGTCGTACGTTCCAAATTGATTTCTGCGGTTATTTCACGCAGAGTTGCTTGTCTGTTAGCCCTGACCATTCTACGAAAAGCACCTGTTCTCTGTGGTTTAGTGAAGACCGTCGAGCACTGCGTTGTCCGTGGTCAGAAGTAATGCCTGGAATTTGGTATTCTCGGCAAGCTGTTGATACTGTGGATCTCGTACTATCGAATTCCCCACCGATTTCCAATATGGAATGTCCCATGTGTCTAGCTCCAACTATTATTCCGCGTTCAAAGTCTGTTAGTTCCTATCGTGCGGCCATAATCACGCCGGATACCTTTTCACACGAATCACCTGAGTACAAACGACAGCGCCGCCAAAGTATTTCCGTCTTATAACTTGTGTACGCGGTACTACCGTCATCTGCAAATGGGTTCAAATGGCTCTGAGCGCTATGGGACTCAACACCTGAGGTCATCAGTACCCTAGAACTTAGAACTACTTAAACCTAACTAACATAAGGACATCACACACATCCATGCCCGAGGCAGGATTCGAACCTGCGGCCTTAGCGGTCGCGTGGTTGCAGACTGAAGCGCCCAGAACCGCTCGGCCAAAGTGGCCGGCCGCCATCTGCAGATTCAAAATGGTTCAAATGGCTCTGAGCACTATGGGACTCAACTGCGGAGGTCATTAGTCCCCTAGAACTTAGAACTACATAAACCTAACTAACCTAAGGACATCACACACATCCATGCCCGAGGCAGGATTCGAACCTGCGACCGTAGCGGTCTCGCGGTTCCAGACTGCAGCACCAGAATCGCGCGGCCACTTCGGCCGGCTCATCTGCAGATGTGCCCATCACTATCCTATGACTTTTATCACCTCAGTGTCCGTCCATGCTACACACATTTCACCTATGCACACTAACGACTAGCTTACGTCATATTCAGTTGCGACAGATTTTGTTTGCGAGGATCTCAGTAAAAGATGTGGTCGCGCGGCCGCTGGTGGTGCTCCCAAACACTCGAGTAGTACTCGAGAACTCAAGAATGGGTGTCACAAGTGTTCTACATGTGGTGTCCTTTATAGATGAGCTACACTTTCGTAGAATTCTCCCAATAAACCGAAGGCGACCATTCGCCTTACTTACAGCCGTCTTTACACGCACGTTAGTTTTCATGCCACTTTAGAATGTTGCGCCTAGATATTTAACCGACGTGACTGTGTCAACAGCAGTCCACTCATGCTGTATTCGACGATCTCCTACCCACATGGATTAACTTCATTTTTTCACATGCAAGATGCCACTCATCATAACAAACAAAAACTGTCCAAGTCATCATGTCTCCCCGCACCGTCACGTAACGACACTTTATCATACTCTACAGAGTCAACAATAAACAAATTCAAATTAACGCTCACCTTATTAGGGAAATCGCTTATGTATGTAGAGAACAAGAGTAGTCCCATCACACTTGCCTGATGCACACTTGCCGCCCTGCTCAAGGTATTGCGTTCTGTTACTCAAAAAGTTTTCACTCATTCACATATCTGAGAGTCTATTCCGTATGCTCTGACTTTCGTTGACGGTCTGCAGTGTGTCACTGAGTCAAACGGTTTCGGAAAATCTAGGAATATGAGGTCCGTCAATATCCTACGAGAAAGAACAAGCTCGGTTTCGCACGAGTGATTTCCTTCTAAATCCCGAAACATCTGCAAACAAACCTCGTAATTTGCAAAAACTGTATTTCCCATTATAAAGTGCCCGCCCCTCGCGTCTGAACAATTAGCGTTACAACCACTAAGTAATACCTGTACACGTTTCTGTTTTAGTCATAGTTATACATACCATCAATAAACTAAACTGTATATTTGTAGTAGAGGATGCAGGAACCCCTTCATACGCATAAGGTCGAGGAAATGAGGTTTAACACGTGAAGAGCTTTAGGATTCGAATGGCTTTGAGAATTTTAATAAAAATCATGATTTGTGCTCGAAGTCATATATTTTTCCTTCAATATCGCAACGTTCTTTATAAAAGTGTTACGTTCTTTGCAATTGTCGAAATACTTAAATGAATGTCTGAATTGTGAATGCATACAAAACTGGAGATAACGTGTAGCGTCTTTTAACTGCTAGTGGCGTCCTTACTCTGTGTTATTGTCCCCAAAAACCTTATACGAACTGTTTAAGCAATGCAACTCCCAGTACCTATAAAGAAATAGTCACTGCATAATACATTCAGCCCCTTAGGTACTGAATCTTCTGGCCCTGTTCAAAGCTGATAACTTTGGTCCTTGTGCACATAACAAATAAAATCGTCTTACTTCTAAAACAGCAATGGCGGATCGCATTATATTCTGCTCTCTCATGAAGAAAAAATGAAATATACTAGCTAAAAGCTCAGCGGTGTGCAATGCTGTCCGTAATACTTTTAAATATACATTAAATTCTTTTGGCTGATAAATGTAAACATTTAAGAAACATTCAGTGTCTTTAAAAAACATATGTCCTGGACAGGGAGGCGGTAGTGATTTGGGTGAATTACTAGCACTGACTTTTTCAATAGTGAAGTTGTATTCGAAGTTAAGTTTGACCTTTCAAAATGTCTGACAACGGAAATTACATTACTCAGAACAATTACTTCCTTTTCACTAAATGAAAGCATTTCTTTGTTGACATAGTCATAAACAATGAGATTTGTACAGCAAGTATTATCTAACATCACTAAAAAAGCATAAAGACTAATCATCAAATTATGTCTAGCTGTGTTAACAAATCTTAGAAGCATCGCAGAAGGGAAATATCTAACTAGCCTATACATCAAATCTGTTTACTTACATTCTGGGGTTATTCAACATAGAACTCACTGTTACCAATTATCAGCCAACTCATTTACACTAACGCGCTGGCAAAAGGGAAGTAGTAAAAAATTAACGTCTTTACCTTAACTGCAAGAAGACTTCTGCTTCCTTATTTATATTTCCAATAATACATGTACTCGTAAGGCTTCTGTGTAATGTCAATCCAGTGATCCATTCTTGTCACAATTAGATTTACATATAATCATTTCACTACTTTAGATTTCATTGTAAAATCACTCATCATTTTAACTACTATTTTACGTGCGGTGTAACACATAATATTGGAATGAGAAAATTTCTGCATTATAATCTAGCACTTGGTGGCTTGAAAAGTCCCCTTAGAAGAATTTATGAATTACAGTGCTGATAAACCTCTTACGTCATTTGATTTTCAAACAGCTGAGCAGAACTGAACGTACTCAGACGTTTCTCTCTTTACTTTTTCTAATCAACACTAAACTGACACACAATATTTTTAGCGCAACGCAATCTGACTTTCAATAATCCCTACAAAAGAATGGCCCTGACTAACAATAACCTATACCTTTCATGAATCACTTACCTCACAAAAATCTTCGTTACTCGAGCTACTGCAATACAGCGAGCGCCAATACTGCCAGCTAAATAAAAGATTCTAACTACTGAAGGCACTAACTACTGATAGGCATAGTTAGCAAATGAAAGATTTTGATAGAGAACAAACAATGTATTTACCTTCATAATATTCAAGAGTCATCGTTCATGATATACAGTATTACAAATTTACTCTTTCTGATGGAAACACGTCCAGATCGTCCGCTCTCAAAATGCTGCCATCTCTCTCCCCACATCCACCACTGCTGGCGGCTCTCCTCCAGCTGCGCAACGCTACGCGCATCCAACTGCCCAACACTACAATAGCAAATATTCCAACAATGCAAACCAGCCACAGACTTCACACAGCACAGTCGGTGATTTTCATACAGAGCGCTACGTGGCGTTACCAACATAAAAAGCTAAACAGCCTACTTACAGGCTTTACAGAGCACACCAGAAGAACTTCCTACTGCATACCCTTGCATTCACAGACTGATGCACACTCACTGCTGTGCGCCAAGTGCTCTCTTACTCCAGCACTACAACCTCAGAGCGGAAGAAGAATTTTTGGCTCTGCGGTCGTGCAAAGTAAGCGATCCACTTTATAGAGCCCATCAGAGACATACATCGTTTACACTATAGTAATTTCATTTTAGTTTACATTGTGTCATTACAATATTCGGGTGTCACATATAGGTGTACCGCGTAGGCTCCTTTCGATATTATACTAACGCAGCGTAGCTCATCTACGGCTCCAAGGAGAACCACACTGGATGAAAGTAATTGCTATGGTGGTCTCTGATATTCTCTCGCTCTCACTTTACGAGTCGTCTACTCTGAAAGATTTAAAGCGATATCATACTGTGAAAAATAACGTCCAGATTGTTTCACTGTTTTGGGTAAAGTCTGCATCTCTCAACGGAAGCTGTCAAGTCTTTACGGAGTTTATTATTCTCTGTACTATTGAGAATACGGGGAGACACCTACGTCATAGCACATTTATGAAGAACATCGATAGGAAACTCAGAAATAGTAGCTTGCATCTGAATGTTCCTTCTCTAAAAGAGGTTTTTTTTAATAATGCTCAGTACTGTGCGGTACACTCTGCCCTGCGTTTTAGAAACTGTCGTGTCGTCCTTTTCATTCCCGCTCGTTTCCATTGTTCCTGACGTCAGTCAACGACGTCGGACCAGTCCGAGAGCAAGTGGTTTTTTAGAGCTTGCTGTATTCAACTGCAAAGTGACAGCGCCCGCCGCTTTACGCTCCAACAGTTTCGTGGCTTATCAGCTGTACAGGACTGTTTACACCTATTCTCAGCTTCCTCAAACAATAACAGCTTCGACGCGCTACACCTGCGGAGACTTCATTGCCTTGAAGATGTGAACTGTGCGATGTGAGTGTCTGTATTTACTAGAGCTTATCCCGTCTTTCGAACATCCGCTGTTTCTTATGAAAAGATGTTCAAATGTGTGTGAATTCCTAAGGGAGCAAACTACTGAGGTCATCGGTCCGTAGACTTACGCTAAGGACTGGGTTGTTTGGGAAATCAGCCTTATGAAAACAGAACTTTTTTTCCTGTTATGTTCTTTTTTTTTTTTTAAAAAAATACCTTCTTCTGTTTTCTTGGTTCTGTCCCCATCTCTCTTTCCCTCTCTCACCTCGCCCCCCCCCCCCTTCTCTCTCTCTCTCTCTCTCACACACACACACATTCAAAATTAGCGCCATAACACACACTAGAACAAAGATGAGCAAGTGAGTAACGATAATAACATGACACATCTCACTGAGGTGTATTGCCAGAAGTGTCTGCTCAGATCACTTTTGGCCACATTTTGTGTAAGTGCATTTGAGGTGAAGTACTGAGCGGAAATTTATGAAGTACCGAATGAAAGCAATGTACTAAATAGTAGCTGATTGAGAAACCAACCATGGACACGAAACAGGACGGAAAATGTAAATACAGAAACGTACGTAACCTCTAACCTCGAAACAACTCTCCACAAATACACAATAAGTTTCTTCATGGCTAGTTTGCAGGTGACATGCTGTCAAAAAGAAAAAAATAAATAAATAAAAATAAATAAATAAAAATAAAAAATAAATAAATAAATAAAATAAAACGACGAAAACGAGCACTAAAATCGATGTATAATAATACAGTTCAATTAACTATATAATTTTAAGGTGAGTGTCCAAACAAAACGAAGAAAATTACAAATATTGTATTTGTTAGGCCTACAGTAGTTAAATTATTGCAAATGTGATATTGTATTTTACAGAAAATAAAAGAATTAACCCACAGAAGATGACACATTGGTGTCGAAACATGTATGGGGAAATATAAAAATAAACTAATTGTGTTTGCGTTATGCTGATTTCCAAAACGAACCAGTTTTTAAATCGCAAACACGGAAGAACGAAAAGAGGAGCTTCAAACCTTAGTAAAATGAATTACACACCCATGCCCGATGGAGGACTCGAACCTCCGGCGGGAGCGACCGTCTTATGAACTGTTAAATTAATTTTATTATTTAACTTTGTGATTGTTGACACATTAGTCAGTTGTTCCGCGTGCTATCATATGTTACTGTTTATGTGACGTATTTTATGGAGATTGGAGACCAGCCCAACATCTGTCCAAAATGAAACCACACTCAGGTAGACCGGTGTAGTACACCAACAGCCCGTTAATCCACCGCGTATTCGACTCGGATCTGGGTGACCTCACTGTGTCGCAAGCTAGTGCACAATGCGTCTAGCTATAGGAACATCCCATGTACAGCGTGTCTCAATAATTTTGGTGAAACTGGAACAGGCAATAGTGGGTCCACAATTGATTATACTGAGATAGGGACCAATGGTAGGAAATACATATTTATTACGTCATGGACATAGAGTACACCTCGGAACAACATAGTAGGTCATAGTAATTGTTCCAAGTGCTGACGACCAGTTTCAGTGCATGCATGGTACGGCGTATGAGGTTCTGCCGCACTCTTTACAAGATCCTAGTGTCTGTTGTACCAGGAGACAGGTAGCTTGGACCCTAGCAAGCAGGTCTTCATCAGTTTCTACAGGGGTTTCATGTACCAATGTCTTGACGTAATCCCATATGAAAAAGCCCAGAATGTGAGATCCGGCGATCGCTCTACCCGTGGGACATGACCTCCCCTTCCAATCCAACGATGAGTATACGTGTTGTTCAGGTGCTCGCGGACATTGAAGTCGAAGTGGGCTGGTGCGTTGGCTGCCTGTCGCAGTGTACAAAAGACACACGGGATCTTTGCGAGAGTGGGACAGAACTGCATGCGCCGTTGCAGTACATACATTGACACTAGCGGTCGTCGCTTTGGACAAGTACTATAACCCAGTAAAATTAGTACGAAAAAAGGCCACGCTCGCTAAAAAAAAGCACAAGCTGGAAATAATTTTAATCGATGTTTGGCATTTCAAGGTAGAATTGTGTGAGTCGGAGACTGTTTATGGCTTGAGTTAAACTTTTGAGAGCAGAAACACAATGAAATTTTTTAACTTTTTTCAATTTTTCGCCTATAACTCGGAAACGATTCATCCTACAGAAAATTTTGGTGAATGAAAGGGCATAATACTTCGCGTAGAATTACCTACTTACAAGTTAAAATCGGTTCAGCCGTTTAGCCACAATCGATTTTTCAGGAACTTCGTGGAGAAGTGAGTTATGCTCATGTTTCAATGCCTGTAATTCAAAACTGACAACTCCAAATGAAAAATACCGTGAATGAGAGTTATAGAGCATTAAATTCTGCGTAAACAGAGTTCCTAAATTTTAAAATTTGCTAACCCCTGTGCATAGATACCAATAAAATCGTGAAATCATTTGTAGCGCTAAAATATTTCTAAGACATTTTTGACAAGTCCACATACTTTTGAATCCCATATCATCCATATTCGCCTAAAAATTCAAATATAAGGGCAATTTAGTTAAGTACCTTCGTACCTGGGTAGTTAACTCTAATTATTAATTTAATAAATTAATAATTCAAGTTGATAATTTATAGTTTTTGTATTAATTACTTGTGTTTTCGGTCATAGGCGACCGCAAGGGGCGGGGGGAGAGGAGAAAACATGATGGGGCACTCGCGTATTCGTGGACTTTAGTGGGCTAAACCCGAAAATAACAATAATTTATTTTTTTTTATAGAAAACAACTCTTCACAAGTCATCGGCGGTGAGAAATAATGTATACATTGTGGCATTTCTCGGTAATCGCCGCTCTATAGACCACCCTAGCGCCACTTCGGCGGTAGGATCATCTCCGCACCCCCTCCACGCCGCCGCGCCCCTACGCTCACTGTTGGCTGGCGCCCAGCTCTCCTTTGTGTGGACACGTCGTCTTCCGATGCGGACCAGCCAGCTCCTCTGGCTTTGCAGACGTTCAGATTCATTTTCAAAAGTTTCTTAAGGCATTGATGAGTCTGTGCTACAAGACAGGACATCAAATCGTGGCGTCTGCCTCAACATCATTTGAGGTAAGTCGGCTTTGTGCTGCCCATAGCAGTCACCATGACAAGGCACTCCAGTTTCTGTAATACCAGTAGTTTTCCCTTGGTTTTAATGTCAATCGCGATACTGATCAGGTTCACTCGCCAATTTTTTACACGCGTCTGTTATAAATGGATGCGCACAGAATGTTTATTGTATTTGTACCAGAAGTACGAGGGTTGTGCCCAGAAAGTAATGCACCGCATTAGGTAGGTAAAACACCATTCTTTCGTGTGTGTAATTCTCATTATGTTCAATAAAGAAATGTTGAAGAAAAAAATGCGATTCATTACTTTCTGGGCAACACTCGTACCAACCAGTACTTACACTACTGGCCATTAAAACTGCTACACCAAGAAGAAATGCAGATGATAAACGGGTATTCATTGGACAAATATATTATACTAGAACTGACATGTGATTACATTTTCACGCAATTTTGGTGCATAGATCCTGATGAATCAGTACCCAGAACAACCACCTCTGGCCGTAATAACGGCCTTGATACGGCTGGACATTGTCAAACAGAGCTCGGATGGCGTGTACAGGTACAGCTGCCCATGCAGCTTCAACACGATACCACAGGTCATCAAGAGTAGCGACTGGCGTATTGTGACGAGCGTGTTGCTCGACCACCATTGACCAGACGTTTTCTATTGGTGACAGACCTGGAGAATGTGCTGGACAGGGCAGCAGTCGAACATTTTTTGTATCCAGAAAGGTTCATACAGGACCTGCAACAAGCAGTCGTGCATTATCATGCTGAAATGTAGGATTTCGCAGGGATCGAATGAAGGGTAGAGCCACGGTCGTAACACATCTGCAATGTAACGTCCACAGTTCAAAGTGCCGTCAATACGAACAAGAGGTGACCGAGACGTGTAACCAATGGCACCCCATACCATCACGCTGGGTGATACGCCAGTATGGCGATGACGAACACACGCTTCCAATGTGCGTTCTCCGCGATGTCAACAAACACGGATGCGACCATCGTGATGCTGTAAACAGAACCTGGATTCATCCGAGAAAATGACGTTTTGCCATTCGTGCACCCAGGTTCGTCGTTGAGTACACCATCGCAGGCGCTCCTATCTGTGATGCAGCGTCAAGGGTAACCGCAGCCATGGTCTCCGAGCTGATAGTCCCTGTGCTGCAAACGTCGTCGAACTGTTCGTGCAGATGGTTGTTGTCTTGCAAACGTCCCCATCTGTTGACTCAGGGATCGAGACGTGGCTGCACGATCCGCTACAGCCATGCATATAAGATGCCTGTCATCTCGACTGCTAGTGATATGAGGCCGTTGGGATCCAGCACGGCGTTCCGCATTACCCTCCTGAACCCACCGATTCCATATTCTGTTAACAGTCATTGCATCCCGACCAACGCGAGCAGCAATGTCACTATACGATAAAATGCAATCGCGATAGGCTACAGCCCGACCTTTATCAAAGTTGGAAACGTGATGGTACGCATTTCTCCTCCTTACACGAGGCATCACAACAACGTTTCACCAGGAAACGCCGGTCAACTGGTGTTTGTGTATGAGAAATCGGTTGGAAACTTTCCTCATGTCAGCACGTTGTAGGTGTCACCACCGGTGCCAACCTTGTGTGAATGCTCTGAAAAGCTAATTATTTGCTTATCGCAGCATCTTCTTCCTGTCGGTTAAATTTCGCGTCTGTTGCACGTCATCTTCGTGGTGTAGCAGTTTTAATGGCCAGTAGTGTATCAATTCGAGTCCCCCTTTGTTGCTTTGAGAAATCCCATTCTGGAGGAGCGGAGCCTAACGACTGGCCATTTCGTGTGCCCCAGTTAGCGACGCTGTTGTTATTAACTTAATATAGTTTCCCATTTGCAAGATTTTACAACGACATGTATGAGTTGTGCAACACGTGACATGTAGGCAAATTGACTTGATATGGCGGGCGCATTTGTTTCATATGTGCTGATGTCGAAAATAATGAAGAAGGGGTACAATAAAGGAAAAGGCACGGAAAACTTTTATAGATGCCAGTAAGAGGAGAGAAGATGGCCATCATACTGGGTGGGAGCGTCAACCATCTGTTTTTGTGCGTGAGAAGTGTCGAAAAGGTGTCTACGCGAGGGAGTCAAGTGTTCTCAAAGCTGAAATACAAGTAAAAAATCCCACAACGTATGACAAGAGGTAAAGTGAACAAGTTCAACTTCAAGGAACTGTGTATTTATTGTGAGAAGGGTGATTCTGTATCCTTTAAGGTCCCACAAAGTAAGTTAAACAAACACAGGCAAGATAGTATGCACCTCGTTATGAACTTGGAGACCATAGAAAGTATAAGGATGGCTGCTGCTGGTACAGAAATTGAATGGGGTGAAGATGTTTTAAGGAAGCTCGGCACTGAAACAGATTTAGTAGCAACCGAAGGAAGCTTCCTGCCGCACGCATTTCTTTCTCTGTGCATCTTCTTCAAGACATTCAAAACGTCAGGACCAGCTAGCAAGTGCTGAAATAACTGAGAAGACTGAGTGTACTGACCTCATCGTCGATTGGATGGAAGATAATGAGAACTTGTGTCAATTCACACTAGAAGACATTTAGCAAACATATAAAGTAGCTGTCGCCAGAAAGAAATATATACTTGCAAAGTTTTATGAAATATTTAGAGATGACATAATTGTGGTTCCCAGAAGCAATCAACTCCAGCCGTCAACAATATGCTTTCGAAACACATTCTGACCAAAAATCGGTAAGAATCTAGGGAAGCTGATACGAACGACGAACATACGCAGGTAGTGAAAATAGCTGCAGAGATCATATGTGAAGACATCACGTCAAAAGTGTACACATTGGATAAGAATCTCTTTCCTGACATGTTTTAAGTAGTGTGAAAAACGACATCCCAGATTCTTTGAAGTTGATGTTAGACACTAAAACCAGCACTGTTAAAATAAGAAAAGAAGATGAAGAGAGGAAGGACAAAGCTAAGAAAGAATTCCAAGCTATTGCCCACTCACTGATATCAGCGACCCTACCAAGGTCATTCACGTTCTAGTAATTGGAACCATGTTGTATAGGAAATATGGATCACGACGCCTAATCGGTCTGCTTCCAGCCATGGATTTCAGCAGTTCACATGGTGAAGTGAGGAAATTTGAAATTCAGCTCTTCAGCAGCCTTTTGAAATCGTAACCAAAAACTGATTCACAAATTATGGCTTTCTGTGGACTACAGAGTGAGCCGAGCAGTGTTATCATACGAATTCGTGCTTTCCAGGTCCTTCATTGGTACCACTGGATTCATAATGGATGGCAGTGGTTTGCAAGATTTATTCACTGATTGCTTCACACTAGCATCGACGAAAACCATGACACGAACTTCCAGTGGGTTTGAGTAGCTTGGGTCAGCAACTTCGGTTAATCGGTAGAACGAAAAACCAGTCCAAGTTGCAAACTTTTACTTTTTATTCATTCGATGGCTAGCTTCGTGCCGAGACCCATTTTCAAATCATCGTAATAAAGTCTAAAATGGCGTTTCCGAAGATTTCAAAAACGTGCAATGAACATTTACAGTGCGTAATAACTGTATGCACTGTAAATGTTCATTGAACGTTTTTGACAACACACCAGGGTTGTCATCACCGACCAGTGGTTGCGAGCCATGGTCATCAGTAAATGAACACACTTTGTCGGTACCTACCTGGCTTCTCCTCTCGCTCACCTGGTCCAGATCTCACCCATGCAAGCCACAGTTGGCGATGTTTGTTAGCAGCCTTCGGATTTTTCGTCACCACTCGCATGATATTCAAGGTCAATTACGGATCCGTCACCCTCCCCTCAAATCGAGGGCACTCGGTATCGTTCATGTCGTCTTCACGAAAACTCAACTTATGCTGTGGAGGACTGATGAGCCTCCTCCTTAAATCGTTTTAGCCATCGTCTCTCGCACCCCCAGTGACGACACGAATCATTCGCACCCCTTTATGCCATCTAAGCCGTCCTTACGTCGAATTTAGCTATGTTCACCTCACTGTATCAGCAACACACCATATAATGATGCAGGACATTTATCGTGTCCCCCCTAATGTCATAATGGAAACACCCACATGTACGATGGAAGATCGAATGGAAAACGGACCTGATGGATGTTTAGTCCACATGGTGCATAACAGTCAACTGCAAGCAGGTGACACAATCAAGAATCCACTGGATCAACAAGGCAGACCTGCGGAATGCTGGACACGGCTGCACATAGTCTGCGAGATAGCGATGGAAATGTTATCGATGATGATGCCACTAAAGCGGAGTTACTAAATACGCTTTTCCGTAATTTCTTTTCGAAAGAAGACGAAGTAAATATTCCAGAATTCGAAACCAGAACAGCTGTTAGCATGAGTGTCATAAAAGTAGATATTATAGGTGTTGCGAAACAACTCAAATCACTTAAGAAAGGCAAGTCTTCCGAAAAGATGATATACCAATCAAGTTCCTTTCAGAGTATGTAGACACAATAGCGCCTTTCTTAGCAATCATATACAACCGCTCACTTGACGAAAGATCTGTTCCTGAAGACTGGAAAGTAGCACAGGTCACACCAATATTCAAGAAATCATTGAATTACATTACCCATTGAATTACAGACCCATATCACTGACCTCAATTTTCAGTAGGATTTTGGAGCGTATACTATGCTCGAACATTATAAATCACCTTGAAGAAAATGATTTATTGATGCATAACCAACATGGATTCAGAAAATATTGTTCTTGTGCAACACAGCTAGCTCTTTATTTCCATGAAGTAATGAGTGCTGTCGACAAGGAATCTCAGATCGATTCCTAGATTTCCAGAAGACTTTTGATACCGTTTCTCACAAGCGACTATTAATCAAATTGTGTGCATATGGAGTATCGTCTCAGTTGTGTGACTGGATTCGTGATTTCTCCTCAGAGAGGACACAGTTTGTAGTGACAGACTGTAAATCATCGAGTGGAACAGAAGTGATATCTAGCGTTTCGCGAGGTAGAGTCATAGGCCCTCTGATTTACATAAATGATCTAAGTGATAATCTGAGCAACCCTCTTAGGTTGTTTGCAGATGACGCTGCAATTTACCGTCTAGTAAAATCATCAGGCGATCAATTCCAGTTACAAAATGATCTAGAGAGAATTTCTGTATGGTGCGAAAAGTGGCAATTGGCACTAAACAAAGAAAAGTGCAAGGTCATTCACATCGGTACTAAAAGAAATCCGATAAATTTTGGGTATACGGTAAATAGCACAAATCTAAGGGCTGTCAATTCGACTAAATACCTAGGAATTACAATTACGAGCAACTAAAATTGGAAAAACCACATAGATAATATTTTGGAGAAGGCGAAACAAAGAATGGGCTTTGTTGGCAGAACACTTAGAAGATGCGACAAACCCACTAAGGAGACAGAATACATTACACTTGTTCGTCCTCTGCTGGAATATTGCTGCGCGGTGTGGGATCCTTATCAGGTAGGATTGACGGAGGACAATGAAAAAGTGCAAAGAAGGGCAGCTCGTTTCGTGTTATCGCGCAGTAGGGGTGAGAGTGTCACTGGTATGATATGCGAGTTGGGGTGGCACTCACTGAAACAAAGGCGGTTTTCTTTGCGGCGAGATCTATTTACGAAATTTCAATGACCAACTTTCTCTTCCGAATGCGAAAATACTTTGTTGACACCCACCTACGTAGGGAGAAATGATCATCATAATAAAATAAGAGAAATCAGAGCTCTAACGGAATGGTTTAGGTGTTCCTTTCTCCCACGCACCGTTCGGAGCGGAATGATAGAGAAGTAGTATCAAAATGCTTCGATGAACCCTCTGCCAGGCACTTAAGTGTGAATTACAGAGTAACCATGTAGATGTAGATGTAGATGCAGATGTCTTTGCTGTGGAGAGGCGAGTAGCATCTAGCACGTGGTTCGAGAAATTCTGGTCTACATTCTCTGATTGACTCCAGCGCATATAGCTACACAGGCCCTCCTTTTCCCGGACGATACCTACTGCCCTCGTTCAAAAATCAACACAGTCACATGGATCAAAGGACACGCGATTCATCACATATTTCAGAATGACACCACATGTTGGACTTCCAGAATTACTTGCAAGAAAGCCATGCTAAAATTGTACTCAACCCGAAGTATCAATAGTTTCAATAGTTCTTTTCAAATTACCTAGATAGTGCCTTCAGCGTCCCTCTATGCAGTAGGAGGATGGCACACATACAAGAACTGAAGACTCCGAATATGCAGAACCAGACTAGTACACCTTTCTGTGAAGACGTACCAAACTGAATGCGTGACACGAAAGGGATCGCTAAACGCCACAGTCTTTCTAATCCCCTGGAGACGCTTCCCTTGTTTCTTATTCTGTCCTTTTCTTGGTAGACTTACATTGCTTTTGCCATTAAACAAAAATAAAAATAAAAGCAAGTAAAAGGTGTACAAATAAATACATTCACACATAATACGCTGGCCGCGGTGACCGAGCGGTTCTAGGCGCTCAAGTCCGGAGCCGCACTGCGGATACAGTCGCAGGTTCGAATACTGCTTCCGGAATGGATTTGTGTGATGTCCTTAGGTTTAAGTAGTTCTAAGTCGACGGGACTGATGACCTCAGATGTTGAGTCCCATAGTGCTCAGAGCCATTTTTGAACCACACATAACAACAAAATAAAAAATATGACTTCTCGGTACTTACCCTTCCTTCGTAGTTTGGGAGTGCAGGGGACACCATGGGGAAATCTCGAGATCCTACCCCTGCCCCCCAAACCCACAGCGACCGTTATTATTATTAAAAAAAGTAAGCAAACAAAAAAATTAAGATAAGTACCAATGGTCAACGCATCAACTAAAAAGAAAGTAAACCTCTAACTTGAAGGGGGAAACCAGATGGCGCAATGGTTGGCCCGCTAGATGGCGCTGCCATAGCTCAAACGGATATCAACTGCGTGTTTTTAAATAGGAACCCCCATTTTTATTACATATTCGTGTAGTACGTAAACAAATAAGAATGTTTTAAAAACTTTCTGGCAGATTAAAACTGTGTGCCGAACCGCGACTCGAACTCGGGACCGTTGGCTTTTGCGGGCAAGTGCTCTACCACCGAGCTACCTAAGCAGGACTCGCGATCTGTCCTTTACTTCTAACAATACCTCGTCTCCTACCTTCCAAACTTTACAGAAACTCTCCTGCGAACCTTGCAGAACTGTTGTTGTTGTTGTTGTGGTCCTCAGTCCTGAGACTGGTTTGATGCAGCTCTCCATGCTACTCTATCCTGTGCAAGCTTCTTCATCTCCCAGTACCTACTGCAGCCTACATCCTTCTGAATCTGCTTAGTGTATTCATCTCTTGGTCTCCGTCTACGATTTTTACCCTCCACGCTGCCCTCCAATACTAAATTGGTGATCCCTTGATGCCTCAGAACATGTTCTACCAACCGATCCCTTCTTCTGGTCAAGTTGTGCCACAAACTTCTCTTCTCCCCAATCCTATTCAATACTTCCTCATTATTTATGTGATCTACCCATCTAATGTTCAGCATTCTTCTGTAGCACCACATTTCGAAAGCTTCTATTCTCTTCTTGTCTAAACTATTTATCGTCCATGTTTCACTTCCATACATGGCTACACTCCATACAAATACTTTCAGAAGCGACTTCCTGACACTTAGATCTATACTCGATGTTAACAAATTTCTCTTTTTCAGAAACGCTTTCCTTGCCATTGCCAGTCTACACTTTATATCCTCTCTACTTCGACCATCATCAGTCATTTTGCTCCCCAAATAGCAAAACTCCTTTACTACTTTAAGTGTCTCATTTCCTAATCTAATTCCCTCAGCATCACCCGACTTAATTCGGCTACATTCCATTATCCTCGTTTTGCTTCTGTTGATGTTCATCTTATATACTCCTCTCAAGACACTGTCCATTCCATTCAACTGCTCTTCCAAGTCCTTTGCTGTCTCTGACAGAATTACAATGTCATCCGCGAACCTCAAAGTTTTTATTTCTTCTCCATGGATTTTAATACCTACTCCGAACTTTTCTTTTGTTTCCTTTACTGCTTGCTCAATATACAGATCAATAACATCGGGGAGAGGCTACAACCCTGTCTTACTCCCTTCCCAACCACTGCTTCCCTTTCATTTCCCTCGACTCTTATAACTGCCATCTGGTTTCTGTACAAATTGTAAATAGCCTTTTGCTCCCTGTATTTTACCCCTGCCACCTTTAGAATTTGAAATAGAGTATTCCAGTCAACATTGTCAAAAGCTTTCTCTAAGTCTATAAATGCTAGAAACGTAGGTTTGCCTTTCCTTAATCTTTCTTCTAAGATAAATCGTACGGTCAGTATTGCCTCACGTGTTCCAGTATTTCTACGGAATCCAAACTGATCTTCCCCGAGGTCGGCTTCTACTAGTTTTTCCATTCATCTATAAAGAATTCGTGTTAGTATTTTGCAGCTGTGGCTTATTAAACTGATTGTTCGGTAATTTTCACATCTGTCAACACCTGCTTTCTTTGGGATTGGAATTATTATATTCTTCTTGACGTGTGAGGGTATTTCGCCTGTCTCATACATCATGCCCACCAGATGGTAGAGTTTTGTCAGGACTGGCTCTCCCAAGGCCGTCAGTAGTTCCAGTGGAATGTTGTCTACTCCGGGGGCCTTGCTTCGACTCAGGTCTTTCAGTGCTCTGTCAAACTCTTCACGCAGTATCGTATCTCCCATTTCATCTTCATCTACATCCTCTTCCATTTCCATAATATTGTCCTCAAGTACATCGCCCTTGTATAGACCCTCTATATACTCCTTCCATCTTTCTGCTTTCCCTTCTTTGCTTAGAACTGGGTTTCCATCTGAGCTCTTGATGTTCATACAAGTGGTTCTCCTATCTCCAAAGGTCTCTTTAAGTTTCCTGTAGGCAGTATCTATCTGACCCCTAGTGAGATAGGCCTCTACATCCTTACATTTGTCCTCTAGCCATCCTTGCTTAGCCATTTTGCACTTCCTATCGATTTCATTTTTGAGACGTTTGTATTCCTTTTTGCCCGCTTCATTTATTGCATTTTTATATTTTCTCCTTTCATCAATTAAATTCAATATTTCTTCTGTTACCCAAGGATTTCTACTAGCCCTCGTCTTTTTACCTACTTGATCGTCTGCTGCCTTCACTACTTCATCCCTCAAAGCTACCCATTCTTCTTCTACTGTATTTCTTTCCCCCATTCCTGTCAATTGTTCCCTGAAACTCTGTACAACCTCTGGTTCTTTCAGTTTATCCAGATCCCATCTCCTTAAATTCCCACCTTTTTGCAGTTTCTTCAGTTTTAATCTACAGGTCATAACCAATAGATTGTGTCCGCAGCTCGTGGTCGTGCGGTAGCGTTCTCGCTTCCCGCACCCGGGTTCCCGGGTTCGATTCCCGGCGGGGTCAGGGATTTTCTCTGCCTCGTGATGACTGGGTGTTGTGTCATGTCCTTAGGTTAGTTAGGTTTAAGTAGTTCTAAGTTCTAGTGGACTGATGACCATAGATGTTAAGTCCCATAGTGCTCAGAGCCATTTGAACCAATAGATTGTGGTCAGAGTCCACATCTGCCCCTGGAAATGTCTTACAATTTAAAACCTGGTTCCTAAATCTCTCTGATACCTTTTAGTATCTCCTGGATTCTTCCATGTATACAACCTTCTTTCATGATTCTTAAACCAAGTGTTAGCTATGATTAAGTTGTGCTCTGTGCAAAATTCTACCAGGCGGCTTCCTCTTTCATTTCTTAGCCCCAATCCATTTCCACCTACTACGTTTCCTTCTCTCCCTTTTCCTACACTCGAATTCCAGTCACCCATGACTATTAAATTTTCGTCTCCCTTCACTATCTGAATAATTTCTTTTATTTCATCATACATTTCTTCAATTTCTTCGTCATCTGCAGAGCTAGTTGGCATATAAACTTGCACTACTGTAGTAGGTGTGGGCTTCGTATCTATCTTGGCCACAATAATGCGTTCACTATGCTGTTTGTAGTAGCTTACCCGCATTCCTATTTTCCTGTTCATTTTAAACCTACTCCTGCATTAGCCGTATTTGATTTCGTGTTTATAACCCTGTAGTCACCTGACCAGAAGTCTTGTTCCTCCTGCCACCTAACTTCACTAATTCCCACTATATCTAACTTTAACCTATCCATTTCCCTTTTTAAATTTTCTAACCTACCTGCACGATTAAGGGATCTGACATTCCACGCTCCGATCCGTAGAACGCCAGTTTTCTTTTTCCTGATAACGACATCCTCTTGAGTAGTCCCCGCCCGGAGATCCGAATGGGGGACTATTTTATCTCCGGAACATTTTACCCAAGAGGACGCCATCATCATTTAATCATACAGTAAAGCTGCATGCCCTCGGGAAAAATTACGGCCGTAGTTTCCCCTTGCCTTCAGCCGTTCGCAGTACCAGCACAGCAAGGCTGTTTTGGTTATTGTTACAAGGCCAGATCAGTCAATCATCCAGACTGTTGCCCTTGCAACTACTGAAAAGGCTGCTGCCCCTCTTCAGGAACCACACGTTTGTCTGGCCTCTCAACAGATACCCCTCCGTTGTGGTTGTACCTCTGTTGTGCTCTGTATCGCTGAGGCACGCAAGCCTCCCCACCAACGGCAAAGTCCATGGTTCATGGGGGGGGGCTTGCAGAACTAGCACTCCTGAAAGAAAGGATATTGCGGAGACGTGGCTTAGCCACAGCCTGGGGGATGATTCCAGAATGCGATTTTCACTCTGCAGCGGAGTGACCTATGAAGTGTATTGTGACCAAACTATCAGCTTTTTCCATTGTCGTGAAAGGACATATACGTATGATACATTTGTTTCCATGGCAATCTTTGCACTAGCTGTTCTATAACAAGTATCTCTCTAGTTTTGAGCACCATATATTTATCAAAACAACTATGTTGTTATACGCATCTGCATTGATTGAAGAAAGTTTGCTGTTAAACATGTTATCTGATTAACTGATTACATACACGCTATTTGTACAAAATACGTTTCAAATAAGTTATTATGTTAGTAGCTGAGTACGAGGCATTGCCCAGTACATATTTATTTAAATTCCATTTGACGATGTCCTACTTCCGTTTCTATTTGCCTACCTCCTCCTCCACCCTCTCTGTCCATCTCCTTCTCCCGCTCTGTCTGCACTCCTCCTCAACCCCCACTAATTCTCTGTCAATCTTCTCCCCAGTTCCTCTCTCTCTAACCATCCGCTCCTATCCCCTATCCATCTGTTGCTTCTCTCTCTATCCGTTTCCTCCTCCTCTCTCTATCTCTGCCCACCCTCTATACCTCCTTCTCTCCCCTCTAAGTCCATCTGTTCATATCCTCTTACCCCCTCTCTCCTGCCCCCTCTCTCTCTGTCCATTTCGTCCTCACCATCTCTCTTTCCATCTCCTCTCTCTCTCTCTCTGTCCATCTCTTTCTCCCCCCTCTCTCTGCCCACCTCGTACTCTTTCCTTTCTCTGTCCATCTCTTCCTCTCCTTTCTCTGTCCATTTCTTCCTCTTCCTTTCCACTGTCCATTTCCACTTCCTCTTGTTTCTGGCTATCTCCTCCTCTCCATATTTGTGTCCATCTACTCTCTCCGTCTCTATGACTGTCCATCTCTTCCTCCCGCCCTTCTCTCGGCACGCTATCACCATCACCCACAAGGAGGTCGCTGGTTCTTACCCTCTAAAAGCGTGTGTCCTTAGCCCTTGTAAATGTTTCACAGTCGAGCTGCAGTCTGGACGCTCATGTTATTTGTAGGCTTCACGAACTTTGTCGATTTTTCGTGTGCGTTTCTTAGAACTTGTAATATTTCCAGAAGCGAATTCTGATCTAGTGTTTCCGTATTTCACGTGACAGCCCCGTCTGGAACTCCGTATTTATTAATGGCTTGACGATCTCTCGCATCTTCTGATAATTTGGAGATAGTGGCTCAGCCAGGACTTGTAATTATTTTTGTCATCGACAGTTGAGATTTATATTTCTTACTTGCTGCCCCGGATAGTTCGGATTTGAATTCATTTTCCGCTTGGCGAACAGTGCGAATAAAGCATTTACTTGGAAATTTTACACATTTATATACTAGGTCGGTCTGAGTCATTAAACATTCTTTAAGATTATTGGTTTCACGGTAGTTGTTGCGGGACTTTGTTATTAACACCATTCTAAGACCACAGTAGGCGTTAGTGAAGAGTGTTTATAAAATTCGTTCAAATAAACTTTCAGTTTTGTTATGAGCAATCCATCTCGTCCACAAAAATTTATAGCAGCCTGCCACTATGCTATTGATTTATTGCGGTCTATAAGGAAACTGGAGTTTGTGAAGATTGAAACGTCCCCTTAGAAAAATTAGTGAATTACTGTGCTGGTAAACGCCTTACGTTATTTGATTTCCAAACAGCTGAGCAAAACTGAACGTACTCAGACATTTCTCTCTTTACTTATTCTGATCATCACTAAACTGACACCCAATATTTTTAGCGCAGCGCAATCTGACTTTCAATAATCCCTACAAAAGAATGGCCCTGGCTAACAATAACCGATACCTTTCATGAATCACTTACCTCACAAAAATCTTCGTTACTCGAACTACTGCAATACAGCGAGCGCCAATACTGCCAGCTAAATAAAAGATTCTAACTACTGAAGGCACTAACTACTGATAGGCATAGTTAGCCAATGAAAGATTTTGATAGAGAACAAACAATGTATTTACCTCAATAGTGTTCAAAAGTGATAATATACATATCAGTCCATGATATCCAATATTACAAATTTACTCTTTCTGACGGACACACGTCCAGATCGTCCGCTCTCAAAACTCAGGCATCTCACTCCCCACATCCACCACTGCTGGCGGCTCACCTTCAACTACCCAACACTACAATAGCAAATTCCAACAGTGCAAACCAGCCACAGACTGCACACAGCACAGTCAGTGATTTTCATATAGAGTGCTACTTACAAGATGTAGTTCTAGGGAAGCTATATTAATATTTTTTTGTTCTGTTCCCGTCGCTTTCGCAATAAATTTCATGACATTGAAATATTACAAGAATATAAATGTTTCAATGAATAAGGATGTGTCTTTGGTACAAGAGAACCTGTTTTAGATTGTCGTAACTGAATAATGAAACGGCAGGGCAGAGACGAGAGGAACGTCTATTGTTGGCGTGTGATGGTCATCGTGCGGGTAGTCACGAACAGAACATTTATTTAAATCAATGTCTGCACCGTATAGTTCAGGCTACAGAGAGACAGTTTTTAATACTGAGTAAACTGTCGACTGTGTGCCCTTCTTTTTGCGTGGATGAACTCAGTGTTCGTGTGCGCAATGGACGCAAAAAGGTGAATCGCTGGTGAAGCAATATCTGTACACATTTCAGGTTTGCGCATTTCGAGGGCTGTGCTTTGATGTGGATACCCCTTCAACTGTGTCTTACCAATAATTGGACTGAAACTGTTTCGCAGCTGCTATGGGGTGGGACGCGGTGTAGACGGATACACTCCGTAAATATGGCGCTGCCGCGTGCCTGAATTTGTGCAACCTCTGGGCCTGCAGTCCTGCGACATCAAGGTCACGACGACAGTTCGAGCAGCAGAGGAGTCTCATTCTGACCTGCAGCACACGTGTGCCGTGTCTTGAGACGTTATTTTCAAAGCAGAGTCGCCAATAGCAGCATCGCGCGTCTTCGTCACCATAGCTCGGAAGCCGGCCGGAGTGGCCGAGCGGTTCTAGGCGCTGCAGTCTGGAATCGCGCGACCGCTACGGTCGCAGGTTCGAATCCTGCCTCAAGTATCGATGTGTGTGATGTCCTTAGGTTAGTTAGGTATAACTAGTTCTAAGTTCTAGGGGACTGATGACCTCAGAAGTTAAGTCCCATAGTGCTCAGAGCCATTTGAACCATTTGAACAGCTCGGAATACTGCCACGGTCGCAGGTTCGAATCCTGCCTCGAGGATGGGTGTGTTGGATGTCCTTAGGTTAGTTAGGTTTAAGTAGTTGTAAGTTCTAGGGACTGATGACCTCAGAAGTTAAGTCCCATAGTGCTCAGAGCCATTTGAACAAAAACACTGCTTCTCTCAGCCGCGCTGGATTAGCCGAGCGGTCTGAGACGCTGCAGTCATGGACTGTGCGGCTGATCCCGGCGGAGGTTATAGTCCTCCCTCGGGCATGGATATGTGTGTTTGTCCTTAGGATAATTTAGGTTAAGTAGTGTGTAAGCTTAGGGACTGATGACCTTAGCAGTTAAGTTCCATATGATTTCACACACATTTGAACATTTTTGAACTGCTTCTCTATTTAAATTAAGTTCTTATTGGTTCCAATAACTCTGTATATTGTCAAAAACTTTCACAAAAGGTTGCAAGTTACATAGGAACCAACTAATATCACTCTATCAAAGATCTTTCGTTAACATTCTGTCTGCGAATAGTATATAACAACAATCGCTTATATACAGCATATTCGTCTTTCTTGGTACCGGAAATCTTCCATGGTACCAGAACTACTTCGTTCCTCCTTGCTCCACGGACATTACAAATACTCTTAAGCAGGTTCAAAAATGGTTCAAATGGCTCTGAGCACTATGGGACTTAACTTCTGAGGTCATCAGTCCCCTAGAATTTAGAACTACTTAAACCTAAGTAACCTAAGGACATTATACACATCCATGCCCGATGCAGGATTCGAACCTGCGACCGTAGCGGTCGCGCGGTTCCAGACTGAATGAAACCCTAGATGACTTTTCCTTACTTTAGTAAATTCCTCGCTGAGATGACAGGGCCGCGTTCCCTTTATGCAATTTTTGTGAATGAAATGTTAGTCTAGAGTAGGGCCTGATTCTTCGTTTTCCGTTGCACGTGCAACACAACGAATAAAATTTACCCCACATGCGGAGTGCGGGCGTCTCTATCACACGTCCCGCGTACCCAATTCCGTTTCATACGGTGTTTGTTAGGGCACTTCTTCAGTATGCTGTTGTCTCTCCGTCCCGAAGTATTTAGGTAGAAGATAGCAGCTATGACAGGTGTTCATTCTTGTACCCGCAATTAGTTTTCAGACGCAAGTTCACCTCTCACAACCATTCGTTCGCCTAGCTACATAGCTCGTGGTCCCCCATCCAATGTTAATTAGAATACTAATTACCTCCTCCAGTACAGTCTGCTCCTTGACCCATTAATCTGCCTTTCTCTCTGTCTGTCACAGTAATTCCCATCATGCATCTCTCCATGGCTCGCTGGGCAACCACCTGTTTGAGAATGCCTTTCACAGTTAAAAACTACAAACGTATTGTGGCAATGTTATGTGAAAACGTTGCCATAATGAGACTTTCTGTCCATTCATTATCCTGCATCCATATTGAGACCTAGATACTTTTTTCTTTAAGGTAATCACACGATTGGCTTGTTAGATGCAGCCCTGCAGCAGTTTCTATTAAATGTTTATCTTTCAGTGACTATAGATTATTTATAGGCAACATCTTCGATAATAGTGCGATATGTGCCCAACACTACAATTTTTCTCTACCAATCCTCCCTTCACTATGAAGTTAATTATTTCTGAATGTTTTCTCATTTTTTTCTGATACCGGTTTCCCCGCAAACCGTTGTCCTCTGATATTCTTTTTAATACTTTGTGATGTCCTCACATGGCAATGCATTTGCCATATGTTAATAATTTAGATATATATAGATGTCGATGGAGTTCTCCACTGGCTACCAGTATAAGTTTATCTTTGCTTGTTGACAACACGCTGGAGACCAGTAGTTATTGTGGTGCGAATTAGTTGCAGTTGGGCTCTCGGCCATCTTGGATGTGCATTCGTCGGCACTGCTCACAAGGGAACCTCCCCATCGCACCCCCGTCAGATTTAGTTATAAGTTGGCACAGTGGATAGGCCTTGAAAAACTGAACACAGATCAATCGAGAAAACACGAAGAAGTTGTGTGGAACTATGAAAAAAAGAAGCAAAATATACAAACTGAGTAGTCCATGTGCAAGATAGGCAATATCAAGGATAGTATGAGCTCAGGAGCGCCGTGGTCCCGTGGCTAGCGTGAGCAGCTGCGCAACGAGAGGTCCTTGCTTCAAGTCTTGCCTCGAGTGAAAAGTTTAATTTGTTTATTTTCGCAAACTTATGATCTGTCCGTTCATTCATTGACGTCTATGTTCACTGTAATAAGTTTAGTGTCTGTGTTTTGCGACCGCACCGCAAAACCGTGCGATTAGTAGACGAAAGGACGTGCCTCTTCAATGAGAACCGAAAACATTTGATCGCAAGGTCATAGATCAACCGATTCCTCCACGGGAAAACACGTCTGATATATTCTATACGACACTGGTGACGGCATGTGCATCACATGACAGGAATATGTTGTCGACCCACCTTACTTGTACACTTGGCGAATGGGTAAAAAGATTCTTCTGCCTTGCCCGATTTAGGCTTTCTTGTGGATGTGATAATCACTCCCAAAAAAGTGATGAAAAAATAAGAGTTTGTCACATAAACTTGCAACAAATGAATCCAACAGTTTCACAGTCGCAGTTTTCCCTGTGCTCTGTCAAAACATATGTTTTTAACGTTTTCAAATTTTTCCGTTTAGGTGCAGCGTCCCCATACAACGGCGCAGTTACCTTGCATCGAACGGACAGATAATAATTGTCTGAAAATAAAAAATTAAAGTTTTCACTGGAGGAAAGACTTGAACCACAGTTGCTCACGCTAACCACGGGACCACGGCGCTCCTGAGCTCAGACTAGCCTTGATTTTGCCTATCTTACGCATGGACTACTCAGTCTGTACATTTTGCTTATTTTTTTCATAGTTCCACACAACTTCTTCTTGTTTTCTCGATTGATCTGTGTTCAGTTTTTCAAGGCCTATCCACTGTGCCAACTTATATCTAAATCTTAGGGGGGTGCGATGGGGAGGTTCCCTTGTCAGTAGCCGTCTTAATGATTTTATAGCGTGTCCGTGCCGCAATTGGTCGTTGCTTAAGTTTCAGTGTGGAAGCGATCGGTAGCAAGTTGTGGCATGTAGACTGAAATGCTGAATGTTGTCAAAAGTTTACTGAGTGTTTGAGTAAGTCATAATTCGTGACCCCTTAACAATCTATGTTCTCGCTTGAAACAGTCATCATAGTATCCTGGAGGAATCATTTAATGAGATTAGCTGAACGGAAATTTGTTGGAAAAGTAAGGAGAGACTGTAACCTAATATAGAGACCCTGGAGGAATACCGAGATGGTCGTTATAACTTGTAAGTTTCATACTTTATTTTATAATAGTACATTTTAAATGCATCCATTTTCATATGAGATTTTCCAATGTTTCATGTTTAACTTATATACAGTTTTGTGCTCAGGAATTCTCTCAGTTTGAAACTCTTCTGAATTTTCCCCATATGTTTTTGAGTCTCATTGCGTCCTAAGTCAATTATCATATTCCACATTTACAACTGGATTCTATCACATCTTCAACCTTTACTTTCTGAACTGATGTGTGCAATAATTTCTTAATCTCTTTTCTACTATTTTTCACCCTTCTTTTATTTATCTTCAACCTAAAATGTGCGATGAGCTGCGCTGTCCATTGACTCAATGATTCTAAATCTAATTTGGTTTATGTAAGAAGATCTAATTTCATGTGTGAGCCCCAGTATTGCTGTGTACTGAACTGCACTTTCAGTCTCTTTGTGAAACATTCTGTAAATTTCTTTAACTTTTTATGCTGCTACGTTCACGTAAAATGTAAATAACTGACAATGTATGCATATTCCCAAGAAGTTCTAATACGCTTTATTTTATAATTATCATTAGCATTCACAATAATGACACAGTAAGAGCTGTATTAATTTTGCTATGTGACCAACTAAAACATTTTATATGTATTCCTCGTAGCATATCCTTTGTAACCACCCAGCTGTTGGATAGTATCGACACACTTTGACTGGTGAGAGTAGGTCCAATTCTTCCTCTGAGGTTGCAGCTATTACTTGCATTCGTGAGCTTGCAGCCCTTTCTCGTGCTCGCGTGTTCGGATCAGTAACTTCCTTTGGTGAAGCTGCAACTAGTTCTTGCTCTGGCGAGGCTGCAGCCCTTCCTCGCACTCGTGAAATTGCAGCCCTTCCTCGCGCCAGTGCCATTGCAGCCCTTTCCCGGGCTGATAGGGTTGAAGCCCTTCCTCGTGCCAATGAAGCCGCTGCCCTTCCTCGTTCTTGTGAGCTTCCAAACGTTTCTTCCCCTGGTGAAGATGTAGCCATTCCTCGCTCTGGTGATATTGCAACCATTTCTTCCACTGGTGGTCTAGGAGCCCATTCTTGCTCTGGTGACGTTGTAGGTGTTCCTCGCAGCGGTGATACTTTAGCCGATTGTTGGTCTGGTGAGGCTGGAGCCTTAAATCGCACTGCTGTCTTTGCAGGCCTTCCTCGCACTGGTGAAATTGTCGCCCTTCCTACTGCTAGTGAACTTGCAGCTCCTTGCTCTGACGATGTTGCAACCCTTTCTTCCTCACTTGGAGTTTCAGCTATTCCCCGCTCTGGTGACATTGCAACCATTTCTTCCTCTGCTGACGCTGTGGCTTTTCCTCGCACTGGTGAGACTACGGACGAGTGTTGCTTTGTTGCAGTCTTGCAACGCATAGTCCTTCCACGCCCTGGTGAAATTATCGTTCTTCCTCGCGCAAGCGAAGTTGTAGTTCCTTGCTCTGATGAGATCACAACCATTTCCTCCTGTGGTGAAGTTTCACCCATTTCCCGCTCTGGTGACACGACAGCCATTTCTTCCCCGGGTGAGCTAGCAGCCTCTTCATGCTCTGGTGACGTCACAGCTATTCCTCGTACTGGTGAGACTACAGACAAATGTCGTTCTGGTGATTTTGGAGCACGAAATCGCATTGCTGTGTTTGCAGTCCTACCTCGCACTGGTGAAACTCTCGCCCTTCCCCGTACTAGTGAAGTTGCAGCTCCTCGCTTTGATAAGCTCGTAACCATTTCGCCCTCTGGTGCAGTTTCAGGTCCGTCTGCCTCGGCTGAGGCTCGTGGTTGACTTTGTTCACGGTCAAGGGCTCCAAGCAAAACGTTGTACACGTATTTCCGGGCGTCGTCACTGCTCAAGAAATCGGCGTGGCTAAATCCTGTCTTATTAACTTTGTGACACACTCCCACTCTGTCACGCAGCTCTGAGCAGAGGCGTTTTACATCCTGCAAATGATGTGGAAATGACATGTGATTAATGGAATTCTGTCTAAGAATCAAACGTAGCACTTTACATCATAGGAAATTATATTCTACAATCATTACAATAAATTTTATAGATAAACGTTTTAAAAAATATAATACAGGAGACTGTTGTTGTTGTGGTCTTCAGTCCTGAGACTGGTTGGATGCAGCTCTCCATACTACTCTATCCTGTGCAAGCTTCTTCATCTCCTAGTACTCTGCAACCTACATCCTTCTGAATCTGCTTAGGGTGTTCATCTCTTGGTCTCCCTCTACGACTTTTACCCTCCGCGCTGCCCTCCAAAGCTAAATTAGTGACCCCTTGTTGCCTCAGAACATGTCCTACCAACCGGTCCCTTCTTCTTGTCAAGTTGTGCCACAAACTCCTCTTCTCCCCAATTCTATTCAATACCTCCTCTTTAGTTATGTGATCTACCCATCTAATCTTCAGCATTCTTCTGTAGCACCACATTTCGAAAGCTTCTATTCTCTTCTTGTCCAAACGATTTATCGTCCATGTTTCCCTTCAATACATGGCTACACTCCATACAAATACTTTCAGAACAGGAGACTATCACAAAACATTCAAGAACTGTGTGTCTGGGTACATACCGCAATCGCTATGTTTCACAAAAGAAAATGCAAAAATCTCACTTAGCAATGAAAGAAACTATAAGCTACTGCCAATGCATTTAGAAAAGCTATTGATTAGTGAAAAACCAACCAAACAACTAGAATTCCATGACAAAATTCCAAATGAAATTTAAAAACAGCCTTGCACTGACATGATTAAAAGTTACATCAAACAGTTAAATCAGAACAAAGCTCAGCCAAAGATGGCCTCGCAACAGAAATTCTAAAATCCAGTGGAAATCTGGGTGTCACAATTATAAAACGAAAGCTACATAGGCTCTGGGACACCGAAAGAATTGCGGAAAACTGGAAGGTTGCGTTATATCATCCACTTGAAAAAAAGGGGAACAAAACAGATATAAGTAATCATAGGGGAATTTCATTTCTGCACGCAGAATACAAAATCTTATCGAAAGCTTTTCTGAACATATTAAATTCTTAAGTAGATAAACAAATAGCAGAGTCTCAAGTTGGATTTAGGAGTAGCAGATCCCTTCCCAAGCAAATTATAAACGTTAAACAAATAAGTAGATTTATGAAAAATGAAATAGAAAGATGTCGCCGGCCCATGATTCGACCAATAGATACTACATCTTCAAAACAATGAAGGAATTTGCAGTAGATGGGAAAACTCCACAAATAACTAACTAGATTCTTACAAACATAGGATCTAAAGTTAGATTTCTTGGAACAAACCCCAGTCCAGACTTCTATCAGGAGTAGGACAAGGAGACTGTTTGTCACCACTGTTGTTCAATTTTGCACTGGAAGACTCTTCAAGAGGACGGTAAATAGAGGAAGAAAAACAGAGAAATTAATAACTGCATAAAGCTGGATTGATCTAAAGAAACAACAAACTGTTTAGCCTTGGCAGACGATATCGTATTAACAGACAACCTCAGAAAACGCGAAGAAAACACTGGAACTTCTGAAGGACAGAGTTGAAAACGCAAACCTACAAATATCTTTTGAAAATACAGAATAGGAGACCAGTTGAAAGCAATTCATCTGGCTGAAAATAAATCATACAAAGTTAAAAAGAAACATTTAAGAACAGAACAGAAAAAACGAAAAGAGCATACGTAAAATTAAAAAATCTGTACAAAAATGTTTTCCTAGATGTTAAATAAATTCGTGAGGTACAGTTGCTGTGCTGTTGGGCGACCAGTATCATTGGAAGTGAAGAACACACTTCGTACCCCGCGATAGCAGTGTACACACTATTATTGTTACAAGCATGGATTGCAGACATCCTCTATGTGCTGCATGAAGTATTCATGTATATGCACTATTACGACACATTTACACCTTTCATTTTATTGTAGTCGTCTAAACAAATTTTTAAAGTATCTATCATTTCGACTAACTCTGTGATAGACACCTCACACCCGATAAGGCTAGGATCTGGATTAGACGACTTTTGAAGTAAGTTCAACGCCCCGTGGTTTTTCGGTACTCCCCCTCCGCCTCTCCTTTTCCATGGATGATACTTCGCAGGTGCCCACCAGGTCTGGCTGGTTTAGCATTCACGCTCGCACTAGTGCGGGTTTCTTCCCACGCCACGTTGCTTACTTAAAGATATAGGTTATTTCTTAATTTTTTACTATTACTGTTGTTTTCTAACTGTCGATAAGCACACGGTATTTAATTACTACAGATTTTATATGGAGCATAAGCCCATGGTAATTTTATATGTGTGGTCAGGTGTCATCCCTAATTGTTATTTAGGGCACTTTGAAAAATCCGCCTTTATACCTGGTTGCTTGCATCCACAGCATGTGATATTCAGCCTGTTCTACACACGCTATCCAGAGGAAAAGTAGGATCCGTGTAGCGAGTCTGCCGCCTCTACATTAACATTGTGCTGGTAGTGTAGTGCTATGCAGCAAGCTTCAGAGAGTTAGTTGCTCCTGACGAAGACAATGGAGTTAATCGTCGAAAGCTCGAGATTTTACCCTGAATTAAGGTGGCAAGAAGTACGAAATTGTTCTATACAACAGTGCTATCGCGAGTTTGGATTAACTAATGAGAGATGGAAATGGGATACTGGATAATAAATAAATACCGACTAGATAAACAAGGACAATGAGAATAACGAAAGAGATTAAAAGCGTGCTGTCTAAGAAGCAAAGTTACTCGAAAGGGACAAGGTATGGTAGAAAGGCAAATTTTCACCAACGAATGAAGTTTACCCAACAAAGGTGGTTTTAATACACATAAAACTCTGGAAAGTAACGGTGGAGAAGATTAGAGAAATATATGCATTTGGTACTATTGGCAGAAGACTTAGTCGAGAATAAAGGAACAAAAACAAAAAGAAAAACCACTAACGGAAAACAGCTAGCGGTACATGCTGTCAGTGGCATGTAGGAGAATGTGTAAGTAGCGTGTTTATATGTTTGTATGTTGGCAGCGCTATAGACTGTAATTAACATCGCTGACAGCACTCTGCGCCCTCGGTAAGATACTCTGTGGTTGGCTGGACTAGCAGTTAACGGTTAGCGAGGGGACGGCTTGGACATGTGTCCTTTGTGGAGACTCAGTGCTGCTAGAACATGCATTGTACAAATGATGATGGATGTAGTTGGTAATGTCAGGGTAGCGGAATTGTTGATGACTACATAATTTTTGGAACTGGATGTCACATGATTAACGTAAAATCTGCTAAATACATTGTTCGCTCTTCAACAAAATCTTTCGTTTGCTAACCATATGCCTCCTATTAGTTAGAGGCCTTAATAGTTAGAATCCTTTTATTTAGATGGCTGCAGTGGATGCTTGCTGTAATTGCTGTAGTTCTTGCTATGAAGATTTTCTGTGAGGTAAGTGACTTGTGAAAAGTATGGGTCATTGTTAGGATTTGTTCCAATTCATGGTTATTCTTTTGGGTTAATTATTTGAAGTCATGTTGTCATTTTAGAGAAGTCAGATTGAGTTAGGCTTGTATATTGGGGGTAATAAATGAATAGGTTAAGTTTGAGTTATCATTGCCAGGCAAAATTCCGTAGGTCAATGTTGAAATCATAAAAATAAGTAACGAGACAGTAGGTTCAGTTGTACTCAACAGTTTCAGTAAACACTAAGATGTTTCACCTACTCAGTTATTTGAGTGGACACAAACAAAGTAGTTTCAAATGACTAGGTATAAAATGATTTTAGAAGATAAACCATATCAGAGATCCTTGATGTAAATGAGAAACAGTTACTAAATATCAGTTAGCACATTACAGGGAATGTACAGAATTGGAGAAAATTTTAGACCCTGTATCTGTTTTCGGCCCTCAGACAGCTGAAATGCGGAATATCTATTCGTTTACACAAAAAAATTGACAGTAAATTCAAGGAATAAATTATATTACAGGGTGTGTATATAATATGTAATCGAAAAATGACTCAGAAAATCTACTTTCTGATTGTGACGACGAAGGGATACATATAAATGGATGTCATACGAACTATTTTCGATCTGCAGATATTTTACTTCCTTTGTCAGAAGAACTTTAACAGGGAATCCTTTTACTGTGGTTTTAAGGACTGAAAATTCACTATAGTGAAACCAAAATACTGAAAAGTTTGACCATGGGTAGGACACACGTCACATAACTACTCGTAACATTAGTGATCTTAAGGCCAATGAGGGCGACGTCATAGCAAATGGAAGGCAAGATAAACACAGAAAAATAAAAGGAATTTATGTATGAAACGTAATATTACATTCAAAAGCAAATTTTTAGTGTAGTGCACACATAAAAAAAAGAAACAGAATTACACTCACAAGGAATCCCTTGAGTGCGAGGTCGCAAAAGGCTAATGAAAGATATTTACAGCAGCAGACAACCTTGCATGTGGAGCAACCACAGCTATGAATATTCATCTTTGGCGTTAATGTATATTCACCCGAAGACTTAGCATTTAGCGCCACGAAACCGGTAGTGGTACAAATTACACGTTCACCTGAAGATGTGGCTTTTAGCACCACCAAACTGGTAGTGGTACAAATCATATGTAAACCTGAAGTTGTGGCTTTTAGCGCCACGACACCGGTAGTGGTACAAATCATATTTTCACCTGAAGATATGGCTTTTAGCGCCACGAAACCGGAAGTGGTACAAATCATACGTTCACCTGAAGATGTGGCTTTTAGCGGCACAAAACCGGAAGTGGTACAAATCGTATGTTCACCTGAATATGTGGCTTACAGCGCCACAAAACCGGTAGTGGTACATATCATACGTTCACCTGAAGATGTGGTTCTTAGTGCCACAAAACAGGTAGTAGTACAAATCATATGTTCACCTGAAAATGTGGCTTTCAGCGCCACAAAACTGGAGGTGGTACAAATCATATGTTCAACTGGAGATGTGGCTTGTAGCGACACGAAACTGGTAGTGGTACAAACCATACGTTCACATGAAGATGTCGCTTACACGGCCACGAAAACGGTTGTGGTAAAAATCATATGTTCACCTGAAGATGTGGCTTATAGTGCCTTGATCCGGTAGTGGTATAAATCATATGTTCACCTGAAGATGTGGCTTATAGCGCCCCGAAACCGGTAGTGGTACAAATCATATGTTCACCTGAAGATGTCACTTATAGCGCAACGAAACTGTTAGTAGTAAAAACCATATGTCCACCTGAAGATATGGATTTTAGCGGCACAAAACCATTGGTGGTACAAATCATATGTTCACCTGCAGATGTAGCATTTAGCGCCACGAAACTGGTAGTGGTACAAATCATATGATCACCAGAAGATGTAGCATTTAGCGCCACGAAACCGGCAGTGGTACAAATCATATGTTCACCTGAAAATGTGGCTTATAGCGCCATGAAACCGGTAGTGGTACAAATCAAATGTTGCTTTTAACACCACAAAGCCGGTAGTGGTAAAAATCATATATTCACCTGAAGATTTGGCTTCTAGCGCTACGAAACCGGTGGTGGTACAAATCATACATTCACCGGAAAATGTGGCACTCAGCGCCACAAAGCAGGTAGTGGTACAAATCACACGTTCACCTGAAGATTTGACTCTTAGCGCCATGAAATCGGAAGTGGTACATACAAATCATATGTTCACCTGATGATATAGCAATTAGCGCCACGAAACCGGTAGATGTACAAATCACATGTTCACCTTAGGATGTGGCTTATAGCGCCACGAAACCGGCAGTGGTAAATATAATATGTTCACCTGAAAATGTGGATTAGAGCGCTGCGAAACCGGTAGTGGTACAAATCATTTGTTCACCTGAAGATGTAGCATTTAGCGCCACGAAACCAGTAGTGGTACATATAATATGTTCACCTGAAGATATTGCATTTAGCGCCACGAAACCGGTAGATGTACAAATCACATGTTCATCTTAGGATGTGGCTTTTAGCGCCACGAAACCGGTAGTGTTATAAATCATATGTTCACCTGAAGATGCGGCTTATAGCGCCATGAAACCGGTCATGGTACAAATCATATGTTCATCTGAAGATGTGGCTTTTAGCGCCACAAAGCCGGTATTGGTAAAAATCATATTTTCGCCTGATGGTGTGGCTTTTAGCGCCACGAAACCGGTGCTGGTACAAATCATACATTCACCTGAAGATGTGGCTCTTAGTGCCACAAAACTGATAGTGGTACAAATCACACGTTCACCTGAAGATTTGGCTTTTAGCGCCATGAAACCGGTAGTGGTACGAATCATATGTTGACCTGACGTTGTGGTTCTTAGCGCCACGAAACCGGTAGTGGTACAAATCATATGTTCCCCTGAAGATGTAGCATTTAGCGCCACGAAACTGGTAGTGGTACAAATCATATGTACATTTAAAGATGTAGCATTTAGCGCCACAACACCAGTAGTGGTACAAATCATAACTCACCTGCAGATGTGGTTTGTAGCGACACAAAACATGAATTGGTACAAATCATATGTTCACCTTTAGTTGTGGCTTATAGCTCCACAAACCCGGTAGTGGTACAAATCATATGTTCACCTGAAGATGTGGCTTTTAGCGCCACGAAACCGGAAATGGTACAAATCATATGTTCACCTGAAGATGTGTCTTATAGCGCAACGAAACCGGTAGTGGTAGAAATCATATGTTCACCTGAAGATGTGGTATATAGCGCCACAAAACCGGTAGTGGTTGAAATCATACGTCCACCTGAAGATGAGGCTTTCAGCGCCACGAAACCGGAAGTGGTACAAATCATATGTTCACCTGAAGTTGTGGCTTATAGCGCCACAGACCCAGTAGTGGTACAAATCATATGTTCACCTGAAGATGTGGCTTATAGCGCAACGAAATCGGTAGTGGTAGAAATCATATGTTCGCTTGAAGATGTGGTTTGGGTGCCACAAAACCGGCAGTGTTGCAAATCATATGTTCACCTGAAGGTTTGGCTATTATCGCCACAAAACCGGTAGTGGGACAAGTCATGTTTTCACCTGAAGACGTGGCTTTTAGCGCCACAAAACCGGTAGTGGTACAAATCATATGTTCCCCTGAAGATGTGGTTTTTTGCGCCACGAGACTGGTAGTGGTACAAATCATACGTTCAGCTGAAGATGTGGCTCTTAGTGCCACAAAACAGGTAGTGGTACAAATCACACGTTCACCTGAAGATGTCGTTTATAGCGCCACGAAACCGGTAGTGGTACAAATCACACATTCACCTGAAGATGTGGGTTTTATCGTCACGAAACCGGTAGTGGTACATTAACAAGGAATCAAATACAGCTGAAGCAATTATGATTAACCAAGGTGATGCTTACAGCATACGTCGCCCCACGTATTGTCTAACATGCAGTTTGTATTTAGTTTCGCTCCCTGCGCAGCCCCAAGTAACTTACAAATTTGATCAAGTATTAGTCGTTCTGCGCTGTACGTGGAAAACTTCCTTATTTGCTATACTTCCTGGAGTTGAAATTCTAGTGAGCAGCAGTATAGAGTGGAAACAGTAAATGGCTTACTGTAGTTGCCTGTGTTAATAATTTCATCACTGGCAGCATAGGCACATTTGATAATAATTCCAACTCACTCATCTGTCAGCTGTTGAGCAGATTTCTTGTCATCATAATCATGTTTTTATACTCATATGTAATCTTGTTGCTCTAAGAACAGCGGGTTGCCTTTTCTAACGCCCTTCCTGTCCGTATCTCGTGTTTAGAACCAAATATTTCATTGGCAATTCGTGGTGTTTAGAGCTGTTAAAATAACTGTTTGTGCTTTTCCGACTTTTAAAAGTGGCACATGAAAAGAAGCTATTGTAGCAACTTTGCGAAATAATACCGGAAGGAAAGAATTAGTAACATTAATCAGTTACCTTTTCCACTACCAAATAGTCTGCGTCGCCGTACATGATAATCTGCGGTGCGGTGATCCTTCGCAGATTGTAGTCAGGTGGTATCTGTTGTTTGTATTCATGTGTGTTTCTCTTCCCGAAGTCGTACCTCGAAAAGTTTCCTGCGAACATAAGCAGGTTCAAATGGCTCTGAGCACTATGGGACTTAACATCTGAGGTCATCAGTCCCCTAGAACTTAGAACTACTTAAACCTAACTAACCTAAGGACATCACACACATCGAAGCCCGAGGCAGGATACGAACCTGCGACCATAGCGGTCGCGCGGTTCCAGACTGAAGCGCCGAGAACCGCTTGGCCACACCGGCCGGCGACCATAAGCAGGAAGAATGGCTGTGTTATCGGGCAGTTTGTTGAAGAAGGTAACTGACACAATAAATTGTACACTAGCGATACAACTAAAAAAATGGTAAACGAAACTGGGTTTTCAGAACACGGCCAGTGTGAAATGGAAAGCTTGCAGTGTGTGTGACTTGATGACTTGTGAGGAATGCATTTTAAATATGAAAACCATTCAGAAACTGAGGGATTTCTCAGCGAGAAATCTAATCTACATCTACACTCCGGAAGCTACAGTACAGTGTGTGGTGGAGGATGCTTCCAACAGGGGAGAGTTTTGTAACTTCGAAAACTTTTGAATCAGTGGCCTCTAGCCAGCCCTGCAATAAAAGTTTAATGTATTTTCTTATTCTACTCGTATTTTTAAATGATGGCATTCACTTTTTCTGAGCTGCAGTCTTTTTCTGAAATTAGAATAATGACTCTGGAAAATTGAAGTTCTCCCAGTTTTCAACACTTGTTCCAAGGAACAACATTGTTATGTATAAAGGTTATACTGAAATACAAAAACATGGAGAAAAATCTTGTCGGTACTCCATTTAGACGTCTGTCTCTTACATTATTACTTTACTACAGACCAATAATAAAAAATTAAACCAAATTAAGCATAAGAATTACCAAAACCCAAAGACTATTCAACTACATTCTGAAATTGAAGCTTCTCGAAAGTAACACTGATCTCCATTTGCAAGACGGCTAAAATCGCTAAGAAATTAAAGAAACTCAGATAGTTTCAAAAGTCACATGTCCCGTGATTGGAGACCTTTTTCTGTTTCAAGGTACAAGATGCTGCACGACTGACGAAGTACAGTTGTATAACTAGTTTAAAAATTAATAGAATTTTACTTGTCATAAAATTCTGCAACTAAAGAATCAACAATATATTCAAAATAGCTTTAATATACACTGATGGAAAAAATTTGCAAAAAGTAGTTAATATAGAGTAATGAAATTACGAGAATTCATTTGTCTAGGTAACATACACTACTGACCATTAAAATTGCTACACCACGAAGATGACGTGCTACAGACGCGAAATTTAACCGACAGGAAGAAGATACTGTGATGCTGTGATATGCAAATGATTAGCTTTTCAGAGCATTCACACAAGGTTAGCGCCGCTGGCGACACCTACAACGTGCTGACATGAAGACCCGATTTCTCATACACAAACAGCAGTTGACCGGCATTGCCTGGTGAAACGTTGTTGTGAGGCCTCGTGTAACGAGGAGAAATGCGTACTATCACGTTTCCGACTTTGTTAAAGGTCGGATTGTAGTCTATCCCGATTGAGGTTTATCGTATCGCGACATTGCTGCTCGCGTTGGTCGAGGTCCAATGACTGTTAGGAGAATATGGAATCGGTGGGTTCAGGAGGCTAATACGAAACGCCGTGGTGGATCCCAACGGCCTCGTATCACTAGCAGTCGAGATGACAGCAATCTAATCCGCATGGCTGTAACGGATCGTGCAGCCACGCCTCGATCCCTGAGTCAACAGATGGGGACGTTTGCAAGACAACAACCATCTGCACGAACAGTTCGACGACGTTTGCAGCAGCATGGATTATCAGCTCGGAGACCATGGCTGCGGTTACCCTTGACGCTGCATCACAGTCAGGAGCGCCTGCGATGGTGTACTCAACGACGAACCTGGGTGCACGAATGGCAAAATGTCATTTTTTTCGGGTGAATCCAGGTTCTGTTTACAGCAGCATGATGGCCGTATCCGTGTTTGGCGATATCGCGGTGAACGCACATTGGAAGCGTGTATTCGTCATCGCCATACTGGCGTATCACCCGGCGTGGTGCTATGGGGTGCCATTGGTTACACGTCTCGGTCACTTCTTGTTCGCATTGACGGCACTTTGAACAGTGGACGTTACATTTCAGATGTGTTACGACCCGTGGCTCTGCCCTTCATTCGATCCCTGCGAAACCCTACATTTCAGCAGGATAATGCATGACCGCATGTTGCAGTTCTTGTACGGGCCTTTCGATATACAGAAAATGTTCGACTGCTGCCATGGCAAAGCACATTCTCCAGATTTCTCGTCAATTGAAAACGTCTGTTCAATGGTGGCCGAGTAACTGGCTCGTCACAATTCGCCAGTCACTACTCTTGATGAACTGTGGTATCGTGTTGAAGCTGCATGGGCAGCTGTACCTGTAGACGCCATCCAAGCTCTGTTTGACTCAATGCCCAGGCGTATCAAGGCCGTTATTACGGCCAGAGGTGGTTGTCCTGGGTACTGATTTCTCAGGATATATGCACCCAAATTGCGTGAAATTGTAATCACATGTCAGTTCTAGTATAATATATTTGTCCAATGAATACCCGTTTATCATCTGCATTTCTTCTTGGTGTAGCAATTTTAATGGCCAGTAGTGTGTATTATAGTGCATTTAAGTTGATTAAAATTGCCAGATCACAGGGCAATCGAAGCACGAGATAAGCTACTGAAAGTTTGAAATGCTGGTACATTAATAACTGAATGTTGAAGGCAAGCTGGTGCCAACGTGTATGCACTGTATTTTACAGGTGTCGGATGTCATTCTGAGGACGGACCTCAATACCTGTTGCACGTACTCGTACTCGAGGACGGTTAGCTCGTGGATGACGCTGGAGTTATCATCCGTGATTTCCCATATGTGCTCGACTGGAGACAAAGATGGTGGTCGAGCAGGCCACGGCAACATGTCGACACTCTGCGATATGTGGCCGAGCGTTATCCTGTTGGAAAACACCCCCTGGAATGCTGTTTATGAATGGTAGCACAATAGATTGAATCACTAGGTAGGCGTATAAATTTGCAGTGAGGGCGCGTGGGATAGTCACGGGAGTACTCGTGTTCTCATACGAATACGCACCCCAGGCCATAACTCAAGGTGAAGGTTCTGTGTGTCTAGCACGCTCATCCCACTTAGTAAATGAATCGGCTTCATTTACTTCCGGTACGATGGACGTGGAAGAATGATGGGCAAATTTTAAACATATTGTAAATCACGCATTGGACAAGTATGTGCCGAAAAAGTGGGTTACGGACGGAAAAGACCACCGTGCTTTAACGGCGCAATTCGGAGGATGCTCAGCAAGCAAATACAGTTGCACTCGTGACACAAGAAAGATCGGGAGAATGACGACAGGCAAAAGTTAGTAGATTCGTGCTGCTGTAGAAAGAGCGATGCGCGAAGCATACAACCACTATCACCGTCATTCCTTAGCAAAACATCTTGCTGAAAACCCAAGGAAATTCTGGTCTTACCTAAAATCGGTAAGCGGGTCGAAGGCTTCCATCCAGTCACTCACTGATCAGTCTGGCCTGGCAACGGAAGACAGCAAAACGAAAGCTCAAATTTTAAATTTAGCATTTGCGAAATCTTTCACGCAGGAGGATCGTACAAACATACCGCCTTGCGAGTCTCGTACAGATTCTCGTATGGAGGACATAGTGACAGACATCCCTGGGGTTGTGAAGCAGCTGAATGGGTTGAAAATAAATAAATCACCAGGTTCTGATGGGATTCCAATTCGGTTTTACAGAGAGTACTCTACTGCATTGGCTCCTTACTTAGCTTGCATTTATCGCGAATCTCTTGCCCAACGTAAAGTCCCGAGCGACTGGAACAAAGCGCAGGTGACGCCTGTATTTAAAAATGGTAGAAGGACGGATCGTCAAAATTACAGACCAATATCCTTAACATCGGTTTGTTGCAGGATTCTCGAACATATTCTCGGTTCGAATATAATGAATTTCCTTGAGACAGAGAAGTTGATGTCCATGCATCAGCACGGCTTTAGAAAACATCGCTCCTGCGAAACGCAACTCGCCCTTTTTTCACATGATGCTAACCATGGATGAAGGGTATCAGACGGATGCTATATTCCTAGACTTCCGGAAAGCGTTTGACTCGGTGCCCCACTGCAGACTCCTAACTAAGGTACGAGCATATGGGATTGATTCCCAAATATGTGAGTGTCTCGAAGACTTCTTACGTAATAGAACCCAGTACGTTGTCCTCGATGGTGAGTGTTCATCGGAGGTGAGGGTATCATCTGGAGTGCCCCAGGGAAGTGTGGTAGGTCCGCTGTTGTTTTCTATCTACATAAATGATCTTTTGGATATGGTGGATAGCAGTGTGCGGCTGTTTGCTGATGATGCTGTGGTGTACGGGAAGATGTCGTCGTTGAGTGCCTGTAGGAGGATACAAGATGACTTGGACAGGATTTGTGATTGGTGTAAAGAATGGCAGCTAACTATAAATATAGATAAATGTAAATTAATGCAGATGAATAGGAAAAAGAATCCTGTAATGTTTGAACACTCCATTAGTAGTGTAGCGCTTGACACAGCCACTTCGATTAAATATTTGGGCGTAACACTGCAAAGCGACATGAAGTGGGACAAGCATGTAATGACAGTTGTGGGGAAGGCGGATAGTCGTCTTCGGTTCATTGGTAGACTTTTGGGAAGATGTGGTTCATCTGTAAAGGAGACCGCTTATAAAACACTAATACGGACCTATTCTTGAGTACTGCTCGAGCGTTTGGGATTCCTATCAGGTCGGATTCAGGGAGGACACAGAAGCAATTCAGAGGCGGGCTGCTAGATTTGTTACTGGTAGGTTTGATAATCACGCGAGTGTTACGGAAATGCTTCAGGAACTCGGGTGGGAGTCTCTAGAGGAAAGGAGGCGTTCTTTCCGTGAATCGCTACTGAGGAAATTTAGAGAACGAGCATTTAAGGCTGACTACAGTACAATTTTACTGCCGCCAACTTATATTTCGCCGAAAAACCACAAAGATAAGAGAGATTAGGGCTCGTACAGAGGCATATAGGCAGTCATTTTTCCCTCGTTCTGTTTGGGAGTGGAACAGGGAGAGAAAATGGTGGTTATGGTACGAGATACCATCCGCCACGCACCGTATGGTGGATTGCGGAGTATGTATGTAGATGTAGATCTCCTTCTAAGGAACACATCATCGTCACTGGCACCGGGCCAAAGCCAGCTTTCATCAGAAAATACAACAGCTCTCCACGTTGCCCTCCAATGAGCTCTCGCTTGACACCACAAAGGCCGCAAATGGCGGTGGTTTGAGGTTAGCGGAATTCACGCTACAGGGCGTTCGGTTCGGAGCTGTCCTTGAGGTAACGTATTTGTAAGAGTTAGTTGTGTCACTTTGATGTGAACTGCTGCTGAAGTTGCTGCGGCACTTGCAGTACGATGCGCCTGAGCCCTACGTCGAACACGATGGTTTCCTCTCTGGGTAGTGCCACGTGGCTGCCCAGAGCCCGGGCTTCTTGTGACGGTACATTCCGGTGATCAGCGCTGCCAGCAGTCGTGTGCAGTGACTACATTCCTGCCAAGTCTTTCTGCAGTATCACAGAAGGAATACCTTCTCGTAGTCCTATTACACGACTTCGTTGAAATTGACAATGGCGTCTTTGTCGACTTAAAGGGATTGTTGACTAACATCAACTCACCACGTACAATCTAAAAGGTAACTAACGCTCACGACCGTTACTGCTTGTACTTAAAGCAAACCTGATCTGCATCCTCATAGCGCCATTCTTATGCGACTGGCGCGAAATTTGAATAGACATCATCTCTCAAATGTAGAAACACGCCACCAACCTTCGTTTATGTCGTACAACTCCTCCTTGGTGTTGCGATTTTCTTCCGTCAGTGTATTATACGCCACTTAAATATGTAGAACTCAAAATGTTTACAGGAGGCCTGCCTAGAAACAAAAAAAGTTGAAGAAACTGGCAGGACTCTGGCGCCGATAACTGCTACCCTCTGGATCTAACTGATGTCCAAAGCGAGCTGAGTTTCACCATATCTCGATCTGGGATCTGCAGCGGATTCGACGTTCATACCAAAGGTGTTGTTGCACTGGGGTCGCGTCGGGACTCTGGGCAGGCGAGTTCATTTCACTGATGTTACTGGTCACAAACCATCACCTCACGGATTCTGACGTATGAGAGGATGATTTGTGATGATACAGTCATCGTTTCCGAACCGTTCCTGAACTGTACCCAGTGTTCATATGCTTTCCCACTTGCTATTTTCTTAAGCGCACGAATGGAATCACACCATAACCACGAGAAACATCCCTATACTCGGTACTTCACTGTTGGGACTATACATCGTGGCAGGTTACCTTCTCCATGCATTAGCCAAATCCAAACCCTATATGAAGATAGTAACTGTTTTCGAAAGAACAGATACCACTGATGACCGTGCAGCTTCTCTAGAATAAATGATAATTAATTGAAACCCTCAGCCGTCCACAGCTGTTATTTATATACATCGATGGGGCAGCTGAAAATATGTGCCCCGATCGCGACTCGGGACGGGATCTCTTGCTTAGATGGGAGACGCTCTATCCATCTGAGCCACCGAGAACACAAATGAATAGCGCGACTGCAGGGACTTTCCCTAGCACGCCTCCTGTGAGACCCACATTAACAACTGTCCACAACCTACATACGTAATGTTCCTAATAGATATTTGCCCATCCACTCATTACTCGCGCACACTAAGGTGACGATTCCCGTAAGAGTTCGGGCAACCTGTGAGCATTCGCACAGACGAAGGTCAATGGCCGGGTAGCCTTTAACAGTATATGAAGATAGTAACTGTTCTCGGAAGAACAGATACCATTGATGACCGTGCAGCTTCTCTGGAATAAACGTTGTTTAAACCCTCAGCTGCCGCCGGATTGCCGTAGGATACAGCGTAATTCATCACTCAGAATCACTCGTTTCCAGCCACCCACTGTCCAGAGCCTTCGATGTATACATCTCCTCAAGCGTCGCTTAAAACTGACTACAGAAATGCGTGGGTTACGAAGAGCTGCTCTACCACTGCGCCACATTACTTTTAACTCCCAATGCACTGTGTTCGTTTCGGATGGACTGCTGATAAAAATCTGGAATTCACGAGTTATCCCTTGCACTCTGCTGACCGAGCCATTTTGTTGTTGCTGCTGCCCTGCTGACAACACGGATCTCCTGACCATCTTTTATACAGACGGGTCTGCCTCCCTAGACTCTGCTGATCAATTCCGCATTACATAATGGTATCCGGATACTTGTGATCTGATGATTTATATATTGCATTAGTTAGCGAGTAGTTGGTTGCAAGAGATACGCAATGAAAAAATAAATACGTATTGTTTCTTTATTCCACAAAACTGATTCCGCTATGTGAATTCATGGGAAACAAACGTAGCGCTTAACGTCCACCAAGTTTGGTAGATCTGCTCCTGCTGGATATGATTGTCAGTGCGTGGATGGCTTCAGCTGAATGTGGGATGCCTGAGAGAATTGGAGAGACTCTGGAAGCTGTGTCACACGGTGTTGGCATGACGTCTTCTAGGGTGGCTAACTTTTCTCCAGAATGCTTACGTGTACACTGAGGTGGCGAAAGTTACGGGATACCTCATAACATCGTGGCACACCTCCTTTTGGCCGGTGTGCCGTTTTTCGGCACGATTGTGTTCCGGCCGCGAGTGTTAAGGTCGATATTGCCCTCGCCAGGGATACTGGAGCGCCGAGTTGGCGGCGAAGGGCCCTCTGGCGACGAGGAGTGGAGGGTTAGAGAGTACCGAGCGAGGAAGACAGAGCGGCAGAGTGTTGGGGTCCCGATGGTCCGAATGGTGCATTAATAATTTTGGCACTTGTGGTAATGAACTGTGGTGAAACCGACACGCTTGGGAATTCAGCGCTGCTGCGGAACGATAAGCCGAGGGCTCTGCAGTTGTATGGACGCAAGTTACGGCAAGCTGTGGCCGATGTCGTTTGTGGGTGTTTTGCCACGGCAGGTAAACAAGACAGCGAGGGCCCAACCTGAACACGCTGTGTTGTAGCATGTTCGCCCACAATAATGATGTCATGATATTGGAGAAGAAAGCAGTCGAATACGGTACATGTATTAACCTTCAGTGACTTCTGCGGTCTTAGTTTACTTAACTGTGTGGAGATTGAGCACTAACTGTCACCTTTCTACGGAATTTACGACTGTGTAAAAGTGTGGCCAATGACAGATGGGCGTTATCATAAAGTTATTATGTTTCTTATTTGTGAACATAATTTTCTGTTATCAGGATTACTTATTGGACAGATTTGAAATTGTCAGTTCTGCGCTGTGCTTCAGCGGGTTATGAATACTGGAATTTGACAAATATGCTAACAGTGAGTTTTGGATATGTTTTTATATCTGCGTGTTCAATGAAAGAGAATTTTGAGGTTTGTAAGGTAACTTTCTACCATTACGATTATGTAAGTTTTTATTTGAAAGTGATGTTGTCTGCTACTGTTATTAGTTGAGAATTTATTACCCGATTAATGAAATGAACAGTTCTTTAACCAGCCTTTCTATGAAGTGTTTTAAGACTTGTTTTTCAGTGAACTATTAGTAATAAATCACATAAATCAGTAATGTTGTGTAAGCAGTTATTGAAGGCACCCATCTCCATTAACCAATCAACCATGACCAGCTGGGAACGGGCACTGATGTAACATTAGAGGACTAGAGGCTATTTGTTAAGTTGAGGCAACGCTAATCCTGTTCTTTCTTGTTCTTGTTGAAGCGTCTAGTCGCCCCTAAATTAAATACTGATTCCGCACACCGGCGTAGTGAAGCTACTACTCAGCATAAACTCAACAAGTCATTGGAAGTCCCCTGCAGAAATTCCTATAGTTGTCCATAGTCGTGAAAGGGTTGCCGGTAGAGGATTTTGTGTACGAATTGACCTCGCGATTATGTTCCATAAATGTTCGATGGGATTCATGTCGTGCGATCTCTGTAGCCACATCGTTCACTCGAATTGTGCAAAACGTTCTTCAGACCAATCGCGAACAACTGTGGCCAAGTACCAGGCGGATTGTCATCCATAAAAATTTCATCGTTGTTTAGGAACATGTAGTCCATGAATGGGTGAAAATGGTCTCCAAGTAGCCGAATATAACCATTTACAGCAAGTGATCGATTCAAATGGAGTGGAGGACCCAGTCTATTCCGTGTAAACACAGCCCACGCAGTTATGAAGCTACAACCAGCTTTAACAGTGCCTTATTGAGAACCTGGTTGCATGGTTTCCTGGGGTCTGCGGCATACTCGAACTCTGCCATCGGCTCATACCAACTGAAATCGGGGCTCTTCTGACCAGGCTAAGGGTTTTCAGTCCACCTGCGTGCAACCGATATGGTTACAAGCCCAAGAGAGACGCGGAAGGCGATTTCGTGTTGTTAGCAAACGCACTCACTCGATTGTCTACTGCCATAGCCCACTAAAGCCAAATTTCGCCGCACTGTCCTAACGAATACGTACGTTGTACATCATCATTAATTTCTACGGTTATTTCACGTAGTGTTGACTGTCTGTTAGCACTGACAACTCTGTGCAAACGTTGCTGCTCTTCGTCGTTAAATGAAGGCCGTCCGTCACTGTGTTGTGAGAGAGGTAATGCCTGGAATCTCGACACGCTCTTCACGCTGTGGATCTCGCAATATTGAATTCTCTAAAGATTTCCGAAATGGAATGTCCCATGCCTCTAGCTCCAAGCACCGCGTTCAAAATCAGGTGTTTTCCGTCGTGTGACCTTAACGACGACGGGAGCCTTTTGACATGAATCGCCTGAATACGAATGTCAGCTTCGCCAATGCACTGTCCTTTTATTCCTCGTGGAATTGAAACTGCCGCCTTGCCGGGCGGTCTGGGGCGCTGCAGTCATGGACTGTGCGGCTGGTCCCGGCGGAGGTTCGAGTCCTCCCTCGGGCATGGATGTGTTAGTTTGTCCTTAGGATAATTTAGGTTAAGTAGTGCGTAAGCTTAGGGACTAATGACCTTAGCAGTTAAGTCCCATACGATTTCACACACATTTGAACATTTTTGAAACTGCCACTATATATGTGCATACCCCTCCCCCATACCACTGTGTAGATCATCTGGCCCATTAGCGTTTCTTCTCCGTGGGATACGTTTTGGAAACGTAGGTGAGAAGAATGATCTAACTGTCTCGATTATAATCGATACCTCAATTCCAGTACGTATTAACAGCAAAGTGATTGTGTAGAATGAAAAAGATTAGAAATAGACAACTGCTACAGGGATAGTTAATTAGAATTAGATGCCCCACACAGCTATTCCTGCGATAAATTTTACGGAGTGATTATCACCACGGTGTCTTTCATTACAGCAACATTTCGAAGGAGCATTACTCACCACGTGTTATCAGCTGAGCCAGATGTAATGCGGTCCTCAGAGAACTCCCGTCGGTGAGAAATTCGGATGGTTCACTGTCCATTATCATTTCACGCTGCAGCATCTGTAACATAGATCGTGACACTGCCGTTGCACTGCTTTCTTATTCTTTACGTCTCAGAGAAAAGAGCGTCCGAACCGGGAATGGGCGTTCAACAGCGCCTACGTACCCATAAGAATCATGTTGTGTATACTGATGCTTCTAGTATGTCCCGTGATCTCTAGTCCTGCTAGTTTGAAAAATGTCACATTACCGTCTAGAACTGCTGGTAAAATATTTTATTTACATTACCAGTTTCAGTCGACTGATCATCATGAGGTTCTTAAAAGTATTCACAGCATCATGTTAGGCTAAATATAAAATTGTTATCGTCGGGCGGCAGAACCGTGAATTATGTACTGTTATCATATCGTAATATAAATTGCATCATCGTGCTAGGTAATATACACATTCATGTTAAAACTGTAATCGGTGATAATGCTGCGGACAGGTCCACGCCCAGTTGGCTGTATGTAGTGTGGATCTACTCACAGTGTTAACGCCAATTACAGTTTTAACTACCTACCTAAATCGATGTTCTAATTTATATTACAGTATGATAAGAGTGTATAATTCATGGTTCTACCACCCGACGATAATAATTTTATATTTAGCCTAACATGATGCTGTGAATACTTTCATGAACCTCATGATTAACAGACGACAGAAACTGGTTGTATAAATAAAGTATTTCGCCACAAGTTCCAGTTGGTAATGTGACATTTTTCACACAAGCAGGACTAGAAACTCAGGAAAGAGTGTCCCCTGACGATAATGATTTTATATTTCGCCTGACAGGATGCTATAAATACTTTTATGAACCTGATGACGGTCAGATGACTTAAACAGGTTGTGCAAATAAAGTATTTTACAAGTGGCTCAAGGCAATAATACGGCATTTTTCATATATACACTATGATATCACAAGTATCCGGACACCACCAGAAACAAACGTTTTCATATTAGGTGCATTGTGCTGCCACCTACTGCCAGGTACTCCATATCAGCGACCTCAGTAGTCGTAGGACATCGTGAGAGAGCAGGATGGGGCGCTCCGTGGAACTCACGGACTTGGAAAGTGGTCAGGTGATTGGGTGTCACTTGCGTCATACGTCTGTACGCGAAATTTCCACACTCCTACACATTCATAAGACCACTGTTTCTGATGTGATGGTGAAGTGGAAACGTGAAGGGACACGTACAGCAGAAAAGCGTGCAGGCCGACCTCGTCTGTTGATTGACAGAGACCGCCGACAGTTGAAGAGGGTCGTAATGTGTAATAGGTAGACATCTATCCAGAATCACACAGGAATTTCAAACTGTATGAGGATCCACTACGAGTACTGTAACAGTCTGGCGGGAGGTGAGGAAACTTGGATTTCATGGTCGAGCGGCTACTCATAAGCCACACATCAAGCCGGTAAATGCCAAAAGACGCCTCGTTAGGTGTAAGGAGTTTAAACATTGGACGATTGAACAGTGGGAAAACGTTGTGTGGAGTGAGGAATCACGATACACAATGTGGCGATCAGATGGCAGGGTATGGGTAGGGCAAATGCCCGGTGAACGTCATCTGCCAGCGTGTGTAGTGCCAACAGTAAAATTCGGAGGCGGTGGTGTTATGGTGTGGTTGTGTTTTTCATGGAGGGTGCTTGCACCCCTTGTTGTTTTCCGTGGCACTATCACAGCACAGGCCTACAATGATGTTTCAAGCACTTTCTTGGATCTTACTGTTGAAGAGCAATTCGGCGATAGCGATTGCATCTTTCAACACGATCGAGAAGCTGTTCATAATGCACGGCCTGTGGCGGAGTGCTTACACGACAATAACTTCCCTGTAATGGACTGGCCTTTACAGGGTCCTGACCTAAATCCTATAGAACACCTTTGGAACGCCGACTTCGTGCCAGGCCTCACCGACCGACATCGCTCCCTCTCCTCTGTGCAGCATTCAGTGAAGAATGGTCTGCCATTCCCAAGAAACCTTCCAGCACCTGATAGAACGTATGTCTGTGAGAGTGGAAGCTATCATCAAGGCTAAGGGTGGGCCAACACCATACTGAATTCCAGCATTACCGATGGAGGCCGCCACGAATTTGTAAGTCATTTTCAGCCAGCTGTCCGGATACTTTTGATCACATAGTGTATATAAGAGCTGTAGGGCAGGACCTCCTGAAAATACATCCTGCTAGTTCATTAATTCATTTGAAAAATTTTTCGTTCATCGGGTTACCTCCTATTCAGAAGGCTGTTGCACGAAGCGACTGTTATATTAACTTGTAAATAATAGATTTTATCTATCAGTCATCATTTTTAAACTTTCTTGGCAGATCTAGATTTCAGCTAGAAACTAACTATTCTGAATGAACTATCATTTTTTGATCAATGCATGTAATACCTGTTGGTCGGGCTTCATCCACAGTTCATTGAATTCTCAATGAACTGAGTACTCAATGAACTGAGTACTCAATGAACTGTGGATGAAGCCCGACCAACAGACATTACATGCATTGATCAAAAATGATAGTACATTGAAAATGGCAAGTGTCTAGCTGAAATATAGATCCGCCAGTAAAAAAATTTAAAAAGGGTGACTGATACCTGAAATCTATTATTTACAAATTTTTCCTTGTTTTAGTTTACTGTTTGACGATGTACGAACTAGTTAACATAGGTGACAAGGCTACAATGCTGTCTCACTCCCTTCTCACGTTCTGGCATCCTATCACGTTTTTCCTTTCTCATAGCTGTAAAATCTGCAATTGCCTATGTGGTTTCTGTACTAATAACGACATTTGGTGCCCGGGAACTCCAGAATGTCATACCGTGTATTGCAGTCAATATTGTCAAGTGCTTTTCCTAAACTCGCCGATGCTATGAACGTGGGGCAACGTTTTTTCAATGTGTGTTAAGCCGTAGACTTAGAATTACAGCACCTGTTCGTGCATCTGTCCTTAACCGAACTCCAGATCAGCTCCTGTCAGTCGTTCCATTCTTCAATAGACATATCGTGTTGGTATTGTAGAGGCTGGGGTGAGACGTCTACCGTTGCGAGGTGACGGAGCGTGGGGTGTGGCATTGCAGTCCCATCAGCGCCCAGGGCACTAATGATACAACATTAACAGAACAAGAATTTATCCGTTAAAGTTTACAGCGTTGTATTATTCTCTGTGTCGGCTCCCAGGCCGGCTGCAGTGCAGCACGTGGCCTCTCTGAACTCGTAGATGCTGAGATTCTAGGAGACATTGCCCTCAGCGTCTGGTTGACGCAATCATTGTGTCGGGTGGGTGGGAGGCCTCGAGGGCGAATGGCGGAGCCCGTACGACAGGCGTTGACGGCCAGCACGGAGATTGCGAATTACCAGAGCACTCTCGTTGACACCGAAGGCGGTGTGCTCGGATAATCTCTTAGCAGCTCTGCTTGGTGTGGAGATGGTCTTCAGCGTAGCCCTTGCATCAAGGGAGGCCAGAAATATCGATGACTGCTTACAGGTAACAGTTGGGTGCAGCTGCGATTAGCGCGGCTCCCAAATATTGTGACAAATAGCCACTGCAGTTCAGTAAGCCATTGGTAGAAGTTTCCAAATCTTCTAATGAGTGGTTGTGAGGACGACAGCTCACAGCGACCTAGCGACCGAGTATGGCAGGCCATACAGGTAGTAGTCTCGGAGGCAGAAATAACCTTGATGAATTGTAGCAGCGCATCACAGGTTCAACCTTGCAGCCGGTGTACAGCAACGCAAAGATTCAGACACAGGTTCAGAAGCGGGAATATTTATTACTGCTGGGTAGTGAGGTAGTGACGTTACGTCGGCCCGGCGATGGCCGAATGTGGCATACTTTCCTGATCTGATCAGCGGTCTTCATCACCACTCTGTTTCATAAGAATGGCTTTCACGATTTCAGTTTGTTGCTTTTCGCCATATCAGCAAGCCGATGGACGTTCATATGAAACTTTTAATCTCTCTTCTCATCGCTGAGGTCGCGTTGCTGAGTTTAAGATTCCAGTTTCTCCTGGGAGGTGTGGCAATCTCTTCCAGGTTTGTTCTCCTTTCTGCAATGTCGGCTTTCTGGCTGTGTTCATAACACATTTCTGCCGTGTAAAATTCCTTCGTCTTGAGAAATTCGAAACGAATATTTCTTATTTTGACTCTGAAACAAACTTACAAAATGCATGTTGCATAGGTGAATACGTACTGTACAATTTTCTTTTATTTACTCGTTTGAAAAACTTGTTCAAAATTTTTGTTGGTATGTTCTTAATCCTATATTCTCTTTTGAGTCGTTATTTTTGTGGTGTCACCGCCAGACACCACACTTGCTAGGTGGTAGCCTTTCAATCGGCCGCGGTCCGTTAGTATACGTCGGACCCGCGTGTCGCCACTGTCAGTGATAGCAGATCGAGCGCCACCACACGGCAGGTCTAAAGAGACGTACTAGCACTCGCCCCAGTTGTACAGCCGACATTGCTAGCGATGCTACACTGACGAAATCTCTCTCATTTGCCGAGAAGTTAGTTAGCATAGCCTTCAGCTAAGTCAATTGCTACGACCTAGCAAGGCGCCATCACCAAGTTATATTGAGATGATAATACTATATCAACAAGACCAATGTTCACCAATTGTGGATTAAAGTTAAGTATTCCAGCAGCTACGTACTTTTCTTTATAGCATTCATTACGTATCCTGTTTCAGACCTCACGCCAGCCTGCGTGAGTTTAAGCGCGTGCCTTTCGGCTTCCTCTCATTGTGTCTAGGCTATCTTGTCTAGACACAACAATTTTCTGTTACAACTTTACAATCTTAATCTGTGTTACTCCTTTTTAATCTTTTTGCTACTATTTACTCACTTAACAAGTGTCTGACGGTTTGCCGATTCAGTTGGATGAGTGGTTTTATACCTCAAGCAAAAGTAGAATACATGAACTGTTAGTAGAACCATGGCACAGTTAACGTTTATGGTGGATTTGTTATATTGTTGTTTATTTCTTTAGTTCAGGATGTACTGGAACACTTGTTGTGCCGTAAGTTGGCCGCTTTGTGACGCTATCAGCTCGTTCCGTTCTTCTGTAGACAATCTGTGTTACTATTTCGCATTCATGACACTAAATTTGTGGTTCAATAACACTTCAAACTGCCAGAGCTAACCTTCCTTGGTATTCGGATTATCACAGTCTTCTTAACGTTTGAGGACGTTCCGTCTGTATAACATATCTGCCATACTAGGTGCAATAGTTTTATCGTGGTCGGTTTCCCAAGAATATTAATAATCATGAAGGAATGGTACATGTTCCAAGGGCCTTGTATCGATTTAGAATTACGCTCTGTCAAATTCTTCTGTCACTACCGCATCCTCCATCTCGTCTTCTTTTATTTCCTCTAATTTTTTCATATCCTTGTCTTCAGGTTTCTGTCCTCCATATAATCGTCCTGTATATTCCTTCCACCCGTCGTCTCACACTCTCAGCTCTCAATATTCATAGAACTCAATCTCTCTTTTCTGTTTTTTAATTTACCTATACGGCGTATCTATCTTTCGCATAGCCAAGGGCATTTCCACAACTGTTGGTACCAACTATATACTAGTCGTCTAGACAACCCTATTTTTTATTGTCCACTTTCTGTCTATCGCTAATGCCTCCAGTATTTCATTTCATAAAGCTAACGGTTCGTTTCTATTACAGTTCTTTCGACTGGTTCATGTAGTAGTTACCTGCATCTCTGTTAGGAACTCTGCACGACTTCTAATTGTTTTAGTTTATTCAGGTCCCATAGCCTCAATTACCTACCTGTCTGAAATTCCACAGTTCGTAACCAATACATTGTGGTTAGAGCCTACAGCTACTCCTTAGGATTTTCAGATATTTTTCAAAATATTTACCTTACATTTTTGTAATCAACATTTGAAACGCCAGGTGTCTCCAGATGTCTTCCATGTAAATAACCTTCTTTCATGGTTATTAAATCTAATTTCAGCGATTATTGAATCTTACTGTGTGAATAACGCCATACGGCGGCTTCCATTTCTTTCAGTGCCCCGACTCGTGCCCTTCTAAAATTTTTCCTAGTCCTCTTTTTCCTAATGTTGAATTGCAGGCTATCGTTACAAGTAATTTTGGTCCCTTTTTAACGATATAAAAGATTCTTCTTAAATCATCGAACAGTTCTTTCATTCTCTTACTCTTCTGCTGGGCTAACAGGCATATATACTCATACCAGAATGAAAAATGCTCCTATCAAAGCACAAAAAGGCGAATATATCCTCGACAGAGTTTGAGATGTAAAAGAAGGGAACTAGCTTCTCAACTTACCTGGCAGCTTCAGTGTCTTTTAAATCAGAGCATCTTGACATATTCCCGCTTTTTTACGTGTTAACCGTACTTCTCCAGCTCCGTGAGTTCTCTTAGCTGCAGGGTGTTGGCACACTTGCGCCTTGCAGTTTCTAGGCTGAAGTCCCTGTGCCCAAAATCCATAAGGTTCGCCAGCAGTAGTAAATACGACATGATGGAGTGTGTCATGGTATTTGATATTACATGATGTATCACCGGATACAGGTTCGTGGTTTCGGATTCTTGTAGCTTGCCACTCACGTTTCCACTTTGCGTCCTGGTCGAATCCTGTGGATAGCATTTGGACTCCCATTTCACATGCTGGTGTTCTAGATTTGAGGCGTTTCCTGGGCAGTGACAGCAAATCGTCATGAAGAGGGATCGAGTTGTTTTCAGAAACTTGCTGACAGAGGTTGTAAAGAGCAGAATTCGACGGAGGTCTGGTGGACAGATGTTTGAAAGCACTGGTAGCCAGCAAGTAGGTGTAGAATTAACTACTCTCATAACTGAGTTCAGTTAGAGGTCTACTTTCACTACTTGGACGCTTCGGAGCCATACTACTGCACAGTATTCTGCTACAGAGTATACCAGTGCAAGGGATGCTCCTCGGAGGACTGATCTGGTTGCTCCCCATGTACTGCCTGCCAGCTTTCTCACAAGGTTCACTCTTGTTTGTATCTTCTTGGCCAAGTTGGAAAGGTGTTTTTTGTATGTTAAAGTTCTGTCCAGAGTGACTCCCAGGTATTCTGGGCTTTCGTTGTATCTGACTGTGCCAAGAGGGCTGAACTGTGGACTGATCTTTGCTGATGAAAGGCGATTAGAGAGGTGGAACAGGCTTACCTCGGTTTTAGAAACATTGGTCTCAGTCGTCATGTCTGTTCAAAATGATACTAATTGCTTTGATATTCACTCAGTTAATATCTGCCAGTATTGTTGCGGAGGTCAGAGCAACAGAATTTTAGTAACTGTGGCACTTTGAACATAGTGTAACGTCTCTTTCAACATTAATGTACTGTACAGAGGATTTGCAACGACGGCTCCTGCTAAGCCGCTAGCCACTAATTAAAAGCAGATTGCAGTTACCGTAGGAAGCCTATGCCCGTTTCTCGTGATATTTCAGATAAGAGAGCGTCGTCGCGTTACACGTGGCGACCGTTATTTTTCGAAAGCATATTTTTGAATCCGTGCTGTTACGAGATTACGTTTTGTACGCTTCAGAAGTTTTTTATGTAAATTAATAGTATTGCGTTACAAATAGCAGTAATGAGGTGTCACAACTGAGTGGGTAATTCTTCGATAAGGTATGAAATTTGTTATGATACAGTGGTTTGTACGCTGTAGCGTCCAACTCTCCAGCCACCACCTCCTAAAGGAAGGGAGTGCTGCTCCAGCACACGGTACATGGACAGTAAGTAGCTGTAAGTTTAGTAGTGATAATAAAGAGCGAAGATTTTGTATACTTCGTATGAATGTATCACTCTGTAAAAATGTGTGTTGTTTTCTTATGTTTCATGTTACGAGCATGGATAGTGGCAGTGCCAGAAGACACAACCTTTCTGTCGTCGCTTGCTTACATTGGCGTTGAATCGAATGCCGTTTACCAGAGAAGACATCCTGAAGCAACTTGCTCGTAGATAAAAAAAAAGCTATACTTTGAATCGTAATAATAAACTATGTTTCCGCTCATGGTCAGTTTGGCCCACGTTTAGTTGCTAGCCATCCATTCATTTCATTCATGTTTGAGATGTGGCGATATTATCAGTGTGTGTAAAAGCTGTGTAATAATGATTCAAAAAGTGAGCAAATATATTTTGAAGATTTAATTACAAACTGAAGAACATTTTTATTGATCATTGACTTTACTTGAAAGTTTTTTAAGGTCAAGTGAAGTTGTTTAAGCTGAAGTTCCATTTAAAATACATCTCGCAAGTACTCATACGGAACACAAGTGTTATTGATTTACTGAATTTACGTTACTGTGTTTCAGGTGGGGAGAAATGTTATGTAGGGTTCTTTTCAAAGGCTAAACTGACTGTATTTCAGTTCTGGATTGAAGAAACGTGAATTCAACTGTGAAAGTGCAGTCAAGCGATAGCTCCGAAATAACAATACAGAGATTATCTTTGAAGCGAAGCTTAAACGAGCAACAATATTAAAGCAGCTGGACGCTACAGACTACGACGGATGTGATATTAGTGCTGAGTACCGTCATGCACACGAAAGAACTGTGATAAAATAATATCCTCAAGCTAAAAGCATTTGTTATTTTCGATAGCGCAGGTTTAGTTGGGTTTATATTTCATGAGTTGGTTCTAGACAATTTCAAACTGAATATTGACGGACCAGTGATAGTAAATCGCATCCAGCTCGCACGCAGTGAACACCTGTGAGTTCCTGAAACAACGAATAAACAAGGCGATGATAAGCCAAGCCAAATTTTGAGCATTACGAGTACTATTAATGATCTAAAGCAATTTTAATCGCCAGTAGTGTAGATTGCGCGCCTTTCCCTTTCTGCACACGGTCAGCACACTCACTGATAGTACATGCGCCGTGCATGTGTCTGAGTAGCAATCATTCCTCGCCAGGTGAAGCTGCTAACGCCTGGACGAGTTTATATCGATAGTAGGTCGGGGGTCACAATGTTCTGGCTGATCAGTGTATATTACGTAACGCTACGAGCAACTGGCGCCAGTAAGATACTGCAAGTCTGGAGTTCTGTACTTCTTGTTGGCGCGCTGGCGGTGAGGATCTTCAGCACTACGTGTCGTACCGTACCGGTTGAGGATCAGTGGAGGATTAAAGGCTGCGTTCACACTGCCGGCCGGGCCGGGCCGGGCTGCGCGTACTGGCTCGGCTCGTGCCTAGCCAGCTCAGGCCGACGTGTAGTGCATTCACATTGCGCCCCGCGCCGAGCCGGGACGGCGAAATGGGGGAAAATCCACTTCTCCGATTTTCATGTTTTAAAAATTCTTAGCGGTATATAAGACTTCGTCACTTCGTTTTGTGAACTTATTTTTTCCTTAAAAGCGTTACTTACGTCGTGAAAAAAGAAAAAGTCTACTTTTCGTTTCGCGTGATTTCTTAGTTTCGTAACGCTTCCCAACCGATTTTGAAGAAAGTATGCGGCTAAAGAATCTGATTTTTGTACACGTGGTAGTGCAACATCTTAGCTCCGTATTGAATCATTTATCTTTCCATATTTCTTAACAGTCATTGTGACATGATGCTATTTGTCAACGTTGTGCACTTGATTTACAAATCTTGTAGTGAAAAAGTTATGTAGCGGGTAGCTTACTGTTAGATCCGCTTTAGATCATACATTGTTGGGAATGAAATGTAGCTAAAGGTACCAAAAAGTTTTTCAAATGATAATGATACCACGGAGTTCGCGCGGTTACAGCTTGGTTTAGTGTAGTCATATAATGCAGCACAGAAAAAAACTAATTACTAGTGATCAGCGCAGACCTAGTGCCGGCCCCTCTTATTATTTTAATGGTCTCATTCTCTAGATAAATCCAAATGTATAAGAATTTTTCCCTCGGCTACTGGACAATCATCTGCTATGCTTTTATAATTGGCCACACGTTGCATCACAAAAGACAAACAATTATTTGTCATCAACATCCTACAATTAGTATGATGTACATTTCGTATTTCGAACTAAAAGATAACTGAAGCGCAATTCTGCAGTCTCGTTGTCTACTTTGGCAGAAAAAATAATGGAGAGTTAATGAAACTACGATAGATCGGCACAGATGTGCGTTTCATTGTTCTTCATTGTTTTTTTTTTCTTCCTTGGCGGGCTGCGCTACACTGTCAAGGTAATCCCCACTCTTTGGCTAAATGGCTGGCGGGAGGCCAAATAAATAAATTTAAAAAGATCCCCACCCTTCGACAGCTGAAAAGCAAGTCAGTAGAAAACGCAGCTGCAGTCAACAGTTGCTCGCCTTCAGCTAGTCTGTGCTGTCGTGTAGAACAATGTCTTCACTCTTTTATTGGTATTGTTTTGACTCTGCAGTAACTCGTCGAGTTTTGAAGTAGAGAAGAACTAGGAGGTTATGGATTCATCCTATGAATAGCGACAGACATTTAGGAGAGTTTTTTTCTTTATATGAAGAACTTAAAAACTATCCTGAAAAATTTTATTCAAATTACAGAATGAATCATAATACATTTCAGTATGTGCTGCAGAACATTCAAGACAAAATTTCTAAACAGAACACAAATTTTCGCAAAAGTATAACAGCAGAAGAAAAATTGTGTATAACGATAAGGTAAGATTCGTTAGTACACACTTTTTGGTTTGCAGTAGAACTTTGTACAGCATTCGCTACCTCCAGTTAATTGTAGTCATGCTTTTGTATTTTAAATTTCACAAACGCTAACCTCTGAGGGGAAGAGAGTTTATGGGACTCCTGAGAATCATTAGGAAGTAATTAGCTTCGTCATTTTGAGTAATGTCCTGCTGTGCCTTCAACGAAGAATCGCAGAAATACTCCTTCAGAATTTTCCAACTTTTTTCTTCTTTTTTCTTCATGATGCAGCGCTTGGCAGTGGTGATGGTTCATCATGTGGAGCCACTGATGACCTCACAGAATTCTTTTCATTACCTTGTAAGATAGACAGATTGATAGGCGAAGAGTTTTGAGATAATGCCCTTTGACTCAGTGGTTCTATCTCCACTGATAAGGAACTGCCACAGCATGACTTTACAATGCATTATCATCTGGTAGGGACTCATTTCCGTCCCTCAGTGACACTCATATCTGTCTCCGTTTACAAGTAAATGCGAACTATTCATTGGCGGCAATGCCGCGATCGCTGGCAAGCTATTGTTGTAAATGCATGTTGTTATATTGCTAGAGGCCGAAATGCACGCTATATGCTCACGCAGGATGGCGTGAGGTCTGAAACAGGATACGTAATGAATGCTATAAAGAAAAGTACGTAGCTTCTGGAATACTTAACTTTAATCCATCATTTGTATATCGCTCTTGACGATACAAGTTAGACTCTTTAGATACATGCAATATAATGCTAATGGCGCCTTGCTAGGTCGTAGCCATTGACTTAGCTGAAGGCTATGCTATCTATATTCTCGACAAATGAGAGAGTCTCCGTCCGTGTAATCGCTAGCAAAGTCGTCCGTACAACTGGGGCGAGTGCTAGTAAGTCTCTCTAGACCTGCCGTGTGGCGGCGCTCGGTCTGCAATTACTGACAGTGGCGACACGCGGGTCCGTCGTATACTAATGGCCTGCGGCCGATTTAAAAGCTACCGCCTAGCAAGTGTGGTGTTTGGCGGTGACACCACACATGTAAATACGGTCGATTAAATAAATGAAATAAAAGTAATTTCGCATGTATCATTATAATAAACGTAATTTTTCCTCTGATTGTGCAATGTGAGGTAACATCTTAAAATAAAAGACGTGTGCAGTCACACTTGTGATGAAGGCAGAAGGGAGACGTGTGATGCGTGTACTGCAGAAGCTGTAGTGCTGCTCCACAGGCTCGCGCCTGCGGTCGGCTCGCGCCGGCAATATTAAACACTCGGGATGTCGCCGGCTCGGCTCCGGGATGCTCACGCTGTGTCGGCGCGGCCCGGCCGCCGGTGTGAACACCGCAGTTCAAAACCATGTGTTTGATATCGAAGCGGGCGGCGGCCCGGCCAGGCTCGGCTCGGCCCGGCCGGCAGTGTGAACGCAGCCTTAGGTGGGAGCGGATCGTAAGAGTGGGTGTTGGTACCACACTTTCAAGGTTCAGTACCGTTTCTCGCGAGTTGTCGATTCATTGACTGGTTACACACTGAGGTATTCAGAGAACAGAGTGTAAATGACGAATAGAATTGCTCCTTGGCATTTGATATTCAATTGTGGGTTACAGAAGAATATTGATTCAGTTCCTTTTAGTAGATCTAGAACTATCTTTGTTGTTGTTGAGGACTTCAGACCTAACACTGACTTGTTGCAGCTCTCTATGTTGTTCTATTTTATGCAAGCCTCTTCATTTCTGCATAGCTACTGGGACAAGCTTACATTTTAATTTAGTTACCGTAGTCACAGATGGTTGAGCTGTGCGTGGCTCGTGTTCCCGCCAACATGTATTTTTCACCCTGTTTTTAACGTACTTCCACCTGACTACGTTAATTTGGATTACTACTGTCAATGAGTTGCTGCTTTGCCTGGCCGTGAGCAGCGTTAGCAGCGCGTATCGATGTATCCCCTTTCGTAGTCACTTTGCTCGACTGGTATTACATCCCGGTCGTTGGCTGTTATTAGGGAGTTCGTGTCGGGAGTTCGGGTCGCGAGTTCGGGTTTGCCAGTCAGTTGGAACGCGTCTGGAGCGCAGCCCAGACCTGCCAGTCGGGGAGTTGCTATGCGGCACCAGTGCAGTCGGGTTGGAGCTGCAGTGAGGTCTGCGTCAACATGGCTCGCCCGACCATTGCCACCACGCATCACTTGAGCCGGGCCGCGGTCTTGGTGGATCGTCGGTCGGTCGTCCTACTGGACGACACGTGTTGGCTCGCCGATCGTTCATGAGTCGGCTGTGTGTGTGTGTGCAACGACTCCCGATTTGTCTTCGTGCGTGCTTAGTTACTGTTGTGTATTGTTCAGGCCTTCGTGCAAGTGTTTGTCAGGTTGTGTGTGTAGTTGGCGTTATTTCCAGCGACGACGATTTTAGATGTTGTCGGCGTTCTGAAGTGAGTTGGTCTGTTGTTGCGGACGAGGGAAGTTATCTGCGTGCGGTGCAGTCGGCTGGGTCCGCTGGCAGTCCCAGTGCAGTGTCGGAGCATGTGTGGAGCTGTCCGATCACTGTGAGCTTCATGGTTCAGTGACCCAGGACGTCAAAGTTGAGTAGTGGTTTCAACTACCCAAACCACGTCCATTCGTGTTCTGGTGGTTCGTTTCGGTGGTTCGTTGTTGGGGAGGTTTTCCTGTGAGCAACACCGAGTGTTTGTACTGTTGAAATTTACCCGCCATGCGGTGCAATTAACTACTTCGGTTGACTATAATTTGAGTGCACCAGTGGAATTTTCTGTCGTTAGTGATCCGGTTACCTGCCCTGGCCACTAACGTAATTTCAAGCTTCCTTTCCTCACCTATTGTTGCTGTCCAACATAGTGTGTAATTTTGACAGCTAATACATACTCCATTGTGGATTATCACGTTTGTAACCTTTTCTGTTTGAGTTCTCACGTACTGATTGATGGGAAGCAAGTCGTTGTGTCGGTTGGTCCGTGGCTGTCCCCTGGTTGGGTTCCGACAGATCAAGTGTAGTTGGGCTCACCACCTGTCTCGCCTAAGTGAACAAGGGCAGACCGACCTCCTTGGAGGCTTCTGAGTGCCACCGGTGTTTAATTATATGTTTTCAGCTACTTAAAATTTAAGGCTTATGGTTATTTTCCTTTTTCTTAAAAATTTTGCAAAATTAATTGTTAAATTTATCTTTAGAGCTTAAACATCGCGGCCTTCTGCCTTTAAAAGATTATGGTAATATATTTTAAAATTTTGAAACTTAATTGTGGCCTTCAGCCATTGGTATTGCACCTTGAATATGTTTGTTGTATCTGCTTAGCCTTGAGGCTACCACCTTAGCCGTGATATGTTTTCTTTATTTATTTTATCTGACTCCTTAACTGAATTTTTTATCTTGTTAGCGTTTAAGATTTATTGTTTTTAAACGTTGTGGCCTTGTGTTTTTAAAAGTCTGTCGTAAGATATTCTAAAATTTTGAAACTTAATTGAGGGCTTCAGCCATTTGTATTGCACCTTGCACCTTGGCGGTGATGTTTCTGTTTATTGTTTTTGCTATCTTAATTGGATTTTTATCTTATTGATTTGTTAAGATTTCTTGTTTGGAGGCCTCCAGCCGTGAAAGTGTTGCATTTGGTAAAGGTCCGGCTATGTGCCGCTTTGGTTGTAAAAGTGTTATTAAATTACAACTAGAAGATGAAACTGACCCCAACCTATTTGGCCCTTTCCACAATCCTAATTACCTGTTCTGCCCAGCGGGTTTAGCGGGCGTTTCACTGGTCTGCCTTTACATTTTTTTACCCCCCAGACTTCCCTCCATTACAAAATTGACGATTCCGTGACACCTCAGGACGCCTCTCTTCTCTGGGCTCCTCTTTTGGTAACCTGCCTATAAGGGGCGCAGAATCCACTGAAACTGCTACTGACGTTTTTGAATATAGTCCTTAAAGCATATAATCCTTAAAGTACTTTGTTTCCCTTCTAGCTTATCCTGTACACTTCTGTAAACTCCACCAGATTTCTGTTAGCTAAAAGGTTTTTTCATGCATTGTAAATGAAGTGTTGGCATAAGCGCCAACACCGTGTTGCTTGAGGAGGCGGAAATGCACGCTGTTAAGCTCACGCAAACTGTCGTGAGGTCTGGAACAGTTAAAGGAATTGAGTCTAGTAATTAAAGTACGTAGTTGCTTGAATAGTTAACTTTAATCCACAACTGGTGAACATCTCTCATTACTGTACATGCTTCATTAGATACATAGCAAAGGATAAATGGCGCCTTGCTAGGTCGTAGCAAATGACGTAGCTGAAGGCTATGCTAACTATCGTCTCGGCAAATGAGAGCGTAATTGTCAGTGAACCATTGCTATTAACGTCGGCTGTACAACTGGGGCGAGTCCTAGGAAGTCTCTCTAGACCTGCCGTGTGGCGGCGCTCGGTCTGCACTCTCTGATAGTGGCGACACGCGGTTCCGACGTATACTAGCGGACCGCGGCCGATTTAAAAGGCTACCACCTAGCAAGTGTGGTGTCTAGCGGTGACACCACAGTAAATATAGGCAGTTGTGTGACATCACCTTTAGACACATGTAGCTGATTTTAACAATCAGCGAGAATAGCTTGCGCAGAATGTTCTGATGATAGTGTGTCGTAGTTTGTGAAACGATCATCGTACATGCCATAGTAATATCTTTAGTTGCGCACTCACCCTTTCAAAATCGAAAACTTCGCCCAAGGCCGCCCCTATCTGGAAGTTGAAACTGTCAGTACTCGATCCCTGGGGATCTGGGTATGGAGGGATCTCGCCGTTGGTGAGCCAGTTCAGTGGCTTCTGCGAAAAGAAAAAAAAAAAAGATGGCGTTAAGAAAAGCTGAATTACAGGTGCTTAGTGGACTCCACCGTGTAGGGTGACCAACTTTTCTGAACGAAAATAAGGGAGATTCTTATATCCTTGACAAAAAAATAAGGGAGATTAATAGCACGGCAAAATTTCGCCAAAAATCAAAGCAGTATTTGTAAACGTAGACTATTTTATTTACACAACACAATTACTTATACATATTTTGCAACAGATTTTGCCTCAGTCATTAGTTTTACATCATTTTTAGCAAATTCAAAGAATTCACTACACGAATAAGGAAAATCCATTGCAACTTGTAGTTCAGATTTGATCAAGTTTCTGCTACTTCTGTTCCTTACATGAGTTCACTTATCATTCATGAGAGAAAATACTCTCTCAGTGTGAGCATTACTTCCTGGTATACTCATAACAAAAAAACCAGCTTAACCAAGTTTTCAAAATTAACATTATTTGATTTCAAAGCCTGAGCCTGAAAATACGGGAGCCGGGAGATTATGAAAACATGTCTCTAAATACGGGAGATCCCGGGAAATACGGGAGAGTTGGTCATGGTCACCCTACCACCGTGATGGACACTTGAACAGCACTCTACAAGTGACTACACAGGGTGTCTCTCTTAAGACTCGACAGGCGCATTTTCTCTGGTGTTTCGCAGACATTTGCAATTTCATTTTTGCAACATGTAGCAAAGTACTGCTCGTCATGTCTTTCATGCGGCGTCCAGCGTTTCCTTTTCCTAACGAACAAAATTATTTTTAAAGTGGGACTTTACGTACCCATTCGACAGAGGGGTCCCAAATTAGTCCCAAATTAGTCTAGTGCAATATTCGTTTTATGGACGTGTGTTAACAGGCACACCAAAACACGAAGAATAACCAATACTTCAGTAGCGACCTCATTGCGCTGGCCCACGCTGTCTGCTACCACAATGCAGAAGCGTGTTCAGTCGCTGCTGGGTACTCGTTATTCTTCGTCTCTTACTTTTCCTGTTAAAACATTTCGATAGACCGAACAACGCACTACCCTAATGTAGGATCGCTGTACTGAATGGACACATGAAACTGGGATTTAAAAATCATTTTGTGTGTAATAGGAACCAAACCGATGCTTTTCGTCGACGCTAAGCGTCGTGTGTGGGATGTGATAAGCAGCGTTAGTTTAGGCCGACTCTAGCGACTCATTGCAAAAACGAAATTGCAAATGTCTGCAGAAACATCAGAGAAAATGCGCGTGTCGACCCATAGGAGAGACACCTAGTATATAACCTCAATTCTTGGTATTACTATTATTGTTATTATTTCTTTCTTGTCTCAGACGTTATGTCTGGTTAAAAATGGAAGGTGACGCGGACCTTGATCAAGCGTGACTTCCTTTTAACTGTACGGTATATGTTACATTGCATTTAGGAACTTTCGGGTAATTTAACATGTATCAATAATTACAGATTTCTGTAGTTGTATAAATAAGTTTGGATGTAGCTGTATTGCATTGATGTACTGGTGGATATTGTGTGGTGTGACTCCTGTAGTTGATAGTATAATTGGTATAATGTCAACTTTATCCTGATGCCACAGGTCCTTGACTTCCTCAGCCATTTGGATGTATTTTTCAATTTTTTCTCCTGTTTTCTTTTGTATGTTTGTTGTATTGGGTATGGATATTTCGATTAGTTGCGTTAATTTCTTCTTTTTATTGGTGAGTATGATGTCAGGTTTGTTATGTGGTGGTGTTTTATCTGTTATAATGGTTCTGTTCCAGTCTAATTTGTATTCGTCATTCTCCAGTACATTTTGTGGTGCATACTTGTATGTGGGAACGTGTTGTTTTATAAGTTTATGTTGTAAGGCAAACTGTCGATGTATTATTTATGCTATATTGTCATGTCTTCTGGGGTATTCTGTATTTGCTAGTATTGTACATCCGCTTGTGATCTGATCTACTGTTTCTATTTGTTGTTTGCAAAGTCTGCATTTATCTTTTGTGGTATTGGGATCTTTAATAATATGCTTGCTGTAATATCTGGTGTTTATTGTTTGATCCTGTATTGCAATCATGAATCCTTCCGTCTCACTGTATATATTGCCTTTTCTTAGCCATGTGTTGGACGCGTCTTGATCGATGTGTGGCTGTGTTAGATGATACGGGTGCTTGCCATGTAGTGCCTTCCCCTTCCAATTTACTTTCTTCGTATCTGTTGATGTTATGTGATCTAAAGGGTTGTAGAAGTGGTTATGAAATTGCAGTGGTGTAGCTGATGTATTTATATGAGTGATTGCTTTGTGTAGTACGATCCAAATAAAAAAAATGGTTCAAATGGCTCTGAGCACTATGGGACTTAACATCTTAGGTCATCACTCCCCTAGAACTTCGAACTACTTAAACCTAACTAACCTAAGGACAACACACACACATCCATGCCCGAGGCAGGATTTGAACCTGCGACCGTAGCCGTCGCGTGGTTCCAGACTGCAGCGCCTGGAACCGCACGGCCACCGCGGCCGGCGTCGATCCAAATAAAGTCAATGGTGTTTCATCATGGATTCGTGTAATCCGAAAGCATCATGATCATGCTCATTCAATTCCAAGTTAACGGAAGACATTATTCTGACGTAAAAGTATTTTCCGGTGTACCTCAAGGGGCTGTTACACGACTATTATTCTTCACAATATACATAAATGATCTGGTGGAAACGTCGAAAGTTCCACAAGCTGTTCGTGGATGATGGTGTTGCGAACAGGGAAGTCACAACCTTAAAAAAACTGTAACGAAATGCGGAAAGACATCCAGAGGATCAAAAATCCATGCTAGATGTTTCAATTCTCTATCAGGATAAACTGATGTACCGTACTGGGTATAAACAGACGGAAAGATCCATTATTTCAAAAGTACATGATTACCAAACAGTCACTGAAAGCAGCCACATCCATTTAATAACTGGCAGTATGCTCAGTGAGCGATTTGATATGGATTGGTCATATAAAACCAAGTTTAGAAAGGCAAATACCAGACAGATTTACTTGATTAGTCCTTAGGAAGTGTAGTTTACACATCAAAAAAGTCGCCTACAAAACTTTCGTGTGATGATAATCAAGTATTGGTATCCCATCCGGGACCTTTACTGGTACGGCTGATGCAACATACAATCCAAATAAAGACAATCGTTTTTCATCATGGATTCGTGTAATCTGAATGCATCATGAGCATGCTCATTCTATTCCAATGGCAGAATCTATACAAGAAAGGTGTTCTGCATCGCTATGTGCCTATTAGTGGGACAAAGCTAGCATCACCCCACACTGCATTGTTGCCAAATTTATTCAATCTTACTGGCCATTAAAATTGCTACACCACAAAGATGACGTACTACAGACGCGAAACTCAACTGACAGGAAGAAGATGCTGTGATACACAAATGATTAGTTTTTCAGAGCATTCACATAAGGTTGGCGCCAGTGGCGACACCTACAACGTGCTGACATGAGGAAAGTTTCCAACCGATTTCTCATACGCAAACAGCAGTTAACCGCCGTTACCTGTTGAAACGTTGTTGTGAAGCCTCGTGTAAGGAGGAGAAATGCGTACCATCACGTCTCCGACTTTGATAAAGGTCGGATTCTAGACTATCGCGATTGCGGTTTATCGTATCGCGACATTGCTGCTCGCATTGGTCGAGACCCAATGACTGTTAGCAGAATATGGAATCGGTGGGTTCAGGAGGGCAATACGGAGCGCCGTGCTGGATCCCAACGGCCTCGTATCACTAGCAGTCGAGATGACAGGCATCTTATCCGCATGGCTGAAACGGATCGTGCAGCCACGTCTCGATCCCTGAGTCAACAGTTGCGGACGTTTGCAAGACAACAACCATATGCACGAACAGTTCGACTACGTTTGCAGTAGCATGGACTATCAGCTCGGAGACCATGGCTGCGGTTACCCTTGACGCTGCATCACAGAAGGGAGCGCCTGCGATGGTGTACTCAACGACGAACCTGGGTGCACGAATGGCAAAACGTCATTTTTTTGGATGATTCCAGGTACTGTTTACAGCATCATGATGGTCGCATCCGTGTTTGGCGACATTGTGGTGATCGCACATTGGATGTGTGTATTCGTCATCGCCATACTGGCGTATCACCCTGGGTGATGGTATGGGGTGCCATTGGTTACACGTCTCGGTCACCTCTTGTTCGCACTGACGGCACTTTGAACAGTGGACGTTACATTTCAGATGTGTTACGACCCGTGGCTCTACCCTTCATTCGACCCCTGCGAAACCCTACATTTCAGCAGGATAACGCACAACCGCATGTTGCAGGTCCTGTACGAGCCTTTCTGGTTACAGAAAATGTTCGACTGCTGCCCTGGCCAGAACATTCTCCGGATCTCTCACGAACTGAAAACGTCTGTGCAATGGTGGTCGAGCAACTGGCTCGTCACAATACGCCAGTCACTAAATTGTGGTATCGTGTTGAAGCTGCATGGGCAGCTGTACCTGAACACGCCATCAAAGCTCTGTTTGACTTAATGCCCAGGCGTATCAAGGACATTATTATGGCCAGAGGTGGTTGTTCTGGGTACTGATTTCTCAGGATCTATGCACCCAAATTGCGTGAAAATGTGATCACACTTCAGTTCTAGTATAATATATTTTTCCAATGAATACCCGTTTATCATCTGCAGTTCTTCTTGATGTAGCACTTTTAATGGCCAGTAGTGTAAGATTGCGATCATAGACATGGAAACATTGGAGTGATGTCATAGTGGGAAGTTCAAATTTTGGTGGGAAAGAAACTCAGTTGGGCTACCTGCACTAACCTAACTCCACCCACTGCAACCCTCACTCCTGGACAAGTGGCGGGAAATTCAAATTTATTGGAACGAATATCAAATTTTGTGTACTCACCTTCACATCTGGAGACCAACTGTGCTAGTTCACAACGCCATCACCAGAGAGCGCTGTTGTCCCTCCACCACTTCCCCTCCTATCCACACCTCCTCCTGTGCCGTAATACAAGATGGTGGCCCAGGGAAAATGGTGGGAAATTCACATTTATTGCCGGGAGTATCAAATTTTGAATATTCACTTTCAGGTTAGGAGACCAACTGACCTAGTTCACAACACCTTGACCAGAGGGCGCTGCTGGCCGTCATCCACTCTCCTCTCCCCTCCTCATCTAGAAATCAGTGGGGAAAACGACTCATTTGGAGTTGGGCTGCTGGATATGATGAACGTAACTATTTATTATTTTGTATACAGTGCGGAATATTGTTTATTTAAACAATTTGAGTTGTCATTGATCGATCACTAGACAGTTATTCCATCGAGTTTCGTCAGTAACTGCTAGATATGGAGTGCATATTTTCGGTATTAGTTTAGCACTGGAGAGTTGCAAACAACAAATAGAAACAGTAGATCACATCACAAGCGGATGTACGACACTAGCAAATACAGAATACCCCAGAAGACATGACAATGTAGCATAAATAATACATCAACAGCTTGCGTTACAACATAAACTTATAAAACAACACGTTCCCACATACAAGTATGCACAGTGTATCCAGTAGTCCTATATGGGAAAAAGGTGGTAAAAGGACAGCGAGCTGTCACTGAACTACAGGGCAGTAGCCTCCTGCAAATCTACTAGTGAATACCTGCAGGAAGTGGAGATGATATTTTCGCTATTACCCTAACACTAGAGAGTCGCTCTAGAAAGGATAGCAGTAACTCTATATGGGAAATAATGATACAACAGCAAGCTGTCACTAAAGTACATAGGAATAGTTGCTGCTAGGAGCAACATAAGAATGGGTGATAATAATGTTAGATCAACGACCCACTGCCCTACTGCCCATATACACCGGCCTCCTGTAGCAACATTATTTCAGAATTAAGTCTGTCTGCTTAGCTGCGTGGTAATGTGTTCGTCTCCCATGGAAGCGGGCCCAGGATCGATTGCCGGCCGAGTTGGAGAGTTTCTCCACTCGGGGACTGGGTGTTGTGTTGTCCTCATCATCATTTCATCCTCATCACCCGCGCGCGAGTCGCCTAATGTGGTATCGACTAAGACTTGCACTTGGCGGCCGAACTTCCCCAGATGGGTCTCCCGGCCAACGATGCCATACGCTCATTTAATTTTTTTCATTTCAGAATAAACTCACTTATACCTATTTACGAGTCACAAGATGCATCCTAGGTAGCAGAAATATGGGAAATTTGTCATACGATTTTTTTACAACTGTAGTGTTCATTATCTTACCTGAACACAGTGTCTCAAGATGAAAAAGAAAACTGACCAGCACCTCCAGACACCTCCAGTCTAGTCCAGCCCAACTACCGAATGTATTGTGTATGTGAATGGATGGCCAGTCTGGGAGCTGCCTCCCATCACAGGCCGAGTTACTCCTACGTCAGACCAACACGAGCACTTCCCCCATCAACTGCGGTACACTGCGGCCCGACTCGGGCTAACTACAGCCCCATCCCTGATGTGGACTCCTCAGTTGAAAAACATCCGAAACGGCTATGTTGTTTTGTCAATACACCTCGAATTTCTCTTGTGAAATGTAGCGTATTCCAGTTTATATGAGTTCTTTTCGAACATAGAAGAAATTGGACATACATACGTTTCTCACATCACTTAAGTATCGTTACTTGTGAAAATAGTGTATAACACTATGGCATAGGCTATATTTTCTCTAAGAATTCTCTCATCAGGTAGAAAAGTATCTTTTCTTATCTGTTACATCCTGCATTACAGTACTAGACTGTTAAACTCATTTTTGGCTCCTGACGGTGCGGTAAGAGCCCACAGATATCCTGTGTCGCAAGATACCTCCTAGCTTTGAAACCCTTTCTGAAAGTAACCACATGTCTCGTCACATACAAAATCTCTCAAGGTAACAGCAGAGAGAAATTGAAAATATCAGGTTCATACTACGTATCACTTTATAAATTTGATGGTATAGATGATTTTTTTTACCCGTGATCCTCTCGCCCTGTGTAGGTTCCGTTGAAAGATGTCACCACAGCGAGAAAACGCCTGATTAACTCTCCAACTCTCGAATTCTGTGGTACTCTCGCTCCTGCATCCACCTGCCGGGGACACGTCATTGATATCAAATTGATAGGCTAATTAATTAATTTGATCATGAGAGGCGATTTGCAAGGTGAGTAATTTTTTCCCTGCAACCCGATTACACTCGCCAGGTGTTATAGACGCTTCCGTGATGTGTCTAGAGGCTTCCCACGGGGTAGGTAAACAGTTCCTCTGATTCCAAAACGGTGTGTAAGTGTCGTAAAATAGCTGAAAACATCCAACGCTATTTACATTCTGCCTCTCGGTTGTCTTGTAATGGTAGTGGATGTAGGTCACTTAGAATCCTGGTATAATGCTCCCGAAGTAATCCTGCTCAGACCTGTTGGTCTAAATGGGCAGTACGATGTTTCACTCTCTTCTCCAACCCAGGATTGCATGTGAACAGCTTTCACAGGGGCGCGAAACTCCACCCGCGCCTCAGAGCTGTACTGCTCGCCATGTCCGACAACTGTTAATGATTCCAGACTCGCAAAAGTTGTCCTATCCTTCCCTGAAGTACTTGGCGCTTAAATGTCGCTGGCGTAAATATAAGGATGCTGAACAATATGCTTCCCTTCATAACTCCTGCAAACCGAAATATTCTAAGATGTGTTTTCGGAATGTCCCAGAAACGCTGACATAGTGAGTAGTAATAAAATATCAGTATGCAAACTGCCACATTCCAAACGTGTATGAGGCTGCAGACCTCGGTTCCCCTCAGAATACAGGTCCATAGAAGCGTTCCTATTGTCTCTCACAAAATTAGTGGGCGGATGGTTAGAGAACTCGAATGGGAATCCCTGGAGAGAAGAGGATGTTCTTTTCGAGGAACAGTATTGAAAACTGACACTTGAAGCTGACCGCCAATGTACATGTTGCATAAGAACGAAGATTAGATACACGAAATTTACGCTCATAGGGGTAGCTACAGATAGTCCTTTTCCCTCACTATATTTTTAGTGGAATAGGAAACGGAATGACTAGTTGTGTTATAGGATACCGTCACACACCGTACAATGGCTTGTGAAGTAGGCATATGAATGTAAATTTTGTCTACCTATTCAGATGGCAGTCGATACATTTATAAGCACACCAAACCCACAGGAGAATGTTGACTCTTATTTATTGAGAAAACAAAAGACGGAACTCATGCTGCTGATTGTCTCTTTATAGAAGCCTTCATGTCAGTTCCTAATTATTTCATTGCAGTCACTTTACAGATGTACGTGAGAGGCCGTAATACGTTTGACCACAATACTTAGAAGAAACAGTATAGAGCTCACCTCTCAACTACCTCACTCGTTACAGTATCGCATGCCTGTCGTATTCTCACGAATGTTGCAGTCTTCGATATATAGCATTTGAGTCCACCTGATTTCGATGAGTAAGAGATGTCCCCCCCCCCCCCCCCCCCCCCAGTCAAGTCACAGACTCCCTTCAATTCTCTCGAAATCCTATCACGTTTTTACAGCACTGTTCCACTGGTTGGAAGGTGGACAAGTAGAGAGCTACCACAACGAGAAACACAGCACAGTAACATACAGGTGGAAATTCATAAGCATGCAGAGTACACTTGGACTGCACAAAGAAATTCAGAAGCATAACACCTACAATTCATCGATATCGAATGACTGACAGTAAATATCCCTCCTCTACGTAACCTAATCTCCTTTATCGTATTCCTATGATTACCATGCTACAAATACAACACTGTAATGGTGTTTGAGTCTTCATTGACAGTGTCTCTACTTATTATTTTTCTAAGTGTGGACCCATCTAACTTAGGAGAAGTGTGATCTGCAATGAGTAAATTGAAGAACAACAAGGAGGCAAGAAGAGACGGCATTCCAGCTGAACTTTACAAGGAAGGTCGATATGGATTGAGAAAAAAAATCCTGAAACTGGTCAATCTAATGTGGCAAGAAGAAGAGATACCTGAAACGTGGAAAGAGAGAATTATATGTCCTATATATAAGAAAGGAGACCAGATGGAATGCGGTGACTATAGAGGGGTCACACTGCTTAATCTAGGCTATAAAATCCGCTCCAGCATACTATAAAGCTGACTCCTTCCAATAATACTGAGGGAAACGGGGATGTACCAATGTGAATTTATCCCCAGTAAGTCAACTATCGACCAGATATTTAGAATAAGAGAAATTTAAAAAAAAAAAAAAAACCAGAGGGATATAGGGTCGGAATATATCATCCTTTTATTGATTTTAAAATAGCGTACGATGGTATAGACAGTATCAAGCTGTAGGTGAATTGGGTATTCCAGAAAAACTGATAACGGTAATAAGGATGATGACGAGAGAAACGCAAAGTTTCATAAACGCTGGAGGATGTTTTCCAATTCTTCGGAAATTAAAAATGGAGTACGACAATGTGATGCACTGACATGCCTCTTAGTCAACTCCACCTTAGAAAAAATTATTAGCGAAGCAAATATCTTGAATGGGAAACCGATTTTTTATAAATCTGTGCAGATGCTGGGCTATGCGGTCGACATCGACATAGTAGCAAGGAATCTGACGGCAATGGAAGAGACATTCAATGCACTTGAACAGGACGACAGGAATATAGGACTAAATGTCAATGAGCAGAAAACAAAATACCTGGCTAACATGGGAAAGCGCACAGGGAGAACATACCAGCCAAAATAACGAATTTATACCTTTGAAAAAATCGATCATTTGAAGTACCTAGGCTCGATTGTAACTAGCCTAAATTATCTCGTATGAAATAAAGCAGAGACTAATTGTAGCCAGTAAAGCTTATTTCGCCTTAACAAAGCTTCTGCTTCTTGATTAGAACTGCAAAACTAACGATTTATAAAACACTGATCAGACCGGTGCTTACACATGCCTCTGAAACCTGGGATCTGACAGCAAAGGATGCTGAACAGCTGGATGCATCTCAGACAAGGATACACAGGAGAATCATCAGCCCAGATTGCGAAAGGAGAGAATGGAGGAGGAGTTCCAACCAAGAGCTGTACGCCATCCACAAAGACAAACTTGTTATAAGAATTGTGAAGTCATCTAGGCTGAAGTGGAATAGACAGATGGCGGGGTGAATGATAGAGAAATAAAAAAAAAAAAATTCCAAGGAAAGCCAGATGGACAGAGACGACGTTTTCGATCGAAAATTAGATGGGAGGATAGAATCAAAGAACACCTTAGGGCTTAGGATGATTGCCTATAGGAAGTGGTAAAAGATAGGAAGGTGCCGGGATAAATGGAAGGAGTTGTAGAGCCGCAGAAGAAGAAGATATGCATCCTTATGAGCGCTAATTTCCTGTATCTTATCTTAGTCCTTATGCGAAATGTACGTTGGCGACAGTAGAATCCTTCTGCAGTCAACTCCAAATGCTAGCTCTCAGTAGTGTTCCTCGGAAGACCATCCTCTTCCCTCCATGGATTCCTAACCGAGTTCTCGAATCATCCGCCCACTAATGTGGTGGTAAGCATGGAACGCTTCTATAGGGCTGTACTCTGAGGGAAACCGAGGTCTACACACTCATACACGTTTGGGGGGTGGCAGTCTGTAGTATTTATTTATTACTCACTACGTCAGCGTTTCCGGGATATTTCGAAAACATATCTTAGAATATTTGTTTGCAGGAGGGATCAGGGGAAGCACATTGTTCAACAACCTGATATTTACCCGAGCGAAATTTAAGCACGACGATCGGTACAGCAATGGCACGTGGGCAGAGGTTCGTTCACGTGCAATCCGGGGTTGGAGAAGGAAGTCAAACATCCTCCTGTCCCCATAGACCGTAACGTCTGAGCAGGATTACTTCGGGGCCATTATACCAGAATTCCAAGTGACTTACTTCCATCAGCATGACAAGACAACCGAGAGACAGAACGCAAATAGCGTTGGATGCCTTCAGCTATTTGACGACCGTTGCCCCCAGTTTTGGAATCAAGGGAACTGTTTACTTACCTGTGGGAAGCCTCTAGTCTAGACACATCACGGAAGCGTCTGTAACAGGTACTTGGCGAGTGTAGCCGGGTCGCAGAAAAAAAAAAAAAATACTCACCTTGCAAATGAGCTCTCATGATCCATTAATTAAATAGCCTATCAATTTGATATCAATAACGAGCCGCGGAGCAAGTGGATGCGAGGGTGAGAGTACCAAGGATACGATTCGAGAGTTGGAGCGTCAATCAGGTGTTTTCTCGTTGTGGTGATATCTTTTAACGCAACCTTCACGGGGCCAGAGGATCATCGTAATAAAAATCAGCTATATTATGTAATTTAGAAAGTGATATGTAGTATGAACATGAAATTTACAACTTCTCCCTGTTGTTATCTCGAGAGACTTCATATTTGACGAGATAGTTGGTTACTTTAAGAGAGAGTTCGAAAGTGGAGGCATCCTGTGACACAGGATGTCTGTGTGCTCTTACCGCACCGTCATAATCCAAAAAAGAACTGTATAGTACTGTGATGCAGGATGTAACAGTAAGCGACAGATATTTATCTACCCGATCAGAGAATACTTAGAGGAAATATAGCCTATGCCACAGTGTTGTACACGAGTTTCACAACAAGTAACGATTCTTCAGTGATGTGAGAAACGTGTGTATGGTCCGATTTCTTCTACTCTCGAAAATAACTCGTATAAACGGGAGGAATCTGCATTTCACTTGAGAAATTCGAAGCGTAATGACAAAACAACATCCCCGTTTAGGATTTTTTTAAACTGAGGAGTCCACATCAGGGATGGGGGAAGTGCTCGTGTTGGTCTGACGTAGAGGAGTAATGGGAGGGAGCTCCCAGATTCGCCGACTCTTCACATACATAATACATTCGGTAGCCTGGAGGTGCTGTTCAGTTTTCTTTTTCATCTTAGACAATGTGTTGATGTAATACAGGGTGTTTATAAATGAATATCGGGGTTTTAACGCTTTATAATATTTATTATATTAAACTTACAGTTGTAAATGATACGTCAAATGCAAGCGCAACTCAAACAGCTTTACCAAGAACCTTATAAATGTTCAATGTGAGCACCATTTGTCACACGGCACACATCAAGTCTGTACCTATACGCTGGATAGCTTTGCATGGCCTCCACGTTCGCCCGGCCTAACGCCATGCGATTTTTTCCTATGGGGCTTCATCAAGGATCGTGTGTACGAGCCTCCACTACCAGCAGACCGCCATGAATTAAGAAACCGGATTGAAGCAACTGTTGCTACAATCACTGAAGACACACTTATCAACGTTTGGGAAGAACTCGGCTATAGACTTGATGTGTGCCGTGTGTCAAATGATGCTCACATTGAACATTTATAAGGTTCTTGGTAAAACTGTTTGAGTTGCTCTTTCATTTGTCATATCATTTATAACTGTAAGTTTAATATAATAAATATTATAAAGCGTTAAAACCCTGATATTCATTTATAAACACCCTGTATAATGAACACTGCAATCGTAAAAAGTATCATATGATAAATTTCCCGTGTTTTTGTCGGCTAGGCTGCAACTTGTGACTCTTAAATAGGTATAAGCGTGTTTCACTCTCTAATGATGTTGCTACAAAAGTACATAGGGGAAGTCGGACAGTGGGTCATTGTTCTAATACTTTTATTACCTATCCTTATGTTTTTCCCAGCAGCAGCTATTCCTATGTACTTCAGTGATAGCTTGCTGTCCTATTATTATTTACCATATAGGGCTATCGGCTAGACTGACTGGAGGAACTCTTTAGTGCCAGACTAATGGGGAAAGTATCATCCCCGCCTCCAGCAGGTGTTCACTTGTAGATGTGCAGGAGGCTACTCCCCCATACCTCAGAGATAGATTGCTGTCCTCTTACCACCACAACCCATCCTTCCGATACAGGACTGCTGGATAGCTTGGCTGGAGTACTTCTCCAGTGCTAGACTAATAGCGAAAATATCCACTCCACATATAGCAGTTATTATGGAGCAACTGTCTAGTGATCGATCAATGGCAACTCAAATTGTTTAAATAAACAATGCTGCGCACTGCCCAACACCAAATGAGTCCTTTTACCCACTGATTTCCAGATGGTGAGAGAAGAGGGGAGCGGAGGAGTGGGGGAGGGCCAACTGTGTCTTCTGTTGGTGATGTCGTGAACTAGAGCAGTTGGACTCCGAATCTCAAGGTAAACATGTAAAATTTGATATTTGTAGCAATAAACTTGAATTCCCGCCAATTTTCCTCAGGTAGCTATCTTTGGTTGTATCACAGGTGGTGAGGGAAGGGGAGTGCAGGGGAAGTGTAGGAGGACCAACCTCTGGTGGTGGTGTTGTGAACTAGGTCAGTTGGTCTCCAGCCATTATGTTTGATATTCGTGCCATTTTTCTGGATTTTCCAGCAATTCCACGTGTAGGGGTGGCGGTGGGTGGAGTTGGTTAATGGAGTTAACCCAGCTGAGCTATTTTACCGCCAAAATTTGAACTTCCCGCTATGAAATCAGTGTGACATTGCCACATCTATGGGCACCATCTGGGATCTGCCCTCTTGAATAAATTTGGCAACAATGCAGATGCCCGCTTCGTCCCATTCCTGTGGCTAACTCTTAAAATCTCTAGAGGAGGCATTCATCATCTTGCTTCCTCCTACACGTATTTCGCAAAGAGACCATGACAGTAAAGTAAGAGCATGAAGCGGGTTACCAACAATCGTTCTATCCTGGCACGATTCGGGACTGGTATAAAAACGGGCAGTTGGCAGAAGTATATGAAGTACCATCCCCCACTGCGCCGCCCCGCCCCAAACTACACGCCGTATGATGACTTCCAGAGTGTAAAGTTTGGATGTGGTAGCAACACCCTATAGTCTTCTGACTAAACTGAATGTCGTGAAAGCTGAGCCCCAAAATAAAGCCTCAATGAATCCAGACCTTGACGATATATAGGGAAAGGTATTGAAATAGGTAGGTTAATGTGTACTCGTAGACCAAACAGCAACCACTCTTCTTTGACAAGAATCGTATATATTACAAGTAAACTCAGATGGAGAAGAACCCACACACGGAGCACAACGACTAGCAAGAAACCTCTGATCTCTTGACTAGCAGAGTACAGAGATGTTCCTTCGACAATTTGTAGCCTGAGACAGTATTTCGATTACACATGTTTTGGTGGCATGTGAAGGTAGGTGAAGTGTAGCACAATACATTCTTTCCACAACTCCATTATGTTTGAGATCATTAACTTCAAATAGCGGAATCTCCCGTCTTTGAGTTCAATGTGTATTTTGACGAATTTAATCGTATTCTCTTTAATTTGATATACAGGTGACAGCAATATAAGCTTCGATTTCTTAGTAAATCCTTGTAACACTAATTAAAGTATCATTTTAGTGACGTAGTACAGGCATGATTATGTTGTGTTATCAGAAGTGTAAATGCGAACATGGGACATTTTCGACGACGCAGATAAAGTACATTTCAGGCCACATGAAGATAATCATGAATAATATTTTAATTATGTCCTGTGACTTTGTTTTGTGTAGAACTAGCAACTCTGCCGTTGATTTTCTACTCCGTGCTGACCGGAATTACTGATTAAGAAATTTAACAAAGACATGTATGCTCATATATGGAATTTTATCTTCGGAGTATCATTTCTAATGACCGCGTTGTCGACGCAACGTTAAACTCTGATATTCCTTCCTTCCTTCGTTTTGGACTAAAAGAACAAAATAAAATATTTTCACTAAAGATGGCGCGTTACTAACAAAAATATTGCTAGCTTAAAAAGCGTATGAACTGGGACTATTTCTAGTTACACCGGTATATAGGATTACTTGGCAGACTTGCAATACATTTCTGGCAAATAGAACTTCCGAAACTTGGATTGGTAAAGCTACTACTACTACTATTCGCAAACGGTTGTAATATGGTACACTATCTTATCAGAAGTATCTGGAGACTCGTGTGTAGCTCGGAAATGACCGATAGATGTCATGAGATGCGTTCCCGCCAGTAGAAAAGTGGGCGAGGCGTATTGTGTTGTCGGTGGAGAGCCAGTCGTAGCACAAAGTGTCGGTTCGGAGAGCTCAGTGACTCCTGACTTAAACTAGTAATGAGCGTTAGGCATCACTGGCCGGGAGGGCCCTTGCGGGGCGGGTCCGGCCGCCTTGGTGCAGGTCTTATTACATTCGACGCCACACTGGGCGACCTGCACGCCGGATGGGATGAAATGATGATGAAGACAACACCCAGTCCCTGAGCGGAGAAAATCCTCGACCCAGCCGGGAATCGAACCCGGGCCCGTAGATCGGCAATCCGTCACGCGGACCACTCTTCTATCGGGGCGGACACTTGAACTAGTCATTGGATGCCACCCGAGTAATAAATCCATCAGCGACTTTCTAACCGCTCTGAAGCTGTCCAACTCGACTGTTGGTAATGTGATTGCGAGTGGAACAGCCACAGCAAAACCGGGAGCAGGAAAACCTCGTGTACTGAGGGATGATGATGAAGAAGTCCCATACTTCTTGACAGAGCATAGGGGAACGATGCGGGAGACCTGCACCGCCGTACTAGGCAAGGTCCCAGTGGAGGTGGTTTGCCATTGCCTTCCTCCGACCGTAATGGGGAAGAGTGATGATGAGGAAGACGACACAACAACACCCAGTCATCTCGAGGCAGGTGAAAATCCCTGACCCCACCGGGAATCGAACCCGGGACTCAGTGCTGGGGAAGCGAGAATGCTACCGCGAGACCATGAGCTGAGGCGACCGTTGATCATTGCGCTGGGCGGTAGTAAAAAATCTCGTGAAATAAGAGACAGAAATTACTCGTGATATCGAAAGTGTTACCAACAATGCAGCTGGCACAGTCACAGTGCGTAGGGCGTTAAGAAGAATGTGGTACAGTGATCGAGCAGCTGCACGTATCTGCTGTCAATGCTAAGACATAGTTAAGGTGGTGACGCCGCTGGACAGTGGATGGCTGGAGACGAGCGAATTGGAGGGATGAATGACGCTATACGCTGTAGCAATCTGATGGAAAAGTTTATGACATTGATGTGCTGAGGAAATGGTGTTACGGTATGGGGGTGGTCTTCGTGGTTAGGAACTGGTCCTCCTATTGCGCTTAAAATAACACAACATGCGTAAGGATACGAAGATGTTCTACAGCGTACAGAACAGTTAGGGGACAATGACCTTCTGTATCAGCATTGCAATGCACCGCGTCCTAAGGCTGCATCTGTGAGGCTACTGCCTGAGGTCAGTAACTTCCCTGAAGCGGACTGACCTGCCCAGCATCCCCTCCTAAACGCAGTGGAACACCTCTTGAGATGAGTGAGGACGTCGACTTCATTCCAGCATCACTACATTCTCTGGTTTTGGTCCTCGAGGAAGAATAGTCCGCGCCGGCCGAAGTGGCCGTGCGGTTAAAGGCGCTGCAGTCTGGAACCGCAAGACCGCTACGGTCGCAGGTTCGAATCCTGCCTCGGGCATGGCTGTTTGTGATGTCCTTAGGTTAGTTAGGTTTAACTAGTTCTAAGTTCTCGGGGACTAATGACCTCAGCAGTTGAGTCCCATAGTGCTCAGAGCCATTTGAACCATTTGAACCAAGAATAGTCCGCGATTCTTCCACTGACATTCAGACACTTCGTTAGAAGCCTCTCAAGCAGATTTCAAGTTCGTCAGAATACGAATGGTTGACACACCCCATGTCAACGTCCATTAGCAGGTATCCGGAGATATTTGATCACACTGTGTGTGTTATCACAAGTGGGTTATAAATGTAGGTAACAAGCACTCACCTCGAAGTACGGAGCAGTGTACGCCAGTAACTTTAGTAGGTGACTGGTTGTGTGGCCCATAAAGCAGACAGGTGCGAACGACACCGCCACGTCGACCTTCCTGTTGTACTCTGGTCGCATAGACAGCAGCACGAAGATCAAGGTTCCACCCATGGAGTGTCCCACGTAAGACACCTGGTCCGTCTGGCTGAGTGACAGGATGTAGTCGATTGTCGCTGCAGTGTCGTAAACGGCCATCTCGTGAAAGCTGCGTAAATGAGACGCATTGTCATTTTACAGATCGGCCAAAAGATAACATGAAACTGGATGATTTTCCGACATCGTCTTTACTCACAAACAGAATGCATTAAAGGTAATTCTGCGAACGTCTGTATATACCTAGTTATCGAAACTGTAACTGCGTTAACGTCGAAAACTGTCTGTTGAAGGCCGGCCGGTGTGGCCGTGCGGTTCTATGCGCTTCATTTTGGAACCGCGTGACCGCTACGGTCGCAGGTTCGAATCCTGCCTCGGGCATGGATGTGTGTGATGTCCTTAGGTTAGTTAGGTTTAAGTACTTCTAAGTTCTAGGGGACTGATGACCTCAGAAGTTAAGTCCCATAGTGCTCAGAGCCATTTGAACGATTTGTCTGTTGAACCCAATGAGATCGAAATAGAAATCAGCTGAGAAAGCCAGATACTCGTTCTCCTCTCGATTGAAAAAAAAAAAAAAAAAAAAACTCCGCGGGATTGTTAAAATACTAGGGAACTTAAGGAGGTTAGCACGTCAAACACGACGACTTGGAGCAGGTGAGGCACCACAGGACATTTTAATTTCCGCTGTCTATACTTTTACAAATAAATTCATAAAACTTTGTCAGCATGACCAGGAAGGATTCAAGATTCACGTTCATAGCAGTGGAAGTTCAAAAACACAACAAAATAGACTTTTTGTAGATGTGGAATTTCCTCATTTTTTTCTGTTACTGTTGGCTGAATTTGTTGCTATAGGCACACTTTTCTTCATAAGTAAGAGAGATACTTGATAAATTTTACATAAAAACCACACTTACAGCTGTATGAAACTGCAGAATTTTCCAAATTTATTAAAAACTGTGGTTTTGGGTGGGGTTGTTTGGGGAAGGACACCAGACAGCGTGGTCATCGGTCTCATCGGATTAGGGAAGGACGGGGAAGGAAGTCGGCCGTGCCCTTTGAAAGGAACCATCCCGGAATTTGCCTGGAGCGATTTAGGGAAATCACGGAAAACCTAAATCAGGATGGCTGAACGCGGGATTGAACCGTCGTCCTCCCAAATGCGACTCCAGTGTCTAACCACTGCGCCACCTCGCTCGGTGCAAAAAACTGTGGTAAAAATTAGATAATTAACTATAAAATTTGAGTTTTTTGTATACATGAAGTTTAAAATATAGCAGCTCACTCATTTTTTCATAAATTAAATAAATTCTAGAGTTTCATACTCCTATAAGTATGGATTGTATGCTGTGCAAAATTCATCAAAGAATCTCTCTGACTTATGAATAAAAGTGTACCTACAGCAACAAATGCAACCAATATCAAGTGAAACAATGATGAAACTTCACATGTAAAAGAAAAATTATGTTTTTGAACTTACACTGCTATGAGTGTGAATCCTGAATCCTTCCTGGTAATGCTGACAAAGTTTTATGAATTAGTTTGTAATGTCTTGTGGTGCCTCTCCTGTTCGAAGTCGGCCCGTTTGACGTCGTGCCCCCCCCCCCTCCCCCCTCCCACCTTAAAGAAGTAAGTTACATATATCGTCCTACGTCAACACCATTACACAATATACACTGAGGTCACAAAAGTAGTTATGTAGCGATATGCACATATACAGATGACGGTAGTATCGCGTACACAAGGTATAAATCGGCAGTGCACTTGCGGAGAACTCATTAGTAGTCAGGTGATTCGTGTGAAAAGGTTTCCGACGTGGTTATGGCCGCAGGACGGGAATTAACAGACTTTGAACGCGGAATGGTAGATGGAGCTAGACACACGGGAGAACCAGTTTCGGAAATCCTCAGGGAATTCAATGTTCCGAGACCCACGGTGTCAAGAGTGTGCCATGAATACCAAATTTCACGCATTACCTCTCACCATGGACAATGCAGTGACCAACAGCCTTCACTTAACGGGCGTGAGCAGCGGCGTTTGCTAACAGACAAGCAACATTGCGTGAAATAACCGTTGAAATCTATGTGCGACGTATGACGAACGCATCCATTGGGCAGTGCGGCGAAATATGTAGTTAATGGGCATTGTCAGCAGATGACTGAAGCGAATGCCATTGATAACATCACGACATCTTCAGCAGGGCCTCTCCTGGGCTAATGACCGTATCTATTGGACTCTAGAATCGAAAACGATGGCCTGGTCAGATGAGTCGCGATTTCAGTTGGTAAGATCTGATGCCGGGGTTCGAGTGTGGACCCAAATTGTCAACAAGGCACTGTGCAAGCTGGTGGTGGCTTCATAATGGTGTGGCCTGTGTTTACATAGAATGGACTGTGTGGGTCTTCCTGTCCAACTGAACCGATCATTGACTGGGAATGGTTATGTTCGAGACCGTTTGTAGTCATTCATGGACTTCATTTTCCAAAAACAAGGGTGGGATTTTTATGGATGACACTGCGCCATGTCACCAGGTCACAGTTGTTGGTCATTGGTGTGAAGAACATTCTAGACAGTTCGAGGGAATGATCGGGCTGCCCAGATCGCCCGACATGAGTCCCATCGAACATTTATGGGTCATAATCGAGAGGTCATTTCGTGCACAGAATCCTGCACCGGCTATACTTTCGCAATTATGGGCAGCTATAGGGGCAGCATGGGTGAATAATTCTACAGTGGACTTCCAACGACTTCTTGAATCCATTCAACGTCGCGTTGCTGCACTATGCCGGCAGAAGGAGGTCCGACGCAACACTGAGAGGTCTCCCATGACTTTCGTCACCTCAGTGCAAATAGTGGCAGATTGTCAGAAAAGAGCACATGATCTGCTTTTCCTGCAGTTCTCCTGCGCTACGGATAACAGGTGCATCGCAGTGTGAGAGTGAAATAGCGCGGCAACTGGAACGTATTCCTTAGATGTACGCAGAACACTACGATCCTTGTGGGCAAAACGTCTAAATTTCACACAGTGTAAGGTGTCAGGCAAATCCAACAGCTTCCATGAAAACCCTGACATGATAAGCAAATCCAGTAGTATGTCACATAGCTCCGAATAAATCGTGACATTAAATTAACCAAAGTAATACGAGTAACGAGAGAGCAAATGGAATACCACAGACTAACACAAGAATGCCTAAATGCATGTCATATCTTCCCACCGTGAGACAGACGCAGTTCCAAGGGGAGAAACGAGAACAGAAGCCGAGAGCAGAACCGTGTTAAGCTAGAAGGCCATACGATAAGGCACGGACACCCACGTCGTCAGCTAACCACCAGGACCACCCCCCAGCCCATGTTAAAAGCTAGAGCCCTCCAGAAGAACAGTATAGATCTTACGATAACACTAAAAGGGCCACACCAGCCGCAAGTTTCAGTGTGAGACTTTTTCGCGTCTCTGTTACGTTGCAAACGTTAAAAACATTGCCCCACCACGAAAAGTAACCGCCAGGACCACCCCCTACCCCATGTTAAAAGACAGAGCCCTCCAGAAGAACAGTATAGATCTTACGATAACACTAAAACGGCCACACCAGCTGCAAGTTTTAGCGTGAGACTTTTTCGCGTCTCTGTTACGTTGCAAACTTTAAAAACATTGCCCCACCACGAAAAGTATTACGTTTCTCATTGGATGGACAGAATTTTTGTAGGGGGAACTTAAGGTTAAAATTGAGACCCTGATTGGTCAGATGAAAACACAGCCAAATAGGTTTTTTTTTAAACCAAGTTCGGTAAATTGTAGTAAGGAGAAGTTAGGAGAGAGTTGCTTCCGAGACGGCGAGCTGTATGGAGCTGCGCCGGCTGCTGCCCCCTGACGAACACCGACAAGGTAATGAACGCACGCGATGCCGCATTTTTGAGCGCAAACTGCAGAAGTCTCATCTGTTACATCCCCTTTTTACGTAATACTAGTGTCGATCGTCAATTGAAGCTCATGGTATTCACATTTGCTACGTTAGTTAAAATCTGAAACGCGATGATTTTCTGTTATATAATTATTGAGAAGCCACATCAGCCACTGTAATTTACGACAAGTTAGATAAGTAATTAAAGATAATTGAGGGTCACTGTAGACCATTTTGATAGTTTTCTCTTTTGTGAAACTTAATTTAAACCTAGATTATAATGTGATATGGCATAGGTCATCCTTCGATCCATTGTAGAACTTGGAAACCCACTCAGGGAATATTCGTTCACATTTTTGTTGAACGCAGTTGGTTTTTATCATCCTGTATTAAAATATTTCCTTTTATCAATAGTGCGATTTATAAACAATATTTTGTGAGTAGAGTAAAATTTCCAATGGTAAAATTAACTGCTTTTTCGACGTTATTTTACCAGCTAACTAAAAATAGAGGAGAGCCTTGAACCCCTTCCACTAAATTTAGTTAGTATTAAGATTCTTTTACAGAGAGTGCAGTGGAGCTGACGCTGAAATCATTAAGTACTTGGTTATATCATCGCTAGTCTCACTGAACTCTTCTGAACTCTACATGTCATGTGTGGTCTGGCGTCTCCTTACCAGCAACAGGTCCCAGGTTCAAACTAGTCAATTCCCTAAAAAAACACGCTCAGAGCGTAGTTGCGCGAAAGTGGTAGGGAGACACGACTTAGAACAGACAGACACCACGCAGAATGTTAGAACAGACTAATCTTGAAATTTTTGCGTAATTTGGATCAGTCACTACCAAGCCATATTCTAAGCTGTACATGGTCTCAAAAGTTCACACGCACACCTCATTCATAACTGTAGCCAGTTTATAGTAATCCTTCACCGAAAGTTTTCCAACGGATTGTTTCGTTTAGAATTGCTCGCTCAGATGTACAAATACCTAGTTTAAAACTGGCTACCTTAATGAACAACATGCTGGCGAACAGGTCTTTCAAAGTGAGCATCGGCCACAACACCAGCAGATCGTATAAAACAAAAAATGGCCTTCTTCAAGGATCTGTGTTGGCTCCAACCCTTTTTAATATGTATATTAGCGACTTGCCAAATACAGTCAGCAGGAAATTTTGCTACGCCGATGATTTGGCACTAGTTGTACAAACTAAAACACTTGGGGAAGGAGCGAACGTACTCACAGAAGATCTGGAGTCCTTGAATTACTATTACAAAAAATGGCGACTCTGCCCTAATCCAACCAAGACTGAGGTATGTGCTTTCCACTTGAACAATAAAATGGCCCACCAGGAACTGAATGTGAACTTCTGTGAACAAAGAGTCAAACACTACTTCAACCCCAAATACCTTGGCATAACACTAGACCGCTCCCTGACCTACAAAAGACATCTATAAATCGTAAGCCAAAAGCTAAAGAGTCGTGAGAAAATTGGCTGGCTCGACTTGGGGAGCTCAAGGATCCACCTTACGTGCTGCCTCAATAGCCCTGGTATATCCTGTTGCCGAATATTGCTCTGCTGTCTGGCATTCGAGCACTCATACTAAGAAAATCGATGTCCAGTTGAATGAGTGTATGAGGATAAAAATGGGTACTATTAAATCCACCCCAAATCCCTTGGCTGCATACTCTAAGCAACATCCCACCTCCACAATTGAGAAGGCGAGAAGCAGCAGCAAGAAAGTGCTCAAAAATTCATGACTCAGATTACCCACAGAATCTACCAATCCATGATGTTTTGAACGAAATACCATCGACCCGCTTGAAGTCACGGAAGCCTATATGGGTTAATACACAAGAACATCAACCTGACATCGAGGGGCAATGGCGGCACTTTTGGAATGACTCTGGATTTAATAAACAAGGTATGCAAGATCCTACTCTGAAATTACCGGGCTTTGACCTGAAGAGATGTACCTGGACTAAATTAAACCGTATCAGAACGGGCCATGCAAGATGCAATGTATATAAGTACAAGTGGGGTCTATGCGACTCACCAGCCTGTGACTGTGGAGCACCAGAACAGAACGTCCGCCATATTATTGAGGAATGCCGCTTAAGAAGATACGCCCGACATATCTCTGAGGTTATATATGTGAAACCCTCTGCTTTGGATTGGCTGTGGAATCTAGATATTGAGCTTTAAATATATGAATGAGTTTCTAGTCAGGCTTGCCAAGCTTTTAACATGTAGTTATTTTGTCTTGAGTGTTTGTACTTTATCCTTTTATGCTAATGCTTGTTTTTTACACATGTACTATTTACACATTGTTTTGTTTTATACATTTCGTTTACATATTGTTGTACTTATATAAAATATTGTCGCTGTATTGCCATACGCAAAATAAAAATAAATAAATAAAGATGTTGCAAGTGCCAGTCTCACGGAACAAATTGTTCAAGTTCGCGAGCAAAGAACACGCCACGCTGCAGTTAATCATTTAAACGACACTAAAAGTTCTGAATTTCATACCGTACATTAACTCGAATTTTATTCCACACTTTACGGCACTTCTGAAACATTTTAGTACCGCAATATCACAATATTAATAATTTTCAACGGAGCACATATCAATACGACTGATCCAAGCCCCGACTGAGCTCTCTCTCTCTCTCTCTACACAAAAGAAGTTTCTAGCTGCCAAAATCGCGCGATATGCTAATTTCTGAGTGTCGGAGAAACATCGCAGCCAATCGGAAAACAGCATCAAGCCCGCTCAGTCCAATCAAAACTCGTATTTGAAATAAAAAGTAAATTACCATTATTAAATTTTGAAAACCCACAAATTTAAAATTAATTCCCTCTTAACAAAACTATTTTTCTGAAATCATAATCTTATTTCCTTAGTACCATAAACTGACGAAGTAGTTTACAGTAAATTCCCCGTACAAATGACTTTAAGATACAGGTGATTCTTGAACATTACTCTGGTGACCTGTTCCTCCAATATATACTATAAAAACTTTACATAAAACAGTATTTCTTTCACTGTCATAATAATAGCAATAATTAGTAAAAAATTAGGAAATTAAACGAGTAAAGTCGGAAATAAAATTGACAGTAATTTGACCGCATCTCCAAAAGTGTCCGCCAGCTAGGCACTACGTACAGTCGAGCCATCTGACGCCCTCTGTCCAGCGCGTGGCTCACACTGCACGCCTGTTCGCAGGTCTCCCCTCTCAATAGGGACCACGTACAGGCTCTGCGCCTCACAAGGTCGCCGCCCCTCTGCCCAATTGAGAACCTTTAGAGCATTATGGGCGAGGCCCTTCAGCCACTTTGAGATTTCGACGATGGAGCGCGCCAATTGGTCAGAATGTGGCACGATATCCCTCTGGAGAACATTTAACAACTCTATCTATCAATACCAATCCGAATTACTGCTGCATAAGGGCCAGAGGTGGCCCAATACATAAACGACTTTCTCAGTTTCTGAAGTTCTTTCTCTCGAATAAATCTATCAGTTTTTCTGAAATTGCTATCATTTGCTTGTGTATGTACACTATTGACCATTAAAATTGCTACACCACGAAGATGACGTGCTACAGACGCGAAATTTAGCCGACAGAAAGAAGGCTCTGAGGCTCTGAGCACTATGGGACTTAACATCTATGGTCATCAGTCCCCTAGAACTTAGAACTACTTAAACATAACTACCCTAAGGACATCACACAACACCCAGTCATCACGAGGCAGAGAAAATCCCTGACCCCGCCGGGAATCGAACCCGGGAACCCGGGCGCGGGAAGCGAGAACGCTACCGCACGACCACGAGCTGCGGACGACAGAAAGAAGATGCTGTGATATGCAAGTGATTAGCTTTTCATTCACACAAGGTTGGCGCCGGTGGCGACACCTACAACGTGCTGACATGAGGAAAGTTTCCAACCGATTTCTCATACACAAACAGCAGTTGACCGGCGTTGCCTGGTGAAACGTTGTTGTGATGCCTCGTGTAAGGAGGAGAAATGCGTACCATCACTTTTCCAACTTTGATAAAGATCTGATTGTAGCGTATCGCGATTGCATTTTATCGTATAGTGACATTGCTGCTCGCGTTGGTCGAGATCCAATGACTCTTAGCAGAATATGGAATCGGTGGGTTGAAGAGGGTAATACGGAATGCCGTGCTGGATCCCAACGGCCTCGTATCACTAGCAGTGGAGATGACAGGCATCTTATCCGCATGACTGCAACGGATCGTGCAGCCACGTCTCGATCCCTGAGTCAACAGATGGGAACGTTTGCAAGACAACAACCATCTGCATGAACAGTTCGACGACGTTTGCAGCGGCATGGACTATCAGCTCGGAGACCGCGGCTGCGGTTACCCTTGACGCTGCATCACAGACAGGAGCAGCTGCGATGGTGTACTCAACGACGAACGCCGGCCGGAGTGGACGAGCGGTTCTAGGCGCTACAGTCTGGAACCGCGCGACCGCTGCGGTCGCAGGTTCGAATCCTGCCTCGGGCATGGATGTGTGTGATGTCCTTAGGTTAGTTACGTTTAAGTAGTTCTAAGTTCCAGGGGACTGATGACCTCAGAATTTAAGTCCCATAGTGCTCAGAGCCATTTGAACCATCAACGACGAACCTGGGTGCACGAATGGCAAAACGTCATTTTTTCGGATGAATCCAAGTTCTGTTTCCAGCATCATGGTGATCGCATCCGTGTTTGGCGACATCACGGTGAAGGCACATTGTAAGCGTGTATTCGTCATCGCCATACTGGCGTATCACACGGTGTGATGGTATGGGGTGCCATTGGTTACACACCTCGGTCACCTCTTGTTCGCATTGCCGGCACTTTGAACAATAGACGTTACATTTCAGATGTGTTACGACCCGTGGCTTCAAATGGTTCAAATGGCTCTGAGCACTATGGGACTCAACATCTCAGGTTATAAGTCCTCTAGAACTTAGAACTACTTAAACCTAACTAACCTAAGGACACCACACACCCATGCCCAAGGCAGGATTCGAACCTGCGACCGTAGCAGTCCCGCGGTTCCGGACTGCAGCGCCAGAACCGCACGGCCACCGCGGCCAGCCGACCCGTGGCTCTACCCTTCATTCGATCCCTGGAAAACCCTGCATTTCAGCAGGATAATGCACGACCGCATGTTGCAGGTCCTGTACGGGCCTTTCAGGATACAGAAAATGTTCGACTGCGGCCTTGGACTGCACATTCTCCAGGTCTCTCACCAATTGAAAACGTCTGGTCAATGATGGCCGAGCAACTGGCTCGTCACAATACGCCAGTCATTACTCTTGATGAACTGTGCTATCGTGTTGAAGCTGTATCGGCAGCTGTACCTGTACACGCCATCAAAGCTCTGTTTGACTCAACGCCCAGGCGTATCAAGGCCGTTATTACGGCCAGAGGTTGTTGTTCTTGGTACTGATTTCTCAGGATCTATGCACCCAAATTGCGTGAAAATGTCATCACATGTCAGTTCTAGTATAATATATTTGTCCAATGAATACCCGTTTATCATCTGCATTTCTTCTTGGTTTAGCAATTTTAATGGCCAATAGTGTAGGTATATCAAAAATACTGAGTTCCGTGCTATTCGGACAGTCCCTTTGTAGTGTGCGATTTCTTTTTTCTCTCTTAGTGTATTAGTCGCCCCATTAAAAGCGCACAGTGGTAGCTTCTGAGTGGCATACATGGTGTAAAACAATAACCATATGGTCGGTAATCTTCTACCACTGTCGTAAATGATGGCACTGGGCTGTGAGGATTGTTATTCGAATGTGCAGAATCAACACAGGAAGATGTTTCAACGTGAAGACGTGACAGAACACAAGAAAAGACGCATCGTGTTTAGTGGTGCGGATAAGCTCACTGCAAATTAAATTGTCCGATTTGTTGCGAGGACTGTCCAAAGTGTCTCAGAGGAATGGCGTGCCTCTCGCAGCCACGTAAAGCGGCCTGAGGACAGTGGCCGTAAACTGTTCCTAACCAGCATGGAGGGAGATAATTTGCACGTCCTGTAAATGACATCGGTTTTAAAAGCAGTAGGTATTTCTGCTGTCAGTAAGTGCTGTTCCATTTTAATTAGTTTTCAAGTACTCCGATCCGTGTCCTGCAAGCGACGTAACCGATCACAGAGTAGAAAAGCAACTACAATCGCGTAGTAGTGGAATGCTATCAGGACTAGATGAGATACCTACAGGATTTTACAAAGATTATACAAAACAACTTGCTCCTCTTGTAACGGTAGTTTATCGTAGATCGCTGGGTCAATGAAGGGTTCAAATGGTTCAAATGGCTCTGAGTACTATGGGACTTAACATCTGTGGTCATCAGTCCCCTAGAACTTAGAACTACTTAAACCTAACTAACCTAACGACATCACACACATCCATGCCCGAGGCAGGATTCGAACCTGCGACCGTAGCAGTCCCGCGGTTCCGGACTGAGCGCCTAGAACCGCTAGACCACCGCGGCCGGCAATGAAGGGTTCCTAGTGACCGGAAAAACGCCAAGTTATTCTCCTTTGTAAGCAGGGTCTTAAGACAGAAGTACATAATTATAGGCAGATATCGTTGACGTGAATCTGTTGCACAATTACGGGACACGTTTTACGCTCAAGAATTGTGAGGTTTTTGGAAAACGAAAACTCGTCTATAAAAACCTACATCGGTTCCAGAAGCAGAGATCTTGCGGAACTCAGCTAGCTGTGTTCCTGCGTGAGATCTTTAGCTCTGTAGACGACGGCGGTCGCGTTGATGCCGGAGTCCTTTGACTTCAGGAAGGCATTTATTTGACACCGTCCAGCACTCTCGTTTCCGGAGTACCCCAGGGAAGTGTGACAGGACCGTTATTGTTTACAGTGTACATAAATGATCTAGTAGAAAGTGTCTAAAGCTCTTTGAGACTATGCGTAGCTGACGCGTTTGTCTTTAAGAAAGTAGCAACGCCAAAAGACAGTACTGATTTTCAGAACGACCTGCAGAGGACTAATGAACGGTGCTGGCTCTGGCATTTGACCATGATCGTAAATAGATGTAACACATTGAACATACATAGGAAAAAAATCCACTACTCTATAACTACACTCATCATCATCAGTTATCTGCTATATTAGCAGGTCCTTTGCCGCTCCATTTTCTGCGATCCATTGCTTCCTTCTTAAGGCTGCTGTATGTTGTACCGGCCATCATGTCATCCAGTATCTGGAATCTCTTCCTTCCTCGCTTCCTTTTCCCTTCTACATAACCTTCTAAAACTGTTTTTATCAGTCCGTCATTCTTTCTTAATATATGCCCAATCCAATTTCTTTTTCTTCTTTTTATTACATCTAGTAACTGCCTTTTCTCTCCCACTCTTCTCAGTACCTCTTCATTTTTTACTCTGTCCATTCAACTTATTCTTTCCATCTTCTGCCATGTCCAGATCTCAAATGCCTCCAGCCTTTCTCTGTCTTTTTTCCTCATAGTCCGTGTTTCAGCGCCATATAGAAGAACACTCCATACAAGACATTTTATGAGTCTCTTTCTGAGTTCTCTGTCCATACCGCTGCAGACGATTCTCCTTTTCTTATAAAACGCCTCTTTTGCCATTGCTATCCTTGTTTTAATTTCTGTGGTGCACTTCCAGTCGGTGTCTATCCTGCTTCCAAGATACTTAAAATTTTGCACCCGTTCTAGCGTTTCTCCATTCAGCACAATTTTTATTTCCTTATTTCCTCCTATTGCCAATACTTTTGTTTTATTTGTGTTAATTTTCATTCCATATTTTTTCCGTTAGTTGCAATGGTGTCCACCAAATCCTGTAATTCTTTTTCCCCTGTGGCTAGAAGGACCATGGCATCAGCAAATCTCAAGCACCCTACTCTTCTTCCTCCAATTTCTACTCCTTTGTCATCTAATGAGCATTGGTCAATCATATTTTCCAAGTACAGGTTGAAAAGAGTAGGTGATAAACAGCATCCTTGTCTTACTCCTTTCCCTAGTCTGATCCAGTTTGTACTTTCTCCTCTCACTTTAACTGAAACTTTTTGATTAAGGTACAATGAGTTTATAAGTCTTCTCGTTTTCCAGTCCACTCTCTTTTCCCTCATAATAGTCGCCAGCTTGTCCCAAACCACATTGTCAAATGCCTTTTCTAAATCGATGAAGCACATATATAGGTCTCTTCCTTTTTCAATAAACCTTTCTCCCAAGATTCGTAGGAGCCCTATTGCATCTCTGGTGCCCGTATAACTACACTACTGATGACAAATTGCTGGAAACAGTACCTTCCGTAAAATATCTAGAAGTAAATATCCAGAGCGAACTTAATTTGAATGGCCACTTGAAACAAACAGTTGAAAAATCAGATGCCACACTGGGATTAGTAGGAATGTAATACATCCACGAAAGAAGTGGCTTATAAGGCGCTTGTTCGACCGATTCTTGAATATTGTTCGTCAATACTGGAGCCTTAGCGGGTAGAACTGATAAGAGGAGAAAAAGAAGATCCAACGAAGAGCGGGGCCTTTCATCACGGAATCGTTCAGTCTGCTCGTGAACGTTGCAGAGATGCTCAGCAAATTCCAGTGGCACACGTTACAAAAAAGGCATCGTGCGTTACGCAGAATTTTACTTTTGAAATTTCGAGAGAACAAATTTCTGGGAAGAGTCGGGCAACGAACAGGGTAATTCTAAATGATGGACCCATTTTCAAAAATTCATACGCATTCAAGTACAAATTCAAAACGAACAAGCTTTATACCAATGAAGAGAGGAAGTTTCAGTTTTTGGCCGGCGGCGGATGACGGGCTGTAATGGTTTCAGGAGCAGCCGTTAGAGTTCGCGCTGCAATAGGGCCGTCATTCCGTTTTATTGTCAGTTGTGACTGAGATGACGTCTGTGGGGCAAAAGGTTTTCTGCGTTCTCGAGTTCGCGAAAAGTGAGTCGCAAATTGCAGTGCAGCGGGCATTTCGTACCAAATTCGGTATTCAACCACTAACTCCTACGGGATTAGCCGTTGGTTTAAGCAGTTTAAACAGAAGGAGAATGTGTGCAAAGAAAAAAGCACAGGGCGACCGCGTGTGCCACAGGATGATATCCGACGGATTCAAGAAAGTTTTGTACACAGTCCCAGTAAGTCTACCATTAGAACCAACTGCATGGAAAGTTCTGAGATGGCGTTTGCTGTACAAGCCCTTCCGATTACAACTTGTGCCGGCTCTCAACCCAAATGACAAGGAGAAGCGTCTCGCATTTTCTTCTTAATGCTAGCAAATATGGAGGATGAAGCAATTCTACAGCGATTAATTTTTAGCGATGAAGCGACGTTCCACCTTACTGGAAAAGTCAACAGACACAATGTTCACGTATGGGGTTTGGGAAATCCACATTCACCATTGCAACACGTAAAAGTCTCACCGAAGATCAATATGTTCTGTGTCGTATGTCGTACAAAGGTTTATGGACAATTTTTCTTTCTGGAAAGAACTGTAACAGGAATCATGTACCTGGATACCTGGACATGTTGGAACAGTGGCTGTTCCCTCAAGTTGTGCAAGATTGCCAGGACTTGCTTTTCCAACAGGATGGAGCTCCGCCCCATTGGCACCGTGATGTACGAGGCTTTTTGAATGACTCCCTTGCTCAGTGCTGGATTGGTTGCAGGGCACTTGAGGATCTGACTGTACCCTTCTGACCACCGAGATCTCCTGATCTCACATCCTGCGATTATTTCTTATGAGTTTATATGAAGGAAGCTGCTTATGTCCCGCCTCCACCAACCACTCTGAACGATATGCGGAACTGGATCACTGATGCCATGCACTCAGTAACAGCAGATACGCTTTCACGTTTGTAAGACGACTTTGGCTACCGCATCGATGTTTGCCATGCAGCCAACAGTGGCCACATTGAACATTTATAACATTTATCACATTTCTAATGATTAAAAGCTAATTAATTACAAATTATTAGATTTATTGAACTGATATCAAAAAGCACTCCGTCATCAGGCCACAAGTGGCCCATCGTGACCACCCGACCGCTGTGTCATCCTTAGTTGAGGATGCGGAAGGAGGACCGTGTGGTCAGCACACTGCTCTCCCGGTCGTTATGATGGTTTTCTTTGACCGGAGGCGCTACTACTCGGTCGAGTAGCTCCTCAATTGGCATCACGAGGCTGAGTGCAACCCGAAAAATGGCAACAGCGCATGACACCTGGATAGTCACCCATCGAAGTGCCGGCCACGCCCGACAGCGCTTAACTTCGGTGATCTCACGGGAACCGGTGTATCCACTGCGGCAAGGCCGTTGCCCCTGAACTGCTATCAAACATTATAAAAAAAAAAAACACTTCCTTTTTTTGATTGGTATAAAGCTTGTTCATTTTGGAATTGCACTTGAATAAATACAAAGTTTTGGAAATGGGTCCATCGTTAGAATACCCCTGTATTACTTCCTCCCATGTACATCTCACATAATGACCACGAGGAGAAAATTCGAGAAATTAGAGATAATACAGAGACTCACCAAGAATTATTCTTCCCACATTTCATTCGCGAAAGAAAGAACAAGGTAAAAGTGATCAGTTAATGGTACCAGAATTACTCTCGACCACACACCGATAGGTGGCTTGCGGAGTGTAATACAGATGTAGATGCAGATGCTGGAAGACGCAAGGGGGGAACCACTTAGGTTGGAGAGGGAGCAGGATCCTGGATGCTGGGAACTGGCAGTTGGTAAAATGGCTGCTAGGAGGATGATGCATTCAGACTGTTTCACCTCGTGTATCATTAGAATATTTTACCAACTGTCTGAGGTTAGTGGAAAGACGTCTCTTGTAGCTGCAGCTGTAGGAAATATGCATCGGACCTTAGTAGAAGCCTACGTGAGTTGCAAATTCAAATAAAAAGAAGGTTCTGCTGGTAGTTCTAACGGGTGATGTACGCGTGAACAGTCGCAGGAAGTGTTGAGGAATGACTACCAGACCACCAGCATTGTGAAGACTAATCCAAGTGTGGCTCAGGTGACTGATAACATAGTGCAGTTAGGTAGGAATATTACAGAAGAAAATCGGATAATGATCGAGGGTGGAGCTGGGAATAGTCTTGATAAGGATAGAGAACATGTCACAGGTGGTGACCTGAAAAAGATAGCTTGTCTGACTGTCGACACAAACGTGCACCCCATGTAGCTTTTTCAGTATGATGGTCGGTCTCATCTTAATACAGCTGTTAAGCGTACTAACATGGGGCTTCAGTAGCCACTGGTGACAGAACGTACAGCTCACATTGCAGTGGGGCCAGCTGAGCCTGTCGATAGATCGGTTTCAATAGGCACGACCTGCACCTGAATAGGTATGGCAAGGGGAGGTTGCCAAAGCTTATAGGTGACAGCGTAGTGGGTGGGGGGGGGGGGGGGGGATCACTCATGGAAAAATTTCTGTAGTAGTTGGCGTTAGAGCTGCACTTTTTTTAGACTGAAGTCAGCTGATAGGTGTCGCTGCTTAAGCGAAGTATTTCTGACAAATGAACGAACTTCAAAAAAGATCAGCTATATAAGTAATGACGAAATTAGCATTTATCATCAAAATACAATATAAGAGGTTTTTTGCATCAGTGAACATAAACTACGTTAAAAAATTATTAAATTTGTTGCATATTGTCCATGTTGTATGACGTATAGTTAATCCAGTAACATGATGCAAAGAAGAGAATTCGTGCCCACGCCCCCGCATACGAACCGCTCAGCAGCAGCTCTGCACAGCCAGGCTGTGTCGTGCATTGGGGCAGTGGGTGAGGGTGTGGTGGAGGGGTGGGGATGTGCACATCACTCAGTACGCTTACTGTAACAGCATCACAGGCGAGGGCTGCTTACTTACTCATCATGACAAAACTACTGATGTGCGAGCACACCCGTGCGTAACAGCTAGTGCATAAGAATAAGAAATTGGGCAGTTTTATTGATTACTAATCCTAAAAGTATATGTAATGACATGTACTTCATTGTTATGCTGAACAGAATGCTTTTTCACTTAAAGGAACTTCATAGGCAATCCCGTACAAATTGTCAAGAAGCATTTCGACAGACATCACCTGAACATCCAGAACCGTATGGTTTCCGAGCTGAGAGTCCTGTGGGCCCTGGAGTAGGTGTTGCCTCGTGCGTTGGACAGCCACACGTCGTAACCGTCGGCGGCCAGCAGGCAAGCTGTGCAACACACACACACACACTCTGCTCAGACAGCTGTGAGGCTCATGAGAGGCACCTCCTGTTCTTCCAAGACACATTCAGTACTCAGTGAGGCAGCCACACAAACAAACAATGTAAAAATACATGTAATTAATGTGTATTCACCGCTTGGAAATAATGCAAGCAAAAGCAGTAGCCTTGTTCGCGCAACAGTGAACTTCAGAACACACACAGATGAACTAAATCATTGTGAATGCTGTCCACAGCGTGACTAAGTACCTGTTGGCGTTGCAGGTATGTGACACGCTAAAGAAAATATATAAGTGGAGTACAGACGAGCTCTAACAACAACGTCGTCTGCTAAGGGAGAAGTCCGACGTAAGCTGTGTGCACAAAAGACAGATTACGAGATTTATTTTTCCTACCTCCAATCAGTAGCGAAGTTAAAAATCACAGTGAAAATCCGATTAAGTTCTGTGCAAACATGTTGCGTAGAGTTTCCCGTATGCCCGTGTATCATGTTATTTCGCACTTTTCAGTTCTGGGCGTATAGTGAGCATGTAAAGATGCCTAAAAGAATACTGTTCCCCACCAAGTGTGTAGTGGCTGTTGAGAGGTTTCTCCTGTTTCATGCAGGTCACATAAAACATGCAGAAGATTAGATGGGTAGATCACGTAACTAATGAGAAGGCCCTCAAAACAATTGGGAAGAAGAGGAATTTGTGACACAATTTGACTAGAAGAAGGGATCGGTTGGTAGGATATGTTCTGAATCATAAGGGCATCGCCAATTTAGTGTTGGAGGGAAGCGTGGAGAGTAAAAATCGTAGAGGGAATACACAAAGCAGATTCAGAAGGATGTAGGTTCAGGATAGTGTAGCAGGGAGAGCTGCACCAAACCAGTCTCTACACTGAAGATCACAGTAAGTATGTTTTGTACATTCTGACTAATTACCTCAATAACTAACTAAATTCCGTATTTTATAAGTAACACAACTGATTTTTTCAAAATTCAGTATATTTAATTAACTCAACTGATTTTAGAGCTTTAACTAAATACCTAATTTTACAATAACTCAACTGATTTTAACTAATTATGTCATTATACTCAATAACCAACTGATTTCAAACTTCATTATTTCATTTACATTGTGATTGTAAGTAAATAATTAAAATGAATTAGTTAACAAAGTTTAATTATAAAATTTTACATTCAGAGTGTAAGTAAGTAATTAAAATGTATTAGTTAACAAAAGTAAGTTGTATTAAAAATTTCAAATTGTGAACATAAGTAAATAATTAAAATGTATTAGTTAACAAAGGTAAATTATAAAAATTTTACAACATGATTGTAAGATAGTAAAATGTATTAGTTAACAAAAGTAAATTATTTTAAAAATTTTGCATTGGAATTTAAGTAAATAACTAAAATATATTAGTTAACAAAAGTAACTTATATTAAAAATTTCACATTGTGAATATAAGTAAATAGTTAAAATGTATTAGTTAACAAAAGTAAATTATTTTAAAAATTTTACATTGTGAACTCTATATCATGAAATTCACAATTTCTATCAGTAAGTTTCTTCATTCCTTTATATTTCAATTTCATTTGTCCTTTTTGGATTATTTAAAAATCCCAATTATCAATTAATTTAGAAAATCTGTTTGGTAAAGTAATCTTAAAATCATCATTGAGCTCTAGACAAAGTTTCTCTCCATATCTAGTATTTAAATATTCGCAGTTCGTAATATTATATAAAACATTTATCTCTAGCTCACCTACATTATTAATTTCTTTAGAGACACTTACATTGTTGAGCTTCTTGATTGAAGCAGTTTCCATCTATGAAGAAAATGTTTTATTAATTTTATATATAATTTTTTTATTAATTTCATATAGAAATAATTTTATTAATTTTATACACAAAAAAATTTATTACATTTTTAATAACTTACAATGACCATATGGTAATGAATCTATTTTATTTTCCAAGACAAACCTATTATTGTCAAGTGGACTTAGAGCTTTCATGTTTATTTCAATTTTATAGATTTCATGTTTTTCACTTTAATTAAATTAATTCTTCTGTATTGTTCTATATTGTTAAACAAAAATCTTTGTTATCTTATGAACTTATTTTGTTTTTAACAACACACTTCTTATCCTCCTTTGGAATTTTTTCTATATTGGCACACACTTTATAAGCATACATTTTTGATCTTAAACCACAAAATTCTTCAATTACTTTTCCATTACATTCCTCTTTCATTTTTACAACAACTTTCTTGTTTACTCGTGGTATACCATAAATAATATCTGATGGGTAATCGCTTGTATCAAATTAATCAATCATCAATTTTATATCTTCACAGAAATCTTCAGTTTCAATATTGTAAATATAACTGTCTGTAACTTGATAACGAAGTTCAAATACCTTATATCCTCTACCTACATTAAAAATAGCATTAAATTCTTTTTGAAATTGTATAATTGCATTGGTTATCTTTGCTTCTATTGATGATGACTGAAGCTGTTTGATCATATTTTCAAATTTTTCTAGATTGAATATAGGTGCACTAAGTACTTCAAAGCCAGCTGAAGCAGGCTCAGAACTGTGTTCAGTTTGTTTAGTTAGATGTACCTTATTTCCAAAAGTGTCTATTTATTAAATCTAAAATATCATTAAAGTTTTAGTTCTCATATAACAATTTTTAAACAAATAAACATGAATGACCACGTATTACTTCACCCAAATGTTGTATTCTTCCTGTATTGTAGTATTGTTCATCTTTTCCCAAATCAAAAACAAATTTTTTTCATTATTTTTATAGTAGCGAATCCAATGATTACCAACATTAACAGATGTATCTAAATTAACTAGTCCATATTCATTTTTAATGGTTTATTTGCGCCAGCATCAGCTGATGAAGCCTTAGGACTGCGTCCAGCTGAAACAATCTTAGGACTGCGTCCTGTTAATCCATCAATCATGTATCCACCACGAAAGTGTTTAATTTTTAACTATTTAGTAAGTTTTTCTATATCAAGATTACTTAATGTATTAGGATATCACAATTGCTTGATTATGTCTTTTTTGTGCTTCTAATTCTTTATCATTTTCCTTTTTGTGTAATACTGCATTTGCAATTGCTGCAGATCCTCCAGTTAGTGAACCAATTGTTGCTAAATATGGTAATGCAGCTAATACTAATGGAAGAAATCCACCTTCATGTTGTGTTAGTGCTTTACCATCTCTCTTCTTTGTTAGATATTCAATAATTTGTTTCATAACAGGAATAGCTAATGTAACAGGATGCAGTCTGGAGACTGCTTTAGCTGTCGCTAGTAAATTTCCACCAGATTTCTCTTTCTTGTGTTTTTGTGGTTCAGTCAAGAATGGTTCAATCGCATTTAATTGTTCATTATTTAACTTTAATTTAATTGATTTTGGTTTAGTTTTGCCACTAGGTATCAAAGTATAATCAATTGTAAATTTATTTATTTATATAGTTAAATTTTTATAAAGATTTTTATATAGATTAAAAATTTATAAAGATTTTTTATATAGTTTTAAAATTTATAAAGATTTTCACAATCCCCAACCATTTTCATCAGCATCAACATCAATTCCAGCGTCATCTGAAGCAGGCTTGGCTGTGCCCATATCTAATTATTCCTCTAACAGCTGTAGCTGCAACTTTTTCTCCAAATGAAGCATCACTAGCGTACATTCTTTCTTTTGCAGCTAATTGAAGTTGCTACATCCCTTTTTTCTACATCTTTGTTATCTCTATAAGCAATATCATGTTGTTTACAAGCTACATGGATTAATTCCTTGATCTCCTCTAGCTAATCTTTCTTCTAATTTCGTTCCAGGACCACTAAATCGATAACCTGGAAGATGCATTTCAAATGGTAATTTGTTAATTAAAGTGTTTACTAATCCTTTTTCATGTTTGTTACTTTTACAAAATGTATGAGGAAGATTATTCAAAAATCTAATTAAATATGGAATTTCTTTTGGATTACCATTTATGAAATCACTAAATTTATTTGTTAACATTTGTGCAATACTAATGTTTTCATTATGATTATTTCCAGTTAGTTCTTCATTTTTAATTACTGCTAATCTATGAATTAATTGTCTAACATCATTCATCCAAACCTATTCAACTGCTTTTTCCGTATATTTTTAGCTAAATCTTTTCCCTTTTTCACAGCGACAGCTGAAGCAGTCTCAGATCTGTGATCAGGTGAACTTAGTTCTGAAGAAACTGAATCATGCATAGTTGGTCTTCTGAAGTTTGGAAAATAATCATGAACAATTGGTTTTATCAAATATATATATTTATTACGTCTACTTGATCTTATTTTGCATGGATTGTTATCAGAATACAATGCTCCTGAATTATATGATATATCTGCATAATTTGATAAATCTACACCATTGAACTTTTCATTTATGTCATCTACAGTAATTTGTTTTTCAGTTAAAAGGATCATTAATTCATCTGTTCCTTCATGTGTTTCTTCACCAATTATGAAGTTATCTCCATCTCCAGGTAAATAACCAACATAATTAAACATACCAATAATCTCTAACTATTCTTCAATTTCTAGAATGAAGTCATCAAATACAACAACTGAATTTTCTTTAATTCATCTAATGGAATAATTTCCTCGTTATTTTCAATAAAACTAACAATTTTTTTTATTAATTCTATCTTCAATTTTTTACATCTTTTTATAAATTCTTAATATTTTTGTTGATCTAAACTTTTTGAATAAACATACAAATGATTAATTTTGTTCCAATTCAGCCATTTTGAAGCTAAAATATAATTATCAATCATTAATGTTGTTTTTCCACAACTACTTGGACTAATTATTTCACATCTAATAGAATTTGGTTGAAGTTTACCATGTTTGTTTTTTTACTTATTGTCTGGAATTCCTAATTTTGATTCCCAATCTGTTCTGTTCATTTATTAATAATTTTTTCAGTAGTAAATGAGTCGCCTACTTCAACTTAGTGATAATCATCTGTTTTGAGAAAACGATTAACTGTTCCAATGTGAGATAGTTATACTAATGTCTCACTAGTTGCATTTTTATTTTTCCTAACACCAAATATATTAACAACAAATTATAAACTTTATTGTGATGGAGAAGCAATAGAAGTTCCTGTAGGTCAATATAGTTTAAAAAATTTTAAAAAATTTATACGTTTGAGAAAACACAACATTCACATTAAAACAGATGAAATTGTAAACAGAATTGTTATTGAAAGTGACGTAAAATTGTATATTGATATAGCAGATGGATATTGGAAGTTTACTTGGTTTTAGTAAACAAGTTGTTCAAGCTAAAGGAAAAGCTGTTGCCAAAGATGTTCCTAATAAAATTCCTTTTGAATTAATCAATATAAATTTCAATCTTGCTGATGGAATATATGTAAAGTGTAATGATCATTTTCACAAAGAAACTAATATTATTGCTTCATTCAAACATAATGCAGAGTTTGGTGGACGAATAATTCATGAACAAAATTATCCTGTAAATCTATTTTTGATACAATTCAAGACTGCTATAACAGATGAAAATGATAATTTAATTGACTTTAATATTGCTACTGTAACAGTTGTTTTAGAAATGTTTTAATAATTTTTTTCTTAATAAATCAGCAATAGTTAAAACAATCTTTGTCTTCATCATGAATAAAATTGGAAGTTATCAACTTTGTTCATTCCCTGTTAATGAAAACACTAAAAATAATTTAAATGTTGCTAACAAAGATACAGAAATTGAAATAATTATTGGTGATGGTTGGTTTCAACCAAATCTTGCACAATTGTACATGAATTTTAGTATTACTAGAAATGATGGTACAGATTACCCAACTTATGATGGAAAATCCAATAAACAATTAACAATTAATTGATAATTGTGTAACAAAATTGTTTGATTTTGTAACAATAAGAAAAGGAAATAATATATTATCTAGAATTGAATATCGTTTTATTTCATCAACAGTTTTACTACATCTAACTTCACCTGTTGCTGAAAAAATAAGTTTAGAAGGCCATATGCTTCATACAGGAAAAATAAATAGTAAAAGAAGTGAAGTACTTTATCTATTGTTAATGCTTGGTGGATTCCTTAAAGATTACTAATAAATTATCTTTGAAGGAGATATAACTGTAATTTTTACATGTAGTTCATCTACTGGAGATGCAACTCCACATTGCTCTGAAACAAATGATGCCAGTGTTGAATTAAAGATACACTTCCAAAAGAATCTATGGAAATTCGTGTTCCTGTTGTCAAATTTGAACCAAATTACGAAATTCAACAATGTGAAATTATTCTAAAAAATCTGAATTCTTATTTCTTGTTATGAACTTCAAACAGAAGAAGTTGCTGGATTATCTGGTAAAAACGGTTTTGAACTAGATATTACAAATTACTGAAACTCTACAGAATTTGATATGTCATGTTCTGTTTTTGTTGTATATCAGATAAATCGTAAAAATAATCAATTAGTTGATTCATCATTATTTGATCATGCTAAATTTTAAAATCTATATTTGATAAATGGTAGAAATGAAGTGTTTCCTCAGGAAATGTGGAATATTAATCCACCAAATAACTTTCTAAAAGGGTATGATGCATTTCTCGATTTTAAACGAATTACTTTACGAAATTCAAATATTGATATTAATCCATTTAGTTTCATAACTAATTATCCAATTTATGTAATTATTATGACATTAGAAAGAATGTTGTAGTTACACAGAAAACTACTATGAAACTTTGTGAAACTTTTAATGATAAAATTCCGAATGATAGACTTGCTTTTGTAATTATGTATGGTAAAAAGAATCTTACATATAATGCACAACATAGATTACTTACTGAAAATTTTTAATTACATAAATGATTAAAAAATTAGAAATAGTTATAAATTTGTTAACTTCTTCTTTACATTTGCTTTTGGAGTATTTTCAAAAAGTAAAAAAGTAAAATTTTAAATATAATTTACTTTTGTTAGCTAATACATTATATTATCTCACAATCAGGTTTAAAATTTTTATAATTTACCTTTGTTAACTAATACATTTTAATTATTTACTTACGTTCACAATGTAAAATTTTTAAAATAATTTACTTTTGTTAACTAATACATTTTAATTATTTACTTACATTCACAATGTAAAATTTTTAAAATAATTTACTTCTGTTAACTAATACATTTTATTAGCTTAAATCACATTGTAAAATTTTTATAACTTACCTTTGTTAGCTAATACGAGGGCCGTTCAGAAAGTAACCTCTGGTTGATTTAAAAAAATACACCAAGTTAAATAAAAATATTTTAATATATACATCTTACAACTACATCGTTGCACTATTTTTCTACATAGTCTCCATAGCGATTGAGGCACTTATCGTATCTCTTCACAAGCTTTGAAATTCCTTCTGCATAAAAATCACCCGCTTGTGTCTGGAGCCAGCCTGTGACCGCATCTTTGAGCTCTTCGTCGTCATCAAACCGCTGTGACCCGAGCCATTTCTTCAATTGCATGAAGAGGTGATAATCACTTGGCGCCAGGTCTGGGCTGTAAGGTGGATGGTCGATAACGTCCCACTTGAAGGACTCAGGAAGGGCCGTTGTTCTGCGAGCAGAGTGAGGATGGGTGTTATCGTGCAAAAAAACGATACCGGAAGTCAGCATACCATGGCGTTTGTTCTGTATAGCCCATCGTAACTTTTTTATTGTTTCACAGTACACGTCTTGATTAATGGTCGTACCACGTTCCATGAATTCAACCAACAACACCCCTTTGGCATCCCAAAACACCGTTGCCATCAGTTTTCTGGCAGAAAAATCTTGCGAGGCTTTTCTTGGTTTGGTAGGCGAATTTGAATGTGCCCACATCTTTGATTGTTCTTTTGTCTCAGGGTTCTCGTACTTAATCCAGGTTTCGTCACCGGTCACGATTCTGTTTAACAATGGTTCTCCTTCGTCCTCATAACGTGACAGAAAGTCTAATGCAGAGGCCATTCTTTGAGTTTTGTGGTGGTCGGTAAGAATTTTGGGGACCCATAGTGCACAGAACTTACGGTAACCCAATCTTGCTGTCACTATCTCGTACAAGAGAGTCTTAGAAATCTGTGGAAAACCAGTAGACAACTCCGACATTGAGAAACGTCGATTTTCACGAACTTTTGCATCAACTGTCTGAACGAGTTCGTCAGTCACCAATGATGGTCTACCACTCCTCTCTTCATCATGAACGTTTTCTCGTCCACTTTTAAATAAACGTACCCATTCACGGACAACTCCTTCACTCATAACTCTTGGTCCGTACACGGCACAAAGCTCACGATGAATAGCTGCTGCAGAATATCCTTTGGCTGTAAAAAACCTTATGACAGCACGCACTTCACATTTGGCGGGGTTTTCTATTGCAGCACACATTTCAAACTGCCACAAAAACTAAACTAGCGCAGGTACGACGTTCACTCGACCACAGCTTGATGCCGACTGACCTGTTGAGTGCGTGAACGCACAGATGGCGTCGCTACTCCCCCCACAACCCGCAGTGTGACCAATCGGAGGTTACTTTCTGAACCGCCCTCATACATTTAATTATTTAGTTATGTTCACAATGTGAAAGTTTTATTATAAGTTACTTTTGTTAACTAATATATTTTAATTATTTACTTACACTCTCAATGTAAATTTTTTATAATTTACCTTTGTTAACTAATTCATTTTAATCTTTTACTTTCAATCACATTGTAAATGAAATAATGAAGTTAGAAATCAGTTGGTTATTGAGTGTAATACTGTAATTAGTTAAAATCAGTTGAGTTATTGTGAAATTAAAAGCTCTAAAATCGGTTGAGTTAATTAAATAGCCTGAATTTTAAAAAAAATCATTTGAGTTACTTATAAAATATACAATTTAGTTAGTGATTGAGCTAATGAGTCAGAACATACAAAACATATCTACTGACCACAACAACAATACATAATGTATCTGTCATGTGTATTTATTGGGAAGGGTTTGATCACTCACCATACAGCCCAGACTTCCTACTCTCTGATTTTAATCTCTTCACTCACATGATCCACTGTGTATGAGGGCAGCGTTTGACATAGACAAGCTGCAGACCAGTGTAGAGAATTGGCACAAAGTGCAGATTACTGCCTTCTGTGAAGAGGCTATTGGAAAGCTCGTAAGACACTACGACAGATATTTCAGCGACTGAGTAGAGAAGCAGCTGGGAGGCGCCATATTATACTTTGCTTGGGTCTTCTGCCACATGAGCTAGCCGCGTGGTCTCAGGCGCCTTGCCATGGTTCATGCAGCTCGCCCCATCAGAGGTTTGAGTCCTCTCTCGGACATGAGTGTGTGTGTTGTTCCATAGTGTAACTTAGTTTAAGTTAGATAAAGTAGAGCATAAGCTTAGGGAACCGATGACCACAGTAGTTTGGTTCCATAGGAACTTGCCACAAATTTCGAAAATCTGGGTCTTGTATGGCACCACTGGCTCGTGTTTGCAATCGATTTATTATTTGTTCAGTGAGCGTCTTTGGTCGAAGTCGGCCTAGGAGAAGTTCTGGCTGTGTGGTGTGTCTCTGGCTGGTAAGACAGTTGGTTTGAGACAGCGGAGTTGCACGCTAGAGCAGATTTGTTTGTGACATTGGGTTCCTATGTGAGGGCTGAGTTGGGCTGTTTGAGCCAAGTTGGTCTGCGAAAATTGCATCCGTCTGACATAGGAAATTGGCGTTTCGGTCGGTTGGAGATATCTGCCTCCGTCGGCTAGTGCGGGCCTATGGCTGTGGTAAGGGGCAACTTTGTAGTCGTCCAATCGTTGCTTAATGACAGCGCAATTCATCAGGTTGTACGGACTGCCGCTTCACGTTGCTCGAAGCCTGGTTCCTCTGCTTCACCCTGGAGTGATGTGCTGGATGCGCCACCCAACTGCTTGTTTAAAAATTACCATCGCAAGGCACCTCTTGCATCCATACAGCGCCGACACCTTATACAAGATGAGTATTAAGTGTGGCTTTGTTTGACTTCAGTAGTCTGAAAAGAGTAGCCTTGTAGTCATACTCATCTAAACTCTGGACTTGCAAATTTCACCTGAACTTTTACGTAGCTGGTTGTTATTATTATTTCTAAAAGCATGTTATACTTCTTTTAAAATGTGGACTTAAGACTTAAATTGCATTATTTTACAGACGAATGGAAAAACTGGTAGAAAACGACCTTGGGGAAGATCAGTTTGGATTCCTTAGAAATGTAGGAACACGTGAGGCAATACCGACCCTACGACTTATCTTAGAAAATAGATTAAGGAAAGGCAAACCTACGTTTCTAGCATTTGTAGACATAGAGAAAGTTTTTGACAATGTTGACTGGAATACTCTCTTTCAAATACTGATGGTGGCAGGGGTAATATACAGGGGAGAAAAATAACTGATGATGGTGGAAATAGAGAGGATATAAAATGCAGAGTGGCAATGGTGAGGAAGGCGTTTCTGAAGAAGAGAAATTTATTAACATCGAGTATAGATTTAAGTGTCAGGAAGTCGTCTCTGAAAGTATTTGTATGGAGTGTAGCCTTGTATGGAAGTGAAACGTGGACGATAAATAGTTTGGGCAAGAAGAGAATAGAAGCTTTCGAAATGTGGTGCTACAGAAGAATGCTGAAGATTAGATGGGTAGATCCCATAACTAATGAGGAGGTGTTGAATAGGATTGGGGAGAAGAGAAGTTTGTGGCACAACTTGACTAGAAGAAGGCATCGGTTGGTAGGACATGTTCTGAGGCATCAAGGGATCACCAGTTTAGTATTGGAGGGCAGCGTGGAGGGTAAAAATCGTAGAGGGAGACCAAGAGATGAATACACTAAGCAGATTCAGAAGGATGTAGGTTGCAGTAGGTACTGGGAGATGAAGAAGCTTGCACAGGATAGAGTAGCATGGAGAGCTGCATCAAACCAGTCTCTGCACTGAAGACCACAACAACATTTCTTTGATTTTAAGTTACATTTTAACTTATCAGTAAATTGTTATTTATATAAAATAATAACCAGTTGATTTGTGAGCACAGTCCTTCCCGTTTTGCCCCGATTGTCCAGTTCAGAAGGTGTAGCTAAATGTTGCAAACAAACATTGTTGACTTTCGCTGTAGTTTCCATTTCGTGAACGATCTGAGGTCGATAAAAATATAGCCCTCATATTATGGCCCAACACTTGGAACGAGCATCCTGGAAAAGGGGAGACTGGTGGTCTGTCCACGTCCTACTGCAGTTGGTGTCTGTGGCAAGTGGCTGAAACAAAGTGAAACCACGTGCAGCTGGCAAGCTGTAGCACGTCGACGCTTCGTCACAAATCGTGGAGCCCCGCGGAGTGGCCGCGTGGTTAGAGGCGCCATGTCACGGATTTCGCGGCCCCTGCCGCAGGAGGTTCGAGTCTTCCCTCGGGCTTGGGTGTGTGTGTGTTGTTCTTACCATTAAGTTAGTTTAAGTAGTGTGTAAGTCTAGGGACCGATGACCTCAGCAGTTTGGTCCCTTAGGAATTCACACAATTTGAACATTCTAACAAACCGTGGAGGTCGGAAGATTGCCCGATGTCTAAAGTGAATACGTGGTGATGTGTGACAGATCTTACGACAGAATACAATCATGGAACAGGCACAGGTATGTAGGAGCACACCGTTACACTGTGCAATAGAAGACTCCTACCTGTCCCCATATTGACCAGACGACACCTGCAGTTACGACTTTATGGGAAAGGGAACATCGAGATTGGACCGTGTACCAAAGAAAACGTGTCACCCAATCGGATGAGTCACGTTTCTTGTGCACCCTATCGACGGTGACAGTCAACTGTGATTCAGGTAAGAGGTTGCTCGAAACGTGCAGATCGCCCTCGATGCCTTTCCCGACAGCAATGGCATTTTCCACCAGGGTAACTATCAGCGTGGCAGTGCCACAGTCATGGCACAAATATTTGAGGAGAGCGATTGTGAAGTTACGTAGATACCCTGGCCACCAAATTCCCCCAATCTGAACCCGACTGATTTCATCCGCGACGATATCGGACTCCAGTCATCCGTCCGCAAACTTCGCCCCTTGATTTACAGGAATTTCGTGACATCTGGTACCAAATACCTCCGGAAATCGATCGAGGACTGGTCGAAGTCATTATACACAAAACCACTGCTGTACTGAGATACCAAGATGGTCCAGCTCATCAATCAGGTGGTGATGATGCTTGGGCCCATCTGTAGGTGACTACTATACGGTACACACTGTAATAGTCAATTAGTTATACCTCAAAAATATGAAGCTATAATGTAAATTTTAAAATATAAATCGTTTCCTCGGAATGACGATAAATGTACGAGGGTTGTTGTTGTTGTTGTGGTCTTCAGTCCTCAGACTGGTTTGATGCAACTCTCCATGCTACTCTATCCTGTGCAAGTTTCTTCATCTCCCAGTACCTACTGCAACCTACATCCTTCTGAATCTGCTTGGTGTATTCATCTCATGGTCTCCCTCTGCGATTTTTACCCTCCACGCTGCCCTCCAATACTAAATTGGTGATCCCTTGATGTCTCAGAACATGTCCTACCAACCGATGCCTTCTTCTAGTCAAGTTGTGCCACAAACTTCTCTCCTCCCTAATCCTATTCAACACCTCCTCATTAGTTATGTGATCTACCCATCTAATCTTCAGCACTCTTCTGTAGCACCACATTTCGAAAGCTTCTATTCTCTTCTTGTCCAAACTATTTATCGTCCATGTTTCACTTCCATACATGGCTACACTCCATACAAATACTTTCAGAAACGACTTCCTGACACTTAAATCTATACTCGATGTTAACAAGTTTCTCTTCTTCAGAAACGCTTTCCTTCCCATTGCCAGTCTACATTTTATATCCTCTCTACTTCGACTATCATCAGTTATTTTGCTCCCCAAATAGCAAAACTCCTTTACTACTTTAAGTGTCTCATTTCCTAATCTAATACCCTCAGCATCACCTGACTTAATTCGACTGCATTCCATTATCCTCGTTTTGCTTTTGTTGATGTTCATCTTATATCCTCCTTTCAAGACACTATCCATTCCATTCAACTGCTCTTCCAAGTCTTTTGCTGTCTCTGACAGAATTACAATGTTACAGGGTTACTCCAAAGAAACGCACACTATTTTTTTTAAATCCATCTTTTATTCTACATGTTTGAAAGTTTTACAGTGTGTAGCTACATCCTTTAGGAACGATATTTTCATTTCTCCATATAATTTACATCCCTCTCAACTGCCTTACGCCATCTTGGAACCAGTGCCTCTATACCCGCACGGTAAAATTCTGGACCAACCTGTGGGAGCCACTGTTTGGCAAAGTGCACAAGGGAGTCATTATCTTCCAACCTTGTTCCACGAAGAGAGTCTTTCAGTTTCCCAAAGAGTTGATAGTGACATGGAGCCAGGTCAGGACTGTAAGGCGGGTGTTTCACTGTTGTCCATCCGAGTTTTGTGATCGCTTCCATGGTTTTTTGACTGACATATGGCCGTGCAATGTCGTGCAACAGCAAAACATCCTGGTTTTGCCGATGTGGTCGAACACGATTGAGCTTGAAGTTTCTTCAGTGTCATCACATATGCATCGGAATAAATGGTGGTTCCACTTGGCATGATGTCCACAAGCAAGAGTCCTTCGGAATCGAAAAACACCGTAGCCATAACGTTTCCAGCAGAAGGTGTGGTTTTGAATTTTTTTTTCTTGGGTGAATTTGCATGATGCCACTTCACTGATTGTCTCTTCGTTTCTGGTGAAAAATGATGGAGCCATGTTTCATCACCTGTTACATTTCTTCCAAGAAATTCATCTCCACCATTCTTGTACTGTTTCAAAAGTTCTCTGCATACCGTTTTTCTTGTTTGTTTGTGAGCCACTGTCAACATCCTGGGAACCCACCTGGCGCAAACCTTTTTTTATGCCAACACTTTCAGTATTCTGAAAACACTTTCTTCCCCTATACCAACGCAGCGTGACAATTCGTTCACTGTGATGCGTCTTTCAGCAGCCACCAATTCGTTAACTCTCTGCACATTGTCTGGAGTGAGTGCAGTACGAGCCATGCCGCTGCGAGGACAGTCCTCAATATTGCCGTGCACGCTTTCATCACGTAACCTGCTCGCCCACCGACTAACTGTACTGCGATCGGCAGAAGCATTTCCATACACCTTTTTCAACCTCTTGTGGATGTTTCCCACTGTCTCGTTTTCACAGCACAGGAATTCTATGACAGCACGTTGCTTCTGACGAACGTCTAGTGTAGCAGCCATCTTGAACAGATGCGGTGACGACGCCACTCACGGGAATGGGTTGAACCAAGTTTGAAAACAAGCGGGAAGGATGTATCTACACACTGTAAAACTTTCACAAAAATAGTCCGCATTTCTTTTGCAGTGATTCTCGTACACGTTTGAAGTGAACTTTCGGACAGGCGAAACTAGAAAAAATTTTTGTGTTGAGTTCCTGGGATTACACACTACTTAATCTAACTGAAACAAACTTAAGCTAAGGACAACACACACACCCTTGCCGGAAGGAAGACTCGAACCCCCGAGGGGGAGAGTCGCACGAACCGCGGCAAGGCGCCGTAGATCGCGCGGCTACCCCGCGCAGCTCGCGAAACTAGCAAATATTACCAAAATAGAACTAGCACAGTCGATCCCTTTACACGATAAAATTGTCTGCAGACATTGAAACTACGATCACATATGGACCAGGCTGGTGAGAAGATAGTGTGAGTTAATCTTGTATTCTTAGAACTCTGCAATGACGTCCTCCTAGGATTACCTTCGCAGCGTAGCCTTGACTCTACCTGATGCGAAGGAAAGCCCTGATTTCGCGTTATAGCTTAGGCTGGTAACACGTCAGCGTTGTTGCTGTTACGGCTACATTATACTGTACAGGTCAGAACTGGACATGCGAATTCCATGTTCATGCGAAGAAAATACTGGAATTTTCCGTTAATTAAGTATGAAAGACATTTAATTTGCCCAGACTCACAAATTCGAACATCTGAGCAATTCTCACAGTTACACAGATAGCCGAATCGTAGGTGCAACCAGAACGGAGATTCTCTGGATGGTAGTGACCAGCGTGCGGATCCTGACGAGGAGTAGCAGCTTTGTCAGTAGTTGCAGAGGCTACAGTCTGGATCATTGACTGGTCTTGCCTTTTAAAATTAACCACTATAGCCTTCCTACGTCCCAGATGCGAACAGCTGGAGCAAGGGGAGAACACTGCTGTTATAACTGCTGTTATATGCATAAGGGACACAATGAAAATGAGGGAAATGGGAAAATAGCAAGTAACCAGTTTTTTATTTGACAAGTAATCGCCATAACTGTTAACGTACACTGAAGCGCCAAAGAAACTGGTGTAGGTAAGCAGGCAGAATTCGGCGCTGCATTCGGCAACGCCTATATAAGACAACAAGTATCTGGCGCCGTTGTCAGATCGGTTACTACAGCTACAATGGCAAGTTATCAAGATTTAAGCAAGTTTGAACGTGGTGTTACAGATGGCGCACGAGCGATGGGTCACAGCATCCCCGAGGTAGCGATGGAGTGGGGATTTTCCAGTACGACCATTTCACGGGTGTGCCGTGAATATCAGGGAACCGGTACAACATCAAATCTCCGACGTCGGTGCGGCCGGAGAAAGATCCTGGACCAACAACGACTGATCAACAAGTGGCAGCGTGCGAACCATTCAACGAAGCATCATCGAGATGGGCTTTCGGAGCCGAAGACCAACTCGTGTACCCTTGACGACTGCGAGACACGAAAGCTTTACCCTCGCCTGGGCCCGTCAACACCGATATTCTGCTGTTGATGACTGGAAACATGTTCTCTGGTCGGACGAGTCTCGTTTTAAGTTGTATCGAGTGGATGGAGACAACGTCATGAATCCATGGACAGTGCATGTCAGCAGGGAACTGTTGAAGCTCTGTAATGGTATGGGGCGTGTGCACCTGAAGTGATTGGGATCCTGATACGTCTAGATACGATTCTCATAGGTGACACGTATGTAACTATCCTGCCTGATCACCTTCATCCATTCATGTCCATTGTGCTTTCCGACGGAATTCGGCAATTCCAGCAGGACAATGCGAGGCCCCAAACGCCCAGAATTGCTTCAGAGTGGCTCCAGGAACACTCTCCTGATTTTAAACACTTATGGTGGCCACCAAACTCTCCAAACACGAAAATTATTATGCACATCTGGGATGCCTTGCAACGTGCTGTTAAGAAGAGATTTATGGAGAGCCGTGCAGGATTCATTGTGCCAATTCCTTCCACCACTACATTAGACACTAGTCGAGTCCATGTCACGTCGTGTTGCGGCACGTCTGCGCGCTCGTTTGGCTCCACCCGATATTAGGCTGGTGTAGCAGTTTCTTTGGCTCTTCAGTGTATTTATACCATTGTGAGACAAGACGGTCAATGCCTTCATGGCGGTTGCGTAAGGGACCGTAATTGTACCCAGGCGTACACCCCCTCATCAGACGAATGTCTTTGTTCAAATGGCTCTGAGCACTATGGGACTTAACATCTGTGATCATCAGTACCCTATAACTTAGAACTTTTTTTTTTTTGGTCATCAGTCTACTGACTGGTTTGATGCGGCCCGCCACGAATTCCTTTCCTGTGCTAACCTCTTCATCTCAGAGTAGCACTTGCAACCTACGTCCTCAATTATTTGCTTGACGTATTCCAATCTCTGTCTTCCTCTACAGTTTTTGCCCTCTACAGCTCCCTCTAGTACCATGGAAGTCATTCCCTCATGTCTTAGCAGATGTCCTATCATCCTGTCCCTTCTCCTTATCAGTGTTTTCCACATATTCCTTTCCTCTCCGATTCTGCGTAGAACTTCCTCATTCCTTACCTTATCAGTCCACCTAATTTTCAACATTCGTCTATAGCACCACATCTCAAATGCTTCGATTCTCTTCTGTTCTGGTTTTCCCACAGTCCATGTTTCACTACCATACAATGCTGTACTCCAGACGTACATCCTCAGAAATTTCTTCCTCAAATTAAGGCCGGTATTTGATATTAGTAGACTTCTCTTGGCCAGAAATGCCATTTTTGCCATAGCGAGTCTGCTTTTGATGTCCTCCTTGCTCCGTCCGTCATTGGTTATTTTACTGCCTAGGTGGCAGAATTCCTTAACTTCATTGACTTCGTGACCATCAATCCTGATGTTAAGTTTCTCACTGTTCTCATTTCTACTACTTCTCATTACCTTCGTCTTTCTCCGATTTACTCTCAAACCATACTGTGTACTCATTAGACTGTTCATTCCGTTCAGCAGATCATTTAATTCTTCTTCACTTTCACTCAGGATAGCAATGTCATCAGCGAATCGTATCATTGATATCCTTTCACCTTGTATTTTAATTCCACTCCTGAACCTTTCTTTTATTTCCATCATTGCTTCCTCGATGTACAGATTGAAGAGTAGGGGCGAAAGGCTACAGCCTTGTCTTACACTCTTCTTAATACGAGCACTTCGTTCTTGATCGTCCACTCTTATTATTCCCTCTTGGTTGTTGTACATATTGTATATGACCCGTGTCTCCCTATAGCTTACCCCTACTTTTTTCAGAATCTCGAACAGCTTGCACCATTTTATATTGTCGAACGCTTTTTCCAGGTCGACAAATCCTATGAAAGTGTCTTGATTTTTCATTAGCCTTGCTTCCATTATTAGCCGTAACGTCAGAATTGGCTCTCTCGTCCCTTTACTTTTCGTAAAGCCACACTGATCGTCACCTAGCGCATTCTCAATTTTCTTTTCCATTCTTCTGTATATTATTCTTGTAAGCAGCTTCGATGCATGGGGTGTTAAGCTGATTGTGCGATAATTCTCACACTTGTCAGCTCTTGCCGTCTTCGGAATTGTGTGGATGATGCTTTTCCGAAAGTCAGATAGTATATCGCCAGACTCATATATTCTACACACCAACGTGAATAGGCGTTTTGTTGCCACTTCCCCCAATGATTTTAGAAATTCTGATGGAATGTTATCTATCCCTTCTGCCTTATTTGACAGTAAGTCCTCCAAAGCTCTTTTAAATTCCGATTCTAATACTGGATCCCCTATCTCTTCTAAATCGACTCCTGTTTCTTCTTCTATCACATCAGACAAATCTTCACCCTCATAGATGCTTTCAATGTATTCTTTCCACCTATCTGCTCTCTCCTCTGCATTTAACAGTGGAACTCCCGTTGCACTCTTAATGTTACCACCGTTGCTTTTAATGTCACCATAGGTTGTTTTGACTTTCCTGTATGCTGAGTCTGTCCTTCCGACAATCATATCTTTTCGATGTCTTCACATTTTTCCTGCAGCCGTTTCGTCTTAGCTTCCCTGCGCTTCCTATTTATTTCATACCTCAGCTATTTGTATTTCTGTATTCCTGATTTTCCCGGAACATGTCTGTACTTCCTCCTTTCATCGATCAACTGAAGTATTTCTTCTGTTACCCATGGTTTCTTCGCAGCTACCTTCTTTGTACCTATGTTTTCCTTCCCAACTTCTGTGATGACCCTTTTTAGAGATGTCCATTCCTCTTCAACTTTACTGCCTACTGCGCTATTCCTTATTGCTGTATCTATAGCGTTAGAGAACTTCAAACGTATCTCGTCATTCCTTAGTACTTACGTATCCCACTTCTTTGCGCATTGATTCTTCCTGACTAATGTCTTGAACTTCAGCCTACTCTTCATCACTACTATATTGTGATCTGAGTCTATATCTGCTCCTGGGTACGCCTTACAATCCAGTATCTGATTTCGGAATCTCTGTCTGACCATGATGTAATCTAATTGAAATCTTCCCGTATCTCCCGGCCTTTTCCAAGTATACCTCCTCCTCTTGTGATTCTTGAACAGGGTACTCGCTATTACCAGCTGAAACTTGTTACAGAACTCAATTAGTCTTTCTCCTCTTTCATTCCTAGTCCCAAGCCCATATTTTCCTGTAACCTTTTCTTCTACTCCTTCCCCTACAATTGCATTCCAGTCGCCCATGACTATTAGATTTTCGTACCCCTTTACATACTGCATTACCCTTTCAATAACCTCATACACTTTCTCTATCTGTTCATCTACAGCTTGCGACGTCGGCATGTATACCTGCACTATCGTTGTCGGTGTTGGTCTGCTGTCGATTCTGATTAGAACAACCCGGTCGCTGAACTGTTCCTAGTAACACACCCTCTGCCCTACCTTCCTATTCATAACGAATCCTACACCTGTTATACCATTTTCTGCTGCTGTTGATATTACCCGATACTCATCTGACCAGAAATCCTTGTCTTCCTTCCATTTCACTTCACTGACCCCTACTATATCTAGATTGAGCCTTTGCATTTCCCTTTTCAGATTTTCTAGTTTCCCTACCACGTTCATGCTTTTGACATTCCACGCCCCGACTCGTAGGACGTTATCCTTTCGTTGATTATTCAATCTTTTTCTCATGGTAACCTCCCCCTTGGTAGTCCCCTCCCTTAGAACTACTTAAACCTAACTAACCTAAGGACATCACACACATCTATGCCCGAGGCAGGATTCGAATCTGCGACCGTAGCAGTCGTGCGGTTCCGGACTGAAGCACCTAGAACCGCTCGGCCACCGCGACCGGCGAGTGTCTTCCTTCAGGGACCCAAAATACGGGACTCCCACATGGGGAGCGTTCAGAACGCTATGAAAGATGTGTAAGGACTTCCCAGCGAAACTTTTGCGGCGTACTCGAAACAGCCTTGGTCACATGTTGGTGGCCATTATACGGCAACAGAATTGTGGTGTCCGTTAACATTTTTGGGCGTTTGGGCTTGGCGACGTGGATCAGCATCTGCAAAGTGATTACGTGGACACGGTCGGCATCATTCGGTAGCAGGATAACGCCCACCCACATTCTGCCAATGTTGGTTCAACCGTGCTGCATAAGTTTCGCTGGGAAGCCCATACACATTCTCTATACAGTACCGATCCCCCCCCATGCGATTTCTATATTTCTGGAAACACATTCGTGGTTGTAGGTTTGCTAAGGATGAAGTGGTTTACGCCTGGGTAGAATTATGGCAGCTGCAAACATTTTTCCACGAACAAAATTGGTCCCACAGTCCTTACCACAAATTTCCAAACTGCTGAGGTCATCGATCCTTAGGCTTACGCACTACCTAATCTAACTTAAACTAACTTACCCTAAGGACAATACACACACCCATGCCCAGGGGGAACTCGAACCTCCGACGGGGGGAGCCGCAGGAAACGTGACAAGACGCCTCAGACCGCAAGGCTACCCCGCGTGGCTTCCACGAAGACATTGAGTGTCTTATCTCAGAATTGGATAAATGTATTAACAAGTATAGCGATTACGTTATACAAATAATGAACCTATTACTTACTTTTTCTTCATCTGTCACGTTCTCAATCAATTGCCCATTATATTTTCCGAGGACATGCAGCTCGACTGTGTATTGTGAAGAGCTGATAGCTAAAAGGACTTAGAAGCAACAGAGAAGTCTTAAGAACACTGCGATTTTAGATATAACTAGCTGCCACATGCACTGATAACTAAATTAGGAGCGGAGTAATCACCATTAGAGATGATGTACGCCTAGTTTGGGTTTTCGGCTCACATTGTCTGTTCACAGTTGGACTCACCACCCCTTCGTATTTTTTCTGCAGGACCTGTTACTTTTATACATATTAGTTTGTGCTTGTAGTTACCCGAAGTTCTTACCAGAGTCATTGGTGTTATTTTTAATATTTTAATGATATTCTGACGTTAAAATCTTATTAATTTTGTTCTCTTCCTATTTATTAAATTATACTCTGATGAAAATGTCAGAAACCAAATTTCACTGGCAACCATATTTTTCCATTTTTCAACTTCTTTACAGGTATACCCCCTGCTGTTAATGTCCATAATCTTTTCACTGGTTCCCTGCTCTCATTCATTTCTCGTCACTCTGAGTCCTCTTTTTCCCTTTTAGATTTCTGGTCTATTTAATGTTTCCATCTACTATGCAACATAGTACAATATCTGAACCAGTCAAATGTTCTCAGCTACTGATTTCCTTGTAGCCAGATCAACCACCAAGCGACGCGACGCAGTGGTTAAGACCTTATTGTATTGTCCCATAGATAAGGAATCAAATCACCGCAATGCCATTCAGCTTTTGGTCCACCCACACCTCCACGATCAGTCAATGAGGCAATTACCGCTGACGTATGCCTATTAGTAGCTTCGAGTAGAATACTTTCTAGTCTACATATAGTAGAATGGAATCTTTGGTCTTGGGTTCCACTTGTAAGAGGGAACAGGTGTACAACTACGATATTTCATACTGTAATGGTTTTCCTCGATTGCCGGCCAGTGGTCTGTTACACTATTAAAACACTTTGGATGGAGCATTGTCATTACACTGTTTGCTAAGATACAAGTTGTGGTGTGCGTAGTGTAAGACCTTCGGTACACACACCATCATATTATTTGACTTGTCGCTCTAACGAAGTAGGCGAGTGTCAGCAATATGTCTCGTGGTCTTATCGTGGCTTGTTTATCTTCTGCCGTTAGGTCAGACGATAGAAATGCCACTTGCACGCTTAGAGTAGCAGATTGACGGTAACCAACTTTAAACAGAACTTGATTAATTTTCACACACATGTATTAAAATAATAACAAGCATAAAAATTGCTTAACTTGATTCTGGATGCTATCTACAATTGACAATCTGAAGTTCCTTTGGTCTTGGTACGTTAACCTTATTCTGACATATCTCTGATACTTGACAAAGTGTCTATACATTTATCTTCATGGCTATGTACAGGAATATGATAATCTTATTAGGCGGAGACTGAAACTTGACTACAGACTGGTACAGACAAATGCAGACAAATGCAGACTAATGCCGACTGACTAATAGGAGGTCTGTACACTCGTTATAATACCTCACGCGTTCAGGTATCACTGCGCGAGTGTGATCCGCGAAGAGAAAAGGTTCTACGTTAACAGCAGTCTCATTGGCTGCGTTACATATTGATACGCGGATCGGCGGAAGCAGAATTTGGTCCGTCTTTATGGCAGCGCCATCACGTAGAGCGGAGACGGACGAACGCTGCGCCTGCGCTGTTGTGCTTAGCGGGGCGCGCTCTAGTGGGAAAGTAGTGAACGCGCTGACTACGCGGAACTATGTACACAACAAAAGTATACTAGTCACCATAATCGAAGGACACTGTTACTGCTATTCACCAAATTTACGCGTGAGATTCGAATGGTCTGTTCAATCGTAACCGTGTAGAACTGAACTGGACACTAGTTCCTGTTTGAAGTTATCGTATCTGCTCAGTTGCCACTAAAAGTCCTAAAATTGTGTGATCATAATTTAGAAAAAACAGCTGCGTAACTGGTACTATAGTTGTTTAGGCAGGACTTCGCTGGCAGCCTTACGCAAGGAGTTGGCCTCCAGCTGGAACCACGAGTCGCTGCTGGACAGGAAGCCGTGCTGCAGGAGCACCGGCTGGCCCCCGGAGCCGTCGCCCCCATGCCGCATGCGGAACACAATGGTGGAGTAGCCGTCCCTGCTCGTAACCTCGTGCCGCTCGCCCGCGAAGCCACACTTCTCGATCGCAGCCACCTGAAACGGAGGACCAGTTTCTGTATTACGGAAAGTATTTTCGTGAGCAGTGTCGCATGAGCGCTACTCGCACCAGTATGTCTCTGGAATCATATTGCCTTCAACTGTCGAGCGTTTTCCTATAATACACTACTGGCCATTAAAATTGCTACACCACGAAGATGACGTGCTACAAACGCGAAATTTAACCGATAGAAAGAAGATGCTGCGATATGCAAATGGTTAGCTTTTCAGAGCATTCACACAAGGTTGGCGCCGGTGCCGATACCTACAACGTGGTGACACGGGGAAAGTTTCCAACCGATTTCTCATACACAAACAGCAGTTGACCGGCGTTGCCTGGTGAAACGTTGTTGTGATGCCTCATGTAAGGAGGAGAAATGCGTACCATCACGTTTCCGACTTTGATAAAGGTCGGATTGTAGCCTATCGCGAATCCGGTTCATCGTATCGCGAGATTGCTGCTCGCGTTGGTCGAGATCCAATCACTGTTTGCAGGATATGGAATCCGTGGGTTCAGGAGGGTAATACGGAATGCCGTGCTGGATCCCAACGGCCTCGTATCGCTAGCAGTCGAGATGACAGGCATCTTATCCGCATGGCTGTAACGGATCGTGCAGCCACGTCTCGATCCCTGAGTCAGCAGATGGGGACGTTTGCCAGACAACAACCATCTGCACGAACAGTTCGACGACGTTTGCAGCAGCATCGACTATCAGCTCGGAGACCGTGGCTGCGGTTACCCTTGACGCTGCATCACAGACAGGAGCGCCTGCGATGGTGTACTCAACGACGAACCTGGATGCACGAATGTCTAAACGTCATTTTCTCGGATGAATCCAGGTTCAGTTTACAGCATCATGATGGTCGCATCCGTGTTTGGCGACATTGTGGTGATCGCATATTGGATGTGTGTATTCGTCATCGCCATACTGGCGTATCACTAGGCGTGATGGTATGGGGTGCCATTGGTTACACGCCTCGGTCACCTCTTGTTCGCATTGACGGCAATTTGAACAGCGGACGCTACATTTCAGATGTATTACGAGCCGTGGCTCTACCCTCCATTCGATCCCTGCGAAACCCTACATTTCAGCAGGATAATGCACGACCGCATGTTGCAGGTCCTGTACGGGCCTTTCTGGATACAGAAAATGTTCGACTGCTGCCCTGTCCGGCACATTCTCCAGATCTCTCACCAATTGAAAACGTCTCGTCAATGGTAGCCGAGCAACTGGCTCGTCACAATACTGCAGTCACTAGTCTTGATGAACTGTGGTATCGTGTTGAAGCTGCATGGGCAGCTGTACCTGTACACACTATCCAAGCTGTGTTTCACTCAATGCCCAGGTGTATCAAGGCCGTTATTACGGCCAGAGGTGGTTGTTCTGGGTACTGATGTCTCAGGATCTATGCACCCAAATTGCGTGAATATGAAATCACATGTCAGTTCTAGTATAATATATTTTTCCAATGAATACCCGTTTATCATCTGCATTTATTCTTGGTGTAGCAATTTTAATGGCTAGTAGTGTAGTTATGTGCGACTACCCACGAGCCGAAGGCACAACTTGGGCAGCAATAGCTGACTCCACACTTTAGGGCGTTTAGGCGTCACACTGCCTCCTACCCAAGGGTGAGTCGTTTGAAGCATCAAATTACATCGAGGACTAGGCGTCCCACAAGAGAACAGTACAGAAAAATTCGCATAAATGATAGGAGTCTACAAAACTTTCTACTAGATGGCGTTGTAGATTGCGCAACGGAGCACAGGTTGATTAAAGTATGAGATCTTCTCTTTGAATTCGTTTTCGGACAATTATTCCAAAACTCGTAAAAATTAGTTTTTATTAAATAATTGAAAGTGTAAAGAAACTGAAACGGAAACTTAAAATGACACAAGGGTCAAGGCGAAGCTGGAAACAAGGAAATAATGTTGTGAAGTAAACTGGTTGTTACTATCAAACGGCTTTGCTGCAGTATCTGAAAAATCTAGCCGCGAAACATAACCAATAAAACAAGTGTAACGATCTCCACAGAGAAAAACAAAATTTTCAGTGACCTAAATATGCCGAAACTGTAGTGTTGGCAGAAGAGCCAACACCGTGTTGCTAGAGGAGGCCGAAATGCACGCTTTTAAGCTCACGCAGATTGGCGTGAGGTCTGGAACAGTTAAAGGATTTGAGTCTAGCAAATAAAGTACGTAGCTGTTGGAATACTTAACTTTAATCCACAATTGGTGTACATTTCTCGTTGCTGTACAAGCTTCACAATATTAATTATCAAATGCTATGGCGCCTTGCTAGGTCGTAGCAAATGACGTAGCTGAAGGCTATGCTATCGTCTCGGCAAATGAGAGCGTAATTGTCAGTGAACCTTTCCTAGCAAAGTCGGCTGTACAACTGGGGCGAGTACTAGGACGACTCTCTAGACCTGCCGTGTGGTGGCGCTCGGTCTGCAATCACTGACAGTGGCGACACGCGGGTCCGGCGTATACTAATGGACCGCGGCCGATTTAAAGGCTACCACCTAGCAAGTGTGGTGTCTGGCGGTGACACCACAGAAACATTATAGTCTCATACATTTTTCAGTCATGGGTAATAGTGTGAAAGAGATGTGCATTTGGACTAAGGTTACAATGTGCATCAGTAAGGACGTATGCAGACTAGACATGCCACTGTTTTGGTGAGGTCCGGACACATGTCTAAGAAGACTACATAAATGTGAGTCCGGGACCAGTGAAATATGCTCCAGTTAAGGACCCCTTACTTGAAGCGAACGAGCTACCTCTGTGCCTTCGTAGCAAATACTTAAGTGCTAAGTGTTTACTAAAACGATCACGGCTTGTACAATATTGAGTATATGAAATCATTCGTAAGGTGAGGGGCTTCTACATGTGCAGATGCTGAATCAAGAAAAACCTTCCTGATCATGTTGTAGAACATATGAAAAAAATTGCTCTGAGCATTATGGGACTCAACGTCTGAGGTCATCAGTCCTCTAGAACTTAGAACTACTTAAACCTAACTAACCTAAGGACGTCACACACATCCATGCCCGAGGCAGCATTCGAACCTGCGACCGTAGCGGTCTTTTTGGTTCCAGACTGTAGCCCCCAGAACCGCACGGCTACTCTGGCCGGCAGAACATATGAAAACTAGTCTTTTGTACAAAGGAATTTCTCTGTAGAAGGACATGACAATTACTAATTGTGTTAGACCTATGCTTCGGCAATGAACAGCCAAACGATTACCTCTGCGAAGACTCTCTTTGCAAACACAGAAATGTAAGGTTCGTCTACACAGATGCTTCGAAAAACAAAGACGGATTTAGCTGCTCTATCTGCGGTAACAGCTACCACAGGTGAAAGAAATTCATGCCTCGTAAGGGCCTAAGATTGTGACAGTTTAGCGCTTCTATACGCCGAGAATAAGCTAGATGACAAGATTGTTTTCCTCTATGACGCCAGATAACGCGCTTGAAGTATTGAAGTACCACTACAGTGGATGAAATAACCATACTGTGGTATATGACATCACTAACCTGCTGTTAAAGCTCACAACTAGGATTCAGGATCTTACGTATAACGTTTTGGCTATAAGGTTACTGCAGCGTTGCTGCAAACGGAGCAGCAGACATGATAGGCAAAACAGCCCTTACGACTGAGAGATGCAGGGTTTTAGAGAACGAACTGCAGACATTTTAAATGTCAATCTACTAAGGAGTGAGAACAGCTGCATAGAATAACAAGTATCTTCCGATTATAAGGATAGAGATTATGCTGTAGTTAGTCCAGCACTCGTGACCAACTTGCGGCACAAGAAACATAAACGCTCTTAAACTTCTTCGCAGATTAAAACTGTGCGCAAGAGCGGAAGTCGAACGTGGGACCTTTGCCTTGGCGGGCAAGCACTTGCTTGCAAGAGGCAAAGGTACCACGTTCGACTTCCGGTCTCGCGCACAGTTTTAATCTGCGAAGAAGTTCGACCGACACTCGACTGCAGAGCGAAAATTCATTCTGGAAAGAATCCTAAAGCTCCTTCTCTCCTGGAGTGATGTAGTGCGTTCATGTACGATGGTGGTTCGCGCAGCTCGTTGCACGGACAGGAACTGCAGTGCTGCCAGTTCCAAGAGATAGCCGCAGAGTGGAAATTTATTCTTGATTAAATTCTCTAGAATAGCGGTTCGCAAACTGTTTTGGAAACGGAATTCTTTTGAGATACTAAATATTTTACGGACTCCTAAAATAAACAAAAACTGGTTTTACGTTCATTCTTTAACAATAATAATTTAATGAACGTAGTACAAAAATAGGTGTTTTATACACGGCTGACTTCTACAAAAATATACAAAGAAACACACAAAAATACAATACACAAAATAACATTGTATTGATTTCACCTTGAACTAAGAAAATTGTTTCAATTTGATGGCAGGTATGAAGTTTTCTTAAAATTATTTTTCATTTTTCAACCACAGACTGACGCGAGGCGTGACAGAAGTCACTTAAAGACGCATGCCAGGTTCAGCAACCAGTCGACTGCGGTCTTTTGTCTTTGTAGCTGCATATGCTGAGAATCCCGTTTCACACAAATACGTTGTTGGGAAGGGGAGAACGGTCAGGCTGTGTGGAAAATTGTGGATGTTCATCACGAGCCCTTCACCATAAAATCATGAAGTGGCATTATTCTGAAGAATAATCCCATAATTGAGGGGTTGGGGTTGGGTTGTTTGGGGAACAGACCAGACAGCGAGGTCATCGGTCTCATCGGACTAGGGAAGGACGGGGAAGGAAGTCGGCCGTGCCCTTTCAAAGGAATCATCCCGGGATTTGCCTGGAGCGACTTAGGGAAATCACGGAAAACCTAAATTAGGGTGGCTGGACGCGGGACTGAACCGTCGTCCTCCCGTATTTGAATGCGATCTCATTTCTGAAAAGGATTCATATTTTCGTTTAGCATGTTTTCTGATTTCTCAAATTCTTTACAAAAGTATTTTGAACCAATGAGTTCATCTTCAGTTTTGCGTTCTGATCTTCAGGAAAATGCGTCTCAAGAGATGTACTGATTTATCGATTTAACGTAACTGATTATTTTGACTACTTCATGAACAATCTGTTTTAGGTTTGGCGGTATCTTCTTCATTGTCTGCTTCTTTGTACAGAATACCAGCGCTGCAACTACAGTCTGGCAGTGATGCAGTTTTACCGGTTATTGCTTTGGCCCCATCTGTACGAACATCAATACAATCGTTCCAATTGAGACGATTTATTGAAAAAGATGGTTACTCGTGTTAAAATATCTTTTCCGGTAGTGTTACACTGAGGTGACAAAGGTCATAGGATAGCGATATACACATATACTCATGACAGTAGTATCGCGTACACAAGATATAAAAGGGCAGTGTGTAATGGTGGAGCTGTCATTTGTCTTCAGGTGATTCATGTGACTATTGGACGCACGACGGGAAGTAACAGACTTTGAACGCGGAATGGTAGTTGGAGCTAGACGCATGGGACATTCCATTACGGAAATCGTTAGGGAATTCAATATTCGGAGATACACAGTGTCAAGGGTGTGGCAAGAGTACCAGCTTTCAGGCATTACCACTCACGGACAGCACAGTAGCCAACGGTCTTGACTTATCGTCTGATAGCAGCGGCGTTTGTGCAATGTTGTCATCGTTAACAGACAAGCAACACAGCTTGAAACAACCGCAGAAATCGACATGGGACGTACGACGAGCGTATCCGTTAGGACAGTCCGGCGAAATTTGGCGTTAAAGGATTACGGCAGCAGGTGACCGGCTCGAGCGCCTTAGCTAACTGCACGACATCACTTGCAGCACCTCACTTTGTCTCGTGACCATATTGGTCGGACTCTAGATGGCTGGACAGCTGTGGACTGGTCATATGAGTTCCGATTGCAGTTGGTAAGAACTCATGGTGGGGTTCGAGTGTGTCGTATATCCTACGAGGCCATGGACCCCAACACTGCACTGTCCAAACTGGTGGTGGCTCCATAATGGTGTGAGTTATCGTTACGTGGAATGGAATGGGTCCTCGGTTATTTTAGGCCGACTGGAGACCATCTGTAGCCATTCATGGACTTCACGTTCCGAAAGAACAGTGGAATTTTTTAATGGATAACAATGTGCCAAGTCACTGGGCCGCAGTTGTTCGCGATTGGTTTGAATAACTTTCTGGACAGATCAAGCGAAGGACTTGGCCACGCAGATCGCGGAAATGAATCCCATCAAACGTTTGTGGGATATAATCGGGAGATCAGTTCGTGCACAATATCCTATACCGGCAACACTTTAGCAGTTCTTGACGGCTACAGAGGCAGAATGGCTCCGAATTTTTGCATGGGACGTTCAGCTACTTGTTGAGTCCATGCCGCGTTGAGCTGCTGCACTATCCAGGCATAAGTATATCCGACACGATTGTAGGAACTATTCCATGACTTTTGCCACGTCGGTGAAGTTGGCAGTGATGCACAAATAAACAAGTCTTCTTCGAGTGAATGCCTGTATGAATATTGTACAGCTATCAGCAAGGTACTTGTAAGATGGCAAGAACTATGCCCCTTACATGAAGTCGTTAAAGATCACCTAACTCACGTTGAGCGAACAGTAGGGCTGAACAAAAATGACTGACAAGGCACAATGCATCTTTTAGAGGGTATAGTATGGAATAATTAATGTTGGGTGATGGTTTTAAAGTAATTCACACGACATGAAAACTTTGTGGAAACGCGTCGATTTACTAGAGGCTAGTTCATCTCAGGGAAGTATTCAGAGCTGACCACGGCACGCGGCTGGGGAGCGGCGAAGGGAAGCGACAATAGGCAGCCTAGGGCGGCTCAAACTCTTGAGAAAGCGGTAACGGTGCGTGGCCTCCAGCTGCCTTAAGATGAGTGACAGTGAGGGGGAGTGGTTGACCCCATGCTGGTGTACCAGGAAGCAGACGGAGAACTTGTACGCCTGTTGATAAATGTCCGTCATTCCGTTTTCAGTGAAACATGCGAGAAAGCCGCGCAAAGCTACAGTGGAGCGGTCAACAGAGGCCAAAATATGCGTGTTCGCGACTATAGCAACTTCACGCTGAATTCACGGTCTGCAGAGCCTGAAGTAAATACGGTGAAGAGCGACAGAATGAAATACGCCAGTCTCCGATGGGAACATAGGACCAAGGAATCTAAAGTACTCTCCTGGGAGTCAGAATCCTGGAAAAATTGGTGTTTTGTGCAGACGCTAACCTTGATGGATGGCCTGGGAGGAGCTAAATAGCAGAAGTTGAGAGGAAGGGAAATTTTGTGGGAATTTGTTCACTTCCCAGAGCAGGCATTGGTTGGCACTGGGAAGTGACGCATAATTAACGCGACTTGCGCTGCAATTGGGGTAAGTGATTTTGCTGGATGGGAAACCGAGGCGAAGAGTGGACTGGGAGAAGTCTCCGTAGTGGTCTTCCGTTCCCAGCTTGCCTAGAGTGCGGATGTGGCGTTCTTTAATCAGCTTGCCTGAGAAAGAGTGAGCATCTGTGCAGTTCAGGACTTAGCAAATGGAACGATTGAACTTGGAGATAGGAAGTTTTGGTTGAGCTATGTACTGAGCAAGATAGCTAGGAGTGAATAGACGAGCGCAGCCTTGCAGCACCATTAAGTCGGCCGACGCACAACGACTCCGCTCCGCCACACTGTATTCGGTGATATTGCGCCCGCTCCTACCACTGATTAACTTGTTGGATCACGTTGGCAAGGTTTCTTCGAGGGTTTCATGGGCTGTGTGTGGTGTCACCGCCAGACACCACACTTGTTAGGTGGTAGCCTTTAAATCGGCCGCGGTCCGGTAGTATACGTCGGACCCGCGTGTCGCCACTGTCAGTGATTACAGACCGAGCGCCGCCACACGGCAGGTCTAGAGAGACGTCCTAGCACTCGCCCCAGTTGTACAGACGACTTTGCTAGTGATGCTACACTGACAAATACGCTCTCATTTGCCGAGACGATAGTTAGCATAGCCTTCAGCTACGTCATTTGCTACGACCTAGCAAGGCGCCATTACCAGTTTATATTGAGATTATAATTAACGTATCATCAAGAGCGATGTTCTCCAATTATGGATTAAAGTTAAGTATTCCAGCCGCTACGTTCTTTTCTTCATAGTATAACTCCTTTAACTGTTCCAGACTTCACGCCAGCCTGCGTGAGTTTAAACGCGTGCATTTCGGCCTCCTCTAGCAATACGGTGTTGGCTCTTCTGCCAACACTTCACCGTGTATTGTAGAATTCTTCTCACATTTCGCATTACGCCTGGGTCAGTCGATAGGAATTACTTTTGAGTTATCGCGATTTACTCCACGCAAACACAATTTATTACCACTGTCTGATAGGAGAGTCTTGTAATGTGATGATTGAAGGTCGGGAGTTAAAATAAATTTGTGCTAATCGACTGCATCTGTTTTCAATCAAGTAGTTGAAATCCCAAGTCATTTTCTTAATTAATTTTATGTTCAACATTTGCATCTGGTGTTCAATAGCTGAATATAACATCAATGTGCACCCCTTTTTAATTAAAAGTGATCAATTGTGAATCAATTGATCTCAACACTGCCACCGCAGTTCAATCAGGAGTTACAGGGCCTTATTACTTTCTTTACGTTATCCGATATTGCGGCAGTTTTGCACTCTCTGTTGGTCTGTTAGTCAATTAGCTGGGGTGAACACACACCACAACCAGATAAGTGACGGGTGGGGTGTTACATACTCAGCCCAGCAGCATCAGTCGATTGATAGATTTGCGAGGCGAAATTGCCGTCTTGAAGGCGATCAAACAGTTCTTGTTTGATACATCCTGTGAGATGGCTAATTAGACGCGTGACAGTGTCGTTCGAAAGTGACAGTCGACGCTTCGCCTGCTTGTGCAATGGCGATAGCTGGTCAAATACGATGCCTCCACAGCTCTTTCATTCGCAGTTCGAGTCGCATACTTTATAGTTATTCGGCTACTACATCTACATCTACATGATTACTCTGCAATTCACACTCAAGTGCCTGGCAGAGGTTTCATCGAACCATTTTCATAGTACTTCTCTACCATTCCACTCTCGAGTGGGAAAAACGAACACTTAAATCTTTCCGTTCGAACTCTGATTTCTCTTATTTTTCTATGATGATCATTTCTCCCTGCGTAGGTGGGTGTCAGCAAAATATTTTCGCATTCGGAAGAGAAAGTTGGTAATTGACATTTCGTAAATAGATCTCGCCGCAAATAAAACCGCCTTTGTTTCAGTGACTGGCACCCCAAATCGCGCATCACATCAGCGGCACCCTCACCCCTATTGCGCGATAACACGAAACGGGCTGTCCTTCTTTGCACTTTTTGATGTCCTCCGTCAATCCTACCTGGTAAGGATCCCACACCGCGCAGCAATATTCCAGAAGAGGAAGGACAAGTGTAACATAGGCTGTGTCTTTAGTTGGTTTGCCGCATCTTCTAAATGTTTTGCCAACAAAGCGCAGTCTTTGTTTCGTCTTCCCCACAATATTATATATGCGGTTTTTCCAATTTAAGTTGCTCGTAATCGTAATTCCTAGGTATTTAGTCGAACTGACAGCCCTTAGATTTGTGCGATTTATCGTATACCCAAAATTTATCGGATTTCTTTTAGTGCCCTTGTGGATGACCTCGCACTTTTCTTTGTTTACTGCCAACTGTCACTTTTCGCACCATACAGAAATTCTCTCTAGATCATTTTGTAATTGGAATTGATCGTCTGATGATTTTACTAGACGGTAAATTACAGCATCATCTGTAGACAATCTAAGGGAGCTGCTCAGATTATCACCTAGATCATTTATGTAAATCAGGAACAGCAGAGGGCCTATGACACTACCTTGCGCAACGCCAGATATCACTTCTGTTCTACTCGATATTTACCGTTTATATTAATAACTGTTATTTCTTGCATAGAAAGAATTCTTGGTTGATGTCTTTGCATTCTAGATGTATGGTTTCAAAGTGTCGGCGCATCTCAGCGAGTTCCATTGTACCTACCTGACTGCCCTGATTGTGGTTTTCAGCAAGCCAAGTTACAAAGCTACGAGTCGGGTTTCACATGATCAGTATGCCAATTCATGCTAATCGATATAGAGAAGGTCTACATCTACATCTACGTACATACTCCGCAATCCACCATATGGTGCGTGGCGGAGGGTACCTCGTACCACTACTAGCATCTTCTCTCCCTGTTCCACTCCCAAACAGAACGAGGGAAAAACTGCTGCCTATATGCCTCTGTATGAGCCCTAATCTCTCTTATCTTTGTGTCCCTTCCGCGAAATATAAGTTGGCGGCAGTAAAATTGTACTGCCGTCAGCCTTAAATGCTCATTCTCTAAATTTCCTCAGTAGCGATTCTCGAAATGAACGCCTCCTTTCCTCTAGAGACTCCCACCCGAGTTCCTGAAGCATTTCCGTAACACTCGCGTGATGATGAAACCTACCAGTAACAAATCTAGCAGCGTCCCTCAATCCGACATGATAGGGATCCCATACGCTCGAGCAGTACTCAAGAATAGGTAGTATTAGTGTTTTATAAGCGGTCTCCTTTACAGATGAACCACATCTTCCCAAAATTCTACCAACGAACCGAAGACGACTATCCGCCTTCCCCACAACTGCCATTACATGCTTGTCCCACTTCATATCGCTCTGCAATGTTACGCCCAAATTTTGTTCATTGTGTTCGACAACCCTCATTACCTTTAAGTTCATATTATGTTCTTAGATTCTGCAACAAATGGATGTCCAGGATATGTACTGTATAGTTTTATGGATCAATATTGCTACCCTCGTCGTAAATGGGTATTCCTGTGCTTTCTTCCAACTGCTGGACACTGTTTCTTTTGTTCGAAGATTCCACAGTAGATCAGAGTTAAAAGTGGGACTAACTATTACGGAGCATTCGCTGCAGGTAGGAGTAGTAAAACGCTGTGTGTAGTGTCAATAAAAGTGAGCGGCGGCTTGAAACTCGCATTTTATAATCCTTAGCTCGGATGAGTAACAATAAACCTCTGTGTTCCAAGCCAAGCGTTACGTGCGCCTCGACTTCAAAGGTGACCCGTCCCCTCCACCGGCAGAAATGCGACTCGTCTTTGGTGTCACTAAAAGGAAACGGCGACTCACAGAATGTGAGTCGCAGTCTCTTAAATCGCCTCAACTGTGGTTTCACCACAGATGTTACTTATTGAAGACTTGGTGATGTTGTTTCCTTCACAAAGAAGAAATTGATGAAAGCTGCTCAGATTTACGAAAGAACGTGTATAATGGCTTCTCGATTACTTCCTGGGAGGAAAGACAGAAACTAGAAGTGGAGCTCTTTGTACTGAACAAACTATTGGAATTTTTATGACAATTAGGAGACTGTGGCTAAAAACGTTGGTGTTTCTCAGGGCACGGTATCAAATGCCTCTTGGGATGTAGCGACAGCAATACAAAGAAGCCATCGGATTTGATCAAATTTCCCACGACTACGATTGATCAACCAAAGTCTCAGGGCAAGAACCTTATGTATTCGCCGATGATATCGAGCTGTCAACTGCACACATGTGTTAATATATGAAAACCGTACGAACATGGCACCGAATACATGAACTACGAAGAAGTTAAGCCTTAACGCTGGAGGTACTTGCGCTACTGCAGAATCTCTATACAGGGTGTTACAAAAAGGTACGGCCAAACTTTCAGGAAACATTCCTCACACACAAAGAAAGAAAATATGTTATGTGAACATGTGTCCGGAAATGCTTACTTTCCATGTTAGAGCTCATTTTATTACTTCTCTTCAAATCACATTAATCATGGAATGGAAACACAGAGCAACAGAACGTACCAGAGTGACTTCAAACACTTTGTTGCAGGAAATCTTCAAAATGTCCTCCGTTAGCGAGGATACATGCATCCACCCTCTGTCGCATGGAATCCCTGATGCGCTGATGCAGCCCTGGAGAATGGCGTATTCTATCACAGCCGTCCACAATACGAGCACGAAGAGTCTCTACATTTGGTACCGGGGTTGCGTAGACAAGAGCTTTCAAATGACCCCATAAATGAAAGTCAAGAGGGCTGAGGTCAGGAGAGCGTGGAGGCCATGGAATTGGTCCGCCTCTACCAATCCATCGGTCACCGAATCTGTTGTTGAGAAGCGTACGAACACTTCGACTGAAATGTACTGGAGCTCCATCGTGCACGAACCAGATGTTGTGTCGTACTTGTAAAGGCACATGTTCTAGCAGCACAGGTAGAGTATCCCGTATGAAATCATGATAACGTGCTCCATTGAGCGTAGGTGGAAGAACTAAAATGAGCTCTAACATGGAAATTAAGCGTTTCCGGACACATATCCACATAACATCTTTTCTTTATTTGTGTGTGAGAAATGTTTCCTGAAAGTTTGGCCGTACCTTTTTGTAACACCCTGTATATACAAGAAAATTTCCCGACTAATTCACTAACTCATTATCGCTCGGTCCAAATTGCTAAGGACAGAAACTCTAAATTTGGGTAAGGTGTTTATTTAATAATTTGGGCATCGTTTAAGAAGGGATTTTTCGAAATTCCGCCCTTTAGCAAGTGAAATATAGATGAAAAGTTTTTTTTGAATGCATATTGCTACTATGGAAATTGTGAAGCTACAAGAACGAAGTCCGGTGTTTGGCTTTTCGGTCAGCAGTGAAAAAATACGTGTTTGGCATTTTTGGAATTTCATCCACTGAGGGAGTGAGATAGTGGGTGAATTCTTTTTTAATAAATCATTGCTAAACAAACAACTAAAGCATTTTTAAGCTAATAGAGAAATTTGTATTAGGGGCTGAAAGTTCCTATGGAAAAATAAAATATATATGGAAAGAACTGAAAAGACAGGATTAACAAAAACGTTGGATTGCAACTACCAGAGTCGCTCTTTGGTCAGAAGCACATTTGGAAAGGACCAAGCTTCTGTGGGCTTAATTAGCGTGAAAATTCAGGAAGAGTCGCAATTTGTAAATGGGATCTTTCATACCTTGATTTTTCAGTAGACTTGCCAGTTGCAGAGGCCGAGCGGTTCTAGGCGCTTCAGTCCGGAACCGCGCGACTGCTACGGTCGCATTTCGAATCCTGCCTCGAGCATGGATGTGTGTGATGTCCTTAGGTTAGTTAGGTGTAAGTAGTTCTAAGTTCTAGGGGACTGATGACCTCAGATGTTAAGTCCCATATTGCTCAGAGCCATTTGAACCATTTTTCAGTAGACCTAACACATGTTTACAAAATTGTTTTTGTTGTAATTACTAAGCGAACTAATCATTAATGGTAGCGAAATAGATACCACGTTCAAAGGCGATTTCACGTACAGGAGTATACGTTTGAGATGACCAAGTAGATTGTTTCTGTATGTTGCTTTGTACATGAACAATGGGCGTAAGAATACATAACTTCAAATAAGCTTCTTTAAAAATATGTGCAAATCTAATACGAAGAATTGCTTTATTAAATTTTAATGAGCTGTCTGCAGATTAGTTTTCGCACACTGGGTACACTATTTGTACATTTCGTAGATCTACTACACACGAGAAACAGGCGTAACAAAATTGGCACCACCACACACCGAAAACACACTCATGTTGAACACAAAATGTAAAGTGCAAGTAATGTACGCAATGTGTTGAATCAAACGTGGGTGAAAGAACGTCGGAAATCGGCCAACTGGAGCATGGAGACTAATGAACACATCTTCAGAGCCACACGAAAGGGCTAACAGAGCTGAAAATCGTAAATATCTCCGAACGATAATTTCACATCACGAAATTTTGTCTACAAAGGTTGATTCTAACCTAAAAGCCAAGAGAAAATCATGACAAAATGTAACGTAGTAATATATTGTAAACACCACATAACACATTTGTTATATATACAAAACGAAACGTGTTTCACAGGCCAATGAAGATGCTTCACAAATTAAAGAATCGAACGTGTTTGGCAATAAACAAAGCGCCTTCAATTGGCTGCATAGACAAAGCATACCTGCACTAATTTTGAACCAATTAAAGAACAACGGAAAACAGAAAAAATGACGATTTGTATTCAGAGTTAATAAAATTTGTTTTGTAGAGGAATAGCTTGATCTCTGCAATCGTTTGTATTAATCCTTTTGGCATCTAAGTTTGAATTGATCGAGAAAAATAAGGGAAAAAGCTGTCACGTTGAATGATGGATAATTAATGCTAATCAGAGTGAAGCGACAGTCTGGCAGCAGCCAGATGCGTTTCAGACTCTTCCCACAAAAAACTGTTATGTAACTACAGTGCGTATGGTTATAATCTGTTGTATTTAGTATTTTATACATCTTCAGCAACTATAATTGTATATGTCGAAATAATCAGCAACAAGTTGTATAAAAGAAATTTACTTACTTAACCGTTTTCAGTCACTTAGTGTCCTCCACCAGAAGGTTATAACTGTCGCATTATTTGCGAATTTCAACCATAAGATGTATGTAGCATACTGCTGCAGTTATCTGGTTCATACTGTTTGTACAAAAATAGTGTAAAGATGCCCAAGAATAAGTCCAGACGTCATGCCAGAACAGGAGAATAGGAGCTAATTAGCTGATTAGCTCCAGTTCTGGCATGATGTCTGGAATTGTTCTTGGGCATCTTTACACTATTTTTGTAGAAACAGTATGAACCAGATAACCACAGAAATATGATGCATGGATCTTTCAATAATGCGATAGTTATAAGGTTCTGAAAGAGGGCAGTAAGTGCCTGAAAACGGTTAAGTAAGTAAACTTCTTTTATTCAACTTGTTGCTTGTTATTTCGACATGTAATCTGTTGTGTTCAATTACTACGGCCTACGAACTAGCAGCATATTTCAGGTCCCTGTGAGATGTTGGAGTGTTCAGTCTGCTGCCCGAATAGGTAGTTGAGAACAGCCAGTTCGGCAAAGTCCTTGATTTCCGAATGAACGACTCAATCAGGAAGGAAAATTCCTCTTCGTACCAAGCAGAGGAATCGCGTCTGGCCAAACAGAACGCGTCGCCGTTCCTATGTTCCATGAATCGTGGGACGTGCTTCAGCAACCCATTCATTGCTCCGTTATATTGGAAGGAATTTATCGGTTTTCTCTCACTGCTTTCATTACAGGATGCTTAGGTATCACGTTTAAGATGCTAAGTTAGCTTCACATTCACTCCACTACCCATCCATTTTTCTTTCCTCTCTGCTGCTGCACATCCTGTTCACTGTCATTTTGGAACTGTTTTGTCTTGGAAACAACTCAGTTCTCAGTTTTATTTATATATTTGTGTTTTTAATTTCTTGATTACTTATACCAATTTTTAGCATGTCGCATGGGCTTGCCTAAGCCAACTGGGTATGCCTTTTAATTTTTGAGAAGTTGTACAATTTTTTCTTGTCATAATGATTAATGAAAACCATTTCAGATGTATAATTGCAGATTTATTGTGCTATGACCGGGTTTTTCATAGAACATCTTCAGGTTGCCAAATTACGCGGAAATATTGATGTAAATGGTCTGCTTGTCGTATGTGATGTTAGTCCAAATCCAGAAACAATGTCCTCTAAACTTCTGCCGACCACCTAGTGGAAGTAGAAAAAAGTAAGACAGTCTAATCCAAGGACAGGGAACTTACAACCAAAAATGTTTTAGAAGGAACATTCGAAAGGAAACAGAATCCCCAACGAAAACTAATCATAGTTGAAGATGACCAGACATGAAATTAATCCTGAGAATGATAATCTACTTGTAAAAATGTTTAGGCAGCTGTTTCAACAATGTATTGTTTCTCTCGTGCATGAACTCGTTAAGGCCAGTTAAAGACAGCATAAATCGGAGGAAATTACTATCGAGTATATTTTATGCAGGAAAAAATATTATGGTATCCGGAAAAGTAATTCACATCGTGCAGCGCCACGTAGACCGATATGTAAATTAAGTACCAGTGAGAAGAAAGTCAGAATATGTAATGTATCTGAACCTGTGTAAAGTGCAGCCAAAGTCGTCATCGATGAAATCTCAAAACTGCTTCGTCATTCGTCGCATTTCGCCTAGCTATTTGAAAAGTCCAAGTGAATCTACGTTCTAAATTCTTCCAGCACCATTGTACGATCAGTTCTGAATGTTTTTTTTCCCTCTTGTTTCCAGCTGATGTCGAAAACAATTAGATTGTGAATAAAGCATTTGCACGTGGCCGAATATTTCGTTTCTGACAGAAAATAATACGTTCTAATCCCATACCACTTGTACAGTGTCTGTTAAGAACACTATACACTATGTGATCAAAAATGTCCGGACACCTGCCGAAAAACGACTTACAAGTTCGTGGCGCCCTCCATCGGTAATACTGGAATTCAGTATGGTGTTGGCCAACCTTGGCGTTGTTGAGAGCTTCCAGTCTCGTGCGCATACGTTCAATCAGGTGCTGGAAGGTTTCTTGGAAATGGCAGCACATTCTCCACGGAGTGCTGCACTGAGGAGAGGTATCGACGTCGGTCGGTGAGACCTGGCACGAAGTGGGCGTTCCAAAGCATCCCAAAGGAGTTCTGTAGGATCCAGATCCATTACAGGGACGTTATTGTCGTGTATCCACTCCGCCACAGGCCGTGCATTATGAACAGGTGCTCGATCGTGTTGAAAGATGCAATCGCCATCCCCGAATTGCTCTTCAACAGTGGGAAGCAAGAAGGTGCCACATTGTGTACCGTGATTCGTCACTCCACACAACGTTTTTCCAATGTTCAATCGTCCATTGTTTCGCTCCTTACACCAAACGAGGCGTCGTTTGGCATTAACGGCTCGACCATGAAATCCAAGTTTTCTCGCCTCCCGCCTGACTGACATAGTGCTTGCAGTGGATCTTTATGCAGCTTGGAATTACTGTGTGATGTTCTGGATAGATGTCTGCCTATTACACATTACGACCCTCTTCAACCGCCGGCGGTATCTGTCAGTGAACAGACGAGGTCGGCCTGTACGCTTTTGTGCTGTACGTATCCCTTCACGTTTCCACTTCACTATCACAGCGGAAACAGCGGATCTAGGGATGTTTAGGAGTGTGGAAATCTCGCGTACAGACGTATGACTCAAGTGACACCCAACCACCTGACCACATTCGAAGTAGGTGAGTTATGGGGAGCGCTCCATTCTGCTCTCTCACGATGTCTAATGACTACTGAGGTCGCTGATATGGAGCACCAGGCGGTAGGTGGCAGGACAATGGACCTAATACGAAAAGTGTATATTTGTGGGGGTGTCCAGATAATTTTGATCATAGAGTGTAGGTAGTAGGTAGTTTTTGTTAGCATTAGTATGATTGTTGATCAATGAACACAGATTTGCAATAGCGTCCAGCTTTATTTTGTAAGAAATTGTGCTTAGCTTCCATTCCTACCCCTTTCACAAATTTAATATGACTTCTACTCCTCGGTTGCCTCCCCACAACCCTCTCCCCACCCCCTAAGCTCCTATCCAGGATGTCCCACACAAGCCCTGACGGTCAAAATCAAATTACAGAGGCAATAGAGGATATTAAACTGAATGATTTGAGATATTTGTCTTCGTTTTGAGTCCTTTACGGGTGTGCGAGTTTCCGAACTACTTGATACGGTTTTCGTCCGATAGTCCGACTATCATTGTTGATGCTTTTAGCAGAATAGGACGCAATCTTTAATGGAGGCAGCAAACAGCACAGTTAGACTCCATAGACATGGTAGTTAATACACGTAAGTTGCCTCACGTAATGAACTTTAAATGGAAAAATATGCCTACCCCAACCATTAGAAACAATGTATTGGAGTAAATTAATAAAAAATAAATGAAGCAGAAAATTAGAAATTTATAGTCTGAACTGAAGTCACACCCTGCAGATGTTCTTAAACGGGTAAGCTCTGCAACTTTTGCTTTACTGGTATCAGATTTTGGAGACGAAAATGCCAAAAGTTGACATACTTTTCATATTTTCATTCACTAATGCCTTATGACACCGTATTGTGGGACAACTCGTCGCTGTGGAAGAAAGTGAGACTCGCAAGTGTGTTAGCGTGTGGAGTCTGCTTCAGAATTTCTTGCAGATGGCACATTAAACAAATGAAAATACTGACAATACATCTTCATCACTACTTCTAGATGGCTATTCTGTAGTTGACACTTTTGTACCTGGCAGAGGGTTTATCGAACCTCTTCCACACTATTTCTCTACTGTTCCACAAGCGCGAGAAAAACGAACACTTTAATCTTTCCATGCGAGCTCTGATCTCTTTTATTTTATTATAACAGACTCAGAGTATTTCTACTCACATATGTAGTTTTTCACACCCAATCACTATTCAAAAACAATAGTTGCACTCATAAAAAATACCGAAAATAGAAACGATACAGTCTTAAACGAATAAGATGTTCCACCACCGAAGTCATCGAGCACTTGCACAGTGACGTAAAAAATTTAATAGACAACAAAATTAACTTCAAACACAAACTGAAATCATAATTCGTTGACAATTCGATCTAGTGTAAGGAAGAATCTCTGAGTGTGTAATAATATTGTGTGTGTGTGTGTGTGTGTGTGTGTGTGTGTGTGAGAGAGAGAGAGAGAGAGAGAGAGAGAGAGAGAGACTGACTGAGCACTGTTAAATATACTCAACGTAAAGAAAGAAGACAGATTAGTTTAAGACAAATATGTGAATGCTTTGTCAAATTTTCCACTCAGAAAGGGTTACTATGATTTCAAAGCGAAAGATCACCATTACGGCCCCCGAAATATGCAAATAACCAGATTACACATAACTCCATAGACCAGGAGATGTGATCCCAGCAGTACGGAGAGGCCCTGTTGGATATGTTTCCAGTGGACTCGACCAGTACGAGAATGCGACAGAGTTTAACTGTAAATTCTTGAAGGGAAGAAGAGAAATTTTCCGCGGAGCAACCGTGAGGAAACTGGGAGAGATAACACCTGCGACAGATTACATGACGATTCAACTGCCTCCATCGTTCATTTCGCATGAGTACCGTAAGGGCAAAATGAGAGAGATTGGAGCTTAATGACTAACAGTGTTCCAAAATACCGTCCTCCGTATTCTGTACTGTGGTTCACAGATGTAGCCGACCAACTGTTCACACAGAGGCCAGTAAGCAATAATGATTCTCCTCTCCGTCCATCGAACAGAATGGGCCAAAAACACTGTGGTAGTACACAAAGTACCCCTGCAATGCGCTTTGCTAATATGCGAAGTGTAGAAGAAAATGTGGATAGAGAAAGAAATCGATGGCGTCCCAACCGTAGGGGTGTGCAAAAATTGTCAAGAAAATCGCGTGATGTCCCCTATAAATATTGCTGAAGGTTTCTCACCGTCTTGTCGTAGCTGTCGTATTCGTAGTCTTGCTGTAGCCTGCTGTTGTGGACTTGCAAAAGCACCACGAGCGTCGCAGTTCCCAACCAGAGAGCCATTTCGCTTTTACCGCTGTGTGCTTCCTCGGTCCGTCTTTAAACAGTAATTTCCAACAACTCTCTTATCTGAATCGTTGACGTAACTGTGGTGGAATTCTTTACAAGTTCACGTAGCGAGATATACAACGAAAGTGCCGTAACAGAATATATGCAGGACTGCTTTAAAGTGGTCCCTGCTGACAGTTTCAGAATTACAGACAACGTGAGATAGCAACACGAAAAAGAGCGGCATAGCAGACAATATTTCTTTTCGAGGAAAAACCACCAAGTGAGACCAACAACGTCCTACGATCCCTGTAACACATTAACGAGACGTAATCTCGCTTCACGCAACTGCCAGTGTTGTATTAGACCTGTCTCCCAATGGTCAGTTTCGGATTTTCTCAGTGAGGTGGTAATCATCCAGACAGTAAACTGAAAAATTCCGATGTGTTAATTCTAGTATTTTATTTTGATAATCTGACTAATATCGACGCCAGCCACAATAGCCCATTTGGTTTAGACTGTTGTCGCAAAACCGCGAGAATATCATTAGACACAAATTGAATGCATCGTTCAATATACATTCATGTAAAAATACTACCATTCGGAGCACAGATGAACAATAACTCAGTTTACAGCTGCGACAGATTACATGACGATTCAACTGCCTCCATCGTTCATTTCGCATGAGTACCGTAAGGACAAAATGAGAGAGATTGGAGCTTAGTGACTAAAAGTGTTCCAAAGTACCGTCTTTAAACAGTAATTTCCAACAACTTTCTTATCTGAATCGTTGACGTAACTGTGGTGGAATTCTTTACAAGTTCACGTAGCGAGATATACAACGAAAGTGCCGTAGCAGAATATATGCAGGACTGCTTTGATAACTGACGCGGATGAACGTATACAATAATCAAATAAAATGCTTCCAGTAAATATGAGTCCGAAAGCGAATCAAATGGTTCAAATGGCTCTAATCACTATGGTCTTAACATCTGAGGTCACCAGTCGCCTAGACTTAGAACTACTTATGCCTAACTAACCTAAGGACATCGTACACATCCATGCCCGAGGTAGGATTCGAACCTCCGACCGCAGAAGCCGCGTGGTTCCGGACTGAAGCGCCTAGAACTGCTCGGTCAAGCCGGCCGGTGTGGCTGAGCGGTTCTAGGCGCTTGAGTCTGGTACCGCGCGACCGCTACGGTCGCAGGTTCGAATCCTGCCTCGGGTATGGATGTGTGTAATTATAAGTTCTGGGGGACTGATGACATCAGGTGTTAAGTCCCATAGTGCTCAGAGCCATTTGAACCATTTGAACCGCTCGGCCACAGCGACTGGCCGAAAGCTAGTCGTTTGTGAGATGATGTCGAATGTCTGGTTACGAACATGCACTGAATTCAGCATCAAGTATTGTCCTGGGTAGTAAAATATATTTGAAATGTAAATCTTTCGCCAGCCGTGGTGGCCGAGCGGTTCTAGGCGCTCAGTCCGGAGCCGCTCAACTGCAACGGTCGCAGGTTCGAATCCTGCCTCGAGCATGGATGTGTGTGATGTTCTTAGGTTAGTTAGGTTTAACTAGTTCTAAGTTCTAGGGGACTGATGACCTGAGCTGTTAAGTCCCGTAGTGCTCAGAGCCATTTGAACCATTTTTTTGTAAACCTTTCGAGTAAGTCTCCACCTAATCTGGCTCAAATTTCGTCTTAACGAGAAATAGCATACTAATTCAGCATGTTTCATGTTACAGTTGGAATAAATCAACAGCCACGGAGAAATATGCTGCATTAAAAAAAACTTTATTTAGGATGTACCTTTTCAAAATGTTCAAATGTTTCTGAATTCCTAAGGGACCAAACTGCTGTGGTCGTCGGTCCCTAGACTTACACACTACTTAAACTAACTTATGCTAAGAACAACACACACACACATGCCCTAGTGAGGACTCGAACCTCCGGCGGTAGGAGCCGCGCAATCCGTGACATGGCGCCTCAAACACCGCGGCCATTCGGCGCGGGGATGTAACTTCTGCTTTCCTCTTAAAAAAGTCATGCATATTTTTGTAGTTCACGTAAATCCTTCACCGCGCGAGGTGGTACAGTGTTTAGCAAAAATGGTTCAAATGCCTCTAAGCACTATGGGACTCAACTGCTGTGGTCGTAAGTCCCCTAGAACTTAGAACTACTTAAACCTAACTAACCTAAGGACATCACACACATCCATGCCCGAGGCAGGATTCGAACCTGTGACCGTAGCGGTCGTGCGGTTCCAGACTGTAACGCCTTTAACCGGTCGGCCACTCCTGCCGGCAGTGTTTAGCACGATGAACTCACGTCAGGGAGGACGACAGCTCAAACCCGTGTCCGGCCATCCTGATTTTGGTTTCCCGTGATTTCCCTTACGCTTCAGGTAAATGCTCGGATGGTTCTTGTGAAAGAGCACGGCGGACTTCCTTCTCCATCCTTCCTTAATCCTATGGCACCGATGACCTCGCTGTTTGGTCCACTCACCCGAACCAACCAACCAATCTAAAATCTTCATATTTCGCTTCTGACTATATCGTTATCACTCTTCTTCGGTTTGGATCCGGCAATTTCAGCTCCACAATAAAAACGATTTGTGTCTTCTAACAGTATCTTGTTTGTATCACATAAATTCTCTAGCTCTGCCTAATTAGTGATATTCTTGGACTCAATGGACTGTTTTGATTTCGAGTATATTGTAATACATATTGGTTTCTATCATTATATCAACTTCCGAGTTACACCTGTCCAAAGAAATTCCTATAGCGGAAAGATAAGTAGCTTATTACTAAATTTACTCAAGTTTATTTTTATAGGCCCTTGTCCTTCAAAGAATTTCTTCGCAGCTTGATTGTCGTTAGTAAATCTTCTAGTATGTACATTAGTCATATACATATACACATTAAACTTATTGATTATTACTTTATCATACATATTACTGAAAAACTGCATTTCATCATTTAACTTATAATAAGAGAAGGTAGTAAAGTTTCTGGCGTAAGTTTCAAACTTGTCCTTAACGGCACAATTAAATGTCACTTTAATGTATTTATTAGTTTTTTTGATCCACTGAATCGAAGTGGTAAACGCAGTAGCCCCTTACATCCCGTACCCACACGAGGGCGCATTCTGATCTTGCGACGAGGACGATATATCCACGATCGACTCACCTTCGCCCTCATTCGGCATCTCCATACTTTGGGCCTTTTCTTCAGTACAATGACAAATGTAACAGTAAGGGTGCACAATATTCAACTGATTTAACAATGCCTCGTCACCTACGTACACTTCATGAGAAACGAATATTACAGGTCACAATGAGCAATAGACAAACCATGTTTGTACTTAATATCAACATACCTTGGCCAGAAAGGTCGCCAGATCTCTCCCCAGTTGAGAATGCTTGGTACATTACGGACAGGGCTCTCCAACCAGCTCGAGATTTTGACGATCTAATGTGCAAATTGGACAGGTTTTGGCAGTGTATCCCTCAGTAGGACATCCAACAAATCTACCCATCAATGGCAAGACGAATAATTATTTGTTTATCTGCACATCTACATCACATCTACCGATTTCCGTCCCATTCGGATGACTCCTTCTTGGTGCGGAGAACTTCCTTTCTTCCTTTTATTTTGTTTCACAATTCACAAGTGCTTCGTTGCAAAATTGAGATATGCTCAGCTTACCAGCGTGTGTCTCATGTAAATTCTTTGTGTTAAATAAATTTGTGACAGTGGGCTCACTCACCATTGCCATATTCCTACACCCTTAAACCAATCATAAACTTTGTTATTGTGATGAACTCATGACCCATTCCAGGATCAGAATAACAAAGCTACTGACACCTAGTTTTTTACACAGGGAGACTAAGTAAGACTTCAATGGGAATTCGATGACAAATTTGGCTGTTCAAAAAATGGTTCAAATGGCTCTGAGCACTATGGGACTTAACATCTGTGGTCATCAACCCCCTAGAACTTAGAACTAGTTAAACCTAACTAACCTAAGGACATCACACACATCCATGCCCGAGGCAGGATTCGAACCTGCGACCGTAGCAGTCGCGCGGTTCCGGACTGCGCGCCTAGAACCGCTAGACCACCGCGGCCGGCTAAATTTGGCTGTTGATCTATGCATTCCAGAATGAGATTTTCACTCTGTATTGGAGTGTGCACTGGAATGAAACCTCTGGCGGATTAAAACTGTGTGCCGGACCGAGACTCGAACTCGAGAACTTTGCCTTTCGCGGGCAAGAGCTCTACCATCTGAGCGACGCAAGCACGACTCACGCCCCGTCCTCACAGCTTTGCTTCTGCCAGTACCTCGTCTCCTATGGGTTGCCTACATTAGAGGGCAGAACCAATGCCTGCTGACTGTAACCTTGACCTTAAATGGTTTGCGTAATCGCATCCCTTCCCCCTCCCTCTCCCTCCCTTCCCCTCCCCCCCCCCCCCCTCCACCTCTCTCCAACAGCCACAGCCCACTATTTTACCAGCCATTACAACGAAACAGCCGAGCAGAATGTATCCCCACCATGTTATCCACCTTTTTAAATGACCTCAGTTGCATAAATGAAACAATCTATATGTACCCCAGCAACGTCCGCATGTGCCTGTTGAAAGCTATGGCAGGTGGAGGAAAGAAGAGCAGCTGAATGCTTTGTCAGCAGAACACACACAATTTCGTCAAGTCTCTAATTGTCTGTGACCTTGCTGACTTAACAGAAACGCAGAATATAATCACGCACTGTGTAACGTCTGCATGAGATTGTCTGCGCGCATAAAAGTCCTTACACAGGCCTGTGTTATAAAGTAACCCAGGAATTGTGTGTCATATCAGAAATAAGCCATTTTGTGGAAAATGTATTTCCTTTTCTTCATATCATATTTCCAGTTTGATACGTGGAAGAATATTTGGTCTTCTGTAGATCTTTGCTGTAGAAGTCAGCTGCTACAGGTCTCAACAAGTCAACTTCCGGCAGAGATGTGCTTCGGTTTGTTTTCTGAACCGTTCATATTGTTTTACGATTGCTAATTCTAAAAAAAAACTGTCGACTATGAATTTAGCTTTTCATGGACTTTTCATCTTAGTAATATTACACACAGTAGGTAAAATGCTGTTACTTTTCACAAGAGGTCTCATATTAATTGTTCTATGTTATCTGTCACTGCACAGACTTACTAGATCTTGCAGCATATCAGTCCATTTGAAAGACTCCTGTGCAGTGAAATATTTAAACATCATACCTCTAAGAATTCTATTGAATCCATAACTGGAGCTTTCAATAACGACTAATGATAAATTTCATCTTTCTGCATTATCTTGTTCAAATGAGTGTTGTACATATGATTGCTGGTTTGTATGTGATTCAAAATCTGTTATCTTTTTGTACATCTGCAACGTCAGTACCAGTTTTAGTCTTCAAAGCAGCGTCCCATATTTATCTGGCGTACACATCAATTACAGTCAATAAATATTTATAGCCAGAATTGTATTTGGAATATGGTATCTGGTCACTTAAGTTAGCCTGCTGAACGTCATCAATTTCTTTCATGATAACTTCAGTGCTTGGACAAATCTTGTATGCTGGGTGATGTAGTTCTTCAGCCATTTCAGCTTACATGTTGATTACAATGAATGAGGCACGAGCAATAAAATATTTATGTTATGTATTACAGGGAGGAAGGGAAAACCGACCAAACGAACAAAAACACGGTAGATATAAATCTTATAAAAACGTTACAACATTTCTTTCTTTGTTCAACAACAATGTCCATTCCTCTATTTGGTTTTATATATGAAATCTCTCAAGTGACAATCAGACCAGTACTGATTCAAGAACTTCATATTTAACTTAGCCAGCTTATACCAGGACGTAGTGTAGTGTGGAATGAAATCTCCAGAAGCAATTACATATGTGAGTATATTTGACTAGCAATGAACGTAGACACGTGTGTCTGTCTGCTATTGCAAAAGTCTTTCAAACTGTGGTTTAAAGCAACTGTTACAGTTGTTGTACTTGATTCTGTTATAGTCTAATTAACAAGAGTCACTGCTGTCTAATTCATTTTGTTCAGAGTATACAGCCCCCGTGTAATCGAGTTATATAGTGCAGCTTCGTCCGCAAGGCGCGCTCCTTAAATGAATACGTGTCGATATAGTGAGTTGTCAACACTGAAGTCAAGAAAGTGCGCGGAAATGGGCGCCTTATTGAAGCTTCCAGGGCTGAATCGTCTCAACAAACATCGTCTGCTCCAGCAAAACAACAGTGTTCTGTTTCTACCCAGACTGTAATCTCACAAGAAAGAGCTGTTATCATCGACAATATCCCCACTATATGATTATGAAAAAACTCTAAGCGACGTAATTTCTTGCATCAATATTACGCACTTCTCTCTCATATCTGGAAGCAACATTTGTATTTTTACAAGAATTGTTGAAAATGTAGTCGTTGAAGAGGGTAATTTGTGTGTTAAAGAGATATTGACGCCAGTAAGTCGTTTTAAAAGTGCGAGTACACGAGTTGTCTTTCCTAATGTATTTCCATTAACTAGTGGTGCTATAATAGTTAACAAAATGTCTAAACGGGAACGTACACTCCTGGAAATGGAAAAAAGAACACATTGACACCGGTGTGTCAGACCCACCATACTTGCTCCGGACACTGCGAGAGGGCTGTACAAGCAATGATCACACGCACGGCACAGCGGACACACCATGAACCGCGGTGTTGGTCGTCGAATGGCGCTAGCTGCGCAGCATTTGTGCACCGCCGCCGTCAGTGTCAGCCAGTTTGCCGTGGCATACGGAGCTCCATCGCAGTCTTTAACACTGGTAGCATGCCGCGACAACGTGGACGTGAACCGTATGTGCAGTTGACGGACTTTGAGCGAGGGCGTATAGTGGGCATGCGGGAGGCCGGGTGGACGTACCGCCGAATTGCTCAACACGTGGGGCGTGAGGTCTCCACAGTACATCGATGTTGTCGCCAGTGGTCGGCGGAAGGTGCACGTGCCCGTCGACCTGGGACCGGACCGCGGCGACGCACGGATGCACGCCAAGACCGTAGGATCCTACGCAGTGCCGTAGGGGACCGCACCGCCACTTCCCAGCAAATTAGGGACACTGTTGCTCCTGGGGTATCGGCGAGGATCATTCGCAACCGTCTCCATGAAGCTGGGCTACGGTCCCGCACACCGTTAGGCCGTCTTCCGCTCACGCCCCAACATCATGCAGCCCGCCCCCAGTGGTGTCGCGACAGGCGTGAATGGAGGGACGAATGGAGACGTGTCGTCTTCAGCGATGAGAGTCGCTTCTGCCTTGGTGCCAATGATGGTCGTATGCGTGTTTGGCGCCGTGCAGGTGAGCGCCACAATCAGGACTGCATACGACCGAGGCACACAGGGCCAACACCCGGCATCATGGTGTGGGGAGCGATCTCCTACACTGGCCGTACACCACTGGTGATCGTCGAGGGGACACTGAATAGTGCACGGTACATCCAAACCGTCATCGAACCCATCGTTCTACCATACCTAGACCGGCAAGGGAACTTGCTGTTCCAACAGGACAATGCACGTCCGCATGTATCCCGTGCCACCCAACGTGCTCTAGAAGGTGTAAGTCAACTACCCTGGCCAGCAAGATCTCCGGATCTGTCCCCCATTGAGCATGTTTGGGACTGGATGAAGCGTCGTCTCACGCGGTCTGCACGTCCAGCACGAACGCTGGTCCAACTGAGGCGCCAGGTGGAAATGGCATGGCAAGCCATTCCACAGGACTACATCCAGCACCTCTACGATCGTCTCCATGGGAGAATAGCAGCCTGCATTGCTGCGAAAGGTGGATATACACTGTACTAGTGCCGACATTGTGCATGCTCTGTTGCCTGTGTCTATGTGCCTGTGGTTCTGTCAGTGTGATCATGTGATGTATCTGACCCCAGGAATGTGTCAATAAAGTTTCCCCTTCCTGGGACAATGAATTCACGGTGTTCTTATTTCAATTTCCAGGAGTGTATGTAAGGGCGTGTCAGACATATTTCACCCGGCTCATGAGTTCAGGGATGCTCTCATATAAGTACTATCTACCAGCAAGGTAACTTGGCTAGAATGTGTGTGAGGCACTAACAGTCATAAGTGTCAAAAGAAGTCTTTAACCCCCCCCCCCCCCCTCCTCCCTATTTAAGTGAATCTCAGAGAAACCAGTGAGACACCTATTCGTGAATGTTCAAACATATGTACCCTGTGGGCCTACGGTACAGATCAATAGATGTCAGAAGCACGAATAAATACTAGTCTCACGATCGACGATGATGTGCTTTATGGTTCTCAGCGCCTTACATGGATTGCTCCATGATAAAATCCAAAACTTTACGTACCTCGTCTCATTCATAATCCCACAAAGTATAACTATAACATATACCGATTTCCGATCTAATTTTAGTAATAGCGCGTGAATTCGCATATCTGTGGAGTGTGCTACCACCTAGCGGGATTTGTGGCGAACGTAGATAAAAGTCTGCTGCAGTGTGCTACCACCTAGCGGCACTGATGTAAACTACTGTAGTAATTGAATGGTAAGGGCGTGGACTTTGATAATCAAATCCGTATGTATTTGGCCCGTTTAACAGCATTCGATGAAAAACGACCAATAAATCCGCAAGGTGTCAAAAGTTAGGGTGTTCACGTGCTCTTGTACTCTTAGACAGCAGCCGCTACTGACAATATTTCTTCTAATAAACGCCAGATTAAAAATCTGTCAAATGAAACTGTCAGTGTCCTTCCTATGGAAACTAAGGAGCCATGTGAATTTAGCAAGACCGGTCAGCGTAACGTTAAAGCTCAGACAGCACGAGGAACAGCAGTACTACTGACATATTACCAGCATCGGGTGCAACACAACTAAGCGATGACATGATAGATATGGAAACCGAATGTGGTTCGTCAGTACCATACTCCTCTATGAGATGTGCGCCACTGGCGGAAGACATCCATAAAGATTACCTCATGTCTTCAAAAGAATTCAAAGCCTTTTTGAAAACGACAAGAAATCATAAAATAATACTTTCGGTTGCAAAACAGTTCACTAAAGATCTGTAGCTTCACAACAATTAATTGATAAACAACTTACAAAAACCAAAGCAATTGACGAACGGCGTCACCTACAGCGACATTTGGTGGGATTAAAAAAGAAACGACGATCTATGTTCGACCAAGAACAATTCGAGCAAGAACAATGCAATGGTGTGGATACGCCCGACACAAATAGAACACTAATTATCACTAATGGAAAATGAAATACAAGCCAGACAACTAAGTCTCTTCAAAAACAAATCAAGTGCACACAAATAAATCTTCAGCGCTCCTGAGCTGCAACAGTGAACCTACTGTTAACAGTTAACAGACTGATACTGCTTTTGTACAGGAACCACATTGATATCAACAAAACGAAGGTGGTATCACTAGAGGTTACAAGATGTTTACCGTAGGGGACACAAGGAAAAGTGCCTCAATACTTACAACCAACAAAGATACTGATTTGGTAATGATCAGCCACCTGTCCGACGAAGCTGCAATATTTGTAGGAATTTCCATTTTTTCGTATCAAGCATGTACGTAGATATCCCAAAACCCATCAAAGATGACCTGAGAAAAATTGACGACATGTTGTTGTTGTTGTTGTTGTTGTCTTCAGTCCTGAGACTGGTTTGATGCAGCTCTCCATGCTACTCTATCCTGTGCAAGCTTCTTCATCTCCCAGTACTTACTGCAACCTACATCCTTCTGAATCTGCTTAGTGTATTCATCTCTTGGTCTCCCTCTACGATTTTTACCCTCCACGCTGCCCTCCAATGCTAAATTTGTGATCCATTGATGCCTCAGAACATGTCGTACCAACCGGTCCCTTCTTCTTGTAAAGTTGTGCCACAAGCTCCTCTTCTCCCCAATTCTATTCAATACCTCCTCATTAGTTATGTGATCTACCCATCTAATCTTCAGCATTCCTCTGTAGCACTACATTTCGAAAGCTTCTATTCTCTTCTTGTCCACACTATTTATCGTCCATGTTTCGCTTCCATACATGGCTACACTCCATACACATACTTTCAAAAACGACTTCCTGACACTTAAATCTATACTCGATGTTAACAAATTTCTCTTCTTCAGAAACGCTTTCCTTGCCATTGCCAGTCTACATTTTATATCCTCTCTACTTCGACCATCATCACTTATTTTGCTCCCCAAATAGCAAAACTCCTTAATACTTTAAGTGTCTCATTTCCTAATCTAATTCCCTCAGCATCACCCGACTTAATTCGACTACATTCCATTATCCTCGTTTTGCTTTTGTTGGTGTTCTTCTGATATCCTCCTTTCAAGTCACTGTCCATTCCGTTCAACTGCTCTTCCAAGTCCTTTGCTGTCTCTGACAGAATTACAATGTCATCAGCGAACCTCAACGTTTTTATTTCTTCTCTATGGACTTTAATACCTACTCCGAATTTTTCTTTTGTTTCCTTTACTGCTTGCCCAATATACAGATTGAATAACATCGGGGAGAGGCTACAACCCTGTATCACTCCCTTCCCAACCGCTGCTTCACTTTCATGCCCTTCAACATGATACCCTATAATAAAGGAGTTGTTTTAGTAATTGCTATGACAGCAATGCAAGGTGTAGCATGTGGCATGCATGATACAGTAACAAACTCCAGAGTATGAGAGGTGTGAAAATTCCTGACTATCACTAATCTGTACCTACTGAACTAGAGGAATCACGTACCAGCTTCTGAAAATAGTTAAGGAAAGAGCAATATTGATTGAACTATGGCCACCTGTCATCTACTGCCAATGCAAAGCCAATGGACGTGTGGCGAAGAAAAGAGCTGCCCCGTTCAGAGTGCCAAACGGCATATGATGGAAGCATAATTCAAGCTGAAAAAAATTTGTTCTTACAGATGAAAACCTGTGAGACTTTGATAGATACTTGTTGGAAGAACGGACAAATATTTACCAAACACAGACTTAACACAGCTTAGAAGAATCAGACCAGGTCTTGGCAGCAAAAGTTCAAGCGGAAACAAATAATGGAACTCTTATCACAGAATCTGAAGAAATTTTAGACACCTCATGCAGTAAAGCATTCAAGACATAAACCCAGCTGAAGTACTGATACGGCGTAAAGTCAAGCGCCGGAATTCCGGCCAGGAATGAGAGAGCAGAGAGGACTGTGGAAAAGACGTCAGCCAATTGCTCGCTGACCTAGCCCTCTCCAGGACTAAACCCGACAGCAGTGGCCTCTATGCGAAGAGAAGGTTGTAAGTAGGCTGTTTATGTTTTCTTTATGTAAGTAGGCTGTTTAGGTTCCTATCTTGGTAACGCCGCCGCCACGTAGCGCTCTCTGTATGAAAATAAAATCACTGGCTGTGCTGTGTGCAGTCTGTGGCTAGTTTGCATTGTTGTCTGCCATTGTAGTGTTAGGCAGCTGGCTGTGAACAGCGCGTAGCGTTGCGCAGTTGGAGGTGAGCCGCCAGCAGTGGTGGATGTGGGGAGAGAGATGGCGGAGTTTTGAAATTTGTCATGAACTGCTATATTTATATATGATGATATCAAGGTAAATACATTGTTTGTTCTCTATTAATATCTTTCATTTGCTAACTATCCCTATCAGTAGTTAGTGCCTTCCATAGTTTGAATCTTTTATTTAGCTGGCAGTAGTGGCGCTCGCTGTATTGCAGTAGCTTGAGCAGCGAAGATTTTTGTGAGCTAAGTGATTTGTGAAAGGTATAGTTTAATGTTAGTCAGGGCCATTCTTTTGTAGGGAATTTTGAAAGTCAGATTGCGTTGCGCTAACAAAATATTGTGTGTCAGTTTAAGCACAGTCTTGTATAAATTGTTCAAAGGGGACGTTTCATATGTCGACCCTTAGCCTAGGATACCTCACTGGAATCTTCTGATTTTTTTCTTGTAGTTTGTGTAATTAGTGTAGATTTTGTTTATTGCTAGCGCGTAATTGTAGAGAAAATCTCCTTTGTAGTTGTAGTCTTTCATTGTTGTACAGTAAAACAGTTGTGGCATGCATGTAGATTTGCACCAAGTATTTCACAGCTGCAATTAACTAGATATTATTTTCAGTTCTATGTTAATGTGTTCTCTTATTTTTGCTCTTAAAATTGTGCTTTTCTGTGTTGTCGTGTGAAATATTGTGACAATAATGGCGTGTGAAAAACGTAATACTAGGCTCCAAAGTAAATTGAGAAATGACAGTGAAGAAAGCAGTGTGTTAGCGCCACCGAGTAATGAATTAACTGATGTTCAAAGTAGTAATTTGGTAATTGTGCATAGGGAAATGGAGCGGGCTGCAAACAATGGTGTAGACAGTGAAACAGGTAATGAACAGGGAAGCATTATCGATCGATCGGTCGGCAACAGCTCGCCTCAGGATTCTGAAATGACAGGACACAATCTTGCAAATACTGTAGATTCAGGTTTTTCGTCCTCACCGTTTTCTCAAATAAATCAAGACACATTTTCTGCTTTACAAAATGCGAATATTGCCAGTTCAAATGCACTGCCGAATAGCACTGAGGAACATGTTTCAGACACCAGTGCACTGCTATTACAGTTAATGCAACAAATGGGACAAAGGCTACAAAAGTTAGACACAACGCTGGAACAAAATCAGAGACAAACACAGCAAAAGCTTCAAAAGTTAGACACAATGGAACAACACCAGAGACATACACAGCAACAGTTAGACGCAATGGAAGAAAATCTTCACACCACGCTTGAACAAACACGTGAAGATTTAACTACTGAGTTACATAACATTGAATCGAAATGTCAAAAAGTCTGTAATGACGTAAAAACACAAATTTGTGAGCATTTTCAACCTATTTTTTCGCGGCATGAAAATGCATTACAGAATCACGAAGCAGCCATAAAAGAACTGCAAACCATTGTTCATGAAAATCATGAGACCTTGTGGGCTAAAATTGACTCAGTTGCATCTACCGATTCGGTTACGCAACTTGCAAAAACTCAGGAAAACTTAAAGGACACAGTAGATTCGATTTCAACACAAATGGACACTCTGAAACTTGGTTCAGAAAAACACACTGAGGGAATGTGTTCACTATCGGAGAAAGTAGCCGAACTTTCGGATCAGGTCACTAACTTATCTACAAAGGTAGATGATGATCTGAATGACACAAGACCCGTAGCCTTCACTGACACAGAGGAGTATGAACAAATAAGAAAATTCAAACAAAATCAAAATCAAATCAATACACAGTACAAAAGAGAAATCCGGGAAGTACAAGATCAGTTGACGCAGGTGATACAAGAATTACATATTTCAGAGGACACTCGCGCTCCAACACGGGAAGAGGAACTTAGAAATACGGAAAAGCCACAAAATAATAACACAGGGCATTTCGGTAATTATGAAAGGAATTGGCAAGGTGGACCGAATTTTGAGATGGAACCGCCGACACGACGTAACAATGACCGACATGCGACTCGCTGACATGATGACTTTGACTATAAGCTGTTCATTACTACACGTAAATTCAAAACATTTAAGAATTCTGGCAACGACATTCATCCACAAGCATGGCTCCATCAATTCTCTCATTGTCTTCCTCCCAATTGGTCGTTAGAACACAGATTAGAATTTATGTGTGGCTACTTGGAGAATGAACCAGCTGTAAGAATGCGATCGGTAATTCACGATTGCCACAGTGAAGGAGAGTTTTACCATGCCTTCCTGTCAGCATATTGGTCTCAAGCTACACAAGACCGTGTAAAACATAGCATCATGATGATGAAACACTTTGAACAATCTGAATTTTCCAGTCTTGTCAAATATTTTGAAGACATGTTGCATAAGAATCAATATCTTTCAAACCCATACACCCCCTCAGAACTCATCCGCATTTGCTTAATCAAACTGCCTGAACATTTACGACATATTATTTTGGCAGGACGTTGCAAAGACGACATTGAAGCTTTTCAGGGACTTTTACAAGAATTAGAAATTGACACAGACAGTCACGGGATGCGAAAACAGGAAAACAATCACTACAGGTCACATCCGTCACAATTCCGTGACGACAGAAACGATAACTGGACGCGACAAGGCTATTCTCACCACACAAATCGTGACCAAAACAGACACCACACGTATGACAATCGGTGGCAGAGTAGTAATAATTACAGGGAAAGATCACCTCTCCGCAGTAATGACTATCACAGAGACAATCAAAGAAACAGACCATATGGGAACCATAACACTTATTATTACGGGAGACAGAATAACTTTAGACGCAACGGTCCACCGTGCAGTGATAATTCAGGGAGAAATTCTCCACCACTTAACCGAGAAGAAAGAAACTACAGGAACTACCGACATGACGACAGACGATATGATCGTAACGACAGACCTGAATTGCATCAGAACTGGCGGGATTCAAACAGAGCAGGGCCTTCTCGTCAGAGTGAATTTGTAGAAGTTAGGTCTCCAAATCCCAATAACGGCGCTCGCCAACAAAGAGACAGACAATGACTCGCACAGCAGGCAGCCGCGTGCGCCCGCTGGCTCCGAGAAAAATAACATAAGACGCTAGCCTGGAGAAAAATTTTAGCATTCTTTACCGATGTATACAACATGATAATTGCTTTGAAGTTGAAACTCTGTGCACTAGGAAGAGTAAAGGTTTACACCACATTTCACATGTAAAACCATTTATTGAAAGATAATCTCCTTTTAACTTTGTCTTCGCCATAAAACTTTTCACTTCACATTTCTAGTATGCTTTGTCAGACTTAAGAAACTGTTAACATGCAACAATGTTTGAAGTTAAATATCCAGTCTAGAACCTAGGGAACATTTTTAAACAGAAATTACGAATGCATTGTTATAGTGAACAGACGACACAGTGTTGTATTTGTACATTCTTGCTTGGTAGTTGCACGATTACGTAACGACTATCAGGCTTACATACTTAGGACACATACTGGTACTGCTAATGAGATTTTAATGCAACATTTCGGTTTACTTAAAATACATTCTGGGTTTAATGTACTTTCTGTGAGATACCAGACGACACAATGGTTAGTTTAAGTGACAACTACACGGTTTTATCACGACGCTTCTAATGAGTGACAATTTACAATGTTGCTTTTGTAGTGTTTCTGTTTTATTTCTGCACAGTTTTTCTGTTTTATTCTGCAAAGTAAAACATGTTTTAGTAGTAACTTTCGTGGTATAGCTACAATGAGATTGCCTTTTCCGTAGCACAACAATACGTTACAGCACAGTACTTTCTTCATCATAGCAATAAGCGTAATAACTAAGATATCTATACATAAAGCATTTCACTTTTGTTTATCATGAGGTAAGTACATTGACTTCTGCAGAACTTAGCTTTCGGAGGACGATAAGTACGACACTTCCACAGAATTATCTTACAGCAAGACGCACATTTAGCGCTACAGGACACGCATTTGAGTGATTAATTTTGTACTTAAAACATTTATTTTTAAAGATTTTTGAATTACAAAGAAAGTTTTCCGTGATACATTTCATTCCTTTGCTGTAATCTGTAACACCTGAGGGTATAATTACATTAATCCTCAGGGGGGTACACACTTACTTTGTGTACCATGTGTGTGGCAACCACAAGGAACCCTAGCTATTATGGTATTTGCTTATACAACTTTACACATCGGTACCATATTTCTCTAACACACAAATTACACAGCTATCTGATCATGTAACTGAGAGATAAGCTTTTTTTATTACATCAGTGACATATGTTTACGCAATTACAGAGTTGGATTACTTCACACTTACGAAATTGTATTTTGTCTGTACTGTGTGATCTGTTCATATTTTTTCGGAACCATTGTGATACTATGAGAGCTTTGAATGATATATTTGGTAAGGGAGCATGATTTTAAAGTACGTTTGAGGTAGATGACACTATTGAAATGAGCAGAGAATTTTTCTTAGGTTTTGAAATTACTGCAGAAAGCTACGACGTTTTTGAGATTTGACTGAGGTGTTATGATGTTATTATTACGACGACGATGTGTACTATGCTGTTGAGATATGTTTATGATCAATAAGATGATGCTACCATATATGAGGAATAAGAAGTATGTTGGAAACCAAGAATCGTACTTTAAGAGTTATGAAATGTGTGTAAATGCGTGACTGTATCACAATGCTGACGAATATTTTATTTGGACACTTATATTTATAGGATTTTCTTTCTACAGATTTGCAACGCTAATTCTTGACATGTGAAATATTTTTATATGAGACTGCCACTGTAGCGGAAACTGTTGTCGTAAATATTTCCGTAAGAAAATTAAGTGACCACCTGCACGTAATGCATCGTGGGCACCCAGCTGTGTCAGACGCCTGGAGAAAAAGCCATTAGCGCGTGCCTTTCAGAGCACAGGAAAAAAAAAAAGGAAGGCCATTATCCTGGCCATTGTCATTCCTTTAGAGAAAGCATCGCAAATCCGACACGCTGATTACTTGAAAACATATCATACTTTCTGATATTTACTGAAATGCCTAATGAAATGACAAGAAATAGTTTGTCTACACACCTGACTATGACTACTGTCTTTCTAGATGAGAGATTTTTTTACTACTTATGAAATGCCACATGACTATTGAACGATGTTCTTATGCTTTGCTTTGTACATAGTTGCTTATTTCATTTGACATCTAGTTTCTAGCTGCACTGCAGCATTGGTTAAAATAAAATTTTATAGATGTACTAATATAAATATTTTCTGTCTACAGATCGAGTAAATAATAATTTTTTTAAAAAATGAGGGAGCACAAAATGACATTCACCTTCACAGGAACTGCATTCATAATTTTCTTTTAAAGTAATTGGTAACTTTTTGGTAGAATAACTTCTTGTGGTGCACCACTTTAATTACTTAGACATTAAGATGTGAATATACATTTCCCTTATCTGCATTTTTGTTTTTACTGTAATATTTTTTCTGCTTGAGCTATGTCATGTTTAGATATAAGTTGCTGCTGTTTGCCAGGCATAGTGTTATTGAATTTGACTTTGTATTATTCTGTTAAGCCAGTTTTACTAATGATTTATTTTTATTGTTTGCTGCACATTGCCGTAGATTAGTTGTCATATTACAATTGCTTTGCTAATTTCTTAATGCTGCTTGCTTCGCAAATCTGCGTTTTTTTTCATTGCTGTTTATATTAATTGTTTTATGTGATGCTGCATTGCCTCGTCCCTTAGTTTAGCATCTGAGCTCAGTAGATTTAAGTTAGCTTAAGAGGGGGTAGCCTATAAGAGAATGAGTTGTGATGAATTTGAAGAAATGCACTGAGAGGCTATACGAGAAAAGTACAGAAAGCAGGTATACATAGGACTTTTGGAAATAATGAGGAATGAAGGGAGATCTCCGAGAAGTAAAGAAAGTTTTGTTTGCAAAATACTGCAGTAAAACGAACCCTGTCCTTTCCTTGTATTATTCCACTATATGTTTGTGTACCCTTGTGTATTTATGTTTTTCCTGTATTTATATGTTTATCTGATAAGATTTATGTTGTAGAATTTTTCTAATACTAAGCTACATTCACTATGATGAGGAATACTGTTATCCTCAAATATAATTGGCATTAATAATACGTTATGTACCTTGTAAATATGCTTAGACATTATTTATTCTGTTTTGTTTTAATGCTCATGTGTGAAGTTGATGTTTCAATAACTATTCTGATCTTTTATGTATGTACTTATCTCATAATTCCTGTAACATTGATGTATATGTTATTTCGATTCTTCTGTAAAGCCTGCATTACTACAAATGTTATCTGTATTATTATGTTTTTAATGATGTTTTCTGTGTCTTTGTAATTGTATTCTCATGTTATAAAATTGTAATTGTCACCATTCATCATATTATTAACTTGTAAGTTACATTTCACTGCACACGTTTCTGTTGGTCATAGTATATGGACAATATGTGAGAAGTAGGGACTGTTAGTGTTTGCACGTGTGTTAATAATTCAGCAAGGGACTGGATAACAGCATTGCTGGTTCTAAGGACAATTCCAAAAACTTTGTGAGTGCACAAGTGGTGGTTATGGACTTGCTATATTATCCGCAAGACTCTTCAATGGTGATTGTGCACCTGCACAGTCACAACAGATGGCTGCTGGCCATCTACAAGGACTACAGTGGGTCTGCATCTTTGATGGCCCACCAATACCATTATTTCTACTAGGACTACAGTGGGTCTACACCTTTCCTGACTCACCAGTACCATTATTTCTGCAAGGACTGCAGTGGATCTGCACCTCTGATGGCCCACTAATACCGTAATCTCTACCAGGACTGCAGTGGGTCTACTCTGTGATGACCTACCTACCAATGTTCTTCAAAACGTCGAATGACTCTGCTGTGGGTTTGCTCCATTGTGGCCCATTACCTGTCAGCATGTCAAGAGTCAGCACTGTCTTTCCGTTGGAAGGACAACACTACTTCTTCAAGACTGTACGGAAATCCACTACTTCTATGTGCAATTTCTTTTACTAATGAGAAACTGTAATTACTATTATGATGAATGATCAGGATTATCTTTATGGACTGTGAGAAAATTTTAGCTTTTGACCAACATTGTATCAATAAGTGTGTGCATTTTATATCTTTGTTACTGTAATTGTGAAAAATTTTTGTCAAATCTGTGTTGGCCAGTGCCCAACACCATTTGTAAAAATTTTTTGTGGGGAGCATGGGGGCTATGTAAGTAGGCTGTTTATGTTTCCTTTATGTAAGTAGGCTGTTTAGGTTCTTATATTGGTAACGCCGCCGCCACGTAGCGCTCTCTGTATGAAAATGAAATCACTGGCTGTGCTGTGTGCAGTCTGTGGCTAGTTTGCATTGTTGTCTGCCATTGTAGTGTTAGGCAGCTGGCTGCGAACAGCGCGTAGCGTTGCGCAGTTGGAGGTGAGCCGCCAGCAGTGGTGGATGTGGGGAGAGAGATGGCGGAGTTTTGAAATTTGTCATGAACTGCTATGTTTATATATGATGATATCAAGGTAAATACATTGTTTGTTCTCTATTAATATCTTTCATTTGCTAACTATCCCTATCAGTAGTTAGTGCCTTCCATAGTTTGAATCTTTTATTTAGCTGGCAGTAGTGGCGCTCGCTGTATTGCAGTAGCTTGAGCAGCGAAGATTTTTGTGAGGTAAGTGATTTGTGAAAGGTATAGTTTAATGTTAGTCAGGGCCATTCTTTTGTAGGGAATTTTGAAAGTCAGATTGCGTTGCGCTAACAAAATATTGTGTGTCAGTTTAAGCACAGTCTTGTATAAATTGTTCAAAGGGGACGTTTCATAAGGTAAGCGTCGTGCCGACAGGCGAAGGGCCAGTTCTATAGCAGCTTGAAGGCTAGCAACTGGATAGAAGTGTCAAAGCTCATTACTTTGCTCGTAAATTCTATGTAGCTCAATCTTGGACATGTTATACTGAGCAATCTTGCTTATTTTGTCGGTCGCCTTTTGCTTGCTACACTTCTGTGTACTAGTCAAAGTTAAGTAGTGTCAGTTACTTTTTTCATAATAAAACTCATTATAATACGGTTTGCTTGAATTGTTGTCTAGCGATCCGAGAAAGATGATTGCCCAGACAGCCCACATTTAGCGACTAGGCAGGATTCAATAAGTACAGAAATGGGAGAAAATGTATCCCCTGGTGGACATCTCAATTAACTGCAATGCAGTAAATAATCCACACGTTAAGGCGAATTAATCAAAGGACAAAGAACAGCAAACAGCTGGGGAGCTACAAAGGCAACAATATTTTAAACAGAAGAAGGAATGAAGCACAGCTATACAGAAAAAGAAGAAAAACTGGAAGCAATATTGCAGATTGAGCTCAAAAAATAACCCCTGGAACGCAGTCTATTGAATCGCATAAAGAAAAATCAGAAGTGACACACCCATAACAACGCTAAGGAAAAGTGATAACACAACAACAACAGATTTAACCGAAACTGACACCTGTTTGTTCGATTATTTTGTGCCTGAGGACGATCAAACCCAAGACACGGAATACCATAAACTACTAAGATCTCAAACGCTACGACTCAACGGAGCGGAAGATTGATGTAACTTTCACCTAGACAAAAATAGAGGAAATAATAAGGAATTTGCCTGCAAACGGGACTCCTGATGAAAATGATGTTACCAGCAAGATCCTTCGTCAATTATACAGCGTTTTTCCCAGCTTTACATAATAGTTGCCTAAAGAACAGTTGCTTTCTGAGGTATCGAAGAGATTTAAAATAGAATCAGTTCTCAAAATTGGTTAAAAAAAAAAAAGAAAAACCAGCATGGAAGTGTCTAAATTTTGTCCTTACAGTTTTTTGTATGTAGGGGGAAAAATGGAAAAGCTATCAGTTAACAGAATTAGACAGCATGCCTTCTCCAAGAATCTCCTAAATAACAATCAGTATGGATTTACTCCACACAAAGGGACAGTCGATGCATTGTTGGCTGTTAAGAACTTCATAGAGGAGAAGCATGTCGCAAGGACAATATATAACAATGGTCAGTCTTGATATTCAGGGAGCTTTTGACTCAGCTTGGTAGCCCAGCATCCTTAAAGCACTATTAGAAGTTGAATGTCCTAGCAACTTATATAATCTAGCAAAAAACTATTTCAGTGATAGAACAGCGGTGTTGGCCTTTAACAGCAAACAACTAGAAACGGTGACAAAACGTGCCAGCAAGGATCTTGCTGTGGCCCAGGTTTTTGGAATATGCAGTATATTTCTTTGTTCAATTTGGATTACACAGCAAGCACAAAAACAGTAGGATTTTCAGATGACTTAAACGTGTTGACCAAAGCAAATACTGTCATTATTGCTGAGGAGCTCTGCAATAGAGAAGGGGAAAAAATAACAGTTTGAGCACAGTACGTGAAACATTCCCTTAAGAAAATTAAGAATGAGAGTGCTGGTAAACCTCTTACGTTATTTTATTTTCAAACAGCTGAGCAAAACTGAACATACTCAGACATTTCTCTCTTTACTTATTCTGATCAACATCAAGCTGACACACAATACTTTTTTTTTTTTTTTTTTTTTTTAGCGCAACGCAATCTGACCTTCAATAATCCATACAAAAGAATGGCCCTGACTAACAATAACCTATACCTTTCATGAATCATCACTTACCTCACAGAAATCTTCGTTACTCAAACTACTGCAATACATCGTGCGCCAATACTGCCAGCGAAGTAAAAGATTCTAACTACTGAAGGCATTAACTACTGATAGGCGCCGGCCGCTGTGGATGAGCGGTTATAGGTACTTCAGTCTGGAACCGCGCGACCGCTACTTTCGCAGATTCGAATCCTGCTTCGGGCATGGATGTGTGTGACGTCCTTAGGTTAGTTAGATTTAAGTAGTTCTAAGTTCTGGGGGACTGATGACCTCAGATGTTAAGTCCCATAGTGCTCAGAGCCATTTTTGAACTGGTAGGTATAGTTAGCAAATGAAATATTTTGATGGAGAACAAACAATGTATTTACCTTAATAGTGTTCAGAAGTCATAATATATATATATATATATATATATATATATATATATATATATATATATATATATATATATCAGTTCATGACATCCGGTCTTACAAATTTCGTTTTTGTGACGGACACACGTCCAGATCGTCCGCTCTCAAAATTCTGCCATCTCTCTCCCCACATCCACCACTGCTGGTGGCTCACTTCCAACTGCACAACGCTACGCACTGTTCACATCCAACTGCCCAACACTGCAATAGCGAATATTTCAACAATACCAACCAGCCACAGACTGCATACAGAACGCTACGTGGTGTTACCAACATAAAAACCTAAACAGCCCACTTACATAGCCCCAATGATGCCCACTAAAAATTTTACAAATGGTTTGGGCAATGGCCAATACATATTTGTTAATTTTTTTTTATATTAACGTTAACAAATATATCAAATGCACACACTTATCTATACAATGTTGGTCAAAAGCAAAAGTTGTTCTCATAAAGCTGGTCCAGATCATTCATCACAGAAGTAATTGCAGTTTTTTTTTCTCAAAGTCTGAGCAGTAAAAGAAAATGCACACGGAAGCAGTGGATTTACATGCAGTCTTGAAGTAGTAGTATTGTCCTTCCAACGGAAAGACAGTGCTGACTCTTGACATGCACTCAGGTAATGGGTCACAACAGAGCAAACCCACAGCAGAGTCAGTCGAAGTTTTGAAGAATATTGGTAGGTAGGTCATCACAGAGCAGACCCACTGTAGTCCTTGTAGAGATGGCTAGCAGCCATCCGTTGTGACTGTGCGCTATCACCATCAAAGAGTCTTGCAGATAGTATAGCAAGTCCTTGTCCAATCACAGATAAAATTTTTGAAATGTCCTTGGAACCAGCCATGCTGTTAACCAATACCTTACTGAATTTCAACACATGTGCAAACACTAACAGTCCCTTTTTTTTAACTTCTCACATATTGCATATACACTATGACCAAATGTGTGCACTGAAATGAATGCCTACAAGTTACTTAATTTGATGAACTGGTGTCAATTACAATTTTATGGCATAAGAATACAATTATAAAGATAAAAAATACATCATTAAAGAACATAACAACACAGATAATATTTGTAGTAATACAGGGTTTACAAAAGAATAGAAATAATCATATACATCAGTGTTACAGGAATTATGACATATGTAAATGCATAAAAGATCAGAATAGCGTTTGAAACATTAATTACACACATAAGCAGTAAAACAGAACAGAATAAATGTCTGAATACCATAGTAACAGAAAAATTCTACAATATAACTCTTATCGCATAAACATCTAAAGACAGGAAGAACACAAGGGTACACAAACATATAGTAGGATAACACAAAAGAAAATGACAGGGTTTGTTTTACTGCGGTATTTATCGTATTTGATTTGCAAACAAAACTTTCTTTACATCTTGGAGATTTCCCTGTTCATCATGATTCCCAAAAAGTCCTACATATATCTGCTTTCTGTATTCTATTCATATCCTCTTTCAAAATAATTATTCTGCATTGTGCACTAATTTTTTTGCCAAACATTTTTTTATAGCTCCTCAATGCATTTCTTCCAATTCATCACAACTTATTCTCTTGTACCCCCTCTTAAGCTAACTTAAATCTACTGAGCTTGTATATATATACTAAGGGATGAGGCAATGCAGCAGCACAAAACAATTAATAAAAACAGCAATGATAAAAAAATGCAAATTGGCAAAGCAAGCAGCAGTATATCTAAATTAGCAAAATAAATGCAACATTACAACTAATAGGAGCCAATGTGCAGCAACAAAAATAAATAAATCAGCAGTAAAACTGGCTTAGCAGAGTAACACAAAGTAAAATTTGGTAGCACTATGCCTGGCAAACAGCAGCAGCAGATGCAACAACTTATATCTCAACATGACAAAGCTCAAGCAGAGAAAATATTACAGTAAAGATAGGAAATGTCTAATACCTATGTTAGATCTTAACACTAGAGTCATGCATCACAATAACTTACTCTACAAAAAAGTTAGCAAATCGTTAAAAAAATTATGTATGCAATTCCTGTGAAGGGGAAATGTCTATTTGTGCTCCCTTTTTTAAGAAAGTAGATCATAAAATCATTCTTTTCTGGATCTGTAGACAGAAAACTTTTCTATTAGTTCATCTATTAAATTTCATTTTGACCAATGCTGTAGTGCAGCTAGAAACTAGACACTAATCAAAATGAACAAATATATACATAAAGCAAGGTGTGAAATGTCATTCACTAGCCATATGGCATTTCATAAGGCAGTAAAAAATCTCTCAACTAGCAAGACAATAGATGTAAAATGTTTCTCATCATTTCATTAGGCATTTCCATAAATAGCAGAAATTATGAGCTCCAAAGTGTAATCATATATCTTCAAGTATGAGCGTGTCGTATTTGTGATGCTTTCTACAAAGACATGTCAAAAGCGAGGTTAATGGCCTCTCCTCTTTTTGTTGTGCCTCTGAAAGGCACGGCTTTTTTCTCAGGCGACTGTAGCATAGGTGGAAACTTACGGCGCATTACGTCAAGGTCACTTAGCTTTCTTACCGAAATATTTACAACAGCCGTTTCCGCTACAGCGACAGTCTCATGTAAAAAAAAAATTCACAAGTCGAAAAATTACAGTAAAAATGCGTAGAAACGAAATCTCATGAATAGCAGTGTTGTGATAGATTCACGCATGGACACATGTCATAACCCTTAAAGTACGATTCTTGGTTTCCAACATCCTTTTTCACAAACCAGAGTCCCTAACTTCTATTAATTATTCCTTACCTTATTACATGTATACATATTCGTCGACGCTTCTTCAATATTTCATCATAATAAATATGTAGCATAATCAAATTCCTTATATAGCATCAGCTTATTGAACGTAAACATACCTCAACGGCATAATACACATCATCATCGTAATAACATCATTATTGTAGCTTCTTTCAATAATTTCAAAACCTTCAATAAAGTCATCTACCTCAAACATACTTTAAAAATCATGATTCCTTACCAGATACAACATTCAAAGCTCTCATAGTATCATAATGGCTTTGAAAAAATATGAACAGTTCACAAAGTACAGACAAAATACTATTTCATAAGTGTGAAGATATCCAACTGTGTAATTGAGTAAACATGTGTCACTGGCGTAGTAAAAAAAATGTTTGTCTCTCTCTCAGTTAAATGATCAGATAGCTGTGTAGTTCTGTGTTAGAGAAATATGGTACCGATGTGTAAAGTTGTATAAGCAAATACCAAATTAGCTAGGGCTCCTAGCGCTTGCCACAGGCTTAGTACACAAAGAAGGCGTGTACTCCCTGAGGACGAACGTATTTGTACCTTCAGGTGTTACAGATTACAGCAATGGACTGAAATGTATCAACCGAAAACCTTCTTTGTATCTTTGTAATTCAAAAATCTTTAAAAATAAATGTTTTAAGTACAAAAATTAATCACTCAAATGCATGTCCTGTAGCACTAAACTGTGCGTCTAGCTGTAAGATCATTACTGTCGTTACTTAACGGTAAAAATGTGCCAAGTGTCGTAATTATCGTTGTCAGTAAGCAAAGTTCTGTAGAAGTCAAAGTACTTACCTCGTAATAAATAAAAGTGGAATGTTATGCGTATAAATATTGCAGTTATTACGTACATTACCATGTTCAAGAAAGTACTATACTGTAATTTATTGATGTGCTACAGAAAAGTCTGTCTCATTGTACATGTACCACAAAAGTTACTACTAAAACATGTTTTACTTTCCAGAAGAATTCAGAAAAACTGTGCAGATATAAAACAGATACAGCACAAAAACAATAATATAAATTGTGTCACTCATTAGTAGCATCATGATATAATCGTGCAGCTGTCAAATAAACTAACCACTGTGTAATCTGGTGTCTTTCAGAAAGTATTTCAAATCCAGAATGCATTTTCAAGTAAACCAAAATGTTGCATTAAAATCTCATTAGCAGTACCAGTATATGTTCTAAGTATGTAAACCTTATAGTCATTACGTAATCGTGCAATGAACAAGGAAGAATCTACACTCAGTAACACCATGTTGTCTGTTCACTACAAAAATGCATTCATAATTACTGTCTAAATAAGTTCCCTAGGTTCTTGACTGGATAGTTAACTTTAAAACATTGTTGTATGTTAACAGTTTCTAAGTGTGACAATGCATACTAGTAACGTGAAGTGAAAAATTTTATAGCAAAGATTAAGTTAAAAGGCAGATTATCTCTCAATAAACGGTTTTACATGTGAAATGTGGTGCAATACTTCACTCTTCCTAGTACGCTGAGCTTCAGCTTCAACGAAATTATCATGTGGTATACGTCGGTAAAGGATACTGCAATTTTTCTCAGGGTTAGCTTCTATGTTATTTTTCTCTGAACCAGCCTAAGCACGTGGCCGCCTGCGGTGCAAGTCATTGTCTGTTACCTTTGTTGTCGCGCATCGTTACTGGGATTTGGAGATCTAACTTCTACAAATTCATCTTGTCGAGAGGGCCCTGCCCTGTTTGAATCCCGTCGATTCTGATTAAATTCTGGTCTGTTGTTAAGATTATATCGTCTGTCGTCATGTCGCTAGTTTCTGTAATTTCTTTCTTGTCGGTCACGTGGTGGAGAACTTTTCCCTGAGTCGTAACTGCACGCTGGGCAGTTGCGTGTGAAATTGTTCTGTCTCCCTTGATAATAATTATTTTGGTTCCCATATTGTGTTTTCCTGATTGTCTCTGTCATAGTCATTACCTTGGAGAGGTGATCTTTCCCTGTAATTATTATTACTCTGCCAATGGTTGTCATATGGGTGGTGCCTGTTTTGGTCACGATTTGCGTTGTAAGAATAGCCTTGTCGTGTCCACTTATTGTTTCTGTCGTCATGGAATTGTGACGGATGTGACCTGTAATGATTGTTTTCCTGTTTGCGCATCCCGCGACTGTCTGTGTCAATTTCTAGTTCTTGTAAGAGTCCCTGAAAAGCTTCAATGTCGTCTTTGCAACGTCCTGCCAAAATAGTATGTCTTAAATGTTCAGGCAATTTGATGATGCAAATGCGGATCAATTCTGAGCGGCTGTATGGGTTTGACAGGTACTGATTCTTGTGCAACATGTTTTCAAAATATTTGACAAGAATGGAAAATTCAGATTGTTCAAAGTGTTTCATCATTATGATGCTATGTTTCACTCGGTCTTGAGTAGCTTGAGACCAATATACTGAGAGGACGGCATGATAAAATTCTCCTTCACTGTGACAATCGTGAATGATCGATCGCATTCTTACAGTTGGTTCATTCTCTAAATAGCCACACATAAATTCTAATCTGTGCTCTAATGACCAGTTGGGATGAAAATATTGAGATAATTGATGAAGCCACGCTTGTGCATAAATGTCGTTGCCATAATCCTTAAATGTTTTCAATTTATGTGTAGTAATGAACAGCTTATAGTCAAAGTCACCGTGTCGGCGAGTCGCATATCGGTCATTGTTACGTCGTGTCGGCGGTTCCATCTCAAGATTCGGTGCACCTTGCCAATTTCTTTCATAATTTCTGAAATACCCTGTGTTATTATTTTGTGGCTTTTCCATATTTCTAAGTCCCTCTTCCCGTGTTGGAGCAAGAGTCCCCTCTGAAATATGTAATTCTTGTATAACTTGTGCCAACTGATCTTGTACTTCCCGAATTTCTTTTTTGTGTTGGGTATTAATTTGATTCTGATTTTGTTTGAATTTCCTAATTTGTTCGTACTCTTCTGTGTCATTCAGATTATCTTCTACCTTCGTAGATAAATTATTTAGCTGATCCGAAAGTTCGACTACTTTCTCTGATAATGAACTAATTTCCTCCATGTGTCTTTCTGCACCAATTTTCAGAGTACCTACTCTGTCCTTTAAGTTTTCCTGAGTTTTGCAAGTTGCATAACCGAATCGGTAGATGCAACTGAGTCACTTTTAGCCCGCAAGGTCTCGTGATTTTCATGAACAATAGTTCGCAGTTCTTTTATGGCTGCTTCGTTATTCTGTAATGCATTTTCATGCTGCGAAAAAATAGGTTCAAAATGCTCACAAATTTGTGTTTCTAGTCATTACAGACTTTTTGACATTTCGATTCGATGTTATTTAACTCAGTAGTTAAATCTTCACGCGTTTGTTGAAGTGTTTCTTTAATTTGTTTCTGATTTTGTTGCATTTGTTGCTGTGACTGTTTCTGATTTTGTTCCATTGCGTCTAACTTTTGAAGCTGTTGCTGTGTTTGTCTCTGATTTTGTTTGATTTGTTGCATTAGTTGCAATAATAATGTATTAGTGTCTGGAATCTGTTCCTTTATGCCTTTCGGCAGTGCATTTGCACCGGCAACATTCGCGTTTTGAAAAGCAAAAGATGTGTCTTGACTTAATTGAGAAAAAGGTGAGGACGCAACACCTGAATCAGATGTACTTGCAAAATTTTGTCCTGTAATTTCGGAATCCTGAGGCGAGCTGTTGCCGACCGATCCATCGACAATGTTTCCCTGTTCACTAATTGTTTCACTGTCTACACCATTACTTGCTGCCTGGTCCATTTCCCTATGCACAATTACCAAATTACTATGTTGAACATTAATTAATTCATTAGACAATGACGCTAACGCACTGCTCTAGTCTTCACTGTCCTTTCTCAGTTTACTTTGGAGCCTAGTATTAAGCTACGTTTTTCACACGCCATAATTGTCACAATATTTCTCACAATAACATAGAAAGCACAATTTGAAGAGTAAAATAAGAAAACACATTAAAATAACACTGAAAATAGTATCTAATTAATTTCAAGCACAGCTGCGAAACATTTGGTGCGAATCTACATGCATGCCACAACTGTTTTACTGTACAACAATGAAAAACTACAACTACAAAGAAGATGCTTTCTACAATTCCGCGCTAGCAATAAACAATTGCTACACTAATTACACAAACTACAAGAAAAAATCAAAAGATTCCAGTGAGGTATCCTCGGCTAAGGGTTGACCTATGAAACATCCGGTTAGAAAAATTATGAATGACAGTGCTGGTAAACCTCTTACGTTATTTGATTTTCAAACAGCTGAGCAAAACTGAACGTACTCAGACATTTCTCTCTTTACTTATTCTGACCAACAGTAAGCTGACACACAATACCTTTTTTTTTTTTTTTTAGCACAACGCAATCTGACTTCCAATAATCCCTACAAAAGAATGGCCCTGACTAACAATAACCTATACCTTTCATGAATCACTTACCTCACAGAAATCTTCATTACTAAAACTACTGCAATACATCGTGCGCCAATACTGCCAGCTAAATAAAAGATTCTAGGTACTGAAGGCACTAACTACTGATAGGCATAGTTAGCAAATGAAAGATTTTAATGGAGAGCAAACCATGTATTTACCTTAATGGTGTCAAAAGTTATAATATATATATCAGTTCATGACATCCGGTCTTACAAATTTCGTTTTTCTGATGGACACACGTCCAGATGGTCAGCTCTCAAAACTCCGCCATCTCTCCCCGCACATCCACCACTGCTGGCGACTTACCTCCAACTGCGCAACGCTATGCACTGTTCACATCCAACTGCCCAACACTGCAATAGCGAATATTTTAACAATGCCAACCAGCCACAGACTGTACTCAGCACAGTCAGTGATTTTCATACAGAGCGATACGTGGCGTTACCAGCAGCCCACTTACAAACAAGAAGATCCGTTTTCATGAGCAAAAATCGAAAGCAATGGTAACAACAAGGAGAAGGCGAAACGACAAAGCAACAGTTATTCTCGTTCTTAACGATAATGTTTTGTAACAAGTTGAAGGATTAAAATACTTGGGTATAATTATTGACTCTAAATTTTTGTTTAATGAACATATACAGTACATGAGTGAAAAATACATGAAACTTATTCGTTTTTTATCTTAACCAGCAAGTGTCAACTGGGGACTTGGTTCATGAACAATGGAAATAACTTACAAAGGCGCCATACTACCAATACTGGAATATGCAGCCCTGTTTGGTTTTACGCACTAAGAATAAATTATAACTGTGTGAAGATTCTTAGAATCCTGCACTTGATCAACCTGAAGACTGCTAAGGCTTACTGAACGACGTCTACCGAAGCGTTCTGCCTTCTGACAGGTCTTCCACCCATAATTATTAAACTACAGGCAATAGCTGAAGAAAATAAAATTACAAAAATTGAACACACGTCCCATTCTGTAGACACTCCGTCAGATTACAGTGGCTCCACCAAGTTTCTATAGTTTCATATACCTGTAAGTATATTTTGTACGCTGTGCAAAATTTATTGAAGAATCTCTCTTACTTATGAAGAAATGTGCAACTCTAGAATTTATTTAATATACAGGGTGAGTCACCTAACGTTACCGCTGGATATATTTCGTAAACCACATCAAATACTGACGAATCGATTGCACAGACCGAACGTGAGGAGAGGGGCTAGTGTAATTGTTTAATACAAACCATAAAAAAATGCACGGAAGTACGTTTTTTAACACAAACCTACGTTTCTTTAAATGGAAACACATTAGGTTTGTTAGAACATCTGAACATATAAACAAATACGTAATCAGTGCCGTTTGTTGCATTGTAAAATGTTAATTACATCCGGAGAGATTGTAACCTAAAGTTGACGCTTGAAACCTCCGACGTTCAGTTGCGTGGAGGACGTGGAGGACGCATAAATTGGCCAGCCCGTTCTCCTGATCTTACACCTCTGGACTTCTATCTGTGAGGTACGTTAAGCGAGAATGTGTACCGTGATGTACCTACAACCCCAGAGGATATGAAACAACGTATTGTGGCAGCCTGCGGCGACATTACACCAGATGTACTGCGGCGTGTACGACGTTCATTACGCCAGAGATTGCAATTGTGTGTAGCAAATGATGACCACCACATTGAACATCTATTGGCCTGACATGTCGGGACACACACTATTCCACTCCGTAATTGAAAACGGAAACCACGTGTGTACGTGTACCTCACCCCTCATGGTAATGTACATGTGCGTCAATGAAAAAGACCAATAAAAAGGTGTTAGCATGTGGACGTAATGTGCTGTTCCAGTCTCTTCTGTACCTAAGGTCCATCACCGTTCCCTTTGGATCCCTACGTAATTCGGTGCTCTCCGATACACACGATCGAGCAGCGGAGGAGTGTTACTCAAGCGTCAACTTTAGGTTACAATATCTCCGGATGTAATTAACATTTTACAATGCAACAAACGGCACTGATTACGTATTTGTTTATATGTTCAGATGTTCTAACAAAACTAACGGGGTTCCATTTAAAACGCAGGTTTGTGTTAAAAAAACATACTTCCGTGCATTTTTTTATGGTTTGTATTAACCAATTACACTACCCCTCTCCTCACGTTCGGTCTGTGGAATCGATTCGTCAGTATTGGATGTGGTTTACGAAATATATCCAGCGGTGACTCACCCTGTATGAACAAATGAATGAGCTGTTACATTTTAAATTTCATGTTTAGAAAAAAACTCGAATTTTATAGCTTATTATATCAATTTTTACCATAATTTTTAATAGATTTGGGAACTTCTAGAGTTTCAAACAGCTGTAAGTATGGTTTGTAATGTGCACAAAATTCATCCAAGAATCTCTTTTATTTATGAAGAAAAGTTTACCTATAGCAACAAATGCAGCCAGTAGTAAGTGGAAAAATGATGAAATTTGACATGTAAAAAAAGTTTATTTTGCTATGTTTTTGAGCTTCCACTGCTATGAGCGTGAATCCTGAATGCCTCCTGGCCATGCTGACAAACTTTTATGAATTTATTTGTGAAAGTATAGACAGCGGAAATTAAAATGTCCTGTGGTGCCTCACCTGCTCCAAGTCGGCCCGTTTGACGTCCTACCCCCTTGCTATGTTTTCTAGAGTCATGTACACCATCGTCTTTGAGTTTGTTCTGAAGGAACCGTCTTTTCAGATGTAGGGTAATACTCACTGTATTTTCATTTTCATTTCATTTAGTCAACGCCCTACATTACAGTATTTGTAACACTACATGTTAGGAGAAAACACTGAGTGCCACTATGTTATCCAACTCTTTCTCCAAATGCAGTGGAATGAATGAATTACGTGTAGCAAGCCTCAAGCCAAAATTAGTTCCTTGTTGTGTTTGATATTGTAAACTTTGTAATGTAGTCAACGTTCTCTTTTATAGCATTAAACTTTACATTTGTCGAATTTTGTGGCTGTGTGTCCCTGACAGGTCGTACGAACATGTCTCGGGAAACGGATGGTGTGCGTGTAACGAGAACAAATCGTCCCGGAACACAGTACAGAGCTGCATTGCATCCACATCACAACAGATGTTAAAAGTGGCCCCCATGTGATGCAACACGCGTTCACAAATCGCATAATGGATTGCCGCAGTCGTTTCCTCGTTTTGGCCTCTCTTCGAATAGCATCACAGGCGTCGTAAGCACGCTGTTGAAAGGTCTGTACATCAGGAACTGATTCAGCATACTCAACTCTTTTCAGATGCCTCCACAGATAAAAATCCAGTCCGGTGACCTAGCAGGTCATGTTACAGGGTCTCCGTGTCCTATCAAACGTCTGGTGTTGTTGAGATATCGGCGAAATATAAAGCGGAAGTGGGATGGTGTTCCATCATGAAGGAACCACATAACCTGTCGATTGTCAAAGGCGTATTCCCAAGCATTCCAGGCAGACTATTCCGCAAGAAATCCAGGTACCTTCCTCCATCGAGGTGTAGTGGAATAATAACCGATCCAAGTGTGCGGTCGCCAAGAATCTGTGCCCACACGTTGATGCTGTACCGAAGTTGATGAGAGACATCGGCCATTCCCCGAGGATTATCTTCAGCCCACAGGCGACGATTATGCAGAATGACAATGACAATTCTGGTAAAGATTGCTTTGTCTGTAAAGAGGACTGATGACAGAAATCCGATAATTGTGATTATCTAATACAAAAACCATCAAGAAAATCATTTTGGCAAAGGGAAATCCGCTTTTGATAATCCTTGCACGCGTTTCACGTGTCGAGCACGATACACCAAATCGTTCTTTGGCTTACACCATGTTGGCGCACCACTTGCTTGGAGCTTGTACAAGGGTTCGTCTGAATGTACTGTAGAACACAGTCCTCCAAGTCTGGTGCACGCATAGTGCGCAGCCTCCCTGCACGTTCGTCTGTCTGAAAAGACCTTTGATCACACAAACGCCCAAAAAGGGCTCGAAATGGTGTGATGTGGTTGGTGTCTGTGAGGGTACTTGTTTTGGTGTAGCCGTGCTGCCTCACGACAGTTTCCATCTGCTTAGCCGTACGCAAACACCGTTTCGTCGTGTTCTCGACATGAATACCGGACTATTCTGCCGCTCACAGTACGCTGTGTCAATCACAGAGCATGCAACACAAAAGGAACACGCCGTCAGAGGAACTTTCATTCGTCAGCGCCATCTACCGTGGTTGCCATGCATTTCCGGACATACATTCATAGGACTTTTTTCTCCATTTCCAGTCAGCAATCCACCCCTGCACTTTATCGCTTTTTTTTTAATGTTCACACTGTATATAACAAAATTAGCAGCTATTTAATTGTTCCAATACAGCTACACAGCTTTCTATAAACCCAGACTTGTATACACTTGCACTGATTTTGATTGTGTCCTTAATCAATAACAAAAAGATATGGTGAACATTGTAAATTTTGATATTTGTCTTTGATTAGTGAAGGTTTATTCGTTGATCAAGGTGCCTAATGTGATTCTTATTTGTATCACTGGTATTTAATTCTTATCATATTTCTCAATTTCGTTGTGGAGAAAATATTTATTTGTCGGCAAGGTGTCAAATGTTATTCTCTTCTGTGCTATTGCTACAAAATACAGGTTTATATATATTATCATTAGCTTTTGTTTCCTCTATCTACTTCATTGCAGAGATCAAGTTTTTGTTAGTGTTTATTTTGGCCCTTCCCAAGTTACCAAAGTTAGGATGAGAAAATTCTGTTCATTGTTATTTTAAATATTCAGAACAATCGCTGCCTGCCAAATTTTCCTGAAGGTGAGCACCTAAGCTCGCTCATTTTTTGGTAGACATTCGTCCGACAGACTCATCCATGTGTTGCAAAGATTATTTTTCTGAGTGTTGTAGTCTGCTGGGAAGAGAATACGAGTGGTGTGACAATATTTATTTTATGTAATCTCCTGCATCATGTTGTCATCGTCTCCAAATTCCAGACTAATCTCTGCAATATGTGGATGTGTGTTCGAATGTGTTGGTGCGGAAAACTCCTGTCTTGTCTGGTAATGTAGTGCTAACCTTGTAAGCTTCTTCAGAGAGCTCTAATGAAGTGCTTATTTTTGAGTAAAAGAATTTCCATTTTGATATCTCCGAAACATTGGTAATGAGAACCACCCATGTCTCCCAAAGGAAAAATAATGGTCTCAGCAGCAACCACCGTTGGAGGGCTTTTTGGACGGTTGCTAATGTTTGATTCTGTGTGAATCACAGCGTTTCTCAGTCTTCCATATCCAGGAGCCACTGGCTACCGACCTCCCCCCTTTTTCTTTTTTTTTAAAAAAAAAGAAGAAGAACAGCGGTTCCCCACGGCAACGGCCGCATGACGCAGACTTAGGGTTCTCACGTTTGGTCCGCACGCTGGTGTGGCAGGCATGACGTTCTTCGAAGCATGTTTTGGTATATCTTTCTGTTTGAGTTAAGGAAAGTGCTTCATTTATTTCACTAAGCATTAGAGTGTTTTCCATTCGAATTGTTGAGTTATTCATTAATTCTCGTGGATAGTGAGTCAATTAGATTTCTTTCTTTGTTCGTGCCAACTTGAACCACTTGCCATCAACACTGGTGTTCCTTCACCTGAGAAACTGCTTTCAGAAATTTGTGACCTTAACGATGCTGACAAAATCTTCATTCGTTGGTATAAGCGGATTAATGATTTCGAGTAATGAGCCTCATGCGAAACAGAATTGAAGTTTGCATCTTCTCGTCAGAGTTTTGCCTTCAGTGATAAGCTCACAGTGTTGTAGTGAGCTGTGTGTTGGATAACGTGAGTTGAATTTTGTTTCTTCATTACTGGATTTTCACGCGACGCGACCATCATGTTTGCACTAAGTGAAGATAGTGCGCGCATAGTGCCTATTAATGAGTATGATAGATCTCCAGTTTATATAACAGTTTTCAAATACGACGAAAATTACGAATTTCTTTAAATCTGGTTGGATAGCTTTGACTTTGACTTCAGCGTTTTTGTACCACGACCTCTTGCTCTCACTTGATGTGGTTGAGAAAACTTCGTACCTCTTTTTACTATGCTGCATGTGTATATTTTGATATTAATGCAGGATTATCCTCACTTTTTTACGTTTTTTTTATGTCATTGCCTTTGAGGTCATCTGTGTTGGTGCTATCTTGTAACTTCATTTAAGCCTGACTACTACTAATGAGGGACTACATAAAATTTATACCATGTGCGTTATCAATCATTGTAATAAATTCACAGTATTAATCAGAATAGCCTCTCAAAGGTTCCCACTTGTCATGTACTCGCACAGCCTCCAAATGTTCCCCCGAAAGCTGTTGATCTCAGATCAGTTCCTCATGAGATTTTATGTATAATGAGTGTCTTTGGAGGTGTATCTCTTCATCTTGCAGGTGGACCGTATTACCGTTGTACAATCTGATAAGGTTGATAAGGATCCTGGACGGTAGACATTGCGTGCATGGTAGCTAAAAGTGAGGCGAAAGTTACATTAATTGTCTGCTTCGTTTCGATACCGCAAGACAAGTTTCTAAGTGCATCATGTACGGCAGCTTGCGTCAATACTTTTACACAGTCGTGGTCAGTTCTCTAGGATTCAGCATCTCTTGTAACACGAGGTCCGATTTCGATGAAAGTATTCTTAATAGGAGTAGCAGCTTTGCATTTGTAGCAGTTTGGCATTTGGCGATTCCTATCAAAGGCAAGTAGCAACCTGGCACTGCGGACGAGGCTGTTGTCATCTAGAAAGGCGGTTGTGTCCACAGCATACTTATCTTGAAGATGTACAGAGAAGGGTAACACTTGGTCATCGAGAATGTCCAAAGAAAAATCCTGGTTGTAGTTCACGGTAATCTGAAAGAGTTGTCCCAATTCACGGTACAAGAAGCAACCCCAAAGCATCACAGAACCACCACCAGCCTGCACAAACCCTTCACACACTGTGGGGTGAATTCGTTAGTAGGCTGTTGGTGCACATCGTTTAAAAAGACGGAAAATCGCGACTCGTCGGATCATGCTATCCGTCTACTTGTACAATTACCAGCTGTCGCACTGAAGATGTGCAGCTTAATGTGCCGGTCTAATGGCCTTATGCGAAAACCTGACACCAAATGTCCACTGTGTACACTTCGCTTCGGAATTTTCGATCAGCAACTGGTTGAGGTGGACTTGCATTCACTGACACCAAAAATTTCTGTCGGGTTTGATGCCGATCGTCATTGACAAGTAGTGACACCTGTCTCCATTTTACAGCCACTGGACTTAGGCTTTGAAAAGGTTGAAAGGCATACGGACATCAATACAGAGGAGACTGTCCTATACTGACGAGCTCTGGTACTGACAAATTTAGATCATAGTAAATAAGTGCAAGAACGGCAAGGACATCAAAGAAGCGTTTTCAGGCCCTGAAAGAGCTTCTGGAAAGATGGCTGTACAGATAAGTGAAGGAAAACTAGGCATGTGCCTGTAAATAAGAAAGATTATCCTAACGAACTCATATTCATAGAAATCGGTTCGCGTAAGTTCGATGTTGTACGTAGTTTCACTTACCTTGGAATAGACGTCAGTTATTAAGAACTATGGCAGCTCTGAAACCCAAAAGCGAATGTTGTCCACTAATAACTGCTACAGATGCCTGAGAAAAAGTCTGAAATCCAAGCAGCGAAAGTTACGGTGTATAGAACTTTAGTAATGATGCTAACATAAAGTTCTGGAACCTAGCCAAAAACAAAATTCTGTGACAAGCAAATCCTCATATTTGAAATAAATGTCATGATGCCAGTTTTTGGGCCAGTGAAATAAAACAGTGTCTTGAGGAGGAGTTTGGGCTGTAAATTACATAACCTGTAGAGGGTGTTTCAAAAGTCGTGTTGCATTTGACAGACTCTGTATTAGTCGAGACAATGAAAACTACAACGAGGGGAACAACTCACCACCACCACACCACCAAAATGGTTAGTCGTTTGCTGTGAAGGCTACCACATGGCTGGTCGTACGCCGGCTCCTGGTTGAGACTCATTCTGGGCGTTGTGTTGGTAAATGGGGTCTGGCGGAATGGCCACTTAGGTCGCCGGATATGACACCGCCGGACTGTTACCTCTGGGGGCACCACAAGTCTGGAGGGTGCAATTTACCTGCAGGAGAATGTCACGAGAGCCTGTGCAGGAACACCAAGAGCAACGTTATGGTCAGCGTCCAGCAGAGCCAATCGCCATGTCCAGATGTGTCGTCTGTAGGATGGCTGTCAATTTGAACACCTTCTGCATTCGAAGAATTTGCAGCCAGTTGACCGGAAACGGCTGTTGGACTGGACTGTCAGGTCATCATTGACCGATGGTGTAACATTTTGTTTGTACAATTGAAGCATATTTTTAGCATGCGTTTGTCTCTTTGTATTTTCGCTATCTCCACTAGTTACCACTTTGTGCAGTAGACTCAATAGCACTACTCAGTAGTACTGAATCACCAATGTAGCCTTTGTTCTGTGGACATGAGTTTTGAATCACCCCGTATAAAAGGCTGGGAGGGTAGAGCTTGTACTGAGAGATAGTGGCAGAATGATTAAGAAGATATGCACTGAAGTGTGAAGGTACCAGCAGGTTAGAAGACTTGAGCTAAGTTGTGACAAAGGTTTTATAGAGGACATATGGGAAACTGGAATCCAGAATTGGGGGAGTTCGCTGATAAACAGGAAAGAATGGAATATTGTTCTACAGAAGGCCAAATTCCACAAAAAGCTGTCGTGCCACTAATGATGACGGGGGTTTGAGTGGTACACTAACCGTAGACACCTCGAACAGTCTGCACTGATGCATCACCAAATCAGCAACTTAATTCACGCTGAGGTGATGGTCACACGTACAGGTTAGCCGAGAGCGCTAATGCTGTGCTTCCTGGAATCGGGTAGGCGCGCCGTCCCCGGATCGAATCCGCCCGGCGTATTAACTACGGGGGCCGGAGTGCCGGCCAGCCTGGATGTGGTTTTTAGGCGGCCTTCCACATCCCACTAGGTTAATACCGGGCTGGTCCCCACGTCCTGCCTCAGTTACACGGCTCGCAGACATCTGAACACATTCACAGTATTCCATGGATTACTCTAGATGCAGACAGTTGGGGTACACTAATTCCATCCTGGGGGGTACGGGATGGCGGAGGGAAGGGCATCCGGCCACCCCTTCAATTAACCTTGCCAAATCCGATTAACCATGCCGACCCTAGGGAACAAGGCACAAGCAAGAGAAAGAAAAAGAAAGAAAGTGGTGGCCACATGCACGCAAGGTAACTCAAGTCTTCTGTTGTGTCACGCCACTGTATTCACCAGTTTTACAGCACTGAATGTATAAAATTTACTGGTACATGCCTACCACTTCATTGCCGTTACTCACGTCAGTGGAGGAGTGTCACATAGCAGCCTGATACCGGTTCCATAACATCTACAGTGCTCCAGATAGCCGTCCCCTCTTTGAAACTGGCAACTACAATTTTTCCTGGTCGCCTTATGTCGTGGTGGAAAGGAGAGGAGAAGAGGGAAATAGAACATGTACTGCTGCGTGTAGTCTTTATAACGTGTAACATTTTTACATTCGATGTGCTAAGATATTTATGGCTGTCTCAAAGACTAGGCTCTATGGCGCCTCTACAAGCGTTGGTGTCTGCCCGACCTGCGTCGCAGCGAGCTGCCGACTTTAGGAACTGTCTTCTTCGCCGTCTGCGTTTTCTTTTTCTTCCTCCCCTCCGGCCGTGAACGCTGGGTCGGCGCCGACAGTCGCATCGACGTCCTGCTGGTCGAATCCGTGTCTACGTCTACGTCTTTACTGGCGCCGATGTCTTCACCGGCAAAGGCAGCCAGTACGACAGGGTAGACTAGCGTGGGGGCGTTTTTGCCGATGAGGAAGTCAGAGTGAGCGAAACCGTCCTCCCGCACACGGTAGAACTTGACATTACGCAGCGTGGCATTGGCTAGGCGCTTCACATCCTGCGGGCAGAGACGAGTATTATTAGAGGCAGTGCCTTATCTTCTGTGATAGATATGGTCGCATCTTGTTACTGCGTCATCAGTATCTTCAGGATTTCCAACAACTAGACAATCGACACTACTGTCTAAATGTTAACCATGATCAAGAAATGAGACTATTATAAGGATGACAAAATTTTGCACCTGGGCTGTTATTACATATTATTAAATATATTTACTGAAGTGTCGGGTACACAGCAGAAAATAAGAGCGCGTAATTATTTGAATTCGATAGGAGTTTTGAAATAGAGTGGTACATCCTTGTAGACGGCGAAAGGTGCCTGTTATTGGTTCCTTTATTTTCTTAGTAGCTCTTTTACCTTCTTTAAGGTCTGTAATATTTACTGTAAAACAACCTCTAAGATATTAAACTTCCACACCTTCAGTACAAACTGCTGGAATGGAATGCAAAGCCCTGAAGGCAAGTGTGGCGGGAAGTATTTAATCTTTGTAGGAGGGAATGACAAGAAATTTGAGACAAAATAAAACACACATGTCACAGTAAGTGGCGCCCAAACAGTCGGGTATACACTGTCCCAACCACGTTGCGCCTTTTGTCGAATTTCTGTGGTTCCTGCAGGCCCTGGAGAACGAGTAAGTGTCTGCTTCATCATGACCCATACGTGTTCAACAGGCGATAGATCTGCTGAAACAGCAGACGTATGTGGACGTGCATTTTACGGCTGAAAAAGCACATCAGCTTTCTTTCGAAGAAATGGCAGTAGCACAGGGTTAACAGCCCTTGCAGTTTAGCGGGCACTGGTTACATTACCCTGCAGAAACACCAGATGTTGTAAGGAGTGTGTCAGAACTCTCCATTGAATTGAAAACAATATAGCCAACTTAACGCTATTCTTTGCATTGTGTAAGCACTCAGATACCGATAGTAACAATCTGAGGGCGAAATACGGGACCGCGATTCCAAGCGTTGTTGTGGGACGAGATCCGTCTGCGAGAGTGCAGGTAGTGGTGTCGTTCGAGAGCTCGAAGACAGAAGGCGTGTCATGCTGTCCTCACGTCGCTGATGGCAGATCTCACCACAATAAAGGCCTGATTTCATTTATATAGCCAGGAGCGATTTAGATGGCTTAACTACGCTTGAAGATGGCATTCAAGGTAAAATTCGCAATCATAGCGCAAAAGCAATTGCAGGGTTAGGCTGGTGATTGTTAGTCCGAGTTTGCAATAATCCCATGTTTTGCTTGTCGGTTAAAGAAGCCTCCTTATCCTCCAAGCAAATAATAACTACTATCCACATCTAATTAATAAATATGCTGTGGTTCAAAAAAAATGGTTCAAATGTCTCTAAGCACTATGGGACTTAACATCTGAGGTCATCAGTCCCCTAGATTTAGAACTACTTAAACATAATTAACCTAAGGACATCACACACATCCATACCCGAGGCAGGATTCGAACCTGCGACCGTGGTTCCGGACTGAAGCGCCTAGAACCGTTCGGCCACAGCGGCCGGCATGCTGTGGTTATTAAATGTTAATGTAACTTTGAAACTGAAATCGCTTGTTAATCTGGCACTCAGCCGTTATTGATAGCTATGTCATTGTCTATTATTCGTTATAGGTTATGATGATTTGAAGTTTTAAAATAAATTTATTCTATGAAATCCCTTCTCACAAGTTATTTAGTACTTAACAGGACCGAAGCAAAACTCTTTTTATTAAATTCATTCTTAGTAACAATAATTCCTTGCCGCTGCTGCTGCATGCTGCTGTGAAATGCCGTAAACCACATGGAAAAAGGCAGTCATCGAAAGAGGTGAGTGCAAAACCTAGGGCCATAACAGAGACACTCACACCACAACGTGTCATGTACTCTTAATCCAGTAAATTTTGTTGCACAAGTCAGATTCTGTCTCACTCGTAAATTCTTATTCAAAAGCGCAGTCAGATAGCTTATCCAAATTTTAGTTTTAAGTTTTTCATGATACGATCAGTTGGGGGCTTAAAGGACATGCAAGACGCACACAGTTTTATGCAGGTTAGATTCCGCTTACTGATAGCTCAGGTTGCTTACCGAGTCTATTTTCACAGACGAACATAGAGGCATATTTGTTGTAGCTACGTTACGTAATTGTTGCACATACGTTACAATGTGACTACGAATTGTAACTGATGGCCTCAAATGCTTGAAACCCGGGGTGGGACTTGAGAGCCGTGGACGACTACAGAGTAGCCCGGTCACCGGTCACCAGGTCTACGCCCCATAAGTATACATCCATCACTCGCGTGCAGACAGAACCCCCTCTCATCACTGGAGACAACAGAGCACCATTCAACTCTCCAGTTGAGTCTTCCATGACACTAGAGCGGCCGTGCTCGGCGGTGTCATGGTGTCAGTGGTGCCCTGGCAAGGGACACAAGTGATCTTCATTCTGTTGCAAACAGATGGTCCCCAGTGCTGCCTGACGATACAGCAGGGGCAACACGCACCCCGGTTTTATACCTGCATGGTCTTAGGTCAGCCAACGCTGCTCGCACAGAGCACTGATCTTGCCGAAAAATATACCTGTTCAAAAAGCAGATAAAAATTGTCTCGACGCCTTCTGGAGACAATATCCACTCCTTCCAAATTAACGATGTAAGTGTAGACCAGATATTGCTTGAATTCAAAGATATAGTATCGGCAGTAATTGAGAGATTTATACCAAATAAATTAACAAACGACGGAGCTGATACTCCTTGGTACACAAAACGGGTCAGAATACCGTTGCAGAAACAACAAACAAAAATGCCAAATTTAAACAGACGCAAAATCCCCAAGATTGGCAATCTTTTACAGAAGCTCCAAATTTACAGCGGACTTCGATGTCAGATGCTTATAATAGTTTCCACAACGAAACTTTGTCTCGAAACCTGACAGAAAATCCAAACGGATTCTGGGCGTATGTAAAGTATGCTGGCGGCAAGAACACAATCAATGCCTTCTCTGCGCGACAGCAATGGAGATACTGTGGTGTCACCGCCAGACACCACACGTGCTAGGTGGTAGCCTTTAAATCGGCCGCGGTCCGTTAGTATACGTCGGACCCGCGTGTCACCACTATCAGTGATTGCAGACCGAGCGCCGCCACACGGCAGGTCTAGAGAGACTCCCTAGCACTCGCCCCAGTTGTACAGCCGACTTTGCTAGCGATGGTTCACTGACAAAATACGCTCTCATTTGCCGAGACGATAGTTAGCATAGCCTTCAGCTACGTCATTTGCTACGACCTAGCAAGGCGCCATTATCAGTTGCTATTGATCTTGTTAATCATGTACCGTCAGACCGACGTTCACCATTAATGGATTAAAGTTAAGTATTCCACCAGCTACGTCCGTTTTTCTACATTCTAATTTTCCTGTCCTGTTCCAGTCCTCACGCCAGCCTGCGTGAGCTAAAACGCGTGCCTTTCGGCTTCCTCTAATATTCCTGGGTTGGCTCTCCTGCCAATCCACAACAGATACTATCGAAGACAGTGCTGCCAAAGCAGAGTTACTAACCACAGCATTCCGAAATACCTTCACGAAAGAAGACGAAGTAAATATTCCAGAATTCGAATAAAGGACAACTGCCAACATGACTAACGTACAAGTAAATATCCTCGGAGTTGTGAACCAACATACATCACTTAATAAAAGCAAGTCTTCTGGTCCAGACTGCATACCAGTTATGTTCCTTTCAGAGTATGCTGATGCAATAGCTCCGTACTTGACAATCATATACAACCGTACGCTCGACGAAAGATCCGTACCCAAGACTGGAAAGTTTCACAGGTCACACCAATGCTCAAGAAAGGTAGTAGGAGTAATCCACTAAATTACATGGCCATATCGTTAATGTCGATATGCAGCAGGATTTTGGAACATATATTGTGTTGGAACATTATGAATTACCTCGACGAAAACGGTCTATTGACACACAGTCAACATGGATTCAGATAACATCGCTTGCTGAGTGCTATTGGCCAGGGATTTCGCATTGATTTCGTATTTCTGGATTTCCGGAAGGCTTTCGACACTGTACCACACAAGCGGCTTGCAGTGAAATTGCATGCTTATGGAATATCTTCTCAGTTATGTGACTGGATTCTTAATTTCCTGTTAGGGAGGTCTCAGTTCGTAATGACTGACAGAAAGTCATGGAGTAACACAGAAGTGATTTCTGGCGTTGCCCAAGGTACTGTTATATGCCCTTTGCAGTTCCTTATCTATATTAACGATTTGGGAGACAATCTGAGCAGCTCTCTTAGGGAATTTACAGATGTCGCTGTCATCAGAAGCTCAAAACAAATTGCAAAACGATTTAGAAAAGATATCTGCATGGTGCGAAAATTGGAAATTGACCCTAAATAATGAAAAGTGTGAGGTCATCAACATGAGTTCTAAAAGGAACCCGTTCAACTTCGGTTACACGATAAATCAGTCAAATCTAAAGGCAGTAAATTCAACTAAATACCTAAGAGCCACAATTACGAGCAATAAGTTTCCTTTGATTTACGTCTAGGCCACAAACATTTTGTTAACAGGTTACCGGCTTCGGTCTATAACGACCATCATCAGATCTGCTTTATAAAAACACTTAAATGTGATTTGCAGAGTACCCATGTAGATGTAGATATAGACGTTCGTCTGTACTACGCAGACATCCAGAATCTGTTTTTATAAAACAGATCTGATGATGGTCATTACGGACCGAAACTGGTAATCTGTTAACAAAAGGTTTGTGACCATAGACGTAAAGGAAATTTATTGTATATACGGGTCACTGTTTTATTCGCGACAATGTCGCAGCTTGTGGAATTACGAACAACTTAAATTGGAGGGAATACATAGAAAATGTTGTGGGGAAGGTTAGCCAAAGACTACGTTTTATAGGCAGAACTCTTGGAAAATATAGCAGACCTACTAAAGAGACTGCTTGTCCATCCTCTTTTAGAATACTGCTGCGCGTTATGGGATTCTTACCAGATAAGATTGACGGAGTACGTCGAAAAAGTGCAAAGAAAGACAGTACGTTTTGTGTTATCGCGAAATAGGGGAGAGAGTGTCAGTGAAATGATACAGAATTTGGGGTGGACATCATTAAAACAAAGGCGGAATCTTCACACGAAATGACAGTCACCAGCGGTCTCCTCCGAATGCGAGCATATTTTGTTGGCACCGATCTACATAGAGAGAAACGGGCAGAGCTCGTACGGAAAGATATACGTGTTCGTTCTTTCCGCGCGGTATTGGAACAATAGAGAATTATGAAGGTGGTTGGATGAACCCTCTGCCAGGCACTTAAATGTGATTTGAAGAGTACCCATGTAGATGTAGATGTAGATGTAGATGTAAACGTTCGTCTGTACTACGCAGACGTCCAGAATCTGGTCTACAGGTGTGGGAATGTTCCACATAGGACAGTTGATAGCAGCGATATACCACCGTTATGTTGCGCTCAATATGTTCAACAGTCTGTCGATACATTCATCCAGCTTTCCCCAAGCCCACAACGCGAACCTGTTCAAATGGTTGAAGCTGTTGAACAGGGCTATGTACACGTGAGTGGGGCGTGATAAACAATGATCACATCTCAACTCAGCACACTGCCTGCAGATTCAAAACATAGGGCGGACAGACAGATCTCTCGTGCGTCATCTGTTCGCCGATGACCATGACAAATGAAACACTAACAGGACAACCCCTCGCAAACTCTTTACTTAAAGACTACATCGAAATGTTTGTCTTTGGTGAGCTATAGGTCCGGAGGCAATTACGTGCCTTGGCGGTAGATACTGGCCTGTGCTTGTTTTTTCGAAAAGATCCCATCCATTATTGCCTTTCTTCTTGTTACTAGTGTAGCAGAGCATTGGAGAGAATGATCTTTCAGTGCCTTGAAGCGTTAAGACGTGTCTGGTTTTGAAGCTATATTTGAAGCAGCAAACTGTCCTGATTAAATTACTGTGCTTGATGAAGACTGTTTTGAGTGGATTTTAAGACGTGCAAACTTGCCGTTAAGGTACTGCCAAATTATTTACTGTTCTCAGATCAGTGTTACCGTCTAAGACGACTCAATTCTTGTTAAGTATCCTTCGCGCGATGTTATATGTTTCTGTATCCACACGCAATAGGGGAAGGTTATGTGTGGTTGCGAAGTATCGAGAATTTAGTTACTACTAAACTCATTTAATTCTGTCTTGTATTAAATTCTTCCGTATTAATTTTCATCAGAGGTACATGATCGTCTTGGTGGATGGTATCGGGTTATATTTCCTACAACGTAAGCTTGTTCCGTCAGACTGAAAGCAGGATTGTAATTCCAAACCTGCAGTTTGTATCTATTCTTTTCAGCGACAACAGCTTGATGCTTAACAAAACTTGTCGTACAGTCATTTCCAGACAGATAATTTCTTTCATTATTTTGTGCTTCAGTATTTTGACAGTGGATTTCCCCATATGTGTCCCGTTTATACGGGAATGCTACCCCATTCGTCTCTGCGTACATAGTTTCTTTACCGCTTCATACGCCCACGAACCAGGTGGGACTGAATCTCGCGGTGAGCAATGGTCGTAATAATTTGTATCATCAGCGTAATTTGGCGTGGAGCCTTGCATCCGATGCAGTAACGGTATGAACGGCGAAAATCATTGTATTGCGTAACGGTGTGTCTGGCATATGGGAACGAATCCGTGGGTTTCCTGTGGAGCACAGTAGCAAATCTTGCACATGCCACGTTTTTTATGTCCTCACACACAGGAAGAACAGTATGAGGTCCTATTCTATATGTGTTAATTATGTTCGGATGCTTCTCGCGACGATAGATGTGAAAATGGCAGTTATTTTTTTATTTTTATTTTTTTTTACAGTGCCACAGTTTCTTCTAGCCTCCATGTTTCTGGCCCATTGTAAAGAAAAACTGAATTGAGAGTGTTACAATTATATTCTTACGAATTAAATTACTCGTCTAATGTGGGCTCTTGGTATGCTTCTTCCCATTATGTATCCTGTAAATTGTAATGACCGATTCATGAAAGGTTGTCAGAGAAAAAGAAACAATAATTTAAGTATGAGTATTAGCTGTAAGCCTTGAGACTTACGTAGAGGTACACACTACAACCGCTTTCATCAGTCCATTGCGAGCTCATAAGAACTGAAGAAACCAGACACGTCTTAACGCTTCAAGGCACTGTAAGATCACTCTCTCCAATGCTCTACTACACTAGTTAATCTTACCGATTAACAACTGGAGGTAAAAAGCGACGCATTCACGTCCCATCTGTAAGCAGTCCCAAACGTCATATATAGGGTGTAGTGTATGCATCAAAATAACAGTAAAATGTTAAATAAAGTTTTGTCTCAAACTGTTTTATTTCAGAGTTATGCAGTACATTAGGGATCACAAGTGCAACACAAATAACACAAAATTAATTCTTCTCAGAAAGCAAGGACACGTAGGGACCCGAAATCCAACATAACTATACTACTGGCCATTAAAATTGCTACACCAAGAAGAAATGCAGATGATAAACGGGTATTCATTGGACAAATATATTATACTAGAACTGACATGTGATTACATTTTCATGCAATTTCGGTGCATAGATCCTGAGAAATCAGTACCCAGAACAACCACCTCTGGCCGTAATAACGGCCTTGATACGCCTGGGCATTGAGTCAAACAGAGCTTGGATGTGCAGATACAGCTGCCCATGCAGCTTCAATACCATGCCACAGTTCATCAGGTGTAATGACTGGCGTATTATGACGAGCCAGCTGCTCGTCCACCATTGACCAGACGTTTTCAGTTGGTGAGAGATCTGGAAAATGTGCTGGCCAGGGCAGCAGTCGAACATTTTCTGTATCCAGAAATGCCCGTACAGGAACTGCAACATGCGGTCGTGCATTATCCTGCTGAAATATAAGGTTTCGCAGGGATCGAATGAAGGGTAGAAAAATGGTTCAAATGGCTCTGAGCACTATGCGACTTAACTTCTGAGGTCATCAGTCGCCTAGAACTTAGAACTAATTAAACCTAACTAACCTAAGGACATCACACACGTCCATGCCCGAGGCAGGATTCGAACCTGCGACCGTTGCGGTCGCTCGGTTCCAGACTGTAGCGCCCAGAACCGCACGGCCACTCGGGCCGGCGAAGGAAGGGTAGAGCCACGGGTCATAACACATCTGAAATGTAACTTCCACTGTTCAAAGTGTCGTCAATGCGAACAAGAGGAGACCGAGACATGTAACAAATGGCACCCCACACCATCACGCCGGGTGATACGCCAGTACGGCGATGACGAATACACGCTTCCAATGTGCGTTCACCGTGATGTCGCCAAACACCTGGATTCATTCGTAAAAATGACGTTTTGCCATTCGTGCACCCATGTTCGTCGCTGAGTACACCATCGCCGGCGCTCCTGTCTGTAACCACAGCCATGGTCTCCGAGCTGATAGTCCATGCTGCTGCAAACGTCGTCGAACTGTTCGTGCACATGGTTGTTGTTTTATCCCCATCTGCTGTCTCAGGGATCGAGACGTGGCTGCACGATCCGTTACAGCCATGCGGATAAGATGCCTGTCATCTCGACTGCTAGTGATACGAGGCCGTTGGGATGCAGCACGGCTTTCCGTATTACCCTCCTGAACCACCGATTACGTATTCTGCTAACAGTCATTGGATCTCGACCAACGCGAGCAGCAATGTCGCGATACCATAAACCACAATCGCGATAGGCTACAATCCGACCTTTATCAAAGTCGGAAACGTGATGGTACGCATTTCTCCTCCTTACACGAGGCACCACAACAACGTTACACCAGGCAACGCCGGTCAACTGCTGTTTGCGTATGAGAAATCGGTTGGAAACTTTCCTCATGTCAGCACGTTGTAGGTGTCGCCACCGGCGCCAACCTTGTGTGAATGCTCTGAAAAGCTAATCTTTTGCATATCACAGCATCTTCTTCCTGTCCGTTAAATTTCGCGTCTGTAGCACTTCATTTTTGTGGTGTAGCAATTTTAATGGCCAGTAGTGTACATATTGTACATGTACCCAATAACATGTTCAAAATGATGTCCATATAGCCGAAAACAGTGACGTGCTCGCTGTCTTACAACTCTCTGAATGTTGCAGGCTCCTTTCATCTCATTCTGCACAGTTGCACTGCCGTTTTAAGTTCGCTAGTGTAGTTTTGCTACATTCTCAATAGCAGCACTACACACGGGCTCCTTGAGATGGCCCCGAAACTGAAAGTGCAGGGGATTAAGATGTGGAGATCTCGCAGACCAAGCAATTGGTCCGATCCACCTACCGGGATTAGCAACACTGAGATACTATCTAGTCTCCCCACTGATACGCGCAGGGCTACCATCGAGAATAAGCCATAAGTTTGTTCGTGTAGCAAGTGCGACATCACGAAGGAGGTCTCCCAATCCAAGTTCCAAAATCTCTCGATACACTCTGCCAATCAGGCAACGTGGAACGCATTGTTCTTACTGGTCGTCCACTGCACCACATAAAATTTTCACTGAAAAACGATGTTGATATCTCGTAGTGTAATTGCACTAGTACTCTCATATGCTCACATATGCATCTTCTGAGCGTTCACGATACCTGTACGTCTAGTGGCTGGCGTTGCTACCTTTGGATCACGGAGTCCCCGGTTCGATTCCCGGCCGGCTTGGGGATTTTCTTTGCCCGGGGGCTCTGTGTTTGTATTGTCCTCATCATTTCATCATCATCATCATCATCATTCGTGACAGTGGCTAGATTGCACTGTGTAAAAAATCGGACTGTGAAAAAATTGGGACTTTTACGGGCGCTGATGACCGCGGATTCGAGCGCCCCACAAACCAAACACCGTCATCACGATACCTGCACAGGTAAAGAGGCTCTCATGCGCATATGGTATCCAGCGACCGAGCCGTGGATCAGCAGCATGGTGCTCGAGCAACCATTGACAGAATTTCTGAAGTCTAGGGTAGACTACAGGTGTCAGCTCCTGTACCTTATGCAGGTCAAATGGGTCTATTGCTGTCTCCGAAGGAGGCGCCATACAGTAGATTGAGGGATCCCTACTTATACGGCGCGTACTTACAATCGGATATTCATCTCGATGTCTTACCGCTCTCTGAATCTTGCAAACTCTGTTCATCTCATTTTGCACAGCTCCACATCCATTTTAAGTTCACTGCTGAAGCTGTGCTACTTTCTCAATAGCAGTACTAGATACGAGCTCTTTCTCACCACCCACTTCATCCAGCCGAGACCGACCTAAAAGTGGCACACCCCGAATGGCACATTCCTTTACACGCCTGTCCACAAGTGTGAAAGTCTGATAGTTTGGTAGTCTTCTGTTCGGAAAAATTTCCGTATGCCGTCGTCTTGCTGCTCGTGCATTGCCTTTTTCTGCACCGTGAAGGGGTGCGCATTCGCGTATTCACCGTGTGAGTACGTCATCGTACCGTACACAACGACAGAATGAACGTACGTAGTACATCTGAAGCCGCTGCACTACAACAGCGTCGTAGAGTACAACGGACCCCACCAAACTCAAGTAAACAAAAGGGCTTCTTGCCAGAATCGACTGAGCAGTGTAGAGATGTGTCAAAAGCAAAAAAAAGTCGATATGCAGGCAAACTCGACGTGCCAAAAGCATGTACTTGACCATCCTGTAATACCTACCAAAAATGACATTATGCATCATAATTCGAAAATAAAGGAAATTCAGAAAAACATTGTTTAACATTTGGCTGTTGTTTTGATGCACAAATTATACCCACAAAGTGTGTGAAGTTACTTTAGAGCCACCCTGTATAAGATCCTCAAACGCCAAGCAAGGCAGAGCTCTAGTTAGAGAGTTCCAGCGACAGCAGCCTCGGATGAACAAGCCTACAGTTGATACTATGTGAGTGAGCGTTAAACTCTATCAGTCTTGTACAGTAAGATCGACTTGCAGATGATTACCTATACGTATCTCTGGACTATTCGTTTCCGTCGTACATTTGTCTACATGTACCTACATTGAGGTGACAAAAGTCGTGTGGTATCTCGTAACTGGACCGTGCTGACTCTACACCCGTCCATAATTGCGAAAGTGTTGCCGGTGCTGGATTTTGTGGACGAACTGACCTCTCGATTGTCCGATAAATGTTCGATGGGATTGATGCCAGGCGTTTTGGGTGGCCGAATGATTCGCTCGAATTGTCGAGAATGTTCTTCAAACCAACTGCGAACAGTTGTGACCCAGTGACAGGGCGCATTGTCATCCATAAAAGATCCATCGTTGTTTGGGAACATCAAGTTCATGAATGGCTGCAGATGTTACGCAAGTAGCCGAACGTAACCATTTGCAATCAATGATTGGTTTAGTTGGACCAGAGGACCCACTCCATTCCATATAAATACAGCCCACACCACTATGGTGAAACCACCAGCTTGCACAGTGCCTTGTTGACAACTTGGGTCCATGGCTTCTTGGGGTCTGCGCCCACACTTGTAGCCTACCATCAGCTCCTACCTACCGCAAAGCTTTATGCTAAAAAGCTTGGTGCAGTGGTATTTACAGATTTTCTGGTTCTTTAATGAGCACATGAGCAAGGAGATGATGCTTTCGTTGTTCTGCTTTGCTTAATACATGAACCACAAACAAAAATTGAAAAACTACATACTGACATCAACAAGATACATAAAAATATAAAATTCACAGTTGAAAGAGTACAGAACAACCAAATTAACTTTCTAGATATAACAATAAAAAAAACAGTAAGCATATGTTTGAAATTTACCGTAAACCCACAGCAACAGACATTATCATTTCCCAATCCTCGAATCACCCACATGCACAAAAGCAAGCAGCACTTCGACACATGCTTCAACACAGTACCACTCACCAAAGAAAGCTACCAAAAAGAACTGGACAAAATAATATAGATAGCACAAAATAATGGTTACAATAATAACACAGTCACAAAGCTAAACAACAAGATTAAAAGTAAAATAAAAGCAGAAAGCTCCAAACCACAGACAACAACACAACAGAACCAAACACAAACACGCAGTCCCATAACAGGATAATCAGCAAAAGATGAAAGAAAACACAAGATGGTACACAATGATACACTCCTGGAAATGGAAAAAAGAACACATTGACACCGGTGTGTCAGACCCACCATACTTGCTCCGGACACTGCGAGAGGGCTGTACAAGCAATGATCATACGCACGGCACAGCGGACACACCAGGAAACGCGGTGTTGGCCGTCGAATGGCGCTAGCTGCGCAGCGTTTGTGCACCGCCGCCGTCAGTGTCAGCCAGTTTGCCGTGGCATACGGAGCTCCATCGCAGTCTTTAACACTGGTAGCATGCCGCGACAGCGTGGACGTGAACCGTATGTGCAGTTGACGGACTTTGAGCGAGGGCGTATAGTGGGCATGCGGGAGGCCGGGTGGACGTACCGCCGAATTGCTCAACACGTGGGGCGTGAGGTCTCCACAGTACATCGATGTTGTCGCCAGTGGTCGGCGGAAGGTGCACGTGCCCGTCGACCTGGAACCGGACCGCAGTGACGCACGGATGCACGCCAAGACCGTAGGATCCTACGCAGTGCCGTAGGCGACCGCAACGCCACTTCCCAGCAAATTAGGGACACTGTTGCTCCTGGGGTATCGGCGAGGACCATTCGCAACCGTCTCCATGAAGCTGGGCTACGGTCCCGCACACCGTTAGGCCGTCTTCCGCTCACGCCCCAACATCGTGCAGCCCGCCTTCAGTGGTGTCGCGACAGGCGTGAATGGAAGGACGAATGGAGACGTGTCGTCTTCAGTGATGAGAGTCGCTTCTGCCTTGGTGCCAATGATGGTCGTATGCGTGTTTGGCGCCGTGCAGGTGAGCGCCACAATCAGGACTGCATACGACCGAGGCACACAGGGCCAACACCCGGCATCATGGTGTGGGGAGCGATCTCCTACACTGGCCGTACACCACTGGTGATCGTCGAGGGGACACTGAATAGTGCACGGTACATCCAAACCGTCATCGAACCCATCGTTCTACCATTTCTAGACCGGCAAGGGAACTTGCTGTTCCAACAGGACAATGCACGTCCGCATGTATCCCGTGCCACCCAACGTGCTCTAGAAGGTGTAAGTCAACTACCCTGGCCAGCAAGATCGGATCTGTCCCCCATTGAGCATGTTTGGGACTGGATGAAGCGTCGTCTCACGCGGTCTGCACGTCTAGCACGAACGCTGGTCCAACTGAGGCGCCAGGTGGAAATGGCATGGCAAGCCGTTCCACAGGACTACATCCAGCATCTCTACGATCGTCTCCATGGGAGAATAGCAGCCTGCATTGCTGCGAAAGGTGGATATACACTGTACTAGTGCCGACATTGTGCATGCTCTGTTGCCTGTGTCTATGTGCCTGTGGTTCTGTCAGTGTGATCATGTGATGTATCTGACCCCAGGAATGTGTCAATAAAGTTTCCCCTTCCTGGGACAATGAATTCACGGTGTTCTTATTTCAATTTCCAGGAGTGTATACAAACACAAACTCACCCATAAAATCAACATTTTCAAAAGACAGGGAATAAACATAGCATACACAACAGTCAATTCTATACAAAAATGCACCCCAAAACTGACAAAAAAAAACAGAGACATATACCAGAAAGCAGGTATATATCAGCTGCAGTGTAGCACTTGTGAAGGCACATACATATGGCAAACAGGGAGAACATTTGATGTCAGAAACAATGAACACATGAGAGCCTGGAAATATGGAACAAACCACTGCACATTTGCAGACCATCTAAGAGAAAATGACCACAAACCAACCAGTAGAGAAGATGACATGAAAATAATTAGAATCAACAATAAAAAACACCTTCTGACAATGCAAGAATATTACCACATACATAAAACCAAAGCAGAAGGGAAAATCCTGTTGAATGACCAAGTACACATGCCAAGCAATTCATTATTTACACTAATAGATAACATAATAGAATAACGTTCGCAAAAAGCATTTATATAATAATACTGTCCAATGTAATAATAATAGAACCCAGCATCTTTACACTCACTCATCCACGAACCCCTCCACAGACTATTGAAACGAAGAGTCAAAAATAGGTGTCCAGCTGTCATCAAACTTTTCAGGCCGGCCGCGGTGGTCTCGCGGTTCTAGGCGCGCAGTCCGGAACCGTGCGACTGCTACGGTCGCAGGTTCGAATCCTGCCTCGGGCATGGATGTGTGTGATGTCCTTAGGTTAGTTAGGTTTAAGTAGTTCTAAGTTCTAGGGGACTTATGACCACAGCAGTTGAGTCCCATAGTGCTCAGAGCCAAACTTTTCAGCCACTCGCTAACAGCGGGAAGTCGGCTCTATCCCCCCTCTCTCTCTCACTCATATACACACACACACACACACGGTATAAACATCATAAATAGAAGTTAGTATCGAACATATACTTATTTAGGTTGGCATCAAATAGGTAAACATACCAAAGAAGATGAAACACGTAATGGAGTCGCAATATTTACGCTGTGAAAAGCAGTGTACGACGAAATAGTTATATCGAGTGACAAAAGAACAATAGTCCACTACAAAAAAAAGTCAGAAACATGGTGAACAGTGTATGGAAGGCGAGAACACAAAGATATGGCAGTGATAAAAGTGGTAGTCCGACCTCCAGACCAGATGTGAAGAAACGCAGATCAGCAAATCGTAAGTAATTACTTTTTTTTACAAAAAATCGAGAAGTGAACTGTTTGATAATCTATAACTAACAGAACTGTATCGTTATAGATCCCACTGATGATGCCTTAGGAGAGGGAGAAACGTGTATGGGATAAATAAAGTGACTAGCAGCAGGAAAAGGCAGTTTTATTTACAAAACAAAAAAAAAACTAGGATAAGGACTTACCTTCTCCCCGACGAGCCAGTCACCGTTGCCATACATGGCGATGACGGGGGAAGATATATTTCTGAGGTTGTAATCTGGCGGAGAAGTACTGCCGTACTTGTTTATGTTTCGTAGCAATCCAAAGTCGTATTGACGGAAGTACCCTGTAACAAATAAAGTTTCGAATAGCCTAATACAGATACGAGCGCGTGCGCGCGCGCACACACACACACACACACTCACACACACACACACACATACACACACACACACACACACACACACACACACACACACAGAGTGAGAAAGTGACAGGGAGATAGGACTTGTCCGAGAAAAACTTTTTGCGCCATTCAACACCTGGGATCACTATAACATCATCACTTGCTCACAATATGGTACATAAAGTCAACCTGAAACCTTTTCAAAGTAACCACAGGGCATCGACTGACCATGCCGTTTATCGAGGTCAGACATGCCGCTGACTGTGGCAGACTTTGCGATATAGAGAGGTACTCTGAAATGCTCTATGTTTCTGATGAAAAATGGCTTAAAGCATCGGAGAGCTGGAAATGGATGAACAAAGGAGTTCTCATAATTCTGATCAATTAATGAATAGTTAATTCCTGTTAGCTCTTAGTGTTTATTATTCTTTCGTACTATAAGGTTATTTCGGCGTTATTGTCATTTTCTAGTACAACTTGCAATAATTACACATGGAATAGATGTCGTACTTAGATTAAAGTATATATGAAGGGCTTATTTCAATAGTGGTACAAGTCCATTACCTCCACTTTTCTGCCTATAAAGCTTCTGAAGTTAATGATCCAAACAAACAGAAAGAAAGGTTGATCTCTAGCAAAAAGCCATATGCTTGAATATTTCTGGTATCTCAACTGCAGATTTTTCAGCGCTCATTTAACTTTAGTACTCTGTATCTCAAATGAACAAAAATGGACTTGTGCTACTATTGAAATAAGCCCTTCATATAGTGTACGTTCAAAGATATTCTTGCGTTAAGTTTTTCGTACACCTGACAGCAAAAAAAGTGGGCCACTGCTGAACACAAGCAACATAACGTAGCTGTGTCACAGGTCCTCTGAACGTCAAAACCCGGTGCGGTACAGATGTTTGACTATACACAATGGTTACCACAAGAGAACACTGCTCATTATGGCAGTCAGTCCAGATGTAAACCAATACCGTCAGACAATAAATATTAGAAAAGACGTTACTGGAGATGAGACACTCCTTAAACTTGTGAGTTAAAGTTCAGTGCAATAACTGATACTTCAGAAGTCTTTACCCAGCCATAAAATGATATGAGAGTTCTCTTTCATGATCTGAATTTGAACCCATTGTTAGCCAAACAAAGCTGGCGTTGTTGATCGAGACTCGGCTGGGCACAAAGAGACGTAAAATATGGTTTTCACGAGTATCAGTTTACAAAGCCGAATGTGCGAACCTGGAAATAAATGACGATACGTTTAGCACTGTACTGGGAACCCCATGAAGCTTATATTGCCCCTGAGAAGTAACTACGAAAGGTATATAATGCAGTGCAACGCACAAGGGCCAAACGCCATGAAGCAAAGTTGTGGTGATGGACGGCGAGTAGAACCCAGTACCTATACAAATTGTTAACTAAACACAATCAGATGACAGATGTTAAATATGTTCACCAACAACGTGATATTTGAACCTAAAACGACGAAACAAATTATTTTTGCCTGGCATGTATTCCAAACCGACACCTTTCACTATTCTCTTACAACTATGAATAGACATGAAGCAACTGAGGTCCAGTGTGGGCTGTAATTATCGTACGGCAGCGAAACTTAGTACACATGCTAAATTGTACGTCAATGCGGAACAGATTTACACTGGAAATAAATTACTTTCAGTTTTGGTCGGGAGTGCTAATCTGGCGCTGAACCCTCTGTATAACGGTATGACATCCACACTGTCATTTGACAAGCCATTAAGTGACTGAACAGTAGGGCTGTCGGGAAGAGAGACCGTTCGCCGTTAGAGTAACTGTTTCATCTGAACGGCAGCAATTATACTGCTGCATTGCGACTGTACCGCGAACGAAAACGTCTGAGGGAAGCCCGATGTCATTAAATGATTTAAAGAAGTCGATAATGAAATTCTAAAACACAAGTTAGCTTGGTGTGGAACATGGAAAAGGAAGGCGTCCCATCCCAGAGGAAGTTATTGACGAGTTTGCTGTTGCTATTGCTGACCATGCAGCACGTGCCCCGGGCAGTGCTAGCGCTCTTGCAGTGCCACAAGATTGTCCATCCCGTGGTCAACATGTAATGTAATGCTATTGTAAATATAATACTGCCATTAATCTGTATATTTTAAATTTTTTTGTTCCGTAATAATTTTGAAAAATTTAGAAAATACTATAACGAGAGTAACCCTTTGTTTAGTTTATATATTTAAAATAACCTCTTTGATGTAGGTGGAATAAATGTATTAAAACATATTTTGTAAATAATTATGTAATATTTCAAGTACAACTGTAATTAATGATGTCAGTTTTGTATGTATATGCTGTCATGCAATTGTAGATGGTTCATACTTAGGGTTTTTGTAAGCAGAAGTGTAAATTGGAAAGGTGTAGGGATCATAGGTAGAACGGAATTCCGTTCTGTGGTGGAATGGAAAATGTGGTGTGGCGCGCGAATGCGATTTGGCGCGCAAGTGGCTCACACAGTCGGTAGCCGCCCTGCAAGTGCTGAACACGCATTACGTTGGTCAAGCACTGGAGGCCCCGAAATTACCTGCAAGACTAGGTCTTTGGCCTCGGACGTGTTCTACATGGTTGGCGCAGTATGGTAATAAATTAATAGCTCAGAAATTTGTAATTTTATCGTCGCCACCAAGAGGAAGACAGAGCAATGTACATCAAGAGCCGTACCTGCGCTATGTTACTACGGAGCACCGCCTCACGCCACCTTCGACATCAGTAACAGGCAAAGTACTTTATTTAGAAGTGTATCGCAGTGTGAACCATCCATCTTCAATCAGCGGAATATAAGTGTTAAATGTACCTTTGTGTTTAACCGTGATTTTCCTATGTCATTTACCTCAGTAGGGTCCTTACCTAAACGAATTTATTCCGAGTATCCTGATGTTTATTGAAGCTTGAATAATAGTAAATTACTGGCAAGAGTACTGTTTTTGTAGTAAATTCTGAAAATCATTATTGAATACTAAAGTTTGCACGTATCAGTTTAAGGGCCACAGCATTGCGTGACCATGAGGATAAGTTTTCAATAGTATTTCTGAAAGTAAAGTAACATAATTGTTTAACTGCAACAATCTTAACAGTAGTTGTTCGTGTTACTTCTCCATGTCAAAGAAAGCCAGACAAATACTGGTGTTAGTAAAACGTTAACAAATAACAGTCCTAAAGAAATGGCTCTGAGCACTATGGGACTCAACTGCTGTGGTCATAAGTCCCCTAGAACTTAGAACTACTTAAACCTAACTAACCTAAAGACATCACACACATCCATGCCCGAGGCAGGATTCGAACCTGCGACCGCAGCGGTCGTGCGGTTCCAGACTGTAGCGCCTTTAACCGCTCGGCCACTCCGGCCGGCTCCTAAAGAAATGACATTTAGTTGTGTTAAATAATAATTTTGGTCATATGAATGACAGCTATAAGTTTAATATTTTTTTGCATCCTTGTTGAAACATACGTGTGTGTTCTTTAAATAATTACTGAAGTATAGTGATAAATTCCGTAAGTAACAGAAAGTGGGATTAATAGTACTAACTGCCAAGTGACCATAGTAAATGAAAGTAGTTATTTATTCAGTGTCGAAAATTGACTTCATCTTTTTGTGTAGACACTGTGCCCGATTTGAGCTGGCGGCCGTTTTATTAAGCGAAACAGTTTATTGTTATACCAGGCTTTGTCTGATAAAAGGTTTCCAAAAGTAATTATTTTCACTGCTTTTCCCACAAACTGTATGATTCGGAGAAAAATAGTTCGATACTTTACCATTGGGTTGAACACGGTTAAAATGTCCCTCCGAGAGTCGATGGTTAGAAGTGTTAATGCTGCGTGATTTTGTGGTAGTGTTCCTGCTGCTACTTACGGCACAATTCTGACATTCCGAATCGCGGATGTTCCGTCTTTACAGTGGTAGAACTTAAACGTTCTGGTACTTTAATGACGAGAACGCGAAAGTAACGTTGCAGTGCTGTTACAAGACCCAGACGGTGCAGCACCTTATAATCCGCAGCAACGTTCTGATTTTGCTCTCCAAATTCCGGCACAGATCGAAGTTGATGACATGTGACCGGCAATATTCCATGTAGTGACAAGCCACATTTTCCACCACAGGGTGTACTTAATACACAGAACTGTCGAATCTGGGATACTGTTAAACCACTTGCTGCGCGAAGAGTTATTGCGCTCGTCGCACGTGGCTGCATGGTGTGGATTCATGAGTACCGTTATTCTCGGTCCGTTCCCCTTGGCAGAAAATGTA